>NC_133398.1:48437909-49050182 GCF_047511655.1 Castor canadensis | reverse complement strand
TGGGAGCATGGCTAATGTGATAGATACTTGCCTAGCAAGTGCACAGCCCTGTGTTCAAAGCCCATTACCACCAAAACAGAGACAATAAGCATTGTAGCTTACAGATTTAATGCTTCCGGTAATGGGAATTCACCATCTCATAAGAAGTTAATTTTATTCACAAACATCTCCAAGTTTCTTTCATTGTTGCCTTCTTTTTCCCTGCCAGATAAAGAATTAAGAGGCAGGAAAAGTGAAAGAGGTTAGCAAAGTTTTGAGGGGAAACAGAAAGTAGTGAAAGGTTTTTATTGGGGAAACAGAAAGTGAAAGTAAAAGCAAGGAACTCCTCCAAGGAGGAGGGGACCCAGAAAATGGTAGTCTGCTGATGTCCTCTGGGATTTCCCCTTTTAAAATCCTCTATCTCCCCTCTCCCATGTGGCATGGAATCTACCCTTCATTTCAATTTACCCAGGTTTCCATCACCCTTGGTTCACATGGTCTTTCCCTGTCCCCAAATGAATCCTTTGCCTGTGAGCTTAGTGCTTCATGAGAATGGAAGTGCAGGGGTCCTCCCCATCCCAGGCCACATTGGGATGAAGTTCTTGCATCACCTGTGCATGTGGAATCTGCTCTGTTTCCTTGACTATCCCCCATTCCCCCTCTGAGATGGCACTCGAACTGCCATTAAGGATCAGAGGCTATGACTACTCTGTCTTCTTCCTTTTGGGCAGAGACACTGTAGGGGTGCAGTCAGGGTATATCCTTGAAGGGGAATGCTGGATGGTCAAGTGGACTGTGGTAGATTTGAGGTGGCAATGATTTCATTTTCATGACCATTTGGAGTCTCATTGACTCTAAATGAGAAGAAACAAACTTTACTAGTAGGTTAAAGAGACTGTTGGGGCCAGCTTGGCTATATTCCTGGGATTTACTGTGTCTGGTATTCACCTTGGTTTCCCCACTTTGAGTCTACAAGCAGATTTCCACTAGCTCTGAAAAGTTGCAAGCCTCCAGCTAGCTCTGTAATGTTTCCTGTAACAGTGACCACATTCTGTAGGGGAGTGGGGGACAAAACTCTGTAAGTATTTAACCCAGCCCCGACACAGATTGGATCTCAGGGTTTTGAGTCCGCTAGCATAATGAACTCCCTGCTTCCTGTGAAAACTGTCTCTGTGACTTTGTTTCCCTGGCCGTTTCCCATATCATTACTGGTGCATTGGCTGGGAAGGGGAGAGACCAAGGTTGGCATTTTTGCTTCCCTGGCTGTCAGGTTGTGGCCCAACCCTTGGAGATGTAACCCAGCCAAGGCACCACTGAACACTTGGTCCAGATGGCTGGGGAAGCCTCCCATGGAGACTGAGGCCTCAGGTCTATACATGCCAGTGGAACCTGGTTATATACCTCAGGAACCAGGAAAATTTGAAGCAGTGCCCATCTGGAACAGGTAGGACCTGGGTCCATCAGAATAGGCTCATCCATGAGAAGACAGAAAAGGGTATCGATCAACCCCTAGGTACCCACCAGTACCCTTGATTCTGATTTTTTGGTTTTTGTGATTGTTCAATGAGAAGCTGGGATACCTTCCAGACTAGGTTTGTTGGGTTGGATGAATGTGTGATGTGCAACTGAGGGCATGAAAGGAGTGTGATTTTGGTCACCACATGGTGTGCAGAGTCTATTTCTGGGCAGCAGTCCAGAGTTTATACTACTTGCTATGGCTATGAGATGTCTGAAATATCTCTGTGAGGAGCTCCAGTGGTGCAATCAGTTAGCGCGCGGTACTTATATGAAATATCTCTGTGAGGAGAATGGCTAGGGACAGACGAAGTGAGAGTTGTCTCTCTTCCCTTTGTATTGGAAACTGAGGACCTTGTACCTCATTTCCAAACTCCTTGATCCTCTTATACTTTGTCTGAATATGGGTGGGAGACAAAGTAAAAAGACTCCTTTACAATGTGTATTTGACAAATTGAAGAGAGTGTACACAGGTGATTACAGTGTGGAGCTCACACCCCAGAAACTTTGGAAATTCTGTCATATAGATTGAGTGCCCTTAAGGTTGGATGGCCTTCTGAGGGATCTCTAGACTGAGAAACAATTCAGAGGGTCTATCAAGTATGACAGGCACACCAGGTCATCTTGACCAGTTCCCCTACATAGACATATGGCAGACATTGGCAGCTCATCCTCCACTTTGGCTTAAGAGATGCTTTAAAGACAATTGTAAGATTATGATTACAAGGGCAACAAATACTGGGACAAATGATGTGTTATCCTATGCCCAATCAGCTTTTCCAGAAGCTGATCCTGCATGGGAACCCCAATGAAGCAGAAGGCCAAGACAATTTACATAGATATAGAGAGGCTCTGATGGCAGGTCTAAGAAAAGGGGAAAGAAAGGCCATAAACATGAACAAAGTCTCAGAGATGTTAGAGAAGTCTGATGAGAGCCCAGCACAGTTCTATGAGAGACTATGTGAAGCATACAATCCTGAGGTCTCTGAAAATCAGCAAATGATCAATGTTGCCTTTGTGGTGGAAGGCCAGATGGACATTAGAAGAAAGTTACAAAAATTAGAAGGATTTGCAGGCATGAATCCTGAAAGTGGCAACTAAGGTATTTGTCAACCAAGACCAGGAGGCCCAAAAGGAGGCAGAATGAAAAATAAAGAAAAAGGTAGGTCTCCTTGGAGTAGCATTGATGGATGGGGAAGGCACAGTTCCATTCAGGGTACAGGCTGAAGAAGAGGCAAAGGGGGGCCCCAGGAAACTCTCCACAAGCATGGCCCCAGGGATCAGAATCCCTAAAGAAGAATCAGTGTGCCTTTTGTCACCAAGAGGGACACTGGAGAAGTGAGTGCCCACAGCCCCAGCCCAGGCACAGAGAGATAAAAGAGAAAGAGGACTTGTGGTGTTCATAGGCATTGATTGGGCTGATGATTAGGGCTGACCAAGCTCTTTCCTCCTTGGCCCCCAAGAGCTCATAGTCTGTATGTCAATAGGGGGCCAACCTGTAGATTTCATGGTGGACACTGGCACTCAACATTAGGTGGTGACCCAACGGGTGGCACCAATCTCAAAAAGACACCAAATAATTGTGGGGACTACAGGGACCCAGACCTGCCATCCATTTCTCCAGCCTAAAAAATGTACTCTGGGAGGGCATCTCATGACTCAGGAGTTTCTCTATATACCAGAATGTTCAGTGGCACTGATGGGCCGAGAACTGCTAAGTAAGCTGTGGGCCCAAATCACTTTTCAGAAGGATGAACAAGCAGCTTTGAGCTGTGTGTGGCTCAGGGTCTTAGCCTTGATCAATACCCGGGAAGAAAATTGGAGATTACATTCGGTAAAGACTGCCTTAAAGGGGCTAGATGTGCCCTTTGAGGTCCCAGGAGTATGGGCAGAAGATAATCCTCGGGGGCCAGCCATCAACATTCCTCCAGTGGTAATAAAGATAAAGCCAGGAGTCACCCCAGTAAGAGTGAGAAAATGCGCAATCCCAGTGAAGGCACAAAAAGGGATATCTCATCACCTCCAGAGACTTTTAAACTACAAAATCCTGAGACCTTGTCAATCTGCCTGGAACACTCCCTTACTGACAGTTCAGAAGCCAGGCACCAGTGATTACCACCCAGTGCATGATCTCTGAGCAGTCAATCAAGCAACAGTGACTGCACCCAGTGGTACCAAACCCATAAACTTTGTTGGCCCTCATACCAGTAGAAGCAACCTGCTTCTCATGTTCAGACTTAAAAGATGCATTCTTATGCATCCAGGTGGCACCTGTGAGCCAACCCATCTTTGCTTTCCAATGTGAGGACCCCCAGTCAGGGGACAACACCAGTCAACCTGGACCCATCTCCCACAAGGCTTCCGAAATGCCTCAGTCATCTTTGGAACTGCCCTGACATCAGATTTGTGAGCATACCCAGCAGAGGAAGCTGGCTGCACTCTCTTACAATATGTGGATGACCTCCTCCTCACAGCAGCTAACCACCAGGATGGTCTTAAAGGGACAGAGCTCTTACTCCATCTCTTACGCAAAGCTGGATACAAAGTATCCCAAAAGAAGGCTCAAATCTGCCAAAGCCAAGCCAAATATTTGGGGTTCCACATCTCCCAAGGCCAGCAGAACCTCAGTGCAGAAAGAAAACAAGCTGTCTGCTCAATCCCAACTCCAACTACAAGAAGATTGATCCATGAGTTCTTGGGAATGGCTGGGACTGCCAGATTTGGATACCTAATTTTTCATTATTAGCAAAGCCTTGAATAAAGCCAAAAAGGGAGATAAAAGAGAGCCCCTAATCTGTAAATCTAAACAACAGTCTTTTCATTCCATCAAGGAGGCATTACTCAATGCCCTTGCTCTGGGACTCCCAAATGTGAGAAAGTCTTTCTTCCTCTATGTACAGGAGAGAAACGGCATGGCATCAGCCTGAGATCATGGCATCTGCTGGTGGCTTATCTCTCCAAGCAATTGGACTCAGTGGCAAAGGGATGGCCTCCTTACCTGTGAGCTCTTACAGCCACAGCCTTGCTGGTATCAGAGGCAGAAAAGCTACCACTGGTAGAGGAGAAGCTTATGCACTGGCTCCAAGCACATCAACCCAAAAAGGTGAATTCAGTGCACTGATTCCTGCCCTCCAACTGGCAGCTGAGAAAGTGTTAATATATACACAGACTCTAAATATGTTTTACCACTCTTCGTGTACATGGGGTTACATACATATATAAAAGAGTCTAAAAATAACCTAAAACCTTCACACAGCATATCAGCCTCAAAGTTCAGACACTCTGAGGATAAATCAAACACTAAAAACTCAGATGAGTAAAATCTGTCAGGAGACACACCTGACTTGGGAACAGATCTTGCTTTTAGTTTTACTTATGGTCAGGTGTAGCCCCACCAAACAAACTGGGTTCTTGCTCTATGAGATTCTCTTTAGAAGGCCACCCCTACTAGTAAAAAGCATTAGGAGAGATTTTTTTTAAAAATAGAAAACTCTAACCTTGCCCCAACAGATATGCGGTTTGGGAGAAATGCTCAATGTGCAGCACCACCATGTTCAAGAAAAACTCCCTATCAGCTTAACCACTGAAGTGCATTCCTTTAAGTCAGGTGACCAGGCTTGGATAAAGGAGTGGAATCTCCAACCTCTCCAGCCTTGGTGGAGGGGACCTTAATCAGTGAACCTAACTACCCTCATGGCAATCAAGATGGTAAAAATCACCCTGTGGATCCATCACACCAGGGTAAAAAAAAAATAGCTCCTGAGTAAAAGAGACAACTAGACTCTAACAATCCACTCAAACTTAACTCTAAGGAGGGAAACTTCAGCCTTGCTCTACTCACAAACTGGAAGCTGACTAGTCAACACATGGCAGAAACTTGAGGGATCAACTAAACAGACAATTAATGGACTATTAATATTGTCTCTCAAAGTTAGTGTTCTGTAGTGATACTTAAGTTCTGCCATCCTTTGCCTATCTCTATTCTTGGTATTGTATCCTTGCTTTGTTTTGGTTAATTCTTTTTTTCTTCTGCTAATAGGATGTGGTATTGTTTTTGGTTGCTTCTATTCTGAGTTCCTTTTGCAAACCTGAACCCCTCGTCCTATGAGTTGTGTTTACTTACTCCTCAGACTAAAAATGCAATTGTTTGAAAAAGATAATAAAAAAATCAAAGATAAAATGAAAAAGATTGCCCATGTTCCAGTTCAGACTTAAAAAGGATGAAATCCTGATGATTTACTTAAAGGATGGTTCTCTACAATAGGAGGATTTACAGCAATGTTTGGGGATGTATTAATTATGGTATTGTGCTGTCTTATACTCCAATGTTTGCTGACACTGGTCATGCGGTCCATATCAACCCTGATAGAAGTGACAGTGGAATGGAAAACAGCTGCACAATTATATCTATTACAAGGTTACCAAAGTGTAAATCCCATCCCTGAGGATGAAATAGATGGTGCATTTTGACAAATAAAATGTCAAAGCATGAAAGGAAGGAATGTTGGAGCTAGCTTGGCCATTTTCCTGGGATATACTGTGTCTGGTATTCACCTTGGTTTCCCCACTCTGAGTCTACAAGCAGCTTTCTGCTAGTGCTGAAAAATTGCAAGTCTCCAGCTAGTTCTGCAATGTTTCCTATAACAGTGACCACATTCTACAGGGGTGGGTGGGGCAAACTCTATAAGTATTTAATCCAGCCCCTGGCACAGATTTGACTCAGGGTTTTAGACATGATATCCCCTGAGTCCTCTAGCATAATAAACTTCTTGCCTCCTGTGAAAATGGTCTTGGTGACTTTGTTTCCCTCGCCATTTCCACAAGACAGGGCCCAATGATGGGTAATAACAACGTAGAAACTATGGGACCCAGAAAGGGAAGGAACCAAGTAACAGAGGGTAACAGGTGACAATGTCACCAATGTAGTCACAAGGAACACCTGTCATATTATCACTGTTTGATCTGTATGTTACTTTAGGGTGCTGGCAATTAGGATCCCTAGACACATTTAAGCCAAGTTCTGTATTAGTATTCCATAAATATTAAGAGACATCCTCCAACAAATGGGGAGTGGCTAATATGGGGTAGTGATCCCTCTTAAGGGAATTAGAGGCACAGTAAAATTTAAAGAAGCAGTGAAAAAGCTGTGAAAGTGTCAGTGAAACTGATGATAAGCCACTCAGGAATTTTGCCAGCACTGGGCCCTCCATAGCACATCCAACAGTTTTTAAGAGGAGAGTATTTTCCAGTTAAGGCTCCAGAGAAAGATACCCCCAAAGGGGGAAAAAGTGTGAATAAAGAAAGGAATGTAAGGAACATAGTTAGCTATATTGGGTGCAGACTTTTTGTAGAGGAGCTTGTTGAGGATTAGACATAGAAGAGACTCCGAAATAGAGCAGATACAGAATACTAAAAGAAACAAAGGAGGAGTTTCTCTATAGTAGTCCAGCTGGAAGGAGCTACAGAATAAAGTCCCACACCAAAGATAATTATTGCAGCTGTTCCAAAGAAAACAAAGTCCTCAAAAGTCCAGGCATCACTTATCTGGAGAAGTAAGAGTCTGCTCCTGATGAGTAGCTTGAGGCCCTCAGTAGGTTCACAGGAGAAAGAGCTGTCTGGAGCTGTCAGGCTGTGCATCTGCTGGTCCAATGGCAATAGGGCATCCTTTGTTGGAGAGTTCCAGTGCTTTATTCTCCAATGGTGAATCCAGAAGTCTAGTCCTACCACTTGTACTGCCTTTGAAGTAGATAAGATAACTGGGAATGGGCCTTCCCAAGGGGGTGTCCTCAAGTTTTGGAAGTGTCTGGAGATTTAATCAGGACTAGGTCCTCTAGGCAAAAGAAAGTGTGTCTATTTATTTCTTTCCTGGGAATTCCCTGGTTAATTTGAGAAAATATTTGCTGGAATTTTGCAAATTGGGTGACATGGGATACCAATTGAGTCATCTCTGGATTGAGAAGGAGGTCATTAGTATGAACTGGTCTGCCATATAGAAACTCAAAGGGAGTCAGGCCCTGCCTCCCACTGGCATTTGTAAGTCTGAAGAGTGGAATGGGAAGGAGTTTAGTCCATGAGGACTGGGTTCCATGGATGAGTTTTAGTTAGTTGTCTCTTTTTAGAGCTCATCAACCTTTTCTACCTTACCAGAGGATTGCGACCACCAAGCACAGTAAAGATGATTCAAGGCTCGTGAAAGCTCCTGGGTCACTTTGGCTTTAAACACGGGCCATTACCATTCTGGAGACTTTTAGGGAGGCTGAATCAGAATTATTTCAGTTATTAGGATTCTGACTACTTCTTAGAATTTTCAGTTTTGTAAGGGAAAACCCCCTCCCCATCCCATAATTGTGTCCACTAGCACCAGCAACAATTTTGAGTTAGACCCTCCTGGCATATGGGTAAAGTCCAACTGCCAGTCCTCACCAGGGTAAGTTCCTGGTGTCTGTGTCCCTGGGGCCTGGAAGGGCCTGTTATTGGGATTTGTTTTTTAGCGTATTTCACATCTTGCTGAAACAAGTCCTTGAGCCCTACTCCCTGAACACTTTATAGCCTTGGTCTGCCAGGAAGTTCAGGAGGGACTCAGTAGCCCAGGAAGTGGTGTCCTCCAAAGGCCCACAGAGAAGAAGGGAATTCACATAAACAGCAGGACTGTTTATGGGTAGGCCCATTCTGCTAACTCCTAAGCTAGAGCCAATCCAAACAGATGGGGTTTGTCTCTGAACCCCTGGGAAAGAACAGTCTAAGTAACGACCTGTCATCCAGGTTGGATCCTCAAAAACGAATAGGGGTTGACTGTTGGGTGTAGGGGAATGCAAAAGAAGGCATCCTTGAGATCTAAAACTTAATAATGGGTGGTACCAGGGGGTATCTGAACAAGAGAGTATAGGCATTTGGAACTGCAGGATGGAGGGAGATTACTGCCTCATTAATTAACTGGATGTCATAGACCAGCCTCCACTTTTTAGGGCCCCTTCCTGTCCCTCAAGATAGGAATGTTATAGGGGCTGGACCATTCAATCAGGAGTCCCTGTTCTTTAAGTCCCTTGATAATGGGAATCAGGCCCTCTGTGATCTCCAATCTCAGTGGATACTATTTTTGGTGAGGGAATTGGGAGCAGTCTTTGAGATGTCCTATGGCCAGAATGGCTGTTCTGGCCCTTCCCTCCATCTGGCCATCTGTCCTTCCAGCTGAATCCACCTGAGATTCTATTAAGAGAAGGGAATAGTATTCTCCAGAAGGCAAAAGAAGCTGGACCTTTAATTGGAATAATAGATTTTGCCCCAAAAGCAGAGTTGGTGTTTCGGGAACTATCAAAAAGAAGTGACAGAAGTGGAGATCTCCACATAACAGGCAAAATGTTGAGTAAAATATCACTCAAGGGGCTGGCCCAATATACCCCAAATGGTTAACTTATTTGGGGTCCTCCTTGGTCTGGGGAAAAAGGTATCCAGTAGGAAGCTGATTGTTCACTGTTTGACCATGAGCATGACCCAGGGCTCCTTTGTTTTGACTGCATGTACAGGAACCTGAATGTGGGGCCCTAGGACTCATTATTGTTCTCCAGAAGGTGGTGAACATAATTCCGCCTGGTGGTGGGAGCATCAAGCTTTCCAGTGGTTCCCCTTACAGATGGGGTGGGGTCCTAGAGGTGGCCTTTGCCTCTAGGGGGACTGCCAGCTAAAATGGCCTTCCTGTCCATACAAGAAGCAGGCCTGTGGGTTAGAGCCTGCTTGTAAAGGAGTCACCCACATGGCCACAATCAACACCTCCTGGCATTTGTCTTTTGTCCTTTCCTTTGCCAGGTCTCTATTATAAAGTATGGCAGTAGCCTCCTGAACCAACTGATCTAATGACTTGCATGTTTCAGCCATCAGTCTTTGGAGTTTTCTGTGAATATCCAGGGTTGATTATGTCAAGAATTTGTCCTTTAGGATGATCTCCTCTTGTGTTCCTAGCTCTACATTTGTATGCTTTTGGATGGTATCCTTCAATTGTTGAAGGAATGCCACAGGAGGCTCAGATTCTTCCTGGTGGACAGCAGCCACCTGGGAGTAATTAAGGGCCTTTAAATTAGCCTTTCTTAATCCCTTTAGTATGCAATACATGAAGTGATTTCTTTCCCATTTGTGCCTCTCATCCTCCACATCCAACTTGGGGTCCTGGAGAAGAACAGCCTGATTCCCAGTGGGAATCTCACTTTTAGTCCATTGGGCCTTTGGGGTAGACAGATAATAGTTGTTTCCATTGTCCACTGCCTGGCTGAGGATACTTTGTTTCTCTGGGGAGGTAAGTGTCTGTTCTGATAGTAACATGATATCCTTCCAGGCCATATTGTAGAGTCAGGTAAATTGCTGGAAGTCCTGGGCATAGGGATCTGGGTTAACGGTGTAGCTCCCTAAGTCTCTTTTTATTTCTTTTTGTTCACTAAGAGAAAAGGGTATGAACAAACTTGGGCCCAAATTCACTCAAATTCACTTTTGGAGATGATAGACATATTTCATTGTAGGGATGGTTTCACATGTATAAGCATATGTTCAAACCCCCAAATTGTATACATTAAATACAGTTGTGGAACTTAAACTATTGGGGACAATTAGGAAAAAAATGTCTTAAAAGGCTCCAAAGAGCATGATTAAAATAAAATTTAAAGGGTACTTTTCCACAGATACTGCAAAGACAATAATGGGATATTATGAATAACTTTGTAGGAATAAGTGCAACAACCTACATGAAACAGATAACCTTAAAAGACCCAAATGTCCAAAACTCACTAAAGAAAAATAAATAAGAATAGCCCAATATCTAATAAGTACATTGAAATGACTTCACAGGTGAATTCTACAAAATATTTGTGGAAAGGAATTTACTAATTCTCCTCAAATCATTTAGAAAATTGAAGATACCGGAATAACTTCTGTTTCATTCTTTTAGGCCAGTATTACTTTACATGTTACTAAATCCAGTCAAGCTACTATCTGAGTGTCATTGAATGTAAACATAAAAGCTGAGTTTCCCCAGGATCTTTGGAACTGCATGTCTGAAGGCTCACAAAAATATATTTGCTGTGCAAAAAAAAAAGAAAGAAAAGAAAAGAAAAGAAAACTATAGAACAATGTCCCTCATGTACATTGACAGGAAAAGCCTCAATTGAAACATTAGGAAATGAACTCCAGATATTCCTAAAAGATCATTATTTAATGAGAAAGTAAGAATTACCCCAGGAGCACAAGGTTGGCTCAACATTCAAAACCTAATCTACATGATTCAGTATACTAAAAGGCCAAAAAATACGAATATTCATTATCATCTCAAAAGATGTTGAAAAACATTTGACAAAATCAACCATTCATTTCTAAGCAAAAACAAAAACTATCTTAAGAAATTAAAAGAGCAAGACAGGTACTTCCTGAAGTCGAAAAAGACATCTCTTCCAAAGTTAACATTGTGGCTATAATCTTCCCTCAGGAAGCAGAGATCTGGAAGAGCAAGTTTGAGTCCAGGCAGGGCAGATTGCAAGACCTCATCTCAACCAATGGCCATTTATGTTGGTGCATGTCTGTCAACCCAGCTACTTGAGGAAGAGAGCATCACAGCCAGGCATAAAGCAAGACCTTATCTAAAAAACAACCAATGTAAAAGATGCCAGAGGCATGGCTCAAATGGTAATATGCCTGCCTAGAAAGCTGAGGCCCTGAGTTTCACCCCAGTACAGACAAAAAAAATTTAAAAATAACATTGTACTCATTTGTCAAACATAGGAAGTGAAATTCTCCTGTTTTCTACTGCAAAACTGTTTTTTGAATCACAACCAGCATGATCACCTGTAGAAAATCCAATGGAACATACAAACTAGCAGCTAGAGCTAATAAATGAATTTAGCAGGACTTGCTGGATGCAAGATCACTATACACAAATCAGTTGTATTTGTACACATTTACCACCCAAAATATGAAACTGAAATGGAAAAATACCACTTAAATTGGCACAAAGATTAAAATTCTTAGAGATAAATCTGATAAAACATTCAAGCAACTTGAACATAGAAATCTACAAAGTTACTGAGAAGAAATTTCCCACATTTATCACAGAATTATTCACAATAGCTAAGCTATGGAAACAGCCAAGATGCCCCACTACTGATGAATGGATTAAGAAAATGTGGTATTTCTATACAATGGAATTTTATTGAGCCGTGAAGAATGAAATTTTGTTGTTCACAGGCAAATGGATGGAACTGGAGAACATAATCTTAAATGAAGATTCAGAAAGCCAAAGGCCACATATTTTCTCTCATATGTGGAATATAGACCCAATACAGATATAAGCAAAAGTATGAAAAAACAGGTCACACTAACAGGAAGTCACATACGAGAGATGAAGGGTAAAAGAACGAAGTTAAGATGGTGAATATGGTTGGTGTATTCCCTACACAAGAATGAATATAGAATTTTAAAGCCTGTTGAAATCACCATAACAAGAGGACTAACGTAGAAAGAAGAAAAATAAAGGAGATGACTATATAATACTCATATACATGGAAATGTCACAAGGAAACTCCCTGTATAACTATCTTAAACAGCAACAACAAAAAAGTCTTTTTTTTCTTTTAAAAAATTGGAAAACAGGAGAGAGAACAGGTCCTGTCTGGGAGGTTGTACCAGTGAAAGAGGTGGGATGTGGGCAAAGGGTGCAAGAAGGTGAATATGGTACAAATACTATGTACACATGTATGTAAATGGAAAAATAAGACCTGTTGAAACTATTCCAGGAATGGGTGGGGTAGGAATAAAGGAGAATGGTGGTGGTGGTGAGGGGGTGAATTCATCTAGGATATATTGTAAGAACTTTTGTAAATGTTACAATGTACCCCTAGTACAATAATAATTAAAAAAGAAGAAATTTTTTAAAAAGGAAAGAAACCTAAATAAGTGGAAATACATTCTTTGTTCATTGCCCAGAAGCCCACAGCTTTGTGAAAACATAATATTTAATGCAAATCTTATTCAAAAATAGATTATTTTATTTTATACACAATGTGATCCTAAGTTCATATGGAAATGAAAGCTATCCAAATAGCAGCAACTGCAAAAAAGAAAAATAAACTTAAAAAAAAAAAGAAATGTTTATAAATCCAGTGTCTTAGTTTGGATTGATATATCAAAGTACCATAAACTGAGTGACTTACAAACAAAAATTTTATTTGCCAGTGATAATCCTGTCAGATTCTAATGAAGGGGCCTCTTCCATGTTTTAAGACTGCTGACTTACTGCTGTGTCCTTATATTGCAGAAAGAGTGCAAGCCAGCTCTCTGGCCTCTTTTTTATAAGATCACGAATTCAACGATCTTCCAAAGGCACCACTGCTTAATAGTATCACATTGGAGACTAGATTTTAACATATGAATTTTTGGGAGGCACAAACATATAATCCATAGCATATAGTAACCAGAACAGTGTGTTACTGAGGAAAGATGGACACTGATTAATTGAACATGATAGAATACAGAAGTAGATACCCACTGTTCATGGACAACTGATTTTTGTTAAAATTTACAGACTTTGCTGAGAGACCCTAAGCATATGTTGGGACATACTCAAAACATACCTTCAACATTCAAATGTCTATCAGGTCTGTTTTAGTTTTCACTTCCTGATTGTGCTCAGAGATGAGAGTTTGGGCTGCCTTTTGTCTCTCCCAAGAAAGAGAATATACTGAGTGGGGTATGTGCTTTATGTATGTATGTGATCTTCCAAATTCCCAATAATATTTTCTAATGTTTCAAAGCTCCTTGGACTTCTTATTTACAGCTTTTCTTTTCATAATTTTTGTTTATGCTACTATTTAATTGCTTTTACTTTTTTGTGAAAGGTGTTACCCCCACTCTGGGGAAGAGGCTACTTATTTAGGGTGAATGCTCCACCATGGCAGTACAGACAACTTGTCAAATGGGATCTTCCAGGGAATGACAGAAAAGTCAGATACCAGTAGTTCTTTGGATGAATCATTGAAGAAGCTCTAGCCCTCTTCTGCTCTCTAAAGTGGATGCCATTTTTTACTGCAAATGTGGGTTATTTTTCCAGAAAACTACAGAACTGACCAGAAAGCAGTAGGAATAGGTGAAAAATGCCAGCAAAGAATGCAATTCTTACCAAGATGCAGGCACTTGTCTTGAATGAATGATGCCTATGCTACTATAAGCCTTTGGTTCATTTCTAGAGTTGGAAACAGTTGGATTCCAATTTTTTTTAACCAAGTAATATTCTTGCTTTATGGAAGAATTTTCAGAAATCTCATTTTGACTATACATTTTCTTCCACTATTTCATTGCCTTTCTTCTTTCTTCCATCACCCCCCATTTCCCTTACTCTGTATATCTTCCTTTTTGTTGTCTAATAGTGTTTTATAGTTTCTACCAGATTGTAATCAATAACATCAATTTTCATCTTTTTTCATTTATCTGATTTTTCTGTTTGCATACTCCAGAGCGCTGCTTTTGGAAGACTTAAACCTAGAATCTAGCTTTAGCACATAGATGTCATTGCTGATTCCAATTAGGTTCTTGGTGAAAATAAAAATCTGTTTATTTTTCCTTGATTATATCCTCTTCTAATCACTTTGGTTTTGATATTTTCCCAAAGTTTTTCCACTCTTCTAAATCTTTACAGCTACTTTACTATAAATTTGAGCATTTGTCTAGTTTTCTCAGAGAAAATACAAAAAGTGGTTGCAATAAATAACTTACAAAGTAGTTTTCCTTTTGGAGAATGATTTTGGTCTTCAAATCTGCAAATATTTGGCTGAGTATGATAATATTGTAGAGAGTCTTTCAGCAATTATAAAAGTTCAATTTTTGTTGGTGGTGGTGGGTTGTGGAAAAGTAATATGTGATATAATTTTCTGCTGCTGTCAATAATCACTTTTTCTTCTTCAAAATCTAATAACTTCCATGCCCCTTAAACTAGTTTCAAACTTTTCATTTTGGTGTGTAATTCTATGCAGCTCATTACTTTCTTATATTTCCTTATTCCCATATTTTTCTCAATTGATTTTCTTTTTGATTTTGTGAAACATCATATCTTAGTTAATTTAGTTACTCTTACGTTAAAATTGTCCACGTATAGGAGAATGAGTCCTCCTTGATATTATTGTTTTTGAATGTATTGTAGTTAAAGAGCACTAAGGCTTCTAAATTACTCCAATTGTTTACCTACAAAACCACTTTGGAGCCGGAAAATGAGATAACAAAATCACCAAAGATATCAAAACACGAGGTTGACTCACACAATCTCATTTTATTTTGATGATTTTCTATTGAAGGCATCACCTCAGCACATCAGTAAAAGGATGGTTTTGTGTTGTAAAACAAAATAACTCACTATAAGGATATAAAAACCAGTGACATTAAAAGCCATATTAAATACCAGCAGACTAGAACAAAATAATCCACTATCATGAAATGGTTAGATTGGAGTCTTAATAGATTTTAATTGTTAGGAATACAAATAACAGCTAAAATATTATTTCCCATCAATGAAGTAGACATTGAAAACAATATTAAAATACAGAGACCTCAACCCTAAAGTTAGAAAATACATTCTTTCTTACTGGGGAATTAAAGAAAAGAAAATGTGATAAGTATTATTAAGCTACCTTTATTTTTTCTTTTCTCTATTCTGTATTTTGCAATCACAAACTGAGAGAAAAACTATTTTATATTCCTTTGTTGAATGACTCAAGTTACTTTGCAAACATCTTCATTGTTCATTAACTAGAACAAATTGTTCTTAGATAGGTTGATTTAACTAACAAAAGTAAATTATTTATTTGAATAACAGCAAGTGTTAAGTAGACAGTTCAAAAAGAAATGAATGTAAGTGTGAGTAATCACTCTAACCAAACATATACACTGGAGGAAATTGTCTCGCCAAAGTACACACTAGACTAAGGGTGAATGCTCAAAGAGTTGGTCATTTTCTAAAAAATACAAATCTAGTTTTTACTGCTAGGCAGAAAGCAATTGCACCACTGAATAAGAATTGCAAGTGATTCCTGATTTTTATGTTTCTATTAGTACATGTACAGTTGTATAACAATGCAGATGTGCAATGGTAATGACAGAAAAAAGCACTTAGTAACCCAAAGCATAGACCTGGCTGTAAATACCAACATTGTCACACACTAACAGGGTCACCTTGAGTATTCACTCACATTTTCTGCTCTGTAATCCATAAACTGAGCATAATAATATTTCTTACCTTATGGGATTATTTTGAGGATTGAAATGAGATAAAGCACTCAGCACATGGTAACTCAGTTTCACATAAATATTAGCTATTATTTTATTATGTATAAATATAGAAGGAAAACTAAACTATAAATTTTGATGTGATACCTACATATAGTATTTATTTTAAAATTATTTTTCTTCTGGTCATCTCTTAAGATGTCTGGATTTCCTGTTGTGATCCTCCACTCATCTACTGAGGCAATCCCATTAAGGTATCGAAAGCATCTTCCTTCTTTACTACTGCTGCTTCAGGATAAACAATTTGTATGGATTTCTTCTCTGTTCCCTCCATGCCTCCACTTTGATCCCTGTCTCGGTGTAAGGGAAAAACAAATTTGGCATTATGGTCTGAATTTTTAATATATCTGCTTCTAGTTAAGTCGCTCTGGCTTTTGGCCCACTCACAAAGAATAGAACTAGCTCCAGGACTTAGATCCTACAAATTGGGACTATTTTCCTCTACTTATCTGTGTATAGGTAATCTGTTTGTATTATAACACTCACAATCTTAAAGACTTTTAATGACAACCAAAGTATTTGAGACTCTATCCTTTGAACAGTAGGGAATCATTTAAGACACTTCAGCACAGGAGTGAGATAGACTGTTAGCAAACTCAGATGAGCTGAATGCACTAGAAGCAGGATTACTATTAGAAAGCTGTTTTAATAATCCAAAGTGTAACTTTAGGAGGATAACAAGTAGAAATGGAAAGGCTATGAACATCAAAGGAATTTGAAAGTATTCTTGATTGAGTAATAATTTTAGAAAATAAGTACCTTCTAGCATCACCTTTATTCAATAGTCAGTAAATGTATAGCATAATAAAATGTAGTAATAAAATGAAATTACTTCAAAATGAGAAACCTAGTGACTTTCTTTAATGCATAACTTACTACTTAATTTTATAGAAGGAAAAGCAAAATATTAGAATTGCCTGTATCAACCGTCATGAATTTATTAATTTTTTGAGCTTTATAATCAACTCTGATAGCATATATTTTTCCACTTATATTTATAATACTTTGGACTATGTGGGAAAAAGTGGAATCCTATAAGTTTGTCCCAGAAATATCCATTATAACCAATTTTAAGCAAAATTCCCAGTGTATTAAACTAAACTCAGAAATGTATATATTGTGTGATTATATACCTTCTATGTGCTCAAAGAAGAAAGTTGTATTTCTGCCTCTTCATTAGCCTGATTAGTGAAAAGCATGCACCATGCCCTCTCTGTCTCACTTTTTCATTGTGGTTGCTTAGCATTGTTAACAATATTAACACTGATTAACATTATTAATAACAGAGAAATGGTAAAATAAAATTTCACAACAGGATGAATTGAAATACCTCTCACTTTATATAATTTGTTCTATACCCCATAATGTAGTAGCTATCAACTTCCTGTTTTTGTTTTATTTGTGCTTTACATATATAAAAGCAGATTACAGATATTGGATTTTAAATTGTTTTTCTTTCTTCATCTTAGTTACTTTTCAAAATGAAATTACAAAGATACTTTACTCTTCATAAATAACGTTTGATATACTATTTTTTGATTCTTAGTAATTTGTTCAGTTGGCCCCAAATGGGCATATTGACTGTTTTTTTTACTGTACTAAAATTCATATATACATATATTAATACATGGGTATATATGCACATGTGAGCTATTAGTTACATGAAATACCTATATCTGTAATTCCTCAGTGAAAAGTAAAAGAATGAATTTGAATCAAGGATAATCAGGCATTCTGTATCATTATCTAGAGAAATTCATGTTTCCCCACATGTTCTAGAATAGTGTTCCTATTGACAAGGACCTTGGAAGTTAGAAAGATTGACAAAAAAATAAATAATGCTTTGTTAGGTAGTAATAGTGCTTCAGCAGCAACCAACACTGCAGGAAATAGTGATCAGGGTACCTACTGTGGCTACCTAAGCAGAAATGTACCTGAGGAGTGAATAAGTAAGTGGAAACTAAGAGATATGAGTGTATGTACTTCTTATTCTACTTAGAAGCAATAGCAATTCAAATGCTGTGACATGGAAGGATGTTGTAGATGTTTAAGGACAGGGAGGATGAGAGGAACAAGGAAGGGCACATGTTAGAAACTGATGGTGGCAGGGAAGCTCTGGGTTACATCATGAAAGAAATTTCTTTTCAGAATATGAGCCATAGGTCTTTGAAATGAATTGCAAATAATTTTCCTACATTAACTTTTGTCTTTTGACTTTGTTTTTGAACAGTTTTGCTATAGAGTCTTAGCATACAGACTTTGTACATAATCAGTTTACTTGTTTACTGTTTATGGCTTCCAAGATTTCATTCTAAATATGTTAAATTTCCTTCCACTACTTTTATGGATCTTTCACTTTATATTTAAATTTCTACAACATATGATGTATATATCAATGCTTAAAGAGTGAGGTAAAGATGAAATTCATGTTTTTTTACATAATTAATCAGTTCTCCTTAGAATATGAATATATACATATACATGAACATATATATTCAAATTCTTGGGGAAATACATATATATGTATATATATGCACACATATGTATGTAGTATAAGCCAATTTTATCATAAAATAAATTTCTTTAAAAAAAATGTCATTGTCCTCTGTTCAATTGAAATGAGCTTTTAATGGAATAAGAAAAAGAGTTTAAAATACTCCAGTAGTTTATTATAAGTTGCTATATGACTGAGATAGTCAGTTGACACCATTGATTTTAGAATGTTTCTATGTTCACATATTCTTTCCTCATTTTATATGTCCAAAATAGTTTTATGCCACTTATTTTAGTGTTTGGATTAAAGTGTGAAAATTGGTTGTTCCTCTAGAGTTTCTGTAGTTATTCTCAAATGTTGTTCTAATTTCCTTTATTTTTTTTGCATACCTTACAAATATAAAAGTCATCTTTTCCTCTAAAGTATGGCATTTTTACATGCATGATTTAGGTTAATTTTGATTTATAAGCTAACACTTCAGGGGAATTAAGTATGTCTTACTTTTCCTTCCTTCCCAAGTTATATAACTGAAATGCTTTATAAAAAACAAAACCAACAAAATAAAAGGAAATAATTATTCACCTAAGCTTGAATAGTAGAGATGGATAATTTGGTGATGTGATTTAAAAATTTGTCTTAGTTCTACTCAACTGAGCATAAAGGAAAATATATGACCTGCTAAAAAGACATAGTAAGATTGCAGTGTATGGTATATCACTGTGAAAGCAACAAAGGACATTAAAAGACCTGGCTGTTAAAAGATACAGTTTGCTATTTGATATATAATCCTAACTAGACTATTCCTTGACCTCGAAAAAGCTAAAAGCATAGTCAATGATCATCTCATAACAGTTGCTCAGGCATTGTATATAGTATGTGCTTCCTGATGAAACACAGATGATGTTTACCTCATCGGAAGAAAGCGCACTGTCAGACAGTCAATAAACAAAGGTTTGCTTTCTGAAAATGCCACAGACTGTAAATACCACACTGGCCAACCACGGCTGTTTAAGAGACCACATAAAGAACACCATCGCACTTTACCTGTAAATTCAACCTATTAGTGATTCTGTAACCATTGGTAGATGCAATCTTTGAAAAAACAATACATTTATGATATAATTAGCCAGTAAAGACACTTACTGAAAAAACTCGTATAGTTTCAGAAGCAAAAAATAACAACTTTTGTGATTCACAGATACTGAACTTTTTAAGTCAGTGTTTAATGACCTACATTCATGTTGAGCAGAATTATTTGTATCATATTAGTATTATGGAATCTGATAACTAGAAGAAATCCAAAAATGTTACCTGATCCATCTATTTGTATTCAAGTTGGGTGATTATGAAGCACACAAAATGAAGATACTTAATGGTTATATTCATTCATTAACTTATCAAACCTTTCCTGGAAACATCTTTTACTTGCTAGGCACTGGATTAGGTACAGTGTATAAAAAGGAAGACTCACATTCTGCTCCCAACTGACTCATATTCTAGGAAAGAAAATAGAGGGCAGAAAAAATTATAGTCAATTAATTCTTCCCTCTGGGAGAAATTTGATGTTACTAAAAACTAACTACTGTTGTAGGAAAAAGTAAAAGACAGAAAAAAAGTAACTTAAATTCATGCAAGTGGTTCAAAAGCAAAGCAACTACTAAGGAAAGACAAGCATTGTAAAGATATGTCCAAAAAGAAAATAGAACAGAAATAGCTAAAATTCAAGAGAAAGATGTGGTGAAAATTTTATATGCAGAATAAGTTCTGCTAAATTGGAGCCAGAAAGTAAGAACTCACTAAAAACAAGTGTAAATTCTGATAAGGTGGGGTTTGATGGTTAATTTTGATTACCAAGTTGACTAGATTAAGAAACACCTAGAAAATTAGTGAAGTATACTTCCAAGTACGTCTGTGAGGGTGTTTCCAGAGATAATTAGAATAATGAGGGCTCTAACCTAAAGAGTAGTTTAATCCATTGACGGATTTGTAATATGATGGCATTATTAGGAGATGATGAAAAGGAGAAGGTGGGATCTAGCTGGGTGGTGTAGGTCACTGGGAGCATGTCCTTGGAGATCACTTCTTGCCCTGGTCCCTTCCTGTATCTCTTTCTCTGCTTCCTGGCTGCCATGATGTGAACTTCTCAACTCAGCCACATTCTTCCCACCATGATGGACTGAAACAGTGAGTCAAAATAAGTCTTTCCTCCCCTTAAGTTATTACCTCAAGTATTTTGATTATAGCTGAGCTAAAGTGGCTAATGCAGAAAATCGTCACTCAAAGTGCATTCACTGATGTGCTTAAACCTGATAATTTGGCTCATTAGCCTTTGGAACTGGTTTGTGGGATGAATTTGGAAGTCTGGGGATGCAGATTAAAGAAGCCCTAGAATGCTGTAAGGAAAGCTTAATGGGTGGCTCTGGGAGAAGCTCAGAAATCCAGAACTGACAGGAATGTGGACAGTAAAGGCTAAACTTATCAGGTTACAGATGGGAAGGAAAAATTGATTGGGAACTGAACTAGAGGCCGTAAGTGCTGTATTCTGGCCAAGAATTTGTCTACATATTGTCTATGTCCTGAGAGTTTGAGTGAGGCTGAATTTTAAAGTTATGGACTAGATAATTTGGCAGAGGAAATGTCAAGACAGCAGGTTGTGTGTGGCATAGCTATTGCTGGCTGCTTTTAACTAGGTTTACAGTGAGAATCAAAAGCAAAAAAGCAGAACAGGGAGATTTGAAACAAAACAAAACAAAACATGCAACTTGGCCAGAGATGGAACACATTCAAAACTACGAACAAGGAGGGAATCCTGTTAAAGATATTAGTGCCGTTAAAAATAAATCAAGCACTTTGCACTAGGGCAATAGGAAAGATGTTTTTAGAGTGTCTCGGGAATTGGCCAGACATCGCTCATTTAAGGATCAAGTATGTGAAGGTTTTAACTCATTTGAAAGACTGCTTCCAGGAGAAAGCTCCAGGGTGCCCTGTCTACATAGGGCTACCTAAGGAAGTATTATGCTCTGCTCAGCTACTCAGGGACTCAAAGTGCTTGGCTACTGCTTGAGCTGGTGAAAGACCTGGGCATCATCAACATAATGCTGATTTTTGCATTCATACAGAGTGCAAGAGTTGTAGGATCATGAAGGCCTCCACCCAGAACTGAGAGGAAAACCCAGGAAACCAGGCAATGTGTAGCAGGGTCAGAAGCCCTGCAAACAGTCCCTGAGAGGGTGATGCAAGAAGCTGTGAGACTGAAGACTAAGTGCAGTGGAAACCCAAGAATTTAAGACAGTCCAGGAATGTGGAACATCTGCTGAGTAAAGCTGCAAGGACAAGAGAAGCCAGCCCAAGAGTAAGGTCTTGTGAGCTATAAACTACAAGGCCATAGGGATAGAGCTCCCCAAGCCCTATCTCATATCTGCCACCACGGGCCCATGTGCTCAACATGCAACTATAGGATTTAAGGTTCACCCTGCTGTGTATCAGTCATGCTTTAGTCCAATCCTTCCTCGTTATTCCCTTATTCCTTACTTTTGTAATGGGAATGTTACTCTATGCAATTTACCTTTTGGTTTTCACAGGGACTCACAGCTAAAAGTTGCCTTGAGTCTAAGAAGGGGACTTGAACTTGGGCTTTTGAACAATATTGGGAGTGTTGAAACTGTGGGGAGTCATAGAGATGGACAATGCATTTTGTATTATGAATGGACATGAGCCCTTGGGGGCTGTAGATGGAATGTTATGGTTTAAGGAGATGTGTTTGTGTGTCAAGTTGGCAAAAGGTGGACTTGTGATGTTCAACCTTGATTGTCAATTTGACTATGTCAAGAAATACCTAGCTCAGTAAAGTATATCTCTGGGTCTATCTGTGAGTCTGTTACAGAAAGAGTAAGATCATGAGGGCTCTGACCTAATGAGTACTTAAATCCACTCATGGATTTATAATATGATAGCATTATTGGAAGGTAATGAAAAGTACTCTTATTAGTTGAAGAGAGTATGTCACTGGGGGTATATACCATGGGGGGGTATATCTTGCCCTGCTACCTTTCCGTATGGAAAAGTATGAGTCCTGGTCACCATAATGTGAATTGTTCTATGGAATGACACTCTTTGAAACAGTGAGCCAAAATAAATCTTTCCTTCCCTTAAGTTTTTCTCTCAGGTATTTTAGTGACAACTACATAAATGTAACTAATACCTGGTTGTTCTAGCATAGATTCAGTTATGTTTGTGTTTTGTGTTGTGTTGTGTTTTGTTTGTGTTTAGTTTTTAGCCCTAAAAACTAAAGTGACAACATAGAACTAGATAAATGACACAAAGTTGGTCTCACTGGGGCCACAGAACTTTTCATTCAGTTAAGGTTTCATCAGTATATTACCTGAGAGGTACCGGAGTATGTTTTGTATAAATTTTCTTAACCACTACCTAACATTTACAAAAATTTTACTGTAAATTTAGCTACACAATATTTCCCATTATCTGCTTATCTGCAAAGGATACTTTCTAAGGCTCCCAATGGATGCCTGAAAGAACAGATTGTATGGAACCCTATATAAACTGTTTTTTCCTAAACATGCATATTAGTGATAAAGTTTAATTTGTAAGCTAGGCACAGTAACAGATTAACAACAATAATTAACAATAAGATAGATGATTTCAATAATATACTATAATAAAAGTTATTTAACACTTATGAATTATTTCTGGAACATTCCATTAGTATTTTCTGACTAATGTTGACAGTGGATAACTGAAACGATGGACAATGAAACCATGGATAAGAGGTACTACGGTAATCACTAAAGTATTAGGTCCTCAGACAAAGTTGAAAACCAGAACAGGAGGCAAGCGCAGGTAGATTGCAGGCTGTTTCAGACTCACACCTCCAATAGCCTGGTCTCATTGGGCAATATGTTTTCAACCAAAAAGTCTGTTGACTAAGAACAGAAAAGGATGAATTGCAGGTATGGTGGATACAGTTGAAACTTATGCTAACTTTCTGGTCACAGTTTAGGCAGGTTAGAGGAGCAGTTTCTTCAATGATTTGTTAGGCTTTTTCTTTCTTTTTTCTTTTTTTTCAATTTCTATGTGCAGCACACTACAAATGCACACAGCATCTTTATATAAATTATGGTGTTGCACCTGCTTTTAAAGCAGAGGATGCTTTCCCTGGCACATGAGAAGGCAGGAAATGAAATTGTATGAAGATCTCACAAAGGGAAGGAACCTTTTGGGAATTACTTCAAAAGTAGTCTACAAAAGAGAGAACACAGGAAATAATTTCCTAGGTTTAGCAATTCTAAAGGCCAGGAGACTGGCAATATCTTATTTTTCCCAAAAGTTTTCTTCTTCATAACAACTAAGTAAGAAAAAAATTACAGTAGATGACAGCAGAAACTAAAGCTGTTTAGAGTCTACAGCATATCTGAATACATTAATAATAAAATATTAAAAGGCACATTTTATTGAAAAGTTCTAAAGAGCAAATAGAAAGAACTGAATCCCCTAATAAATAACTTAGAGTAAATAAGGTTCTAAGTCATATCAAAATATAATGCTTAGATAAATTATGTATTAAATTATTAGAGTATAATGCTTTTATACCTAATTCTCTCAATAGACCTGTAGTTAAGTACATAGTATATCTATTTACTTTGTACCTCATTAGTTATATCTAGCCAATTTTTCTTGCTTTTTTATTCACTACTTCTTCATTGTTATTTTAATATCTATAATTCTAGATAAATTCAGTATCACTATATGTCTTAAATGAAATATATTTCATTCTGCTCTCATCCTCTGTACTCTATGAATTCTGTATAGTCTCTGGGTTAATATTATTCAATCAGCTTGATATACATTATACTTCTAAAGTGGTTTCACCATTTTCTATAACAATATTCAAAAACATGATCCGAGTTATCATTCCAACTTGGTTCTTAATGATTGTAGCCATGCTGTTTTACTTGCCGTTCCCCAAATATCCCGTCTTTCTCAACTACATGATTACCTGTGTTTTCGCCTAACATTTAGACTCAGTCTATATGTGAAATAAGTGCAACAATCTCCACTCAACTCCACATACTTATCATTTCATTACTTGAATTATTCAAAAAAGTTACAGGATTGATTTAAACCAAATGTGTTTTGTTAAATTTTTAAAAATCCTTGAGATTTTCTTGATGTTACACATTCTAAAGTAAAAAAAAAAAAAAAAACATAAAGGAAGAAAGTTTTCCAAGTATTTTTGTCTCTGTTTGTGTTGCTCTTCTTGTTAGAGGAGAGGATATAGTGATTTTTAACTGAACATTGTTCTAAAAATTTGAAGATCTAGACTCTAATCTAATCACTGGAAAAAATTCTTAGTGTACTCTTTTTTTAAAAATCAAAACATTCATACTTTATTTAGTCACTAAAAATCATTTATATTTAGTCTGTATCAAGTTGGGTATTAAAAGCAGTGAGGCAAGACTATGATCCACTGTGCCTACAGATTCTCCTCAGGTTAAAAGGGAAGATGGCATAAGGCAGATGAACAAAGTATAGGGGATATGGGGTGCTATGGCTAAAATACTGTGAAACATGAAGGAGCACTGTCTGGTATTGTGCTTATATTCATACTTCTTTATATCCACACAGCATGAGAACTTCAGAGATTTGCTAATAGGTATGAATTTATCAAACATAATATTTATGTTACACATATGCTTTAAAACAAAAGGAAAAAAATCCTAGTCTTTTCTTCTTGGTAGATTGAACTATACCTATAGGGAGTCTAATTATTTGAGTCATTTGCTATTTTAAAATATTACAACTCCCCAAGAATTTATTATAGCAGGCACAGAGCAGAAGTAAATTAGTAAATAAGACAGTGTAAAATACATTCTAAAATAATGATTCACTTTAGTTGGCTTTCTCTAAGTTTTCTCCATCTGACAAAGGAAAAAAATTAAGAAACTAATAAAGACAAGCTTTATTTACTGAATTTAAAAATTGTTTGCCAAAAAACAAACAAAATAAATAAAAATTCTGTTTGTTTTCCCAGACTTCTGGCCTCTAGACTATGAGAAAACAAATTTTGTTTTAAGCACAGTTTGTGGTACTTTGTTAAAATAGTCTTAGAAGATTAATATAGGCATGACTATGGGAGAAATGGTTCCTTGGAGACTTTTCATCTAACAATCTACCACATCATCTATTTTTCTGGGCATAAATACACAAATTATATGATTATTATTCAAAATTTGGGAAAATACAGGTATGGTAGATTGCAATAATGATCTCAATTCTTGACCCTTCCCTAAATCTATGTTCTTTACCACAAAAGTAGAGGGTGTCTTCCTTCTTGCTGACCATGTGGCTTGCTTTATCCCACAGGTAAAGGAAGAAACTCCATGTCAGTTTCTTAAGAGGGCATTCCTCTTTCTGCTGTCAGTGCTCTTCAGCGCCAGATTGCCCTACTAAGTTGCTGTCTCCTGATGAGTTCTCTCTAGGACTCATCTCCCTCAGTATGAACTCCACTCCTGTCAAGCCGAAGGGCAAAGAGTCACGTGTTCCTTTGGATGGAACTGAAGAGGCTGTCCTCATCTCCAAAGGGGACAAGCCCAGCATGTGCTGGCCAAGGCCTTCTGTTCCACTTTCTCCTTTTCCTTTCCCAGGACCAAATGCTCCTAATGCTTCTCTCTGTTCTCCTTTTCTCCCATGATGAGTATGTGAGCCAACAGACGTGGATCCAGCTTTTCTACTCTGGTTACATAGACACAGATGTCTTTGTTACCTAGCTAGGATCGTTCTATACCAATTACTCAGCAGCCTGTCTTTGTAATTTAACATGATAACTTCAGTGTTCTTCCATTACTATAAACGCAAATTTAAGTCATCATTTTAATAGGTGCATCTATTCCCATATGCACATAGAACTTACTTCATTTAAATAGCTTCCTTTTATGGAATATTCTGTTTGTTTCCATTTTTACTTATAAATAATGCTGCAATAAACATGCTTTTACATTAAAAAAAATTCTGTTTGAAACTTAAAGCATTTACAGCAACTCCAGAGATGAACCATTATATCCCCTTAAAATTCTCAGTATAATAATTTGTATTTGGTGCTGTTAGTTCTTATGCATGTAATCAATATCTTATTAATATTAACTTAGAGCACTAAAGG
This sequence comes from Castor canadensis, assembly GCF_047511655.1. Classification (NCBI taxonomy): domain Eukaryota; kingdom Metazoa; phylum Chordata; class Mammalia; order Rodentia; family Castoridae; genus Castor; species Castor canadensis. Next base: position 49,023,714 of record NC_133398.1, on the reverse strand, counting down.
TATATGTTGATACATACTTTAACGAGTGAGCACAGTTTTATAAAATTGAAATCTTGTGTTCAACCTACAGTCTTACCAAAAAAATAAACAATGTGGAAAGAAAATGGGAAGCTCATACTGATGAGCTGTAAGTTCAACAAGGCAGACCAAATTTTATGGATTGCCATTTTTACAGTACGAGGAACTAAGGACAACTGATTTGCTCAAGATTATAAATATTAGATATATAGCTTAAAGTTATATGACCCATTTTTGGAGGACTTTTTTAAAGATAAAAGTCCTTGAAATATGAGTCAGGATGTCTTATATCTTATCTAATACAGGATATGTGTGACTAAACTTTATCCTGTAACCAAATCAGTTCTCTTTTGTTTCCATTGAGACAATTGATTTTCCCTTATATTCTTATAGTAAGTTACATTGGTTGAGTTTTAACTATTAAACTGTCCTTGCATTACTGGAGAAAACTCAGTTTAATCATGAATATTATACTTCATATATGCAAATAGATATAGATACACACACACACACACACACATATATATATATATATGTCACTGGATTTAATTAGCTACTATAAGTATTTAGTATTTTGCATGAGACATTTTGCATTATATATATGAGAGTGAGACACCTGTAATTTTTCTTTTTGACAATGCCCTCATCAATTTTTTTCATCAAGATTATTCAATGGAAACGTGTTATTTCTGTGTTTTCTGAAAGTTATGATGTTTTTAAAAACTAGATATAAAATGTAATGTTGAAACTGTGCATACCTAATGTTTCCTTTGGGAAAAATTTATTTATGTACTCAATCACTTTAACTTACACAGAACAACTTAGATTTCTGTGTTTATTTCCCATTAAAATTAATAAGTTTGTTTTTCTAGGAAATTGTCTATTTTGTCTAAAGTGACAAATTTGCCAGCATATAGTTTCTCATACTTTTGTGTTATTGTTTCAAAATCTATAAGAGACATCCTCTTTTAAATTTATGACTTGGGGATAAATGTTTCCCTTTTCCTCAGTTTTTCATGTCATACATCAGTTCACTAATCCTTTTATACACCTAAAATTTGATAGATTAAAGAAATATATTTCTTTGTTTTTGCTCACCCAGACCTTCATACAAGGGTTCAAGTGCTATTAGTCTATTTAGAAGATAAAGAGTTTACCATTAGAAGACTAGAAAAGTGAAAGGAAGACAGACAAGATATGTTGCCACGCTGTGGGTGATAAGGATTGATTCCCTTAGAAATACTTTGAGAAACAAATGTAAAAACTCATTCCTTAGAATTATCTACTTCCTTACCAAGGACTGAGGGAGCTAGAAAATTTGTGTAAAGCAGAAAATTTTATTACACAGTTAGGAATGTTCAAACTCAAATAGGTGTTAAGAGAAAGACTTCTCTGTGGAAGTAATATTTTAAACAAAACCATATGAAGTGGGTGGTGTATAAATATTGACAAAACATTCTGTAAAGAGATTGACCAGATCAAAGGCCATGAGAAAGATCAATATTTGGTATTTTTAAGGAGAAAGGAGGCCAACATGGCTAGAGCTAAGTAATCATAACATAGAACACAACAGATGGGGTTGGAGAAAGAGTAAAACCTCAGATTACATACTACTTTTGTTATTGTAATAAGGACTTTGATGTTATTTTATGCGTGAAGCATTTTGAGTAGAGGGTGATATCAACTGACGTACAATAAAAAGTTCATTCTGGTAGTTGTGTGAAGATACTGGAAATATGGAGGCCAATTTGGAGTTTATTGATCCAGCCAAGCTAAGTAGACTATGTTGAAGGTAATAGCTAAGTAGACTACACTGAAAGTAATGTTGGTAAGACTAGCATATAAATTGTAGAAGTGATGTTAAGTTTCCAAATTCATAATATACTCATAGGTGAGAATGACAGATTTTGATGGTTTGGATAATGTATGTGATAGAAGTCAAAATGGCTTCAATACCTGTGATTAATCACCAAGGTGAACAGTGATATCATTTACTAAATGCTGACAATATAGTTAAGGAGCATCTTGAAACAGAAGATGGGATGTGGAGAAGTCAATAGTTTAATTTTGGATAAAGTGTTTTAGTGTTTAGTTAATGATTTGTTTCTTTGTTCTTTGTCAGAATGTCCTTGATCATTTTTATGCAGTTGTATTTATGTGTGAATTTTAGAATTTAATTTTCAAGACCCATGGAAAATAATAGTGTATAGGCATTAGATACCATTTTTAAAATAATGTGGGATGTCTGATGCTTTAAAAAAATTGATTACTCCAATACATAAAAGAAAATTACCAATTGATTTATTTAAACATTACCATAGGCTGATAAATAGTATTTATTTATAGTGTTCTTTACATCTGGGCCACTTCCTTAGTTGTTTTAATGATTTGTCATTGAAATTACTAATTATAAAATGATATTGTTTGAACACACTAAAAGTTTTTTCTATTTTTTCAAAATCATTTATCTTATTGCTGTTAATATTGCTAGTGTATAACCTTGGAAGTCAAATTTATTGGTGAATTAGGGAAATAATAAGCACTTTCATTTTACTCTAAATTTATTGTCATAGCTTAGATATTTCAAATTAAATTTCCTTATTTTATATTTTTAGTAATAATCTTTATCTCAAGTTTAGAAAGTTTCCTTCTATGCCTAGTTTTGTTGCATGTTTTTTTAAATAAAGTTATTTTATATTACCAAAATCTTCCTTAAGGTTTAACTATATATTTGCAGAGAAGGCAAGATTTTCAAATGATTTTGAGCTATTGAAATGAATTACAATATTTCTCGTTCCATGGTAATGTTTTATATCAAAGTATCAAAATCTAGATATTATAATCAGTTTTTGTTATGGGATAGGTTATCTGCCCTCCAAGTTTTTAATTCTCTGGTCACAGTATTACTTTTATAAATAAGATCTTCAATGGATGTTAAAATTACTGGAAAAACTATGATCAGAAAAGGGGGCTATCTACATAATTTCAAGATAATTCCCACAAATATTTATTAATTGCATAGGGGTAAATATGGGACACATCACATTACTTTCATTAAGCATTAATCAAAGTTAATTGAACCAGAAAAAATAAGAAAAGTAGATATATGGTGGCTCTGATATGGGAAGCACAGCATCACTTTTGCTGTCCCATTGCCAAAAATGAGTGATCTCAAAAAAAAAAAAAAGTCATGAGGAAACATTGTGCAAACACATATTAAGATACATTTGACATAAAAAGCATTCTGTATTTTTGAAACATATTTAGATCATAAAAAATAAAGAATGGGACTGTTCCAAATCAAAGGAGACTAAGGCACACAACGGTTAAAGGCATTATGTAAACATTAATTGGATCCTGATCCAAACAAAGGAAGTGCATTACTGGATATAAGCTGCAGTCTAAACGAGGTCTATGATTAATTAATAAAATTCTATCAATGTCAATTTTCTGGATTTGATAATTGTGCTATGCTTAAGTAATATACTGACACATAGAAAGATGTTTGAAGCCTGTTCATAAATATTTTATACTACTTTGTAAATTTTGTACAAATCTGAGACCATTTCAATTTGAAATGTTAAAAAAGAAAAGGTTTAAGCAAGGCATGGAATCCCAAGCCTGCAATCCTAGTTACTTGGGAGGTAAAGGCAGGAGGAGCTAGAGTTCCAGGTTATCCTAGGCAGTTAGTAAACCCTATCTCTAAAACAAAATACAAACAAAAGGGCGGGGAGTATAATTCAACTGGTAAAGTGCTTGCCTAGCATGTGGTCAGCCCTGGGTTCAATTCCTAAACCAAACAAACGAAACCAAACCAACCAAACAAACAAATAAACAAAGGTAGCCATTGGAGGAAAAAAAGTGAAGGAGTGGGGGAAGAATATGCTGTAATTTTGTTAAATGCAGATTAAGAAAAAAAGATCTCCAAAATCCAGCCTTTAGACTGATAGCTAACTTCTTAAATAAAATACAAACCAGAAGATGATGGAACAGAATCTTCAAGGAGTTCAAGGAAAATAGCAACACTTAATCTATTCTCTGTGAAAATACATTTTAATAATGAATATAAAATAAGACATTCACATAATTAAAAATTAGGGGGTTTTTTGTTACCTGTTTATCCACTCTAAATAATACATTAAGAAAAACATCTGCAATGGAATTCAGAAATCCAAAAAACTTAAAATGTTAAAAATCAGTTGAATAAAAATGCATCAGAATATATAAACCAATATAAAATTCATTTTGAGCTTAAAATTTATGGATAATAAAATATTTGGCAATAATAGAATATATTTAGGGGAAGTAAAATAATGTTTTCTAATAATAAAATAATATTTTCTAATGACCTTGAATTATCTAGAAATATAGTAAAGTACAAAATCAGGAAGGTATGCCATAGTAAATTGGGTATTACTAAAATTTTCAACTTCCCATTTAAAGGAGCCATTGTGTATCCCTTGGTAAGTAAGATATCTAAAACAAAAGAGCCTAAATATGCAGAGACAAAAGGGGAAAAAATCCTAGCAGATCAGCATGGGTAATGAGAGGATCCATTTTATTCCCACTCCTTGCTTTCCAGATTCATAAATACTGTTGATGAGAGGGATAGCACCATGTATTCGACTCTGATTTAGGGCATATACTGTGTACTGGTGATACTGCTCAAGCCCATCCAAGTTTTACCATCTATTTGTCATTGTATCTGATTCTTCAAACACAATTTCACTGTTCTCGTTGCTCCTGGCTGACTGTGAATATGATGAGATCAATAAAATCCATAAGCATATTTCTGTGGCCACACTTCATTTGCTATAAAGTGAGATTCTTAGTCAGAAGTAATATTTCTGGAAAACACATGATGGTGTATGGGGCAATTTGTATTTCCACAGATGGCTGGGAGGGCAAATCTATATCCAGTAAATTCATAGAGCTGCTTTTTCCGTGATAGAAATAGTCTAAATTAATCAATGTGTCTTAGGGTATTTGGCTAATATCCATGGAGAATAGTACAATTTGGGGAGTCTGGTATTTCTATTTGCTCTCGGAAGACTGGATACACAGCAATGGTGACAGTCATATGGGCACTTGGTTAGTGGACGTTCATATTTCCAAGAACATTCTTAGTAACCTTATTCTTGCTAACATGTCCATTTTGTTTTATAAGCCATTTGATGAAAGACAAGAGGGTCTAGAAAGGAGACTGAGTGACCCCATAGAAAGGATCATTTGATTTTCAAAATTCTCTCCTATAAAAAAATTGTCTTTGGTTAAATTTTTAAATGACACAAATATCTTCACACTGTGCTCTTAAGAGCACTGTAACCACATACCTTTCTAATTGTGATGTTTCCAAGCCCTGAACCCTCCAGCTGAGCCATTAATCTACATCTCAGGTCAGTACAGACCAATGCCTCTGGCCACCAGTCTTCTGAGGCAAAATGAACATACAGAAGCATTGCCCAAAATCCTGTTCACAGGGAGAAATTCACTTTTCCATTGTCCTTAGGACTGTCTCAGGGTAGGGCTGTAGTGCTGCAGGCATCTACCTTCAGTTGTTAGCAGCATATCATGTATATGCAACTGTAAATCAAGCTAAACTTTTTTATTTCTCAGTCAACTAGGCATAGGAAATACCTTTTTGTTTATGAATTTTCTCCATAAATAATGCTATATTTCAAAAAAATTAAAAGTTAATAGCAGTTAACATTGATTGGTATAGCATAATGGAATACTATTTCCTAATTTTTAAATATAAAACCACAATTTTCTATAATTACTTGGAAAGATTATCAACAGATAATGTGTAGCCATTAAAACTATGGTCATGAAAAAATATAGGTTAGCCTGAATTTTGTTCATTCATATATATGTCAATCCGTATAAAAGCAGACAAAATACATACTCTAGTATGTTTTTCTGTTTGGTTTTAGGTGTCCTTTGAGGTTCCATATCCTATGCTTATGTCCAGATGCATAAGTCTACTGAATTGAACTATATAGTAAATTATAGTAAATAATACAGGAGGACAGCTATTATCTTCTGAGTTTTTCCAATCTTGTTGTCAATGTTACCCAAAGAAACATTAGTGTCCCATAACTATACAGCAGTGAACATGACATACCAAATCCTGAATCACCAAACTTCAATAAACAAACTATCAAATAGCTGTCGTTGTTATCAGTGAGGATTATTTATTCTATCTTTCAGAATCCTATAAATTATATGGTTCTTAAGCACGTACTTGGTCTTCCAATGCACAAAAATCTCCCTAGAATTCTTAATTTCTCCCATAGTTCCCATCCATAGAATTTTTTACCTTGCTTGCATTTACCTTGCTGTTTCTTTCTCTTTTTGGAGGTCATTATTCAAATGTTCATTGTTAGAAGGCCAGGGATTCAGTTTTTTTCTTCAGTAGATTATAGTTAGGTCTACAGATGAAAGCCACCGGGGTAGGGTATAAAGTCACTTTCTCCCTGAGAAGTGAATTACCAACTACATTTTCATTTTCACTTTGCATTCTTTGCAATTGTTTTTCTATCATATCCTCTTTATTTCTTGTAGTAAAATATATAGACACTATATATAAGTCATTGCAAAGGTAGGCTTAAATCCTATATTTTTTGGAGTATCAAACAAGGAAGCATGTGTCTTAAGATTATTACCTTTTCTGAAAAAGGCAAAGCTTGCAAAATACTAAATTGCTAGCAGAATATTACTAAATTATTTTTGTCCCATAGGAAAGATTGGATTAAAAGCTGAGGACAAACAAGTCAACTTTAAATTGAAATAATTTATCACTGCCAGAAAATTTGATGCATAAATACTACTTCTATTGTTCATGAGCATCTTAAATGAAAGGACAATTCTACTAGGTATGGAGGTAGTAGATGTAAATAATTCAAGTTACATAAATTATAGAAGTCACAGTATAATGTTTACACTTTTTTCTAGAACAATTATTGGTAAAACAGGAATATTTTGAACATTCTTTCTATATGTTAAAATGCAGTATTGAGATAGTTTTCCAACAAAGCCCTCTCTAAACTCACTCTTATAAGTGGGAAATATACTCAGTCTCTCACTCAAGACATTTCCCATGAAATCTAGTCATGTGTTCATATATTTTGATTAAATTTGTGAAACCAGGTTACTGTATTTCAAATGAAGTTTATTTTACATTTAGATAATCAAATATCATTGTGTACAAAACTTAAAAACTTTTAGTCAATACTTATTGGCATTTCAGGTCTTTCTGTACTCCACAAAAGGTCTGGTATGGATATGGAAAAAAACAATTGGCAGACTACATTGAGCTTAGAAAACTGGTATATAGTTGAAATTAAGATAGTTTTATACTGTGAAATTCACAGTATAAATGCACTTAAGTTCCTGTTCAATGACAGTTTCAAGAGAGGTAAATCAATAGCAAAGCAGGTAACATGAGTTGCCTGATGATTTTGAAGCAAATATTTGAGACATTAATGGCCAGGATAGTATAGATAAATTTTGCAAGACCACATTAGTGCAATTATTACAAAAGCAAGTTTTACATTTTTCATATGGTTAAGGCTCTTTGAAGAGTTAATAAAATGCATAGAGTGTTTGTAACAATGACAGAGATTATAATTAACTTAGATTCTGAATAGCTTTTGTCGAGTCTCTCTCCACAGGCTACCAAAGAAACCTGATAATTCTGAAGTTAAGTTACTTGATAAAGTATGCAGGTAATTAAGAACAAGAAAGCACAGAACATTTGTAAATGGCCAAATGTTAGCAGCTGGGAAAGCTAACACCAGGACTCATAAAACATCATGTGTACCAGGGTTACACTTGTCAAATTTATCTACGAAGATTGAGTGAGGAGGAGAGGCATGCATAGGAAATGGGCAACCTTGGTGGATATATTGCACATCCTTTAAAAAAGAAAGAAAATTAGTATGTTTCATGAAATCTTTATTGATGATTATATTTCAGTCACAACTGAAGATAATGACATAAAGACTGAGGACATATGGATTTTATTTTCCTCAAGGAGCTCATAGTCTATATAGGTAACTTCAGTAATAAGTAATGCTATAAAAAGGAGCATAGAAAGTTTATCAAGCTCAGAAGAACAGAACTTGTTCCTGCCTGAAGGAGGATTATCAGAGAATACTTCCTGGAAGAAATGTTACACGAATTTATCCTCGACATATGGGTAGGAGATTGTCAAATAAAGAAGTAAGAGATAGGGAGAGGGCTTTTCAAACAGAATTTTCTAAATGGGCACAGCTATAGAGTAGAGTGAAATGACGGGGGTGGGGGCATGCAGTTTTTCATTGCTGCAGCTAAAGTATGAAGCAGAAAGTAGCCATGAAGAAAGAACTGAGATACAGTCAAGGGTCAGTTTATTTTAGACAAAGAAATAGATAATAGGCTCCTCTGAAACCATTTAACAAATATTCTCCATGTTGGGATTTGTTATCTGAATGGCCACTGCCAATAGAGCTGGGGAAAATGAAAATAGAGCCCAGGGAGAAGTTGGTCTGGTTGATAAAGAGGAATCCTATGTCAGAGAGAATACATATAGAAGACATATAGATTCAAGAAACATTTAGAAACTAGCATCATGGGACATTGTTTTGATGTGAGAAATGAGTTTGCCAAGAGCAGAAATATATATATTGGTGTGGGAGAGGTTCATCACTATACCTAGTAGCCTGGGAGAAGAATTTCAGAATAGAATTTATCAAGATATCTTGGAAGGTCTAACCCTGCTCTTGAGAAAACAAAGCAAAGACTATATTTCTTGATATTAGGCTAGTGAAGGCCTAGAAAAATAATTTCTCACAAGGAACTTAAATAATAAACTCTGGAAATTGACATCTGTCTTATTTTTGACCTTTGGATATTTCAGATAAGATAAAATTTCAGTAGGAAAGGACATTGACTGGTTCGGAAAAATGATGTGAAGTAGTAGAATATTTTATCCATCTTTATTAACTATACCTTTGCCTTGGTATGATCCATGGTGGTATGAAAAGTTACTGTATTCTATGGGTTTATAAAGAGAAAATAACATGAATTTGTTGCTAAAATGTAAGGTCTTTTTCAGGGAGTGGAATACAACATGTGCATCCTTTATTCATAGCATTTTATGTCTATTTCACACTTAATAGGAACACAAAATAAGAGTTCTGGACTTAACTGAATGACATTAAAGCAAAGTGTTTTTTTACTAATTAATTTCCAAATTATGCTCTGCAAAATGCATTGCAAACATGTGAGTGCAATATTATGGTGGCTGAAATCATTGCTTAAATTTTTCATAACTGGGTCAAGCAGAAAATTTTTATCAAATTGCATCATATTACAAAGATAGAATCATAAACCACATGTGGTATCTCATATCTGTAATCTCAGTTATGTGGGAGGCATAGACAGAAGAATCAGAAAAAGCTAGCTTGGGCAAAAATTAGTGAGACCTTATCTCAAAAACTATCCTGGCAGGTGGGTTCTTTCCTGTGGTCTCATGCACTTGGAAGGAAGAAGTAGAAGGCTCCTTGCCCAGGCTGGGCAAAGTTAGCAGCAGACTTTTGTGAAAACAAACAATCAAACTAAGCTAAATTCAAAAGGACTGGGGGTGTGGTTAGTGCAAGGCCTGAGTTCAATCCCCAGTACTCCTCCCTCCTCCACTCTCAAAAAGGAGGATAAGCTAATATAAATGTTTTTAGATGCTAGCCTAGAAAGACCATAGGCCCTAGTTATCAAGGAAACAACTCTTCGCTTATAACTCTCTTTCATATCCTAGGGACTAATCTTGCTAAACTGTCTTATGCTTGACCACAATTGACTTTCCCTTAATTCAGTCCTGGCTCTTTCTTGTGGTGTTTATGTATTTCTGCCTATCATATTGAATCTTGTTTTTACTATAAACCCTTGTTCTGAATTATGCAGAATGCAAACATATCTCAAGTAGATTTTCTATAAGGAAGGAAATTAACATTTATTATATACTCATTTTGTGTAACAAATTTATGCCAGTTGTTTTACATAAATTTAAATAAAATGTACAATATTCTGTAGAGTAAGTGATATTAGTATTCATTTTATACATGTGAAAAGGCAGTGTTTGCAGAGCTTAGGTAACTACCCAAGGTCCTACAGATTCCCAGGGACAAATAAGCCCTCAATGCTTATGTCCAGGAATTAAATGCCATTGACTTTCCACTAAAATCATGTAATCTAGAACAAGCACATTTGAGGAATCTTTTCATAGTCTATGTGTGAGGTTCCAAATGGATAACCCTAGTTCAATTTCTAATTTACCAGGTTTAGTTTCCTAAAATAGCAAACTCCTCTTTTTCAGTACTTTATTCTCTCTTTCTCATATTCCTAAAAACTGACTTCACTGCCCAGTGTATCACTGTATCCTTCCATCATCCCTTCAACTTGATACACTTGCATCTCCTGGCATTGGTGTCCACTATTCTCCTGTTTTTCTTTCTTGCTTATTACCCTCTTGTATCACTCTTGTAGTCCTCGTGTCTTTCTTTACCATATGCTACCCTGATGCCCTATGCTCAGCTAACCAATTCAAGCTGTGTAACAAGATTCTTCTCCCTGTTTATTTGCTCCATCTCTTGGTGGGTCACTTGTATCTACATCCTACACTTTAGCTATTCTGAAATGCATGCAGTTCCACAAATATGCCAAGCTATTTCATCCCATCCTGCCTTTGTTCATATTACCATCTTTGCTTGACATCTCCATTCCTTTTCTATGGAAAATACTTGTCCATCATTTATTATTCATCCCAAATGAAAAAATCCTGTAAAATATCTCATGACCTTTTCAGAGATTAAAATACTGGATTCAAGTCACTGATTATAGGGCATATAAAGACTTTTTAAAATGTAAGATATATGCTATGAAAAGCTTGAAAGCAGAGATGAAAGTAAGGACATAGGAAAAAGGACTTGTACTTTAAAAATTCAATGGTTCTACTTTCAAATGACCATCTTTCATACCACAGCCAATTAGGTGAAGGAGCTCTGTGGAGTTTGTGCTTTCTCTACCTCTCAAGATTATTTGATGGTTCATGTTTATGCTCTGAGTTCTAACTCTACTAACCTGATTATCAATACGGGAGAGAAGATTAAATTTAGTATTTTCCTTTTGTGCTTATTTATCTTTTAGCATTTATTCTTCTCCATTTTATTTAATTGTAATAAAGCATCATCGTGCAAAGAAAAATTTATAAAAACACACTTCGCTAATTTCTTCCTTCGAAAGAAAAATAAAACAAAAATACTGAAAATGCCCCTGGTATCCATGAAGCTGTGACTCTGAAGGCTCAAGATGCAATGCTAGTGGTGAAAGTGAGCTTTTTCCAAGGCTATGGCTTTCTTTAAAGATCAAGTACCCAGCTGATATACTCAGTATCATTTTAGGTGTGTCTGGGGGGGTCCTCTTCAGTTGTAAATTTTGTTAAAAATCCTAGCCAAGGGTGATAAACTGATTCCAATTTAGCTTTTTCTTTCAACAGAATAAGAACAGAAATGAAGCCAGCCACACTTTTGAAGTGTTGTTGAACATGGCAACTGAGTGGGGGGTGGAAAGAGGCAGAGAGAAAGAGGTGAAAAGGGAGCTGAGTTTAAAAAGAACAACAGGATTTGGGTTGCATTTGCTCAGCCTCTAGGTTGTTCAGGTAAGGAAAATAGTATCATTAAAAATAGTGGGGAACCAACAAAACAGTTTAAGCAACATGTACCCTGGGATTTTCCATTGCCAGGCTAGACATTTTAGATTCAGTACAGGTTCTATATTGAAAGAAGAGCAGTCTAAAAGGTATCTACCTCTATTAACTATAAGGCATTTGATTTTTAAAAGGATTTTATTGCCATCTATTCAGTTTAGTTGTGGTTTATCTTCCTAGAAACTAGATCTATCTAAATTGCTAAGTGGTTCTATGATGTTAGCTAAAATCTTCTAGTACATTCTCTAAAAATACTTTCCCATCAGTATAAACTGTCTAATGTTGGATATTATTTCAGGAAATTGAGACAGCACATGTTCATGATTGCTTTTGAAATGTGTATATCTCTGAGAGGTGTAATGGTTATCCTTTAATAGTTTAATGTGACTTTATGAAAGGTTAGAGAGCAAAGAGTTGACAAAAGGTTCAGGAAGACCAGCATCTGAGGCTGGGAAAGTCTTCTTTGTGACAGGAGGGAATTAAGATGAGCTAAAGGATTATATAGTGTCATGGGAGTTTCACAGGTAGAGCAGAACAAATCAGGAGTATTCCAGATAAACCTTTATGTGTGTATCCCATGAAGGTTTGTGTAGGGATAAATATTAAGAGGGATAAAATGGAAAAATTAAACAGCTGACTTTTCATCATTATGTCATACAGCTGAAAAAAATCAGCTTATGGAGGCAAAGATTTGTTTTGGCTCACTATTTCAGAGGTTACAGTCAGCTGATTCTACTGTTTTGGACCTGTGGTAAACCAGAACATCATGATGAAAAGGCATGGTGGGGTGAGCTACTTGGGAAGGAGAGGGGAAAAGAGAGAGAGCAGCAGAGAGGGAGAGGAAGAGGGAGAGATGAAAGTAACAAGACCCATCCTTTAAAGTCATGCCCCTTAGTACCTTATTTCCTTTAACTAGACCCTACCATCAACATTTCCACTCCCTCCCAGTAATGCCATCAAATGATCAATTCTTCTGTGGTTAATTCATTGCTTATGTCAGAGCCCTCATAATCTAATCACATCTCAGTAATTGGATCCACCAGCTCTTGGCTAATTCTTCAAAATATGAGCCTTTTAGAGAACACGTCTGATTTGAATCTAATTAATAAACATTGTAAGCACTTATGTAAATGTCACAATGAAACCTCCTTGTACAACTAATATGTGCTTTTAAAAAAAAGTGTAAAAAAAACCCCAAACAAACAAGGAAATTGACCTGCTTGCCCAAGGTTAAAAAAGTTTTACCACTTGCTTATGGATTTCTTCATAGCAAGGACTCTGTCTCAGTCACATTTATACCTTGTCCTAGTATTTAATAGTCAACATATAGACTAAAGTTTACCTAGGTCAAGACTTCAAGCCACAGATACGCTTTCCACATCTTTCTTTCTATTCTCCTCTTAGAATTTGTATCTTCTGGGCCCTAGCCCTTAATGTAATAAAATATTACCTTGAATGATTTGTGATTTATCCAGTGGATCAGTATTCAATCTTTTTAATGTACTAGCTTTGCAAGCATGTTAAAGGAATTAATGAGTTTTGGGAAGAGATTTTTCTGGGCAAAAAGCTATTTTGTGAGCACTTTAGTAAGCATATTAACTCCTTGAGCCTGTGTGAATAGTACTTCAGCTGAGCAAATGGTACCCTAGTGGCCTCCAATTTAATGAATTTCCCAAAGATGATTGTTTCACCTCATCTGGCAAGATCATTTGGTGAAATGATTTGAGCCACTAAGAGGGAGAATTGATAAAAATGCAAAGTGATTGAACTGTAAGGGAAACATTCTGAAGTAAGCAGTTATGTTCCATGAAGTTCAAGTTCTTCTCTGAGAATACTGAGCTATTATTCTAAGATCATCATACACATGACTAAGAACATGACACTGGACTCTAGCTTAGGACATGAGATGGGATTACCTTAAGAGACAAAGAATGGTCATGGTAGTTACTAAGATTTTTTTTTTGGCAGTTTCTGTTATAGATAGGATACCTATTCATTGTCAAGCACTCTCAATTCACTTGTATAGTAGTCTACTAATTTACTGTTTCATCTACTCATGCTTAACTCTGTTCCAAAAATATTAAGTGGAAGTTCCCTTTGTGTATTTAAACACATTGTAAGTTTAAAATTGCATGCCATTCTGAGTAGTATGATGAAATCTTGCTCCATCCCACTCCATCCTTCCTAAGATGTGAATCATCGCTCTGTCTAACCTATCCACTGTGTATGCTACCTGCCTGCTAGTCACTTAGTAGCTGTGTAAGATATGTGATCAACTCTGGTGTTATCCCAGTGGTTTCGTATTCAACTAACCCTTATTTTAGTTAATAATGCCCTCAAAGTGCAGTAGTACTGGTGTAGGCCATTTTATTCCAGTATATTATTATACTCATTCTATTTTATTAATCTCTTACTGTTCCTAATTTATAAATGAAACTTGTCAATTGAAACAAGCATAATATATAATAGTTTAGTAGTATCTACTGGGATTCTTAGAACATATCCCCCACAGATAAAGGGAGACTGCTGTAGTCAAAAAACAAGATTAGATTTACAATGATAAAGAGTTTCTTATTAGCTTTCCAGTAGACAGATCTGTAGAACTTTTTTTCTCTCAACAAATTAGAAACATCTTCTTTTCAAGGTTCTGAAAGAAGTGCACACTTGTCTCATTACAGTTATAATACATATTCCAATTACCATTAATTCCTCCTGTCCCAATCTTTAGCTCTTTCTCTAATCGATAATAAAATTAACCCTTTGTCAAGGTACTTTTGAATCTCCAATTGAAAATTATTTTTATTTTCATTGTGAAATCTTGCCTAAACTAGCCAATGACTTTTTTCTTATATTATACATAAAGCTCTGACTCCAGAGGCACCTGCACACCCATGTTTATTGCAGCACTATTAACAATAGCCAAGTTATGGAAACAGTCAAGATGACCCACCACTGACGAATGGATTTAGAAAATGTGGTATTTGTACACAATGGAATTTTGCGCAGCCATGAAGAAGAACAAAATGTTATCATTCGCAGGTAAATGGATGGAATTGGAGATCATTCTGAGTGAGGTTAGCTTGGCCCAAAAGACCAAAAATCATACGTTCTCCTTCATATGAGTACATTAGATCAAGGGCAAACACAACAAGAGGATTGGACTTTGATCACAAGATAAAAACAAGAGCACACAAAGGAGGTATAAGGATAAGTAAGACACCTAAAAAACTAGATAGCATTTGTTGCCCTCAACACAGAGAAACTAAAGCAGATACTTTAAAGCAACTGAGGCCAATAGGAGAAGGAGACCAGGAACTAGAGAAAAGGTTAGATCAAAAAGAATTAACCTAGAAGGTAACCCACACACACAGGAAATTAATGTGAGTCAACTCACTGTATAGCTATCCTTATCTCAACTAGCAAAAACCCTTGGTTCTTCCTATTATTGCTTATACTCTCTCTTCAACAAAATTAGAGATAAGGGCAAAATAGTTTTTAGCAAGGGGTAAAGGGAGCTAAGGGAGGGAGCGGGGGGTGGGGAGGGAAATGACCCAAATGACCCAAACACTGTATGCACATATGAATAAAATAAAAATTAAAAAAAAAGCTCTAATGCATATAAACTTTCTTCAAATTACTATTTGGTTACAAATGTGACTACTTTTGTCAGTTGCTTAGACTATTTTTCATTGGTCACTTAAATACAATAGCACATTACCGGTGTTTGGGAATAAACACTGTGAGAATGATATGAGTCAGCATAATCATGGGCTATTTTGTTGATGAGTCAGTCAAGTCAAAGCGAGGCAGTGAGTTTGTCAGTGTCAAACACGTTGGCAAAAGAACAACTTGAAAACTTGAGTACCTGCATTGTCATTCAGTTGCATAACATGCCGAGTCCAACTCTTTTTGTTTAAAGTCTGAAGTTAGTTTCTCACCTATCTCTAGACACAACAGTAGTTGAGTTAGAACCTGCTTTGTTTTCATCTGATGGATTTGATATGGTAATGATGCCAGATATATTGATGAGTCTTCCTATTGAAGGAGACTCTTTATAGCAACTATCAGAACTTACTACAGTGGTTTTCAAACTCTTGGAAGCCATATGTTCCTGGGGAAGCACATCTTGGTCTAAGGTGGTTTAAGACAAGGAAGAGGAAGAGGAAGAAAAAGAGATGAGAGCGTGGTGTAAGAGGCTATTATTCTCTTACACCTTTTCAATAGGAGAAGCTCTTAAAGCTTAGACATGAGTTTGCCATGGAAGTTCTTTCAATAAGGTGCTCCTATGCAAGAAAATGTTTTTAAAACTATTAATGCATACAGATGTCATCATCACTTACATTTTGTGCTGAAATCTCAGAATTTATGTATCATTTGTGTAGATCTAGGGACCCTGGAGATCATAGAGAATTCAACCTGAAGATTTGGATGAAAAGGGGAGATCTTACAAGATTATTCTTTGTGAGAATGTACAAAGCCTTTTAAAATTTTTAATTAGTAGATACATTGATGACCTATAAAAATTTTTAATTTGAGCAGTCAATAGAAAACCCTGTGTACATTAGTAGATGACTTTGGTTAATGAAATCAATATTATTTAAAGGAAACAACAGCTGTAAGTATAAATTTAAAAGTATAATGCTGAATTTTGAGCCTGAGATTACAATCATTCACTCAATTTGCTAATATTTAAAGAAAAAATTTTTGGTAGTACTGGGTTTGAACTCAGGGCCTCATGCTTGCTAAGCAGGATCTCTACCACTTGAACCATTCCACCAGCCCTTATGATCACTTTTAAGTTCCCTGAGGGGTGCACCATTCCTAGAGGTACTGCAATACCAGGTCAATGCATGGAGTGGACAGAGCAAACTCCTATTCCACCTGCTTTTTCCAAAAAACCATTTAATATATTGTCTTGGATGGAGAACATATTAGATATTATACTAGTAAGAACAGATACTACATTTGATCTTAGCCAAAAAGCTGAGAAAGTATCTCTGAAGGAATATTTATTAAGCACTTATTGTGGAACAAGGTGCCACTCCACACTAAATGTATATATATATATGGGACTGCAAATACACAGCTCTTAACTTCACAGAATTTGGGTTGTGTAGGGAAAGAGGGAAGTAAATTGCAAAGTGGGTAAGACAGACATGAAATAGGCAGTTGTTACAATAACTAGATATGCCATTGGTATCAGCCTCATAATCCAGAAGTAAATACCGAGAAGCCTTCAAAGATCTTATAGCACAAGTCTTAAGAGATGCACCTCTTAGCAATAAAGGCCAGCACCTCAGAGACAAAATTAATGGGACTTATAGCCCTGGATTTTTCTCCATTATCCATAGTAACCCTGCCTTCACTTGAAATTACATTCTCTACCTTTTCCCCCCTGCTCAGCCACTAAATTAATTCATTATATGCAGTTAAATACATAAATTAACTAATATGAAAAAAGTTCAAAGTTATGTTCAGTCCTTCCTCATAAGCTATCAGGAAGTTTACCCTGGCCACAATTTACCTAACGAGATTGTCTTTCAGGCTTTTTTTTTTCCATTCCATCTATTTCTCAACCTTTCCTTTTTATCCTACATTACTTGATTTTGACCTTACTCTTCCTTAATTTTTTTAAGCAATGCAAATTACATAGTTTTAGAAAGCAGAATCATCCAAATCAATAATATTATTAAGGAAACACAAAAAAGTAGAAAATAAGAATCTGGTACATAGTATTTAATCACCAAGCATATTTTCTTTTTTCTCAGAAATTATGAGTTTTAATTTTGCCATGAAGGGAGGGGAGAAAAATATGTAAGTAAATTTACTTAGACAAAACTGTCTTCTGATTATTAAAAAACAATAAGCCAAATTTCATTAACGAAAAAAATTAATGCCACAATATTTTTGCTCTTTTCCTTTTGCCCCAAGTAGAGATAGGAAGATGTGTGCATAGGGAACATATATTGTTAATAACAGTCTGTAATTTTTCACTCAAAAATTGTAAAACTTTTTAAACACTACTTTTAGTAGCTCTACCATGTTATGTCTTATGTATTCCTCTACCATAAGCTAATTCTGTTGCTTTAATCATTGAAAATTATTAACCCTATGTACAAGGATCTACTTGAATTTTGTCTGAATCTAGTTTAATTTCCTTTGGAATTCTTAGATGAAATTTCCTTTTACATATCATTATCCTCTCTCCATAGGCCTTGAGACTGATTCTCATTTGTTAAGATCTAAAGTCCACTTTTCTCAGATGTAACTGACAAATGGAGAGGGACACAGTGCTACCATTGTCATTGTCATTTGGAATCTTACATTTCTATTAGCAAACCTCTAGATTGCACCAGCACTAGCTCTTACAACAGCATATTGCTGAATCATGTTTAGCATGTCAGTATCTCTCAATACACAGAGGCCTTTTTCATGTGTGTCACACCATGTCAGCTCCATTGATTGAATGCATTCTTTATCTAGAGAACTGGAAAGTCTGGGGATTGTTCGGGGATGGGTGATTTTAATGTTTTCAGTTTTGTACTGTTGTAGCATTTCTGTCCTTATTTAACACCCTACTTAAGAAGTACCAGGGTGTTACCAACTCATTCATTCATTTTTTCTTAATAAAATGTTGCCATTTCATAAATATTTATTTTCCTTCCAACATGTACCAATAACTTTTATCTGTTCTAGGCTAAAACTGGGGAAAAACATAATCAACTATGCTAAAGACTTTTGAGGTTTTATAGAAAGCTAGGTCAAACAAGCATTTTTAATAATTAAGCATAAGCCTAGGGGCTTGATTAAAGGTAAGCCAGCTCCCTTGCAAACATGAGCCCACCAAAATAAATAAAATAAGGTATAAAAATATAGAAAATAGCAAACAGTGTGCTTTGGAGAGTATAAAAACAGAATAGTAGAAAAAATAAAATTGATGATCAAATATTACATCTTCTTGTAGCTAATAAAACCAGAAAAATTCCATTTTGAAACAAGAACTAAAATATTTCTCAAGTCTATAAGGCCTATTAGAAACCACACAGGACCAAAATCATGAGACTAATGACAGTCAGTGACAAAATATAATAGATTCACACTGTTCATAAATAGACAATGTAATGTTTTAAAGACCCATAATTAGAACAGTAAATACAATGTGAAACTTTGTTCTCATTGATTTACAGAATGTAAATCCTGCCTTAATTTTCATGGTGGGAAGCATCTGGTTTGAACACCTAACTTCACCATACACATGCATTTCATATTTTTTCAGAATTTAATTCTTCTGATTGCTTTAACTAGGAAGTTAGATATGATGGCATTATGATTAAAATCTATGGTACAATGGGGATGGACTGCCCAGATTTCATCACAAAGAAGATCTTGTTGCCTAACTGCAGGGGGGCAATCATCAGGCAGCCTTCACCTTTCTGCTTCTTTGGGTCTGCTTCAGCTGCAAAGACCACTTAGCTCAAAGCAAGCCCTTTCTAAGCAGCCTGCCTTCAGTGGCAGAGTCAGATGAGGGTACACAGTTATTTCAGCCAAATGGGAGATGTTCTTCAGAGATCTTTTTGAGGTTGGTTGAGGCTTTATGAAGACTGCATTTTAGATAGAGTTCTTCTTCCTCCCCAATCCTGCTTCTTCTCATGTGCTTCAGAAGTATTGATTCCTTGTAAGTAATCTTGTATCCAAACTTCATCTCAGCTGTATTTCCAGAGAACTCAGACTTGGATAGTGATTAGCACAAATTTTAAATAAACTCCTTAGCATGACACAACAGGTCATGTCTAAGGTGGTTGTGGAATCCCATACTATAGAAACAATTCCTAAAATATCTAAAAGACCTCTCTAAGAAAATACCCATTGAGAAGATATCAAAGAAGATGTATCAGAAATCAACCAAATAGCTTTCTGAATCTTATATAAGCTTGCATAGTGAGATGAAATAAATAATCCCCAATTCAATAAGATAGTATATATAAAGCACTAATTTGAGTGCCTGAACACAGAAGGCTATTTTAGTCTCAATAAATAAATTCCTGGTTACAATCCCTGCCTGCAGTCACTACTCAGGATACAAAGATAAATGTCAAGCACTTCAAGAAGGAAGGAATACATAGGTAGGAAGCAAGACTAAAAGAATTATGTGTTCCCAGTGTATATTAGTTAAAGCTGAATAGCACAGAAATGTAAAGAAGAGTTTCTTGTCCCCTGAGGTTTTACTTTTTTATGCTTAGAGGTAAAAGACAGAACTATCCAGCATAAGTCAAGAAAGGATATCAAGAACAATACACATACCATCTCTGCAGATTTCTAAAAACAAACTTCACAATCTCTTCAAGTTGACAATTCTTTTTCCCACTGAATTCGTTCTCCTCAAACAGGAGCACATTATAAACTAATCACTTAAATAAAATCCCTCTAGAGACTTGCTGACACAGGAGAGAATTTGTGTATATTTTCAAACTGTTCTTTTTTATTTCTGAAAGGGACAAGATAATGGATCAGCATTGTGTCTTAGCAAAGAAGTTTAAATCCATTCACAGGCACAAACAATTTTGAATGCCTGATCAAGATGAAACATGAGAGTGCTTTGAGAATCCGTAGACAGACAAAGATTTCAAATATATAGCCTACTATCCAGTACTAACTATTTTAACTATTTTAAATTGTGAGGCAAAGTACAAAATGGAAATTGTGGAGGTACCATTGTTCAGAAATAGTTATGAATTATAAGATGTCAATAGCACCGCATTAAATCAAGAACAGAGCCCTTTAAATATAGGGTCCTATGCAGCTACACAGACCACAGACTGTGAAGTGGCATTGCCACTCTACTTCCCACTCAATTGTGGAGAAACAAGTCTATTTATCTGTACACAGTAACCAACACAGACCAGTCAGTCACAAATATGTGCTAAATAAATAAACAAATATATGGACATATTGACTATAATTTATATCTAACCCAATACACCCAACTTACTAGAGAAAGGAAGTGTCTCTAGATAGAATCACAATAATATCTGAATTATCCACAATTCTTTAGGCATTGCTGGTATTTTTCAGATTTTCCTAGCTCCAGTCTGTCTGCTGACTGGTCTTGCTTTCCTGACTCAGAATAGATCACAAAATTTCATATATATATATATATATATATATATATATATATACACACACACACACACACACACACACACACACACACACACACATTCATTATGTAGGGCTAGACCAGAACTCCAGAATAGTTTATATTTTGTTTGACATGTTAAAGTACATATACTACCATAAAATAGAAACATTAACAAACTAAAATTGGGATAATACAGATGGACATATGACATAAGACCAGAAAAAAATGTAACAAACTAATATACATACTTTGTTCTGAGATTTTTAGAAAACAAAATGAATTGGTACATGATTAGTTAAAGGCTAGTTGTTATTTATAGGAACAAACTTGTAATATATGTATTGAATAAACAGGATCTGTAGATTTGTTTATAAGCAACATGTTTCAGTTTTTGTTTGTGTGTTTTCTGTGGGGCAAGTTCTTTCTGAATAGAATTTGGATAAGTTTCACTAATTTTGAAACACTACCATATGGTAAAAGGTCCTCAAGTCAGTAATGTAAATATCTAATCTAGTGATTAAATGCCTAAAGGAATCAACATGTCAAACTTTCTTAGAGTCATAGCTACAACCCTCATGAATCCATATAAGCCATAAGCCAACCCCAAGTAGGGGAAAGAGAGCATAGTTGGCTTCTGCTATCTTTCTCCACCTTGGGTTGTCATTGTTGCTGTTTTTCTATTTTTAATCATGCAAATCCTTTACTCTTATATACAGTATGAGAGATCATCATCTTTTTCTTCTTTTTTTTTTTTTTTTTTTTAGTGGTATCAGAGTTTGATCTCAGGGCTTCTACCAATTGAGCTATTCTGCCAGGAAATAAGTTCTTTTCTTTGGTGTTACGTGGGTTTGAACTCAGGACGTTGTGGTTGCTAGGCAGATGCTCTACCACTTGAGACACACCTCCAATCCAGAAGTCATGTTCTTGATCCTGAGCTCTACTCATGTGAGCTTTATTGCAGTCTTGGCCTCTCACATAAGAAACAGAAATCATTCTGATCAAGAAGAAAAAAACCCTTTCAAACTGACTCTCCTTTAACCTCACTAGGGGTGAAATACCAAGCACCTTGAGATTCTTTGCCAAAATTTTGCCAGCACTGATTCATGGACTGTATTGTGCTTTCCCCTAAAGCTTTCCCTTTGGAAAGAGGGCTTCTTTGTTTAGTATGCATACACTTTATCTTGGAGGTATAGCCAAGGATCAGTTGTTCATGGCAGAGTCTATGAAACTTGAACATCTGGCCTAAAGACTTTATATTTATGTCTGTGAGACTTTCCGTGCTGTTAAAGGAAATTGACTTTAGAGGAGAAAGGAGAAGGCTCTCCAAGGATTCAGGAGACTAACAGAGGGCTTTCTATTT
Source organism: Castor canadensis (assembly GCF_047511655.1). Lineage (NCBI taxonomy): Eukaryota > Metazoa > Chordata > Mammalia > Rodentia > Castoridae > Castor > Castor canadensis. The sequence goes on along the minus strand of NC_133398.1, from coordinate 49,001,457 downwards.
TCTGCTGATTTCTAGCATTACACTAAAAGAATCTCCAGAATTCTAAATTCAAATCTATCTTTTGAGATATTTATGAAGGCATCAGAGAAGAAAATATAACACAATTACTTTAAATCACACTACTTTAATTAATAATTATACCTTGGTATAGATATTGCTTGGATCTCTCAACTATTAGAAATGAGTCTGGCTTCAGGATCAGTTGAGGCAGGGATGCTAGAGAAAGGGGGAAAAGAAAGAGTTCTTACTTGGCTAAAACTGAAATTTTGTGTCAGGTTCTTTGAGTCTCATCGGTGATTCAAAATGACACATTTTCTTCTGGGGCATTTTGTGGATTCTTAGAAACCTTGCATCACTGTGGGAAATGAGAGACAAATTACTGGTAGTAATTATGATAGCATAATAATTCTTCCATTTGAAAAATACTTGGGTTACTTGGATCTTCTAGATCATCTTCTTTGCCAATCTTTAACACTTTCATTTTCACCCTTTCAGTTTTTTGTTTCTCTTTTTGACAGTACTGGGTTTTATTTTTTGTTTTTAAATAAATACTCTTTTTTTTCTTTGGCAGAACTGGGGTTTGAACTCAGGGCCTCATGTTTGCTATGCAGGCACTCTACTTCTTGAGCTATAACCCCCAGGTCAGTTACTAGGGTTTGAACTCAAGTCTTGTAAGGCAGGTGCTCTACTGCTTGAGCTATCACCTTCATTCTCTGGCATATGGTGTACATCTGGTCTACAGTCAATCTTCATATATATATGTTTGCTCTATCACTGGTCTAGTAAGTTCGTATCTCTGCCATACCACATCAGAATGTTTAGCCTGCCAGTCTCTTCTCCTTCAAACTTCCTCAGCTGAATAAAACTCCAATTGGCCTTTGCCTCCATATTTCAGGGAAAATATAGTAATTTCTTCCAGAGGTATCCTTAATAATTTTCCTCTTTTGAATCAAGATGAAAGGAGAAGCCCACTATGCTATGGGTTCTCATACAATCAACTCTTTCCAAAGAATCATCTTTTAAAATACTAACCTCTTTATGTCTTAGATGTGATGAGAAGGTGAAGAATACATTTTATACAAAAATTTTATACAAACTTAATTTTTAAGTCATTCATAGTGGTCTTGTACTTCAAATTAGTATATGAAATATCTTGTCTGAGGGCCTCATTTGATTCTGAGAATGAAATAATTGTACTTTAACATTCATTTACAAATGAATATACTTTATTTTTAGGAGAAACAATGCTTTTTCTGATATTCAGATCTAAAGACATAACATAGGTCTTTATATGAGGGATCTTACAGTAACAGTACATAATAATAATTAATAATAACAGATAAAATTTAATGAAGTACAAATTACAAAAGTACAAGTCAGATGAAATTTTGAGAAGACTAAATATGAAGCCTAGTGTGTAAAACTTAGGGGTATTTTGATCAGGGATGGTTCTGAGAATTCAGGAAACACCTAAAAATTCTTTGCAAATTTTGGGTATTATCATCCATATGTATTTTTCTAAGGAAAAGGTCCATTGGTTATTATTAATCTCAAGATAATCACACCAAAATGAATAGACACATTCATTGAACGTGATGAGATCAGCATTGGAAATAGAAGTTCCACCAAATGAAACGGTTATCAGTAGAAATGATCAAAATATCAATGAATGTCAGAATTTGTCAGTAATGAATTCTTGATATTTCTAAAATGAGTCTTTATGTTTGACTTGCTTATGAAAGTTATTAAAACTTGGAATGCTCAGCTGCTCAGTAACCCCTAGATTAGAATTGTAGTATCTCATTTTCTAGTTGATTTTTGCTAGATTAACAAGTTTGAGAGCTACTCTTTTAGATGCCTGGTCCTCAATTGTGTAGAGTGGGTAAAGAAAAGCAACACAATTCTTGAAACACTTAGTGAGCTTCAGAAAAACTGTGCTTATCAGTTCCTTTTCACCCACACAAGATGAAACTTGTACTTCAAGGCAATTGGTTAGTGGACAATAATAAGTATTCAAATCAAATAATATAGGGATGTAAGTTAAGGCAATGAGAAAAGGAACATTGTTATTGACTATAGGTACTAACATCTTGTAATTTTATAACATCCCAATATATAGCTCTAATACTAGAGATAATAGGTTACAACTGCATACATATTGACCATGAAACCTCTTATGTCCATAAATTTGAAGCCACATTTTTGAAAGGCATACAAATTATGAAATCCTAAAACTTGTCCATTGTGAAATGCCTACTTAAGGATATTTTTAATATTAATTTCCATCCTTAAACATTAACTACACAAATCTTTGCTACTTTATGCATTCATGACAATCTATTTCAATATTTCTAGGTATATTACATGTTTTTTATAAAATTAATCTTTCATGCATTCAGAAATTCACTCCCATAGAGACATTTGGGAATTTTCTTACTAACAATTATCAGTGTTTCTACTCAGAGATAATAATAGGTATAGTATAATTAGCATGCATATATTTAAAGTCTAAAATGGTGCAGTCAGAATAGCACTGGTAATTCCCTCTCCTTTGACTTCAATAACATTTTTATTCATTTCTCCTACCTTATGTCAAATTGAAACTCTTCTCTTTCAACAACATTATGTCTGTCAGTCATTGGAGGCTTATTCATGATTTGCAAAGCATACAGAATTCCCCTTGAACTAGATACTTCAAGATTTTACTTTATATGTCATGGAAATCCATGTGATAATTTCAAGCTATGCAGATCTTAACTACAAGTACAAGTTGGATTCATTCAGATGTATCATCTTTAACAATGCTATAGAATCATGATGTTTGCTTTCTTCTTGTTTTATCACATTGGAAAATATACTTTAAATTGGTGATTAGAGCAACTGTAAAAATTCTCACTGGGGGAGCAATTAAATTGTCATCAGAAATAGAGGGCTAGCCAGATGAAAATTCATATTAATAGGAGAAAATTTCTAGAAGTTCAATAGGTGGGCATACGTGCATATGAACATGTCATTATGATTTAAGTTCTGAAGTTGTATCAGAGTGTTTGGTTCTTTGTCAGCCATGCTTACTCTCTGCAAACCTAAATGTGCCTTATTTGCGTGAGGTTATGAATTGTCTCTGATTCCTAAAATGCATGCATATCTGGCAGCTGTAGAGATGTAGAGCTGTGGTCCTTGGATTGTTCTATTTGCCTTATGAGAATGGTTGGCTTCACATAGAGAACACGTTGCTCAAAAACCTTCCCAAATGATAAAACTGAAATTATAGAATGGAAGTGGACTGAACCAAGAAACTTGGTTCTCTCTAGTTAAGTATTTCATGCTTGATCTGTTGTAGTTCATTCTATGCAAAGTCAAAAAAATATTTCTACATTGAGCTTCCCTTATTTCTTGAGAAAATATTTTAGGTCTTCGCTCCTTGGCTTGAGATATTTGAAATATGAATTGTGAATTCATGGCTTATCAATAAAAGCACATTGACTTTCACAGAGGTAGTCGGGTGAATTCTAGGACAGAAGTAGAAACATTTACTTACATTGTGTTCACAGCTGATAAACTGCAGTTGCTAACAGTTTGTTAATTAAATCTTAGTTAAGCTTTGTCCTTCTTGCTTGGAAACAGGAACTCTTAACATTTGAGGCTGCAATTTGCATGCATCAGTCAACACAAATGCTGAACAAAGTGCTTGTTTAGGTAATAAGATAAGGAGGTGCCCTCTCCACATTTCAGCTCTAACTGCCTCAGAGGCAACATTTCCCAAGATTCCCAGCTGCTGCTTGTTCAGGCAGCTCTGTGGTTTGCGCTGCATATTAATTTCTGTCCGACACGGGAATTCAATTTGTACTGTACATTTCATTTCTTCACAGATTTAGATTTATTTCATGTTCTCTGCTTTTAATTAACTCTCTGGCACAGCTGCTGGACAGGATAGAAAAACTCATTGCTCTCCCTGTGTTATGAGTACACCACCAATCATTTGCCACTTAGATGGTGGTGCAGGAGCTATCAGTTTCTATGGCAACCAGAGCCGTGGTGATTGATTCCTTGCCAGTATGGCATCACCACAGGGAGTGCAGCTTGTGATTTTTGTATGCTCGCAACATCCATCTAATTAAAACAGGATTATGGAATCATCCCAGTATATGTTCGACAACTACACTGCAATCCATTTATGTAAATGTCAACACTATTAAATATAGTGATCAGAGTATTTATAAAAAAATACTTGTTTTAAGTCTTTGGGAAGCGAGTGCCCAACCACCTGTTTGGGGCTATTATATTCTCTTAAATGGTAGCTCACATCCTGGCACAGTCATTTTCTATTTGAAAATCACAGGAAACAAAGAGGAATGATTACATTTTAATTGACACAATGCTGGCTAACTGTAGAATGCTATACTAAGCCTAACTTGGAAACTGGTTAATTAATTTAGTGTGTATGAATTATTTATTCATCAAAAAACTCTTAATAAACGTGACTGAGTTCTCTCTCAGTGTCTCCCCTTGAGAGCTGAGCATTCTTTCTCTCTTACAGAGCATTCCATAACTTCTCTAATAGTTGTTTGGGTTTGAAGGAAGGCTTACCTCTCAGTTGAGATGAAAGATGCTGTATTCACAGTTGTGCACAAAAGTTCTGACGAATAAGGCAGCTCAGGAATTTCATGGAGGGCTAAATGCGAAGGCAAGCCCTTCAGAGAATTGTGAGGTGTATATGCAAAATAAAAAGGAAGAACAGAGGGTGACAGATCTGATAGCAATGTTGCTTTATACATCAGACGTTTTGCTGGATAAGACTGACAAAATATTCTGTTAACATGAAAAATGGCAGTCTACACTACCTAATGGCTTCATGTTCCTGTGCATTTCATTTTCCAATGAATTTCTATGTTAGAAAAGCTGCCAATGTGACATATATAAGTATGTGCTATATAATATGTGTATTTTCTGTCAAAACTCTACTCATTTTACAGCATTTTTCCTTTGCCTTCACATATGTTATATGAAGAAATTGCACATTCAAATGGTACTGTCAGAGGTGCTTCTGGATGAATTTTAATTATTAGTACTATACTTCCCAAAAGTTTCATGACATTCACAAGTTCTAATGAAATGACAGGAAAATTACTCCTAAAGCAGGAAATTCATAAAATGATAAAAATATATATAAAACATTTTGACTTGTGAGAGAAAAGGAATTCTAATTCCAGACAGGATGTGATGATTGGCTGAGATAAAATTGATGGCAGTAGGAGCACATCACTGAAGATAACTTTTAAATGCATATTGTTCTCTGGTTACCGTATTACCAAGTGTATATAACTATATAGTGGATGTGACCACAATATTTTCTTTGTCTTGAACACATAGTTCATATCACATGTATGTATCTATGGTAGACTTAGCATATTAACACTGATAGATATAATACATACCATTTTTTGCTAAATCATGAGATAGTAAATCTGATGGCCATGTATTCTAACTACCATGTAGCAGAATCATTCCTGCTATTAAAATTTCTGCAATCTACCATTTGATCCAGCAATACCACTCTTGGGGATATACCCAAAAGACTGTGACACAGGTTACTTCAGAGGCACCTGCACACCCATGTTTATTGAGGCACTATTCACAATAGCCAAGTTATGGAAACAGCCAAGATGCCCCACCACTGACGAATGGATTAAGAAAATGTGGTATCTATACACAATGGAATTCTATGCAGCCATGAAGAAGAATGAAATGTTATCATTCGCTGGTAAATGGATGGAATTGGAGAACATCATTCTGAGTGAGGTTAGCCTAGTCCAAAAGACCAAAAATCATATGTTCTCCCTCATACGTGGACATTAGATCAAGGGCAAACACAACAATGGGATTAGACTATGAGCACATGATAAAAGCGAGAGCACACAAGGGAGGGGTGAGGATAAGTAAGACACCTAAAAAACTAGCTAGCATTTGTTGTCCCTAACGCAGAGAAACTAAAGCAGATACCTTAAAAGCAACTGAGGCCAATAGGAAAAGGGGACCAGGTACAAGAGAAAAGGTTATATCAAAAAGAATTAACCTAGAAGGTAACACCCACGCACAGGAAATCAATGTGAGTCAATGCCCTGTATAGCCATCCTTATCTCAACCAGCAAAAACCCTTGTCCCTTCCTATTATTGCTTATACTCTCTCTACAACAAAATTAGAAATAAGGGCAAAATAGTTTCTGCTGGGTATTAAGGGGGGGTAAGGGAGGGGGTGGGGGCAAGGGGGAGAAATGAACCAAGACTTGTATGCACATATGAATAATAAAAGAAAAAAAAATTAAAAAAAATAAAATTTCTGCAGTATTCACACGTTTGTACTACTACCTAAACTTTCTTTGAGCCAAAAAATTCATCGATGCATAAATATTTTTAAAAAGTATTTAAAAAACTTCTTTTTGAAAAAGAATTGTTTATTATGAAATTTCATAAATTTTAGGACAATTTTGAGGATTTCATTTTTTTCAAGTAATACGAACAATAAGTTAATTTCATCTTTACCTATTTTTTCCAGATTTATCCTTTCCAGGCATCCCTTAAATTTTTCTTTCTCAAAATGATGTAGGTTGCTTGTAATACAAAAATATAAAGAATATTTTAGAAGTTTTTCATTGCTTAATTTGTATATAAAAACTGATATCCTAATTGAATACTTGATAGAAGTATAATTATTCAACCTGACAATTTCGGTCATAGTATCTATCTCTCTTAGTATAAATAGCCCACATTCTCAAAACTCAGTTTATTTTAGTGTTAACCAATAACTTCACTGTTCATAGACAGAAACTAACATTTTCTCCAGTAGCCACATTTATTTAAAGTATGTTTAAACATGATTCATAAAATTAAAAAATATAGAAACAAAAGTGTATTTTAGAGCCTAGAATACTCTTAAAATACAAAATATTTATTCTCTTTTTGAAAGACATCAAAAGAAACATGTAGCTACTTGTTATTTTATGCATTTTTATGAACTGTGAAATCTGTGATGGCATCCTATAGTTTTCTAAAAATAAGAATGTGTTCTACTTTGAAAGAAAGTCCTTGTTGAGTTTATTTTTTAAGTGCCTTAGAGTAAAAGTGGGGTAAGTGAAGTATTGAGTCAAGGACTTGGTTATGCTACATTCCAGATGGCTGGAGACATATTTGACAGCACAGGTGTCACGTTAATCTGACAACATTTTTTTTTGGTGTGTTTTAGGTTGATGGAACCCAGGGAGTCATTATCCAAATATCCACATGTAGGGAACAGCTGGTCAACCAAAGATCTACAGCTCATGAGTACACAGATTTTATTCAAACTTTGATGGTCTAGAAAAAAAGGTATATTCTTTCTGTTTTCTTTCCAAATATAGCAATTGAGTAAAAAGGAATAAGAATTCCCTGAAGTTGAAATGGATTTTGTCAACGCAAACTTCACTGCAAATACAGTTCAAATGAATCAGGATGCATGGAATATTTCCAAACTAATTTTTTTCATATGTCTTCTGGTATTTCCATATTTCTGTGAAAGATAGCTTTATACTTGATGAACTGTGAAGATATGTCTGGAAACATTCAGTGTCACTTCTTAGGATACTGAAAAGGGTAGAACAAGATATGTATAGATTAAAATTTGACATATGTATTTAATAAGGAAATGGTGACTAGATGGATGGATGAATGGAGAAACAATAGATAGAGATATGAATAGATAAACAAATAAATATTTTTATTATGACACTACTGAAAATGTTTGACTGCATCTTTTATAGATGAATAGGAAAGGATGGGGTACAAATCTTGATATACTTGCTACAATGTGACCAAACATATATATAATAGGTACTGCTCATTGGCTACTGTTATGGTTTGAATATGAAATGTCTCTTACATGCCTCTGTATTGAAGGCTTGGTCTCCAGCTAGTGGCACTATTGGTAGATTATCGGGATTGATCCACTGATGAGTTTGTAGCTAAACAGGGCCTAGAAGGAAGAAGTAGGTCACTGAGGGAATGTCTTTAAAGGGTATACCTTATCCTTGACCTCGTTCTCTCTCTCTCTCTCTCTCTATCTCTATCTCTCATTTTCTCTTTCTGCTTCCTGGATATCACAAGCAGTGTTCTTCCACAGTATCTTTCTTCCATCATGTTCTTTATTGCCACAAACCCACAGCAATGGAGCTAGTCAACCATGGATTGAAACCTTAGAAACCATGAACCAATGTAAATCATTCTTCCTTCTAAGTTATTATCTTATCTCAGGTGTTTTGTCACAACAATATAAAGCTGATTAACACTACTATATAATTGTGTTGGACATGGTAAGATAGTTTTGTAAATATCCTGTTGAAATATGTCAAAATTCCTTGTTTTACAGATGAGGAACCTGAGACTTAGAGAAATAATAAAATATGTGCATGGTCACATAGATAACCAAAGTAGGAATTCAAGTTCAGATTCTGTATATGAAAACTCTTGTTTATGCATTGCATATCAAACAAATATCTAGTAGGTGGCAGGAAACCAAAAGCATCATAAGAGAATCTAGAGGAGGCCAAGTGCAATCAGTATAGTTCCAGGAAATCCAGCGTCAATCTGAGAAAATATAAATGTTTCCAAAATAACACTTAAACTTGCTATAGCCTACAAAGAATTCATTCTTTTAAGTGTTGTTCCAGAATCCAGGAATGCTATAAACCAGATAAAAGAGCAATGGACCAGACAGGAAAACAGTAGCTCTTCAGCAAATAAATAGTGTCATAGATGTCACTAAATCTTATTTATTTACTATCTGTTTGGTTATTTATTTTATATAGTAAAACCATAAATCATGATTTGATATACATATCCATAGTGAAATGATTATTACAAGTAATCAAAGTAACATTTATCACTTTCCATTATGTTTTTTCCTCTTATCAAAATTTTTCTATTCAGAACGATATTATTAATTATGGTCCTACTTCAGTATAAGAAGAACAAGAGTTCTTGTGCCTATATCTGATCACATTATCAGCATAGACATGCAAGTACTGATGGAGAGTGAAGGGGTCCACACCCCATCCTGGGCCACATAGACTGCAGTAAATTTATTAAGTACAGCCCAACATTTTAGAATAGTATTGGATCACCTTTTGAAAGGTTGGACTAGCTGAAAGTTACCTTAATTTTTTTTTTTACTTTAGAAACATGGTTCTCATGAAATGTCATTTGATTTTAAATAATCAGCCAAAGAAAAATATGTATTGTTTCTAATTCAGTATTCTTAGTTGCAATAATTTCTTTTGCTTATAATATTAATTTAAGTTTACTCTTTTTAATTATCAAGTAATATGTTCTCTTTGTAAAAGAATTCCAATGAGAATTGAATAGAATTTCTCTCCAGTGAAGAGAGTTCTTCTGACTGTTCTCCCTCCCCCCATACACTTTCCAATCATAGGCAGCAACTGTTAAAAGTTTGTTTCATTGTTTGCAGGTAAATGGATAGAACTGGAGAACATCATCTTAAGCGAAGTTATCCAGGTTCAGAAAGCCAAAGGTCACATATTTTCTGTCATATGGGGAATATTGGCCCAATACAAATAAAAGAAATATTATGAAAAACAGGTTATGCTAAAGGAAAGTCACATACAAAAAGGGGAGTATAAAAGAAGGAACTTAAGAAAGTGAAAATGGTGATGTACTTCCTGTATAAGAATGAATATTGAATTTTTAAACTGTTGGCTTCGGCATAAGAAGACTAAAATGGGAGAGAAATAGAGGGAATGAACCAGTTGAGTTATAATACATATATACATGTAAATGTCACAATGAAACAACGAGTATAGCAATCATAAACAAACAAAAATATCATTTTCTTTTACAAAAACAGAGAACATGAAGGTAAAACAAGTCTTGTCTGGGGTGTAAGTACCAGTGGGAGAGGTGAAGATATAAGAACAGCATATAAGATGGTCAATATGGTGGAAATACTATGTACACATCTATGTAAATGGAAAATGCAAACTATTTAAACTATTCCAGGATTGAGGGGGTGATTAAAGGAGAATGAGGAATGGATGAATTCAACTATGATATATTGTAAGAACTTTTTTTTTTCCTTTTATTATTCATATGTGCATACAAGGCTTGGGTCATTTCTCCCCCCTGCCCTCACCCCCTCCCTTACCACCCACTCCACCCCCTCCCTCTCCCCTCTCAATACCCAGCAGAAACTATTTTGCCCTTATTTCTAATTTTGTTGTAGAGAGAGTATAAGCAATAATAGGAAGGAACAAGGGTTTTTGCTGGTTGAGATAAGGATAGCTATACAGGGCATTGACTCACATTGATTTCCTGTGCGTGGGTGTTACCTTCTAGGTTAATTCTTTTTGATATAACCTTTTCTCTTGTACCTGGTCCCCTTTTCCTATTGGCCTCAGTTGCTTTTAAGGTATCTGCTTTAGTTTCTCTGCATTAAGGGCAACAAATGCTAGCTAATTTTTTAGGTGTCTTACTTATCCTCACCCCTCCCTTGTGTGCTCTCGCTTTTATCATGTGCTCAAAGTCCAATCCCATTGTTGTGTTTGCCCTTGATCTAATGTCCACGTATGAGGGAGAACATATGATTTTTGGTCTTTTGGGCTAGGCTAACCTCACTCAGAATGATGTTCTCCAATTCCAACCATTTACCAGCGAATGATAACATTTCGTTCTTCTTCATGGCTGCATAAAATTCCATTGTGTATAGATACCACATTTTCTTAATCCATTCGTCAGTGATGGGGCATCTTGGCTGTTTCCATAACTTGGCTATTGTGAATAGTGCCGCAATAAACATGGGTGTGCAGGTGCCTCTGGAGTAACCTGTGTCACAGTCTTTTGGGTATATCCTCAAGAGTGGTATTGCTGGATCAAATGGTAGATCGATGTCTAGCTTTTTAAGTAGCCTCCAAATTTTTTTCCAGAGTGGTTGTACTAAGAACTTTTTTAAATGTCACAATGTACCACCAGTACAATAATAAAAAAAGTTTAAAAAAAGAAAGAAAAAAAAAAACCAACTCAGTTAGTTAGAAGGTTCACCAACCTGAAAAACAAAAGTTTGATGTTATTTCTTCTAGTGAATATTTTTTCTGTATGCTTCAGCCTCCAATAAGAGTAGGCAATGTACTATATAGTCTGATTTTATCTCTATTCAAGTCTTTGATATGTTGTTTATCATTGACTCCTATACAGTGATTTTTATTTTTTCAACTTAACTTATATAAATAAATAACCTATTAGCTGAAGTACAAAAGTATACATTACTCTAAAGTTAACAAAAATTTAACTTTCCCAGTCCTCAATTAACCTGCTATTCATTATTTTGCTTTATTTTTTAAAAAAATATTTATTTTAATTACAAAATTGTACATATTATTATGCAACTGAATTTTGTGTATGATAAAGTTACAAGTCTAATTTTATAAGCTTCATAATCCATGTTAAAATCCATAAAATTTAATTTGTTGTACATAAAGCACTGAATGAGTTACTATTAGTTAAATAAATTAAGTATTAAGAAGGTAGGGAACAAAAGTTTAAAAGTCACTTTAGGGTTAAATAAGTTAGATTTAATTTCATGGTCACAAATTTATTAAACTTTTTCATGTCTTTAAAGAAAATAATTGAACTCTTAATTGAATATTATCATGATAGTGAAGTAAAATTTTAACTTTAAATTCCACAGAATCAGGGACTGATGCTGATACATTAAATCATCAGTAAGTATCACCTCTCTTGGCCTGTAAAAGGTGGAATAGAAACTTTACATAATTTGTGAGAAAATATTTTAGGTTTGAATTTTTAATCTAAGCCTTCCCTGAAACAGTTAAGCATTTTCCTGAATGATTCAGGGGTAAAGAATGCCTATCTGACTTTATGAAACCAAATGTGTTTCTGAACACTTTTTTACATGTAACATGAAATTTAACTATCATTTTCCATTTTTATTACCAAGCTAAACATGTTCTGAGATAATACCACACCATAAAGAGCAATAATAATTCGAATACATTGGGCTGTATACTTTGGAAAACTGTGTCCTGTTCTATATCTATGAAAGTAAAAATCAAGCATTTATCATTTATTTTCTGGCAGTAGTTTGATTTATAGCTATTATTTATTTGTTCATATATATGATGATATTATAAGGGAAAATAGTTTATGCTCAAAATCTTATATTACATCATAAAAATATCTGATACTCATAATCAAATATTTGCTGAGATACAATGTTTCATTTGTTAATTAATGTGAAATTTAAGCTAGTATACTTTTGTAATAAATATTTTCAGCAGCTTTAAGCTTACAGAAAAAATGATCAGAAAATTTAGAGAAATCATAAATATTGCCCCCCATTTTCCCAACTTCTCCTATTGTTAACATCTTGGATTAAATGAAGCCTACAGTTAATTATGATTTAGTTTATATTGTACCTTCTATGAGTTTGGACAAATATGAATTAACACGTATTAACAATTACAGTACCATACAGAATAGTTGTTCTACCCTAAATATCCTCTATGATTTACTTTTTGATCTCTCCCTTCCCCCTCACCCCAGGAAACCACTGATATTTTTTTACTGTCTCCATAACTTTGTCTTTTGCAGTCATATATCTTTTGATTTCTTTTACTTAGCATTATACTTGTTATATTTTACCATATTTTCTATAGGTTGGTTGTTCATTTCTTTTTAATCACTGAACCATATTTCACTGGATAGATGTACCACAGTTTGTCCATTCATTCACCTATTGAAGAATCTGTTAGTTGTTTCCAAATACTGGCAACTTCAAATGAAACCGATAAATTTACATATGTGACTCTGTGTAAATACAGGTTTTCATCTTTTACAGGAGTGAGTACTTGTGGGAGGGGGTTGGGAAAAAGAATAGGGGAATGAGGGTGAATATGGTAGCTGTGGTTTGCATCCATATATGAAAATAGAAGAATGAAACCTATTGAAATTGTTCTAAGAAGGGAGGAGGGGATAAAGGAGGTAGAGTGAGAATAATGGAGTGGGTAAATCTAAGAAATATTGTAAGCACATATACAAATATCACAATGTATCCCCCTGTACAATTACTGTATACTAATAACATCATTTAAAAATTTAGGTTTTCGGTTTATATGGGAAATACCAGGAAGTGTAATTCCTGAATCATGTGGTGAGAATGTGTTCAGCTTTGTAGAAAATTGCCAAAATGCCATGTAAAGTGGCACCTTCATTTTGCATTCCCACTAACAATAACTGAGAACTCCCATTGCTCCAAATCATGATCAGTATTTGATGTTGTTAATGTTTTGGAATTTAGCTATTTTAAGAGGTGTGCAATGGTATATCATTGATGTCTTAATTTGCAATTCTCTAATGACATAATGTGTTAAGCAAACCTTTTCAAATATTTAGTTGTCATCAAAGCAAATCTTTTCATATATTTAGTTGACATCAGTATCATCTTTGAGGAGGGATCTGTTCAAATCATTTTCCCATTTGTTAATCAGATTGTTTTCTTGTGTTTTAAGATTTGTTGTATATTTTAGGATACCATTCCTTTATCAGGTATGTGTTTTGCAAACACTTTCATTATGTTAACAGTAGCTTTCATAAGGAAAATGATTTTAAATTTTATGAAGTCCAAATCACCAATTTTTTTATTTCATGAATTGTACTTGTGGCATTGAATCTAAAAACTAATTTACAACCAAGGTCACCTCTATTTTCTTCAATGTTATATGAGCTTTATTGTTTTGTGTATCACATTTAGGTCTATGATCTATTTTGAGTCTTCTGACTTCACTCCTGTTCTTTTATCATGTTGGTTATTCTGGATTTTTGACCTCTCTGTATGAACTTTACAACTAGCTTGTTAAGTGACTGGGATTTTGACTGGGATTTCATTGAATCTATAGAGCAAGTTGGGAAGAACTAACATCATTAAAGTATTGAGTCTTTGAACCTGATGCTGTTGGCTCATGCCTGCAATCCTAGCCAGGGAGAATAGTTAGGGCTGGCAATGTGGCTCAAATGGTAGAGCACCTACGTAGCGAGCATAAGACCCTAAGTTCAAACACCAATACCACCAGAAAAATAAATAAATAAAGTGTTGAGTTTTCCTATCCATGTGTATATAATATCTTTTAACTTTCATCTCATCAGAATTTTGTGGTTTCTTCATAGACATTATACATATTTTTAGACTTATATCTAAGTATTTCATGTTTTGATATAATTGTTTATTTGTGTGTGCATCAGTAGTGCCATTTATTTCTTTAATTTCTTAAAACTATAATTGTTCAAACTGTTTTTTATATGCTTTGTAATTTTTTTTGAAAGTTGGACATGACATATCAGACACATCTGTCCGGTTAGGAGTTAGACTGTTTAATATTTGCTATAGCTATGATGTCAAAAGCTAAAATTTCCTCTGGTGTCCTTGGTTTTATCTTCCATGTTTTTGGAGGATTTCCCTAAAACTTAAATGATGTCTTAGATTTTTCATTCTTTAAGTTGTAGTCTCCTTTTAATATCCAGGAACCCAGTGACATGGTGATAAAATGATATGGTTTGGGAAAGAATTGTTGTTTAGTCTTATGATTAGGTCTCATTCTTTTTATTTTGACTATTTTTATTTTATTATAATATAATTGTTGTACTGGGGGTACAATGTGACATTTACAAAAGTGCTTACAATATACAATATATCTTAGTTAAATTAACACCCTCCATCATTCTCCTTTGTCCCTCTCCCCCATTCTTAAAATAGTTTTAAAGGTCTCATTTTTCCATTTTCATACATGAGTACATAATATTCACTTTCCTACATCCTTTCCTTATATCCTCCCCTCTCCCACTAGTACCAACCTCCAGACAGGACCTGTTTTACCTTTCTCCCTCTATTTTTGAAAAAGACATTTTTCTTTGTTTAAGAGGTCTATACAGGTTATAATACATATATGCATGGAAATGTCACAAATAAACTCCTCATGTAGCTATCTTAAACAAACAAAAGTGCCACTTTCTTTTCTTTTCTTTTACAAAATCAGAGAATAGGAGGGTGGAACAGATTCACCATTGTGTATAAATACCGTATTTTCTTAATCCATTCATTAGCAGTGGGGCATCTTGGCTGTTTCCATAACTTAACTATTGTGAATAGTGCTGCAATAAACATGGATGTGCAGGTACCTATGGAGTGACCTGAGTTGCATCCCTTGGGTATATCCCTAGGAGTGGGATTGCTGGATCATATGGCAAATCTATGTTTAGTTTTTTTAAGAAGCCTCCATATTGTTTTCCAGAGTGATTGTATTAGCTTGCATTCTCACCAGCAGAGCACAAGGGTTCCTTTTCCCTACATCTTCGCCAGTATTTGTTAGTGATGTTTTTGGTGATAGCTGTTCTAACAGGGCTGAGATGGAATCTTAGTGTGGTTTTGATTTACATTTCCTTTATTGCCAGGGATGGTGAGCATTGTTTCATGTGCTTTTTGGCCACTTAGATTTCTTCTTTTGAAAAAGTTCTGTTTAGTTCAGTTGCCCATTTCTTTATTGGTTCATTGATTTTATGGAAGTTTAATTTTTTGAGCTCCTTGTATATTCTGGTTATCAGTCCTTTGTCTGATGTATAGGTAGCAAATATTTTCTCCCACTCTGTGAGTGGTCTCTTCACTTAGACAAAGAAAAAGGATGACATGTTTTTCATTCTTGTCCTTTGTTGTTTAGTTTCATTGGTCAATGGGATTTTTCCCTTAGTCTGTATCTTTTAATGATGGTCCTCACAAGTGTTTCTCAGGTTGATTTCTTTTATTTTTCCCCTTAGGTAAGGCACAAGTTGGGTATTTCCCTTTCTTCATAAGAAAGAGTAGAGTGGGCTAAACTTGTATATTTCCCTCCACAGAGACTGGTTAGGTTCTGATAAAGCACAAATTAGGCTGTGGTAAAAAATAGCCTCTTTTGTGGCAGGTTGTGTAAAGGAGAACAGAATATTCTGAAAATACTTAAAAACAACCACTTTCCTTTCCCCACTGCTAAAAGTACAAGAGGACTTTTCAGTGACCTTCACTGGGTGAAATTGATATGGCTCCTGAAAGTAAACTTCAGGAAATTTTGAGGGCCTCTCTGTGATGAATCCTCTTGAGTTTTAAGTCTCAAACTTGTCCTCCTTGAACCTTCAGAAATTCATCAGATATTGCGTATTTTTTTTAGCATTGTACTGGCCCCAGCAATGGTTTCTGCTCCTCAGTCTTTACTCCAAAGGCTATAATTCCTTTATCTGGCTGACTGCTTCCAACTTGAGGAGTAGGAGTTTTCTCTGAGATCTCAATTCTTGATAGTATTAAGAACAGTTGTTGATTTTCAGTTTTACTGAACGTGTTTTTCTCTTTTAGGTAGTGGTATTGGGGATTGAACTCAGGCTCTTGTGCTCACTTGGCAAGTGCTCCACCAGCCCTTTTTGCATTGGTTACTTTTAAAATAAGATCTTGTTTTTATGCCTGCCCTGGCCTGGACAGCAATCCTCCTATTTGTGCTTATCCACATAGCTGGCATGTGCTACCACATCCAGCCATTTATTGAGATGTGGTTTTGTGAAATTTTTGCCCAGTCTGGCCTTAAATCATGATCCTCCTGATCTCCAACTCACAGGTAGCTAGAATTACAAGCTTGAGCCTCTCCTCAAGAGCTCAGCTTTATTTATTATTGTTGTGAAGATAGAATTAAGGCCTTCCAAGTTCATTACACTCTGGCTCAGGAATGAGAAAACCATTACACTTTTTAAAACATCTTTTATTATGATTTAATAAAACAGTCACATGTAGTTGAAATAAATACTGTGGGGATATCATGTGGATTCTTTACCTGGTTTCCTTTAACAATAACATCTTGTAAAGCTATAATCATAACCACTGATATTACTCAGATTTCTTCAGTTTTGTTTGTGCTGGTTTGTATTTGTGTGTATGATGTTTAATTCTGTGCATTATCTTCACAAGCTAACAGTATTCCCAACACTATAAGCATCCTGATGCCCTCTTCTATCACATCTACTTTCCTCTCACTTTCTACTCCTAATCCATGAAAACCATTAAATAGTCTCCATTTCTATATCTCCTGCATTTTTAATATATTATATTCATATTTTGTATACAAGTCAAACAATATTTGAATAATGGCAAACAAATTCTGCCATTATACCACGATTTTGGAAATGTTAGCATAAAATTTCATTATACATTTATTTTCTGTGTTATATATGAAAAGAAGGAATACCTCCTTTAAGTTGGATGGTAGTCTCACTATTCAGATCTCCTGAGATGTGGTTCCTGAGATGAAAGTGAGCCGATGCCATTTATTATTAGGACTTCCTTCTCCTGTCACTTGAATATAGGATTCTAATGGTCACAGAAGATAACAGCTAATGTCAAAATGGCTTCTCCCTATGTGGCTCACAGCAGAATGCCCCTATTATATGTGTGTCACAAACAGGAAGACACTTCCTCTCTTCAAAAATGATGAATCAAAATGAGAGTGTCTTTGGATGAATGGGTCTGAAGCTGAGGGGTTCAGAGAACACCAGGTTAGAAAGGAGATGTGGCATAAGGCTACAAGACACTCATGTTTTCTTTATTAGAATCCCAATTTATTGGTAAACACAAATTTTAACAGGACTGTGTAAAATTATTACTTTTAAATTTCTTATAAGATTGTTCTTTCCCTGATTTGCTAATGTATTATATATTTGTGTTAACATATATATTGTCAAAAAGCATTGCAGTAGCTTACCTTAAATGGAGACATTAAATTTCTGCTGCATTTGCCAAGAAAAACCTTAGTGATTTCAGTTATATGTTCAAAGAATAGACAAAGAGATTACATAAGTAATATGCTTTTAAAACATACCTGATATCTACTCATTAATTATTCTTCTGAGAGCTAAGTCTGCTAAATATCTTAGAATATCTTCTCTAGCATGCATTGATTGAATGGCAGAAGAAGACTGTAAACACATTGTAATCTAAATACCCAAGTATCCTGAAGAGGAGATTATTTAATCAATATCTGTAACACAGAAGGTTTAGCAATAGGAAAGGCATTTGAGCATTATAAAGTCAACGTGGAGGATTTAAGTTGGTACAATCATATTGATTTCAAAAATATTATATCAGTATCAATTTATTTACTTACTATATTTCTATAATGCGTATATTAGAAAAAGAGATAAGTCATACAGACATCCCAAAAATAGATAAAATCTAATAAAAAACAGTGTCATGATTACTTTCTTGTTCATTGGACATCTTATTCTTCAGAAAACTGTCTCTTTCAAAACATAGGAAATGGCAAACCATTACAATATGTATAACTGTTCTTAATACTTATTCACTTAGAAAAAATGTCAATTCCAATGCCACGCATGTACATTTGCTTTGCAGAAGAGGTTGAATAACTGATGAAGATATTGTCCTTGTCTGATTATTCTCATTTCCATTTCATATTTTGGAAATTTCTCTTTTAGGGACTCAGGTGATACTACCTAGGCCAACCCACATAGGTATTTTAAATGAAAAATAAAGTCTGTGTAAAAGGTAAGCATATGATGAATCTCAAATCCTCTGCCCTTATGTGGGTGATAGAAATAATTACTTCCAGACATATCATTGCATTGGGCACAGTTGGCACATGGGAGTCAGCCAGGTGTTGGATGTGATAGGAAATGTGCTGCCTGATTAAAAGGACTGGAATCCAAGTGCAACAACATTTTCTCTTAAATGAGATGAGGGGCAGGAATTTAAAGATGCCATTTAATTTTTCATCTGTGGTCAACACATGCCAGTGTTTCAAGATGATTTTGTTAATCACATGGGACTATTCAATGCATGTGGCAATGAAAGGATAGAAAAATGTTTTTCTCAAACAAAGCAAACACTGTCCAACTCAGTTCTATTGCAATCAGTTCTGTTGATATTTTTCATTTTCTTGATTTAATTCCTCTTACTACTGCATAAAACATTTTTTCAATTCGAAGTTAAATCTTTTTTTTGCAGGCATACTAAGAGTTATACCCTATGTGCCTTTTGCATTGTGACAATTTGGTCCTATTCTGGGATGTATGGATGCTCTGGGTGTTTTACTACTCCAAAGTGCACTGGAGCTCAGAGTTATAAGGCAAAAAGTTGGAAATCATTTCCCAAAATGCATATCTTTTACATAAGTTTATTAATTTATATTACTATTTACTTCTTTACTGATTTTTAATTCCTAACACATATTAAGAAGTTAAAATTAACAATAATAGCTGCATATAGTGAGAAAATATAATAGGCCAAGAGCTTTGTTAAGCTTTTATATGTATTATCTCATAATTTAAATATCATGATAGTTTTTAAAACAATATATGACCACCAAACCACCACTACAAAAGATTCTCCAAGGTATTCTGCACATAGAAAATGAAAAAAAAAAAAACAAAACAAAACCATGAAAGGGCAGGCAATACCAAACCACAGAAGAAGAAAAGCCAAGAAAGCAAAGAGTAACATTAATTCAGCTGCACACAATTAAACCCTTAATAAACAAAAAGACAACTACATGACAGGGATCACCACATATTTATCAGTACTACCACTGAATGTTAATGGACTAAATTCCCCCATCAAAAGACACTGATTGGCAAACTGGATTAAAAAGGAAGATCCAACAATCTGCTGCCTACAGGAGACCCACCTCATTGACAGAAATAAGCACTGGCTGAGAGTGAAAGTCTGGAAGAAGATTTGCCAAGCCAATGGTCCCCAAAAACAGGCAGGGGTAGCAATATGTACCTGGAACAAAGTAGACTTCAAACCTACTTTGAACAAATGAGATAAAGAAGGACTCTCCATACAAATAAAAGGGGGAATACACCAAAAGGAAATAACAATTATCAACCTATATGCACCCAATGTCAGTGCACCAAGTTTCATCAGACATACTCAGAAGGACCTAGAAATATTTATAAACTCCAGCACAGTGGTAGTGAGAGACCTTAACAACCCCCCTATCACCAATAGATAGGTCACTGAAACAAACAATCAATAAAGAAATCCCAGGACTAAATCACACCATAGATAAAATGGATCTAGCTATTGTATAAAAATATTTCATCTAACTTCTGCGCAATATACATTCTTCTTAGCAGCCCATGGAACATTCTCCAAAATTGATCATATCTTAGTGCATAAAGTAAGCCTCAGCAAATATAAGAAAATAGAAATAACCCTATGCATTCCATCTGACCACAATGCATTAAAACTAGAAATCAACAACAAAAACAACAGTGAAAAACATGCAAACAATTGGAAGCTGAACAACACATTGCTCAATGATCAATGTGTCATTGATGAAATAAAAGAGGAAATTAAAAGTTTCCTGGAAGTTAATGAAAATGAAAACATAACCTCCAGAACCTTTGGGACGCAGCAAATGCAGTCCTAAGTGGAAAGTTTATGGCCATAAGTGAATATATTAAAAGGAAAGATAGATCTCAAATCAATGACCTAACACTACAGCTTAAACTCCTAGGAAAACAAGAACAAGTCAATCCTAAAACAAGCAGAAGGAAAGAAATAACTAAAATAAGAGCTGAAATCGACGAAATAGAAAAAAAAAACTATATAAAGAATCAATGAAACAAAAAGCTGATTTTTTGAAAAAATAAATAAGATTGACAGGCCCCTGGCAAACCTGACTAAAATGAGAAGAGAAAAAACCCAAAGCAGTAAAATCTGAAATGCAAAAGGGGAGATAACAACAAACACCATGGAAATCCAGGAAATCATCAGAGACTACTTTGAGATCCTATACTCTAATAAATTTTCAAATTTTGAAGAAATGAAGAGATTTTTAGAAACTTACAACCAAACAAAACAGAACCAAGAAGATATTAATCTCCTGCACATATCTATAACACAAAATGAAATTGAAGCAGCAATAATCTCCCAAAAAAGAAAAGTCCAGGACCTGATGGATTCACTGCTGAATGCTAACAGATGTTTAAAGAAGAACTAATACCAACTCTTCTTAAACTGTTCCATAAAACAGAAAGGAAAAGAACACTGCCTAGCTCATTTTATGAAGCCATATTACTCTCATCCCAAAACCAGACAAAGACTTCCAAAAAGGAGAACTACAGGCCAATTTCCTTATGGAATATCAATGCAAAAATCCTTAATAAAATAATGGCAAACCAAATCCAGCGACATATCAGAAAGATCATCACCATGACCAAGTTGGCTTCATCCCAGAGATGCTGGTGTGGTTCAACATACGCAAATCTATAAATGTAATACAGCACACTAACAGAAGCAAAAACAAAAATCACTGATCACCTCAATAGATCCAGAAAAAGCCTTTGACAAGATCCAACACCACTTCATGATGAAAGCTCAAAGAAAACTAGGAATAGAAGGAATGTACTTCAACATTATAAAGGCTATATATGACAAACCTAAAACCAGCATCATGGTTAATGATGAAAAACTGAAACCTTTTCTCCTAAAATCAGGAATGAGACAAGGATACCCACTATCCCCACTCCTATTCAACATAGTACTGGAATTCACAGCCAGAGCAATTAGCAAGAAGAAGAAATAAAATAAATACAAATAGGTAAAGAAACTGTCAAAATAGCCCTATTTGAAGACAATATGATCCTGCAACATAAAGACCAAAAAAATTCTACCCAAATCTCCTAGATACCATAAAAAGCTATAGCTAGGTGACAGGATACAAAATCAATTTACAAAAATGATTAGCTTTTCCATACACCATTAAAGAACAAACTGAGAAGGAATATATGGAAACAATGCCATTTACAGTAGCCTCAAAAAAAAAATCAAATACCTAGGAGTAAACTTAAAAGGATGTGAGTGACCTCTACAAAGAGAATTACAAATTCCTGAAGAAAGAGATCAAGGAAGACTACAGAAAATGGAAAGATCTCCCATTCTCATAGATTAGTAGAATCAGTATAGTAAAACATGTTTAACGGAATTCCCATCAAAATGCCAATGACTTTCATCACAGAGATTGAAAAATCTACCCTAAAGTTAATTTAGAAACAAAAGAGAACACAAATAGCCAAGGCAATACTCAGCAAAAAGAGTAATGCTGGAGGTATCACAATACCTGACTTCAAACTATATTACAAAGCAATAGCAATAAAAACAGCATGGTACTGGCACAAAAACAGACATGAAGACCAGTGGAACAGGATAGAGGACCCAAATATGAATTCACACAACTATAACCACCTCATCTTTGACAAAGGTGCCAAAAATATATGATGGAGAAAAGACAGCCTCTTCAACAAATGTTGTGGGGAAAAGTGGTTATACATATTCAAGAAACTGAAACTAGATCCATGTCTACCATCCTGTACAAGTATCAACTCAAAATGGATGAAGGACCTAAATATCAGACCTGAAACTCTGAAGTTACTACAAGAAGGAGCAGGAAACACTCTGAAACTAACAGGTATAGGCAAAGACTTCCTCAATAGAATCCCAGCAGCCCAGCAACTAAGAGAAAGATGGATAAATGGGACTTCTTAAAATTAAAAAGCTTCCGCACAAAAGAAATATTCTCTAAACTGAAAAGACCACCAGCAGAGTGGAAGAAAATATTTGCCAGCTATACATCAGACAAGGGACTGATAACCAGAATATACAGGGAACTTAAGAAACTAAACTCTCCTAAAATCAATGAACCAATTAAGAAATAGGAAACTGAACTAAACAGAACTTTCTCAAAAAAGAAATTCAAATGGCCAAAAAACACATGAAAAAATGCTCACCATCTCTGGCAATAAAGGAAATGCAAATCAAAACCACACTAAGATTCCACCTCACCCCTGTTAGAATAGCCATCATCAAAAACACCACCAACAACATGTGTTGGCGAAGATGTGAGGAAAAAGGAACCCTGGTACACTGGTGGTGGAAATGCAAGCTGGTGCAACCACTCTGGAAAAAAATTTGGAGGCTTCTTTAAAACCAAAACACAGACCTGCCATGTGATCCAGCAATCCCACCCCTGGGGATATACCCAAAGGGATGCAGCACAGGTTACTCCAGAGGCACTTGCACACTCATATTTATTGCAGCACTATTCACAATATCTTAGATATGGAAACAACCAAGATGTCCCACTACTGATGAATGGATCAAGAAAATGTGGTACTTGTACACAATGGAATTTTACTCAGCCATGACATAGAATGAAATCTTATCATTTGCAGGTAAATGGATGGAACTGTAGAACATCATTCTGAGTGAAGTTAACCAGGCTCAGAAGACCAAAACTCATATGTTCTCCCTTATATGCAGACTTTAGATCTAGGGCAAATGCAGCGATGTGGTTGGACTTGGGTCACATGATAAGGGGAGAGAACCTAAGGGAGATACAGAAATAGGTAGAAAACCCAAAACATGAAAGCATTTGATGTCCCCAAACAGAAGAAATAATAAAGAAATCTTAAAGCAACAGAGGTTACCATGAGAAGGGGATCAGTAACCAGTGCAAAGAGCAGTTAGAGATGAATCAATATGGGTTGTAACACATGGGTACACAAAAGCAATGCTACTAATCTTTCTGTATAGCTATTCTTAACTCAACTAGCAAAAACACTGTGTCTTCCTTACTATGCTTATGTCTTTTCTTCAACAAAATTAGAGATAAGGACAGAACAGTTTCTGCCTGGAAGTGATGGAGTTGGAAGGGGGAGAGGGGAGCAGAGGGGAAAAATGACCTAAACAATGTATGGACATGTGAATAAATGAATAATTTAAAAATAAATAAATAAATATCATGACAGTTTTTGTAGTTGGTAACTATTATTGCTCTCATCACTGTTAGAGGGGATGGGCTTTCCTATAGAGGTTTCTAAACTATATTAGGTCATGGAGGAGGTAGACTTTCTCTTTTCTTTTTTTAATTGTTGTACTGGGTGGGGGTACATTGTTTCATTTACAAAAGTTCTTATTATACATCAAAGATATCATACTTGAATTCACCCCCTCCACCATTCTCTTATGTCCCCCTCATTCCTGGAATAGTTTTAACAAGTGTTATTTTTTTCATTTACATACATGTGTACACAGTATTTGCACTATATTCACCCTACCATGCCTTTTGCCTACCTCCTCTCTTTTCCTTTTGCTACCACTCCCCACCCCTAAACAGGACCTGTTTTATCCTCCTGGGCTCCAATTTTGTAAACAAAAAAAATGACATTTCTATGTATTTATGCATTATAACACAAATTGGGTTCATCCTCGCAGACTTTTTTCTTAAGTAGAAGTCTTTAGTCCAATCACTTTGATACATGCATCAGTTACATCTTTTTTCCTAAGTGGTGGTTCTTAAAATCATGCAGTTTATGAGGTAAAATTATTTTCCTAAGACACTGACGTTATTTGTCTACTAGGCTCTCACTTTCTCATGAATGTTAAGAGCACAAAAAGTTAATTGTCATTATTTCTTACCACCACCTTTACGAAACTACTTAAATCAAGTGTTAAAGTAGCATTAAAAATAGTCTCAATAATCTGAAAACGGTTATTGGAATAATACTCCCTTATCTCATTACCTATCTGTTAAGATTACCATTTCTTAGTACACTTCAACTTTTAAAATAATAAAACACACCAAACAAAATGTAGAAGCAGACATGATAATATAGATATAGTTTATTAGGACAAGTATTTTGTAGGTCTTTAGAAAATATAAAACAATATTGCCCTTTATTGTTTGGGAAAAGGTAGTTAAATTACACAAAATGTTAGTTATGTTAACGTGGAATGGATTTATTATTAATTTTAACTGAATTAATAAACATATATAATTATATTAATGTTAGTCTTTAAGTTGATAGATATAACCAAAAAGTAAGCCTTCAATAGCTATTAATCAAAAGGGATTCTGATTCCAAAAATTTTCAGAAACATCTTGCTAACAGGTTCCCCAAAAGTAGTGCAACTTCTGCACTACTTCTACATATGATTCAGTGAGAAAATATGTCATTTTCTTCTGCTGCTTTTTTTATACAACCAACTCTAGCCTCCCAACAGAGATAATGTGATAATGCTGATAGCACAATGATTTTCATGTAAGGTGAATTTTCTTCACCATCCAAAGAGTTTTTAACTACGTCTTGAAGGAAATAAAGGAACTTAGGTACTTTTTAGATTAGGGAACAACATAATTATACTTAAGCATTAAGAATGATTTTCAAGTTGTGTACGATGAACTGTGAAAGGGATCGATGTGGGTGTTGTTATATTAGCAAAGGCCAGAAATAGCAAAAATAGGAAAGAGAATTAAAGCCATACACAGTGACTTACACACAATTGAAGCTCCAGAATGAATTACAGGATGAAGAAATACTTCAGTGTTAGGATGACATAACTTAGAAGCAGGCTTCAAATTGATACAGAGAGCAGGAATTAGGAGATGCAGACAGATTACACTGGAGACATTTTTCTATTCTTTTCAAATTGTGTTACCATAATTACCATGAAAACTGTGGTGATATAAATTAAGGATGCTTTGCAAGTAAAAGTAGAATATAACTGGCTTTTGTAGATATGGATTTTAACACAAATATTTTTAAATGAGTATTATTACTATGAAGTAAGCAGGGTATGTTTTCCCAACTGCTTTTCCCATAATTTATACTGTACTAGGACAAGAGTATCTCTTTCATTCACTGTTGTAACCTCTAGAGTTTAGGTGAGTACTTGGCATAGAGTAAATGCTCAATAAATAACTTAATGAATTAATGATTCTCTTGAAGCAAATAAATCAGTGTGTGTTTAAGCAAGAAAGATAGAGACCTAGCAATCCAAATTGACTTTTCCTTTAAAAAATTAGATTCTGAAGTTCCAAACAGATTACTCAGTATCTGAAAATTTAGGATTAAAGGAACTCAGAATTCAGGACACCTGACATCCTGATCAGGAATGACAGGATGAATGTCATCAGAATGACAAGAAGTTGGGTAGAAATGTAAGCATTACTCCTCCAGAAGAAAATAATATAATTTAAATTTTAGCTACACATATATAGTCATTTTATTTAACCTTATTATTTTTTAAGTGTCATCATCAACTAGAATATAGCTATTTCCTTAAGGATTTGGAGTAGACACAGTATTCTACTTAAAAATTGAGTTCTGAAAATTTTTCTACTCCAGGACTAGGTAAGGCTCAGTGACTTTTCATCTGCACCAAGATATTTTATGGTTTCATAAAACTGTTTATCAGATAAGCAGAGCCACTCAGAATGTCCATTTTCAGTGTCTTAGAATGCCTTTTACTTTTCACAGGAGGCATTCAGGAAAGAAGATCCCTGAAGAGCACAGGTGGGTGTTTGTCAACTAACTATAGTGTCAAAAATCTTCCATATCAAGAACCTAGGAGAACCTGTCAAAGAACAGTCAAAGGTTGAAATAAAAAAAATAGTATGCAACATTTCTTTATGACAATGTAACATTTACCCAATTCCCCTTGTTTCTCCTGAAAAAAACTCATCCTTAGAAAAGTAATACTCATTCCCCTTTCATTCCTCAGTTTAGCAGGAAGTAGTAAATATGATGTTGAAATGAGAGAAACTGGGAAAGGATGAAAATTATTTGTTCTTCTATTAAGGGATATTGTTTCTTCAGATGCTATATTATCTGACTGCAAATGGATTTTAGTGGCCAGGGAAATGTCTCAAGTGATTGCTCTCGGGTTAGTCTGTGTTATCACCTGAAGGACTGACGGACAGACTTCTTGAAAGAATATGCTTTGGTATGCTCTAAGTATAGATAAATTGACCTATCAATTTCAAAATGGTTGACAGTGTAGTAAACAAAGATTAAAAGTTTGTCAAGGTTAATATTCATGTGCTTTTTTAAAAAACAAAATTTGCAAAATCCTGGAAAATGTATACATCAACTGTTAAGCCTTACACAATTGTTTTCATGATTCTTAGCTATTATTAAAGTCAATTATTTTCAATGAATAGTGGTTATAATAATGTATCTATTACAACTTTAATGATCTTATAGATCAGGAAACAGAAAATTTTGAATACTCAGGAAAATACAATAACCAATATTTCCCATTTTCATAATTCATTACCTTTTCTATTAAGAACATCATTTAGCTATGAAAATAAATATATATGTATATATATACAAAACACAGGTAGTGGATGAACTATTCTCTAATGAAGTTTCTTATGCTCCAGAATGAATAATTTTAATACTTAAAAATATGCTTCAAGATGTATTAATTTAGCATATATCTGTGAAGGTCAAAGTACCTTAATAATTTTCAACCTCAGTTGCTCAATATCATCTTTTTGTTTCCCTTCATATCAAGAAGAATTAGCATAATTTTTCCTTAAACAGTAACTTTAAGATCTTGTTCGTTTGGCTGTATGACAAATACCTTTAGTGGTTTTCTGTTTAAATTGATATCACTTCTACTCTTTTATAATCTGAACTACTCACAGTGAGACTAACAACTATCATTCTGTTCTCCTTTTTAAATTCTATAAACCAGGGAAAAATGAGCCAATCATCAATCCAGCAAATTCATAAATAAAGTGCATGTCTTTTCATCTAATCTCTTGAGTAGTTAATTTGGTATTCTGTTTGTTGACTCTAGTATACTTATGTCTCCAAAATATAAAGTATTTAGAGTAAGGCTTCTGTTATTCATGATGTTTCAAATACCAAGGCTTTTATAAAAGCATGTTCCATTGTTACAAAGTCTCACAAATGATAGTAAATAAATCTTTTCTTTTATCTGGTGACTACAACTTTTTCTTATAAAAGTGAGACACTTTTTCCTACTCCAGGAGGATAATCTCCTGTACCCTAGGTGGTAGCATTTTGATCATTCTTTATAGTTCCTAACCTGTGAGTAAAATGGAAATATAAGACTTTTAAGGTATTATTTCATGATAACCAAGGAGATCTGCTTTATTGTTCAGATATAAGTGAGATTCTCTTATTTTTTTTCACATTTATTTAAAGGGACAAAAGACATATGACTAATTCCAAGGACTGAATCATTCATTTTGTTTATTGACATTCATAAATATTTATTTATGTCCATTAATATTATTTTAATGTGATTGACTCTAAGCCTATTGGAAAGAAAATAAAGGAGAGGAGAAGGGAGGGGGAAAAAAGGGAAGGGAAGGAAAAAAAGGGAAGGGAAATTCCTTTGAGATTAATTTTGTCTTGCCCTCCATAAAGTTAGAAAGGGAGAATAAAATACTAGCAAAACCTTTTTATATTAACACAATTATAGAAACACTTTTAATTTCATAAATTAGGAAAATAAACTAGAGACTGAGAATTCTAGGAAAATAATATAACAATCTCTGATTCCAATTAAAATGGATCTTACATATCAATTTTCTGAAGGAAAAGAAGTTCAGAACACAATATTTTATAAGATCACATAGGCTTGCCATGATATGTGGGAATTAACAAATTGATAGATGCAGAAAGATACTGGCATGTCATTCATTGATTTCAGAAAACAAACATGGGTTCCTTTCAGAAAATACTAGTGTACAAAAAGGTATCATGATGATTATGTTTTAATGATTATTTGTCCAATATATTTTGAATAGCCTTTCACAGGTGTCAATTTCCTTCATTATTTGTTCCAATGACCTAATGTAAAAGTGAGGAAACTCTTGGTTCCAGTAGTTCTTATTCTCACAACATAATATGTGGCATATATTTTGGTAATTAGATGAACATTGATTAAAACACATAAATGTGAAAAATACATTTTATTACACAGGTGGCCAAATACAGAAAACAAACTCAAGTTTTTAAAACAACAATGACAGAGATTTTACTCTAGTACTATAAAAAAATTTTTTTGGCAATACTGGGGTTTGAACTCAGGGCTTCATGCTTTCTATGCAGGCAGTCTATCACTTGAGCCATTTACTCTAAGTTGTGCTTATGTTTATGATCTTGTACTTAGTGTCTATGAATGGTAAACTGTAGTTAATACTCTGTGGCAGTGTCATTGCTGTTGCATCTGAAATACGTCAGACAATGTAAGGGTTGTATAGTCCTGAATATCAATACTCTGGTGCAGATTTACCAAAGAATCTGATAAATGTCTAACATACTATAATAAATTCTGTTAATATCTATACAAGCCAAAGGGGCCTCATGGTATGCATTAAAGATCCCTGGCCAAAATAAGTATTATGCCTTTCTTAGCACAAACCAAATAGAATCTTTCCTGCTTATTTATTCATGAACAAGACTAACAATTTTCATTCATATTCAGTTGGTCTATCTTCTCCCATTTTACATCAAGACTGTGTCTCAATATTCTTTCTTCTGCACTCCTCTCTTTCTTCCTCATGTTTCCTTTCCATGTTAAAGAATTTTTATGGTTTACCAATCTGAGATACTTTAGGTACAATTTGTGTTAGAAAATTGTTCTCTAAATTTAGAAGAAGAAAGGGCCAACAGTCATTCAAAATTCAAAAAAACAAAACCACATGACAGTTATTAGCTGTTTCATTTAAAGATAAGCACATTAAGAGTTGGAATCTCCACTCAGTGTACGTAGAGATTAGTTTGAGGACTCCTGTGGATACCAAAATTTTTGGAAGGTCTAGTACTAAAATGTAATCTACACACACCCTCCTATATACTTCAATCTCTAGATTACTTATAAAACCCAATGCAATATAAATGCATATAAATGGTTGTTATACTTTATTTTAAGGGAATAAAAATAGAAAGAAGTCTAAATAATTCAGTAGACTCATTTTTAAATGCTTTTAATTCATGTTTGGTTGACTCTGTGGATGTCAAACTCATGAATATTAAGGGTTAATTGTACATTAAACAAGCAATAGTTAAAGAAGATAAGCAGGAAAAAAAGTACATTTACACACACAGTCCTGGGATTTGGGTGCAGTTGTTTCTCCCAACAGTTCATGTGCTGGGAGCTTTGTACATCAGTGTGGCTAGGTGGGAAGTGATGGAAACTTTAAAAGGTAAGGCAGAATAGAAAGTCCTTAGATCTGTACTGGAACTGCCCTCAGGATGCAATGCTAGTCTTCCAGTATGAGTTCATTCTGGGGAGAGCTACTTAATATAAGGACTTGAGACTGAGCCCTGAATTGCTTCCTGGCTTCCTGATCAATGATGTGATCCCTCACTCTTATATGTACTCCTGCCACAGGCCGTGATGTCTTCACCAGATGTGGGCTAACGTTGTCACCAGTGGCATGCCATTGAAGCTCCAGAACTGAGCCAAAAGTACCTCAATTCATTATAAAGTAAGCCCACTTAGGTATTTTGCCATAGTAACAGATTAATACACACAAAAGTTTTTCTTTCTCCTCTCCAACAATTGTACATTCAATCTACGTGGTTTGTTGTTGTCATCATCATTTTTTTATTGGTAGATTTATCTGGATACAATCTGAAACAAGCTATACAATTCATCATCATAATTTTTAAACACACATTGTCCAAGAGAGTAAGTGTATTATTTTAGAAATGAATATTGTTAGGATCGTGTAACTTAAAAACTGAGCTTCCCCATAGCTAACATTTCTTTTATCTTCCAGAAATCACTGTCTTGGTTCTTGTATTTTCTCCATTTCTGACCCTATTTCACCCACTTTCCTTTCTTTCTAGACTTCCTCTGGATCCTTATAAGATTCCTGGGAAAAGAAATCATGAAAAATCCCTACTTGACTATCTCTGGCAACTCTGGCCATTACAGAGTTTTTTCTATTGTAATAAGATTTTCATACAACTCTGTGGACCCAATGGACTTTTGTCCATTGACCCAGGTAGTGCCTGTTCTTTGCTTAGCTCTTTAGATACTTTATAAAAGGTTTTTGCACTTCACAATACACCCTGAACTTTTTACACTTGACCTGATCTACTCTCCTACTAGAAATCTTTCATTATACTATTTCTTGAACCACCTGAGGCTGACATTCATGCTGAAGATTTCATGTATGTTTTCTGAAATTCAAGTGCAACAGTCCTACAGTTAGTTGGCTATTTAGTTATGCATTTTGGTAACTGTTGTTTATTAGTCATGTGGATAATTACCACAGGCTATTCAGATAGCCTTGCATATCTAAAGTTTTGTGCATCAATCAGCTATTAATCCACATTATACCTAAAACTCCTTAGTAAAAGAAAAGACCACTACTTACATATATTGTAAAAAACTAGCTAGATGTATTTCTTGCAAAGTACATTCCACTTGACAAAACAGGAAGCTGCTTATATATAAGGTTGGGGGAAGCATGTAGTTTGGGGGTCGATAGGCTTCCCAAAACAGGAATGTTGAGCTGTTATCTATACTTTAGCCCAGAGTTCAGGTATTGATATCCAGAAATATAGTGCTATAAAACCTTTTGGCTGACATTGAAAAGTATAACAACTGAATAAAACTTATCACTAATTGCCCAGACTGTGTTAAAAACCAATTCTGTATTTTTATGGTTTGAATTGAGTCCAAAGAAGAGTTAATCAATCTTGTTCTTTCTTGAATTTTAAGAATAGTAATGTTTTATTCTCATCCTGGAAACCATGGTCAATAAACCTTGAAGTAAGAGTACAGTGCTCCTAAACTGTTCACCTCTTCAATAACATGTAAGAGTCACAGAATTTTAATAATTTTCTACAAATAAATATGTTCCCTAAAGCCCAAGAATTTCTGTCATTCCACAATCTTTTTATAGATTGAAGATGGGAAGACAGCTAAAGTTCCCAAAATGATTTTCTTTGAAAGACATATATAGGTGATTTTTGAACCTGTAGGCAATACTGGTTAGTTATCTTTTTCTAGCCATTTAGGCTCATGAAAAAACTAAAACAGAGAGAAAAAGTTTAAATTTTGTTTTTCTCACATTTTACAAATTAATGATATAATTTCTATGTATGAAGAGAAATGCTGGTAAGAATTATCACCCATTCATGATTATTAACAGATTATAAGCAAACTAGAAATAGGATCTTTCAATCACTGAAAAAGAACATTTATAAAAGCTTATGCCAACACCACATTTAATAATGAAATATTAAAAATTTTCCTATTAAGATGAAGTATAAGAGGAAGATGACCTCTTCCACCACTTCTATTAAATTATTTTCCAGGATATCCGAGTCAAGATAAGTAGAAAATAAATATTTAAGGATAAGTTTTAAATGTTGCTCCTTGAGCTGCATTTGTTGTGTTCCATGTTACATTTCTATTCTTGTTTGTCTCAAGACTCTTTTGATTTCCTAATGACACATTGGTTGCTCACATTGGTTGTTTCATTTCCACATATTTGTGAATTTTCAAAAATTCCTTCTCATATCTTTGAGACAGTAAATATAAAGTTATGATTTCAATTTTTTAAAAAAATTAAAACTTGTTTTGTGACCCACAATATGTTTTATCCTAATTAAGTTTCTATGTACACTGAGAAGAATACATTTTGAATTTGACTTTACTAATATAGTTTTTAGTTTTGTTACTTTGAGTCTCTTCATTACAACTCAGACTCCTAACTTTATCATTTCTTTTGCACCAGAATTAGTGATGTTGAACTTCCTCAGCTTTTATTTACTTGGGAATGTCTTTATCATCTCTTCATTTCTCAAGGATAGCTTTTCTGGATATAGAATTCTTGGCTGCAAGTTTTCTAGAAGGAAATATAGATATAATCATTCTTGACATTATTCTTGGCAATTATTTGCATATGACACTAAAAGCACAGGCAAAAAAGCAAAATTAGAAAGTGGGAGTACATCAAACTAAAAAGCTTCTGCATGGTGAAAGAAATGATTATGAAAATGAAAAGTCATCCTATAAAATGAGAGAAAATATAGGTGAAAAACAAATTAAATAAAGATTTAGTGTTCAAAATATTTAAAGAACTCACAGAACTCAATAACAAAATAAATAAATAAATTGCAATTAAAAATGGACAAATGAACTGAGTAGATATTTTCCAAGGAAAACTTACTATAAACAGATGTTTAACACCACAATCATCAGTGAAATGCAAATCAAAAATCCAATAGGATAACATCTTATACCTATTAGGATGGCTATTATTTAAAAAACTAAGTGACAAGGGAGTGGACAAAAAGGACACCCTGTATACTGTTGGTGAGAAAATTTAAAATGATACAATCATTATGGAAAACAGTATGGAGTTTCCTCAAAAATTAAAAATAAAACTGTGTTATCTGCTCTAGCAATCTCACTACTAGGTGTTTATTCAAAGACAATGAAATCAATATTTCCAAAAATATTTTCACTCCCAAATATACATGTTGTCGTTATTCACAATAGCCAAAATACAGAAACAACCTTAGTGTCTGGCAGCAGAAGAATGAATAAAGAAACTGCAGTGTATATACACAATGGAATATTCTGTCACAAAGAAGGAAATCAACCATCTGTGGCAACATGGATGAGTGTGGACGATATTATGGTAAGTGAAATAAGACAGGCATACAAATTCAAACACTGTATAATCTGACTTACATGTTGAATATAAAAGAGTATAACTCATAGGAGTAGACAATAGAATGGTGGTTGACAGGGTTGACAGAGGCTAGGACATGGGGGACATAAGGAAATTTTGGCTAAAGGGTGTAAGATTTTTGATATGAGATAAATAAGTTCTGAGAATTGAATATATGGTATGATGAGGGTGGTTAATAATACTGTATTTTTTGCTTAAAATTTACCAGGAGACTAGATCTTAAGTGTTCCCAATACACACACATTTTCACACATACATGTAGTGATGATTTCATTAATTAATTTGGTTATGGCAATCATTTTATGATGTATATATATGAAAACATAACATTTTATGCCTTGAATATAAATAATTTCTACTTGTCATTCTACTTGTCTATTTTTCTATACTTTAATAAAGCTGGAAAAATTTTAAATAACAATAAGAAGAAAAATTGTCTCCATCCATAGAAGACATTGTTATTTATATTGGAAATCTCAAGAACTATAAGAAACTACTAAATAAATACAAAAAACGGGTAAGTAAGACTGGGATGCTATATTTGGTAAAGGAAGCAAACCTATCCAGAGCATATAAAATAACCAAAAATATCAATATAATATAAAATGGTTAAAGACAGAAAGGGGCATATCCCAAAGAAGATATATTAATGGAAAATAAATATATGTTCAACATTATCATTCATGAGGGAAGTATGAATAATTACTACAAACAAAAACACATTAGCTAGAAAGGCCAAAGTTATAAAGACTGACTGCATCAAATGAAGATAAGCATCCAGATTCTCCACAACTTTTTTGTATTGTCACTGAGAGTGTAAAATAGTACAATTGCTTTGACAAAGGTCTCCAAGTTTAAATTGAAACATACAATCATTCTATGACCTAGAAATTCTCTGAAAATTTATCTTAGAGAAATGGAAGTATATGTCCATAAAAAGACTTGTAAAAAATGCTCATAACAGCTTTGTTCATAACAGCTCAGACAGGAAATAAGCCAGGTACCCATCACAAGTAGATGAATAAGAACATTGTGCTAATTTCTATAATGTATATGATCCAGGAATAGAAAGAGATAAAATGTTGATAGAAATGAGCAAATGGAAAAATGTCAAAAACATCATATTGAATGAACGATGCTTGACATAAAAGTAACATAATATGATTTCCATTTGCGTAAAATTCTATAACAGAAATAAACTAATCTTTGGTTAGAAAAATTAGGATAGAATTAGCATCTGGACTTAGAGTAGTAGCAGAGATTGACCAGGAAAGGGCATTAGAGACCTTTCTGGGTCAGTAGTAATGTAATAGTCTATATCTTGGTTATGGTTTTTCTAACACAGTTATATGTATTCATAAATGTTTATCAAATACTACACTTTAAGTTTGCTTATTTCTTGGTCTGAAACTTTTTCCTGAAAGAAAAATTAAGAGGCACCATAAGCAAATATTGATCTCTAGTTAATAATATGCATGATAAAACATTTATGATTAAAGCATACTGATGTCTGTATCTTACGTTGACCTTTTGACAAAGGGACATATAGAAGAATAAGTGGATAAAAGAAATGTTATAAAAATTAATCTTAGGATCTAGGCAGTACCTAAATACCATATTATTCTATCACTTTGTGAATGTTTGAAATTTTTAATAGTAGCCTTTTGTGGAAAATGTCCCCCCATCAAAAAAATAAAGGCAACTCTGCATTATAAATCAATAAATGCTCAATATGTCCTAAATAAAACACAGCAGGAAAATTTTTGCGTTATTTAGTTTTTCAACTTATATATTAGACAAATCCATAAACATGCAGTAGTAAGAAGAACCTTCAAAATGCAAGATTTCAGTGAATAAT
Organism: Castor canadensis; assembly: GCF_047511655.1. Lineage (NCBI taxonomy): Eukaryota > Metazoa > Chordata > Mammalia > Rodentia > Castoridae > Castor > Castor canadensis. The sequence goes on along the minus strand of NC_133398.1, from coordinate 48,965,970 downwards.
CTTAATTAGATATTGTGATACCTGTTATTAGTTTTCTTAAACATTTAATGTACATATTCTTGTTGCAGACGTGGATTTTTCTTATTATAAAAATAGTTACCTTGCAAATCACAATGATAAATCAAAATTAGAATGAAAGGATTCTGCCGTTTAAACTGGTTTGTGACTTAGAGGTTATAAATTAAAAGTTTGATAATTTTATTTTATTTTAAAATAGAAAATACTTGTCAAAAGTCATTTGTCTGAATGACAGAATGAATCAAAGACCATGTTGTCTGACTCCTGTCTCAGAGTTCTTTTTAATTCACTACAATATCTTCTGTTGCACGGCCATGGTTAAAATTTGTAAGTGTTAAAAATCATGTAAAACTCTATACAAAGCCTTTAATTGTCATCAAGTGAGTCAATGTTTTGTCCTTTAATTAAAACATAAATTTTAAAAAGACAGTATAGACATTACTTCCATTTTCCCATAGTATATTTCTCTGTGAACATGAAAAGTTATTCTCTTAATAGTATAATTTCAGCACATGTATATATATGTTACACATGTAAAATTTTTAGAATTTGGATATTTAAACAAGAACTTTGGCTTCTAGTGATATTATCAATTAACATACTACAGAAATACATACCTGATTTTCAAAATGTGAAAAACCTTCTATAATAGTTATACATTCCCACAACTTGTCAAAAAAGATACTTGAAAAATGTCTTAAGTCAAAAAAATACAAAAAATCACCTACTTTAAGATACTTGTTTTTTTATTTTTCATTTATTCATATGTGCATGCATTGTTTGAGCCATCTCTCCCCCCTGCCCCCTGCCCCCTCCCTATCCTCTCCCACCTCCCTCACTTCCAGCAGAACATGTTCTGCCCTCTTCTCCAATTTTGTTGAAGAGAAAACATAAGAGATAATAAGAAAGACATAATATTTTTGCTAGTTTGAGATAAAGATAGGTATTCAGAGAGATTCCTAGCATTGCTTCCATGCACATGTGTATTACAACCCAAATTGGTTCATCGCTACCAGACACCTTTGCTACTTCCTGATCCCCTTCCCATAGTGGCCTCTGCCAGTTTAAGATTAGTTTATTTGCTCCTCTACAGTGGGCACATCAAACATTTTCAAGTTTTGGATTTAAGGTCATCTGTTTTTAGACTAAAGGTCTTAATTTTTATTGTTTAGATGGTAAATGAATATGGTGCAAAGGAGCAACTCTTTTAGCCCTTTCCAGTTTCTCTTGTCTAACTGGCTTATTGGAGGGAAGTGTGAGGGGGGATTGTAATGAGTGAGGTCAGATGCTTTGTTTGTTTTCTAAGTAATTACTACTATCAGATAAGATCACTCTTTAATTATTAAACATTAGGTCCATATTTCACTATACAACTTTACAAAACTTTTCTGTTGAGATTTACTGGAAAATAGCAGAGTAAGTAGATTTTTTGGCTATCTTCATAAACTTAAAAATGTATAATCTCCAGAAAGAAAATAACTCTATGTATTCCATGCTCTTAAAGATTTTTTTCCCTCAGATTTCAGAGTACAATAAAATCACTTATAGAAAGTTCAAAAACTTTGTCAGCTCAAATCCCAAAATTTCTAATTTGTAGAAGTACATCCTCAGATAATTTTGAGGTCAGGGGTTCAAGGTCTAGAATTTGAAAAATATTGATTTAAGAATTCTTACAATGTTTAAAATTAAGAGTATAGTCCATATGGCCCCAACCACAGTAATTCCAGAAGAGCATTTTGCTCTACTCTTAAATCCTGGAAGAAAACTATATTGAAATTAAATGTCTAAAGACCCAAAGAACTTTAGACATTTGGATCCTCTGTCACGCCCCTCAGCTACAAATCCAGGGAAAATGCTGCTGATCATTACCCCATCTGGCCAGACTTAGTTTTGAGTCATTAGTTGAAGGCTAGATCATTGTGACTCTGATCCTATCTTCAACCTTCCCCAGTAATTATAGCATCAACCTTAACTCATACTTTTTAAAATATCTCCACTGGCACTGAAAGTTTATCCTGTCAAGAAGTATGACAATAAATAAGATTATTGAACCTTATTGCAGAGAGCCTATTTCCCAAGGAATCTTGAGTATGCTGGAGAAATAAAACATAGCCCTAATGATGAGCACATTCACCAATATGAAAATGCAAAGACAGCCGAAAAATTACTGATAGAAAGGAAGATTTTAAAAAGTAGCTGCTATCTGCCATCTGGAAAGAAAAAAGAACACCGTGTTCATGAAACAAAAAAGAGGATTTTGATTTTCATTTATAGAATAAGTATGATGATCACTAGATAGTAAAACCAACTCTGAAGAAATCTAGGTCAGTGAAACAGAAAATAGATTGTAGATGCATACACACATACATATACTACAGAAGGTTGAAATGATAAAATACACATTTTTGAATATAGAACCTAGTGAATGAGGTGAGTTAGACCTTCACTTCAGTGATAAGTCTGTCACTAATAACACACAACCTCAGACAAATTATTTAATGTCATTAAGTCTCAAATTAATTTTCTTAGTAAAATGGAAATTATAAAGACTATTTGAAATGGCCATTGAGAAAATACAGATTAAAAACTTATTAAAAATGCCTAAAATCTGGCACATGGAAGTTTCAATGAATGATAGAAGATTGCACACGTTGAAGTGACAACATTAAAAGTCACCATGCATTTACAGTAAATGGTTGAATGAGAAGTCAAAGAAATAGAAACAACTGTAACAGTATGACAAATAGTAAAAGCACTACCATCCTAAGTGTTTACATATATTAACTCTCTTAATTTTTACAACATACCTAAGAGGTAAGTGTAATGTCATTTTATAGATGAAGATGTTGAGTCATAGCAAGAAGCAGAATTTAGAGAAAGAAACACAATTAGGTTTTTTGAAAAGAGATTAAAACATTCTAGGAAAAATTAATACTTTATGACTTTAAGGAAAACAATCTGGTAAAATTCAACAATTTAAGAAAATAATTTTAGAGATATCTAAATAGGAAGAAGAAATACCACCACTAAAAGCAAAACAAAAAATAAAACCAAAGTATTTCCACAACTGCTGTCATCACAGTAGCTTTGGAAATATGCACGACCAAAAATTGTTACAAATAAACAAGCTATAATTTAGTTGAAAAATATGGAGCAAAATAGCCATACACCCTCAAATCCTTTAAAAATGTTATCCTTTTTCTAAAATCATTGGAGAAGCCACAGGCTAGAAACTGACTATTGGTATAATTTATAAAGTTTAGCTCTTACTATAGAAATAAATTTAAAAGGCCAAAAATATAAAATTTTGATAAACAAATAACAATATATACAGTCATTGTGTGGCATGACTAAGGATTGGTGTATAAATAACTCCTCCATAGCATAATTAAAGATTATTTCATTCATTCTTAAATACATAATGCATACTCCACATTGGCAATAAAACATACTTTCTGCTTTTCCTTGGGAGAATCTACAAATATTTTCATCATGAAAATATGTACCTACCCTGCAGATCCCTTTATAAACTAAACATCCATTGGAATAGTTATTTGTCCACTCATATTTTATAGACTTTGTGAGGTGAATGGCCAGGTGTCAATGTTTTGGTTCAAAAATCTGTGACTTGCCAGAACAGCTTTTCAACTCCTTTTTTAAATTCATTTATTCATATGTGCATACATTGTTTGGGTCATTGCTCCCCCCTGCCCCTTGCCCTCACCCTTACCCCCCTTCCCCTGAGTTGTGATTATGCTTCTGTGATAGTTGTAGTGTTCTCTAGAAGACTTTTTTAACAGCCGTGCTTATTTTTTCAATGAAAATGCACCAACTCATGTTATTTTGACATCCTTTGCAAATACACAAAATTACCTTCATTTCCACAAGTTTAAATACAATTCAGGTAGATGAGGATGTTTTTCTGATTTTAAATTTTCAAATGAGGTAACATAGTAAGATTGATTTTGCAGGACCCTTGGTATTTAGGGGATCACACTTAAAACAATGTGCAGAAAGACCATGAGCTGGTGCAAAGATTAACTCTGACATAACAACTGTTTTCAGTTCCGTTGGGTAACAGTTTTCATTTTATTTATGACCCCATATTTTAAAATGACATTTATGCTGGGCAATGTGTGAAATTATTTAACTGTGACCAGGCTTATTTATAAATTCGATGTGAAGACGGATACATTTCATATGCTATTTGTATTTTAAATATATTGCAAATGGTACAATTAAAATATCTGAGCTAAAGAGTGAAGGGAAGAGATACAGATCCACTTAAGAAATAATGTTGAGTGCACACATATTTAAAAGTTATAAAAGGAAAAGAAGCAATATGAACTACTTATCTCAGTGCCTGAAAATATGCAGGAAGCAAAAATAAGACCTGCTAAGGCTGGCATATGAAAAGGACTTCATGAAATGTTAACTTAACACATTTGAAACCATATTATAATTAGTATCGGGTGAACCATAAATGCTCCTAAAAACACCTACAAATTAATATGTTTTTCTCCCTGCATCTTTCTCTCTCTCTCTCTCTCTCTCTCTCTCTCTCTCTCTCTCTCTCTCTCTCACTTTCTCTCCCCACCTTTTCACTCTCGTGCTCTTGCTGTCATCTTCATATCATTAGGTATGAAGGTCTTAATTGAAGATGGTTTTCCTAGGTAGTGTGCCCCATGTCAAATGGCAAAATGTTATAACCTAAGAGGAAGTTCACTGCAGCTACTGTAGTTCTGAATGGATGCAGAGCCTGAGTGGAAATGTAAAGAGCTGGGGTTAGGTTTTGTTCTTGGCTGCCTGCCATTTAGCTTAATTACTTCCAATTTAACTGGTCCCCATAAGGATAAAGCTAACAACAAGTAAAGTACTACATATCCAAAGGATTCTTAAAAGTTCATCTTATAAATCTGTTTCTTACACATCTAGGAAAAGGCATGATACTATAATTACCAGCAAGAAAAATTCTAACAAGGTACACACAATTTGTTCCTTTTTTGTGACTCAAAATTTCTGAGTCATATTTAGCATAATTCGTTTCCTTTTAGAGAAAGTGTCAGTACCATTCTTTTCAAAATATTCCTTCTTCAGAATTTCCCTCTGCATTCAGAAATGACATACAATAGCAATAATAGCAATAATTATAGTAATAACAATACCATGTATTTAGTGATTCAAGATAGAGTGATTGACACCGAAGACAATTATTTCAAGCATATAGTAAAGAAAAACTGGTTTGTTGGTAGTTAGAAACATGACACTTAGCAACTAGTGAAATGATGAAATCTGGTACCTAACACATAACTCATTGGAATCAGAGAGTTTGTTAGGTGGAGACTGGTAACAGAATACTAAGGACTTTTATGTTTATATCTTTATCATTTTCTTACTACTGGTCACATAATGAGCACTTATTGTAGTACATTTTATTGGTAGTGGCTGCAAAATAAATTTCTGAGACAGGAGTTGAGAAATAGTTGAGGAATTAGGGAATATTTGATTTCATAAACACTTTGAATTAGAAGTAGATAGGGAAGCCAGATTCAAGGCTAAGTGAATAAAGAGTCTGTTAGACAAACAAGATCAGAAGGATGCATATACAAGGGAGCAGATTGATAGGTGCAAAATCCAGTCACACAGGCAAGAAGTTACCATTTACAGGTGTTGAAACAAATGTTAGAGAAGGAACGTGAGATGCTAGCAATGATGACCCATGATAATTGCTTTCAGGGTCACTCTCGCCCAATATTTAGATGGACTCTTTTTGTCACTATGCACAATGACAAAGCCAGAGTTTGGCAGAAGTGGGTGTTAACAAAATGAATGCGAATGATAACAACAATACCAATGATTACCACTTTAGTGATCATAAACATAATCATAGCCAAAACAATCTAAAAGTTGACACTAAGATAATAAATTTCACTATTATAGCTTTCAAAATATAAAGTTTACCTGATATATTAATGCATAAGTTTTATTGACTGAATAAATTATATAAGTTATAAAAAAGTTTAGTAGTAATAAGTATAATTAATAGTACTCACTTCTTGATTTGTTGTTAGTCTCATATCAATAATTGCTATTCACTTGATCAAGTTTCTCTGAAATATTTAATTATAGCCATTATCATCATCATTAACTTAATGTTCAGGATTCAGAATTCCTCAACTGCTAACCATTTCCCCCTGGAAAGGGGAAATGGTACCCAAGGTGTGAACTCTAATTCCCTTGATGACAGAACCTGGGACAGAGTGAGAGGAAAGGAAAGCCACAGGAATAAAGACAGAGAGATGTGAAGAAGGGGCCTGACCTCTCTATGTTTATCCCTATGACAAGGCCACAAAAGTAAGTAAGGCAGCCTACATTATCCAGAATAATTTCTTTATTAAAAATTTTAAGAAGATCCAGCTACATTTACCACTAGCATAAACACTTTCAAAAGATCACAATATGTTTAAATCCATAGAGAAAAGAGACAATATAGCTTTCTTTAGTTTTATTTCTCCATTTTACCTCTTACTGGAATACCCTCACCATCCACTCTTTTTAGTCCTAAAAGCATTGTTTCACCACTTTGAACATTCCCACTCTTTTCCTGAGGTTGCAGGAAAAATTGCAAATAACTTGCAACAAAATTTTAAAGAACTGAATTCTGAGCTTCTAACCACCACAGGTCATGATAGTCTGCATTTGACTCCAATTTATTTAATTATATACTAACAGTAAAAGTAGTGAATTCAAATTTCTTTAAATTAAAAAAATTCCTACTTCAACCTAATTATTAAGTACATGCACAATTATAATGACATAGTCTACATTTAATTTAGTATTTTTAAACTGTATGACATTTGATTTGTTTTTCTATGGGTTTCTTCTCACTGTTTCAAATTGCATTTGATTTTTTTCATTATTATTTCTTTAATTGAAGCATGTAAGTATATAAATAAAGGGAGTGTTCTTTTATTTTGAGACAATAATGCAGTTCTTAATGATTAATTTCTGTTTCAGTGTTGGGATCAACCATAGGCAAATGTTCTACCACTGAGCTATGCCCCCAGTCCCCAAAGTTATTTATTTCCTTCATTTTTCCCAAATAAATCCAACTAATGTCTAACTATGTGTGTGCCAATAAATGAATACTTTCTATTTTCTTTTTTTAATTATGGCCAAAAACTTTAAACTTATAAAATATGCCATCCCAGAAATTTGTAAGTATACAGTAATACATGCAATTTATATTAATTATATATAATTTGTTGTGCAACATCTCTAGAATGACACATGGTATTCCCACAGTTACCCCTTGGATAAACCAGCACAGCCCCCTGGATAGTCTGACCCCTGCCCCCAAAATAAATAAATAAATGAATAAACTGGATAATAAACAAGGAACCAAAAAGGACAAGCAGCAGAGGAGACAGGATGCACTAAGCACACTGGAGAAGGGAAGAGGTGAAAGGAGCTGAACTCCACACAAACTTTCAGTAATCAAAGCCTGGAAAAGTAGATAGCCACAAGCTGCTGCACCAGAGAAGGGAGAGGGGCAAGTTGCTGAAGTCCATGTGAACTTTCAATAACCAAAGCATGGAAAGACAGATAGGCTGACAGTAGGAGGGTGATGAGCCAGTGCCTGAAAAAGGGCAGGTAGCAGTCCACAAAGCTCGTCTCCTGACCCAACCACCTGGTGAGACTATGCCAAAGCTACTGCTTAAATACCAACACCAGGCCTGGATGCTGAAGGAGTAACACCAGAATGACTAAGACTGAAATTCTATTGTTCCTGAACCTGGAATTTCTTTTTCTTTCTCTCTAAGTGTTTGTCCAAAAATCTCTCACTGCTGATTTCTTTGGTTCTCTTTTTTATTCTTTCTTTTACTTTTTTCTCTTTCTTTCTTGGTTTCATTAGTTTAACTGTTGTAAGTTAGCTAATACTAAGTTACACACACACCCAAAAACAAATTAGTACAGGATTCAGAGGGAAATGAAGAAAGCAGATACCCAGTTCTAGACTCCAACAAAACAAGATATAGTATCCCAAGGAACCCAACAAAGCCAACAAGAACACCCAGAACAATGACATCCTGCAAGAAATCACTGAGAATTTCATGGAGATGTTACTAGACATGGTCAACCAAAACACACAAGAGGCACACAAGAAATTCCATGACAACAAAAATAAAGAATATGAGAAGACACAAAAACAAATAAATGAACTCATAGGAGCCCTAAATAAACACCAAAGTGAAACAGAGAGCACTATAAATAGAGAGATAAATGGAATAAGGTCAAAAATTGACAATATTAAAGAGGAAGTGACCTGTGATATGGAAAACCAAAGAAAAAAATGAAACAGAATTACAAAATACAGTGGAAGGCCACTCCTGCAGCCTAGAACAAGCAGAAGACAGAATCTCAGAACTTGAAGATTGAATGGAAATTAAAGCAAAAACTGAAGAGTTATTAATCAAACAACTCAAGAACCATGAAAGGAATATGCAAAAATGCACCTACTCCATCAGAAAAACAAACCTGAGACTCTTGAGCATAGAAGGAGAAGAGGTGCAAACAAAAGGAATTCATAATATATTCAACAAAATAATAACAGAAAATTACCCAAGTCTAATGAAAACTATGCCCATTCAGGTACAGGAAGTCTCCAAGACACCAAACGGACTTAACCAAAATAGAACTACCCCATGACATATTATCATTAAAACAACAAGCACAGAGAATATAGAAAGAATAGTGAAGGCTGTAAGAGAAAAAAAACAAATAATATAAAAAGGTAAACCCATCAAAATCACAGCAGACTTCTCAACGGAAACCTTAAAAGAAAGAAGAGCATGGAGTGAGGTATTCCAGGCACTGAATGAAAATAACTTCAATCATGGGATACTCTACCCAGCAAACTATCATTCCAAATAGATGGAGCAATAAAAGTCTTCCATGATAAGCAGAAACTAAAACAATATATGACCACCAAGCCACCACTACAAAAGATTCTTCAAGGAACTCTGCACACAGAAGAAGAAAAGGTAAGAACATAGAGAGTAACATTTATTCAGCTACACACAATCAAACCCTTAAACAACAAAGACAACTACATGACAGGAATCACCACATACCTATCAATACTAACACTGAATGTTAAAGAACTGAATTCCCCCCATCAAAAGACACCATTTGGCAAACTGGATTTAAAAGGAAGATCCAACAATCTGTTGCCTACAGGAGACCCATATTATCAACAGCAACAAGCACTGGCTTAAGGTGAAAGACCAGAAGAAGATTTACCAAGCCAATGTCCCCCCAAAACAGGGAGTAGTAATACTTATCTCAGACAATGTAGACTTCAAACCTACATTGATCAAATGAGATAAAGAAGGACATTCCAACTAATAAAAGGGGAAATACACCAAAAGGAAATAGCAATTATCAACCTATATGCACCCAATGTCAATGCACCCAATTTCAGCAAACATAGTCTGATGGACCAAAAACATATATAAACTCCAGCATAGTGGTAGTTGGAGAATTTAATACCCTGCTATCACCAATAGATAGGTCATCCAAACAAAAAAATCAATAAAGAAACCCTAGATCTAAATCACCATAGATCAAGTGGACCTAGCTGATGTCTACAGAATACTTCATCCAACTTTGCACAATACACATTCTTCTCAGCATCCCATGGAACCTTCTCCAAAACTAATCATATCTTAGGGAACAAAGCAAGCCTCAACAAATATAAGACAATAGAAATAATCCCATACATTTATTTGACCACAATGCATTAAAACTAGAACTCAACAATTAAAACAACAGTAAAAAACACGCAAACAGTTGGAAGCTGAACAACACATTACTCAATGATCAATGTATCATTGATGAAATAAAAGAGGGCATTAAAAGTTTCCTGAAAGTTAATGAAAATGAAAACATGACAAACTGGAACCTATGGGACACAGCAAAGTCGGTCCAAAGAGCAAAGTTCTAGAAAAACAAGAACAAGCAAATCCCAAATCAAGCAGAAGGAGAGAAATAATAAAGATAAGGGCCGGAATCAATGAAAGAGAAACAACAACAACAAAAAAACCATACAAAGAATTAATGAAACAAAAAGTTGGTTCTTTGAAAAAATAAAGATTAACAGACCTGTGGCAAACCTGACTAAAATTAGGAGAGAAAAAACCCAACTCAGTAAAATCAGAAAGGCAAAACAGTAGATAACAACAAAAAACATGGAAATCCAAGAAATCATCACAAACTATGTTGAGAAGCTATATTCTAATAAATTTGAAAGTCTAGAAGAAATGGACAGATTTCTAAATACTTTTGACCATCCAAAATTGAACCAAGATGACATTAATCACCTGAATAGATCTATAACACACAATGAAAAGAAGCAGAGATAGTCTCCCAAAAAAGAAAAGTCCAGGACCTAATGAATTAACTGCTGGATTCTATCAGACCTTTAAAGAACTCATACCAACCCTCTTTAAAATGTTCCACAAAATGGAAAGGGAAGCAACACTGCCTAACTCATTTTATGAAGCCAATATTACACTCATCCCAAAACCAGACAAAAAGGAGAACTATAGGCCAATCCTTAATGAACATCGATGCAAAAATCCTCAATAAAATAACGGCAAACCGAATCCACCAACACATCAGAATGATCATTCAACACGACCATGTTGGCTTCATCCCTGGGATGCATGGTTGGTTCAATATACATAAATCTATAAATGTAATACAACACATTAATAGAAGCAAAGACAAAAATTACTTGATCATCTCAATAGATGCAGAAAAAGCCTTTGACAAGATCCAACACCACTTCATGAAAAAAGCTCTAAGGAGGCTAGGAATAGAAGTAAAGTACCTCAACATTGTAAAGGCTATATATGACAAACCTACAGCCAACATCATAATTAATGGTGACAAACTGAAAACATTTCCCCTAAAACCAGGAATGAGACATGAGTACCCACTATCCCCACTCCTATTCAACATAGTAATGGAATTTCTAGCCAGAGCAATTAGGCAACAAGAAGAAATAAAAGGAATACCAATAGGTAAAGAAACTGTCAAAATATCTCTATTTGCAGAAGATATGATCCTAACCTTAAAGACCCAAAAAACTCTACCCACAAATTCCTAGACACCATAAACAGCTACACAAAGGTGGCAGGATACAAAATCAACTTACAGACATCATTAGTTTTTCTATACACCAATAATGAACAAACTGAGAAAGAAAATATGTAAACAATTCCATTGACTATAGCTTCAAAAAAAATCAAATACCTGCAAGTAAATTTAACAAAGGATGTGAATGACCTCTACAAGGAGAACTACAATCGCCTGAAGAAAGAGATTGAGGAAGACTACAGAAGGTGGAGAGATCTCCCATGCTCATGGATTGGTAGAATCAACATAGTAAAAATAGCTATACTACCCAAAGCAAGCTACATGTTTAATGCAATTCCCATCAAAATGCCAATGACATTCATCCAAAGATTGAAAAATCTACCCTAAAATTTATTTGGAAACACAAGAGACCACGAATAGCCAAGGCAATACTCAGCAAAAAGAGCAATGTTGGTGGTATCACAATACCTGACTTCAAACTTTATTATAAAACAATAGCAATAAAAACAGCACTGTACTGACACAAAAACAGACATGAAGACCAGTGGAACAGAATAGAGGACCCAGATATGAATCCACACTTCTATGCCCACCTTATTTTTGACAAAGATGCCAAAAATATATGATGGAGAAAAGACAGCCTCTTCAACAAGTGTTGTTGGGATAAGTGGTTATCCCTCAGCAAAAAACTGAAACTAGATCCATGTTTATCACCCTGTACTAGTATCAACTCAAAATAGATCAAGGATCTAAATATCAGACCCAAAACTCTGAAGTTAGTACAGGGAACAGCACGGAATACTCTGAAAGTAATAGGTTTAGGCGAGGACTTCCTCAATAGAACTCCAGCAGCTCAGCAACTAAAAGAAAGGATGGACAAATGGGACTATATAAAATTTAAAAGCTTCTGCACAACAAAACAAATGGTCTCTAAACTGACGAGACCATCCACAGAGTGGGAGAAAATATTTGCCAGCTATACATCAGAAAAAGGACTGATAACCAGAATGTACAGGGAGCTCAAAAAATTAAACTCTCCCAAAATCAATGAACCAATAACAAAATGGGCAATTGAACTAAACAGAACTTTCTCAAAAGAAGAAATTCAAATTGCCAAAAAACACATGAAAACATGCTCACCATCTCTAGCCATAAAGGAAATGCAAATCAAAACCACACTAAGGTTCCACCTCACCCCTGTTAGAGTAGTCATCATCAAAAAACACCACCAACAACAGGTGTTGGCGAGGATGTATGCACATGTGAATAAATGAATAATTGAATAAATAAATATATATATGTGTACAAATGACATTTGCATTTTGATAGGATTGCACTGAATTGTAGATTACTTTGAATTTTATGAACTTCATTTTTTTGGTTTTTGGCATTCCAGGATCTCACAATTGCTAGGCAAGTGATCTACCACTTGAGCACACCCTAGTCCATTTTTAGAATTCATTTTATTAGCATATAATAGCTGTACAGGGGGATACATTGTGATATTTATATATGTGCTTACAATATATCATTGTTAGATTTACTCCCTCCTTTTTTCTCTCTCTACTCCCCCTCTCCTTCCTTCCCCTCCCCTTCTTAAAACAATTTCAACAGGTTTCATTCTTCTATTTTCATATATAGATACAAAATCCATCCACCATATTCACCTTTTTCTTGTGCCCATCCACCTCCCACTGGTAACCACCCAAAGAAATGACCTATTTTCCCACTTTCCCTTAATTGTTTTAAATGTATATGATAGTCCAAGGGGGTTTTACCTTGTGTTTCAGGCCCGTATATACTGTGTTTTAATCAAATTCACTTCCCCCTACTTACTTTTCCTTATCACCATGTTCCCCAACATGGTGATAACTTACAGTACAGTGAATTATATTATATTCATAAACAGATAGTTTGTCACACTGTTTTTTTTCCTCTAATATTTTCTTTACCTCTCATGCCTCCAGTATTCCCTACACAGGCTCAGTAACACAATTTTGCTCTTTCTCTCATTATGTATGTGTATCAATCTATCTATATATGACCATACATATATGCCATTTGTTTCTTTTTCTTGCCTAATTACTCTCACTAGGACTATCATGACAATGTTGAATAGAAGTTGAGAGAGCATCCTTGTCTTTTTTCAAGTCCTAGAGGAAAACATTTCAGTTTCTCAACGAATATGATGTTAGTTGTGGGATGTTCATATAAGGCCTTTTATTATGTATGTTTTACCCAGAGTCTTATACAAAACATGAAGAAAGTAGTAGAAAATATGAAAATGTTCATTTTCATAAGAATAACAAGAACCCACATCTTCTGTGAAATGAAAGGACACTATTCTGCAATCTTTATGGGTACCAGAATTTCATCCATTCTAAAATTTAAAAAAAGAAACAAACATGTGTTGACTCTTTTGATTCAGAAACGTGTAGTCTCAGTTTCCCTAACCTGAATGTCTAGTTTCCCCAGAGTTTCTACTATGATGTAATAAAGGAAAAATGAAGGGAATAATGTACCCTAAATACTGACCTCATTGTCTCTTTTTGGAATTGATCACACACACTAGCATTTTAATAATCCCTCACTTCCTGTAAGGGAGGGAAAAAAGCTTTTTAAGACTTAATGTGACTATGTTATGAATATTAGTTAATAGCCTTAGCAAAAAAGGCAGTTGGCAAATTTGTGACTTATCTTTCCACTTATGTATGTATACAAAGAGCAAAATGCTAGTTTATCAGCCTTTATGCTTTGATCACAGGTGTTAGCATATGCAAGTGGTGAACAACCTTGACTCCCTGATGTGAAATACAAGAAGTTGCAAAGTTCTTGAGAAATTCAAACCTATTTGTGAAATTCAAGAACTCTTTCATAGATTAATGATCACTAAAGGCTGATACATGCACAACCCATTAGTTAAACAAATACTGTGTGTGTGTGTGTGTGTGTGTGTGTGTGTGTGTGTGTGTGTGTGTGTGTGTGTGTTTGGAAATATAAATAGAGAATTTATGAATTTTTCTGCTACTTCCCTTACTGTATACTTTAGCTGGTCTTGTGGACTCAATTACAACATGTGTTGAATATTTAATTTACTAGGACACTAGCAAATAAATCAGAAGTATCTATAGCCCAATAAACCTTAATACATAGGAACCCACTGCCATAATGAATTTCAGGATTTTTATTGAACTCATTCTCTAATTTTTTTGGTTGACATACTATTTGTCTGATGATATTTAGCATCTGTTTTGCAAAGTATAACCAGAGTTAGCAGTCAGAGAATTCTGAAACATAATTAAATTTTGAAGCTATTCTCTTTTTGATCATTAATGTTGTATCCCCTATTGAAAGAGTGCATTTACTACACTGAAAGATAATTACCTTAAGAGGATTTCATAAAAAAGCAACATGTTCTGGAAAGAAGTTAGTCACTCCTTTGATTAACGTAAAAATTAGGGACCATGTGTAAAGGGCAAGATTCTGAGGTATGAGTAACTCTTGCTGTGTAAAGCATGATACAATTCCAGCTAAAGAAATAATTTTATATCGAATTTTAATTTTCCCTTTTATATTTCTTATATTCTACCCAAATAGTACTGAAGAAGGTATAAAAGTGGAAACTTTAATTTAGGAACTGCAGGCTATAACTTGCCCCTGACTCTTGTTCTGTAAACTGATATTTATGGACAAATAGCATCCACATACTCTGGAATATTGTTAAAAACACAGAACCTCAAGTTTGACCCCAGACATATTGAATAAAAATTTGAATTTTAGTATGATCCTAATTTACTAAATGTCATGTTACAATCTACATAGATAATATAAAAATTACCTATATGTATGTATACACATCTATGTATATATAAATCCTCTTGCCAAATTCACACTCCCAAAGAGAATATTTCAACATTCCTTTAAACAATAGTTTGGAGAAAGATACTACAAAGGGAGAAAGAGATTTCTTTTGGTATCCAGAAGTCTTGATGTGATGATTTGGGGATGATGCTGTATATACCCATCAAGTAATCAGTCAGCTATTTGATCCAAGTTTCTCTGGGAATCTGTCACCTTTATGATACTGTTTCTGGGGTTTCTTGAGAAATTCTCAGTTTTAGATATAATATTACAGACATCTAAGAGGAGGACACTAAATGCTTTTTAACTAAGAATGATGAATCCAAATTTTAACTTACTAGAGATTTTACTTGGACAGATTTAACTCCCCAAATCATGGAGTTTCATCTTTCATATACCATAAAAGAATACAACCTAAGTGAGACTTACTATTTTAAAATAATAATTGAAAACATACTTTCATGAATTACTTATCTACCTACATGGGAAGAAAATTATATGGTCAACACCTTGTAATACCTAGTAGAAACAGTTATAGTAAACTATTTGGAGGCTCAAAGTATATATGAAAGCAATAGTTATGAAGGTATCTAATAATATCAATGAAAAATTTAAAATTCTTTATTATATGGAGCATGCCTTTTTATTTTATTACAAAATTGTTAAGTTATATCAATGTGTTTTATTAAATAATACTTCATTGTGTCTTTATAAGTCCTTTCTCTGGTTCAAAGCTAAAGTTT
This sequence comes from Castor canadensis, assembly GCF_047511655.1. Lineage (NCBI taxonomy): Eukaryota > Metazoa > Chordata > Mammalia > Rodentia > Castoridae > Castor > Castor canadensis. The sequence continues at coordinate 48,950,185 of NC_133398.1, read as the reverse complement.
CTAGTTCATAAATCTTAATGTATCTTCTCTTTCCTTTGTTCATATTTTTAAAATCATTCATGAGTAAGATTTTTAAAACTTGACTACAATAAATATCTCCTAAATTTATTTTAAATAACCTGTATTGTTTATTTTAATACATTAAAACTAATGTAATTAGATATATTCCCACTTTTTAGGTGGACATAAAAGTAGTAAATGTATTAATTTCATAGTAATTAAGATAAACCATTGGGGTCATGCTTTCTTTTTAGAGCAAAAAATAGTGTCAAATGCTTTATTTGAGTAGGCTCCAAATTGAATTATTTTTGTGACTTTAAATTCACAAAACATATTCAGTTGTTACAGCTAGGGCTGTAAATAACAGAAATACAGAAAAATACCTGATTAACCAGGCCTATGAGGAGACTGATGGAAAACTCAAACACAACTTTAATAATAGGCAGAGGGCAGGGAAGACCCTTGTTTATTCAAATTAGAGAAAATAATTGCTAAGTGTCTAAATGGAGACATGAAGAAGTTTTAAGACAATGTGGAAATGTATTAAACTGCCTTTGTAGAAACAAAGAAATGAAAGTGAGCAACAAAATTAAATAGTGTCTATTTATTTATATCAAATAAAAGAATTGTATAATTAACTACAAAGTTTGAAAATCAGTCATTCATAAACAGTGCAGAATTTTGATCTTCTGATGCTATATGAACCATAGAAATGTCTCATTTTGTCCATAGATGTGTAGAAAGAGTCTTTCTGACATGAGTACTATCATTTGAATTGGTAGTGGCATAATGTCCATTAATAGGAAAATGTATTAATATAATATGTATTATATATTACAGTTATCTATTTACAATATATAATACGTATTATATATTGTATAGCACGGCTTCTCAATATTGGGAAATTATGCAAAAGAGTAAGTAAAAACAATGTAGCTCTAATGTACTGACTTGTGGAAACACCCATGTTTTATTTTTCCAAAGTTATAAGCAATTTATATAACAAAGTGATTAGCATGATGGTATTCATGTGAAGACAATAATAATATGATGCTCAGTGCAGGGATAACTGCAGCAGAGATGTGTGGTCTTCCAAAGTACTTGTATTTACCCCATGTTTAATGGATCAGGGAATGTTTATATTACTTCTGCAATTTTTAAAGAAATATAAATGCTACCCTTAAAATTATAGTATTCAAAATTAATGCAAATCAATTTTGCTGCCTGCAGATCTTGGACAGCTGCAATTAATCAGAGAGCTACCATAGTAAGACATTTTGCAGAGGACCTATGGATGTCAGCTATTTCCAGCCTGCCCATCCAAGTATTAGCTATCAGAAAGGAGTTGGCAACGACCATCCGAGTTGCAACCCAACCCACCCTGGTTACCATTAGTGCCACACCAAGAAATAAAGAGTACGCACAGCTAACCAAAATGTTGGAATGAATGATTAGAAACAATGTGTTTTGATGCTGTTAGGAGGTTATGCCATAAAAGAGGAAAATTGAGAAAAAAATGGTTTGGATAAATACCTCAGATATTATATTGGTTGTTCCACAAGACTATCAGGACAAAAAAGCTAATATAATTTTGACTTATAATGCAGATGAAGCTAGAAGCCTAAAAATATATGGAGATCTTTCAAAGCCAAAATCAATAAAACAGACTCCTTTGGTCCTGGAGATGATGATGAAATCCAGTTTCATGATATTGGAGATGATGATGAAGACATTGATGACATCCAAGCTGAACTCAATGTACTGTGTTCCAAGTATCCTGAGAATTGTTCTACATTGGGATCTCGTCTATTTACTTTCATTAAGAGTAAAACTTCATTTAGTTTGTTAAAGCAGATTGATTTATTTTCATTTTTTAAAAGCATTTATTACATTTCTTTGAAAACTGAAGATGCGGTGTTACCTTAGCTGACATGTTAAAACTTTGTTCATTAAACATACTCTTTGTTCTTCAGATGTAGTAGAATTTAGGAATAAAATGCTACAATGCACTGTTAAACCAATACTTCATTTCTAGTAAATGAATGTTTTCATTCAATTATTTTCCCTATGATCATCATGGATTTTTAGCTGCTCACAGAATCTTTGTTTTAATTATCCAGATGTTCTCTGGAAATTTTTTTTATCAAATTTATTAAATTTAGCAATTTTATTATATTTATCAACATAAATCTGCAGTTGGAGTAGAGAAAATAGAGCTATTTTTCATAGCTATATACCCATCTGTATTTATACTAACTTTGATATCTTATACATTCTTTCTATGACTTATATTGCCACCGCCCAAAAAAAGCATTTTCAAATGTAATTTTTAAAGCAAGGGTGACAATTTTGAATTTATAAAATTAGTAGTTGGAGAAATTAAACACTAAATGATAATCAATTATTTGACATTTTTAAGGCATACCACAAAAGAAAGTGAAAATAAATATATTATTCTAATGTTTATAGAGAAAAATTTTCAAACTGGACAGTTTTTAATGGTATATAAAGGTTTTTCTTACTTTTACAAAATAGATTATGTAAAAATGCTATTTTATTTTAAATTGCAAATGTAAATAAAAAGCTAATTTCATAATAAATTCTATTGATATTTCTTAAACTAATTGTAGGTCAAGTGATAAAGAGCCAAACTTAATGCCAAAGACATTTCTGTTTTCTGAATGGAGACTCACGGCAACAGAAACAGGAGTGTCATGTTCATTGTATGGTGTGGCCTTACTTTGTGTGTTCTTAGTGTGTTTTTTCATGTGTACTGATATTTTAGGTGTTTATAACATAATCTCTCTTTTTTTATTTTAAACTTTATTTCATTTTAATTATTTATTTTTTTTCTTTATTCATTTATTCTTATGTGCATACATTGTTTGGGCGATTTCTCCCCCCATCCCTTCCCTCTCTCCCCCAACCCCCTTGATTCCAGGCAGAAACTGTTCTGTCCTTTTCTCCAATTTTGTTGAAGAGAAGACATAAGCAATGATAAGAAAGACAAAGCATTTTTGCTAGTTGAGATAAGGATAGCTATACAGAGAGACTCCTAGCATTGCTTCCGTGTACAAGTGTATTACAACCCGAATTGATTCATCTCTACCTGACCTTTTCACTAGTTCCTGATTATCTTCCCATATTGTCCTCTGTTGCTTTAAGGTTTCTGTATTAGCTCCTCTGCAGTGGGGACATCAAACACTTTCAAGTTTTGGGTTTCCTACCTATCCCCATTCCTCCTGTATGTGCTCTTCCCTTAGCGTGTGACCCAAGTCCAGCAACATTGCTGCATTTGCCCTAGATCTAAAGTCTGCATATGAGGAAGAACATACAATTTTTGATCTTCTGAGCCTGGCTAACCTCGCTCAGAATGAGATTTAACTTATTTTTAAAGTTAGGTATAATAAAATAAAGTTTGACATGCAGTTAAAAATTACCATTAATCTAACCAAGCATTTAAATATAATCACAGTTTATAGAAAGATGATGGATGAAACAGCAACTTTTTAAAAAACTGCTAAGCTAAATTTTAAAAATACATGGATAACTATATTTATGTGTCAAGATAATCAACATTGTTAAAGAGCCATCTGCAAATTTATCTATAGACTCACTGTAGGTTATATATGCCATGTCAGGTTGTAGATAGCTGGAATTTGGGGGATAGTACTGGAAATAAGGAATTTTGACAGAGGGAACTTCAGAGGTCTATAGGTAAATCCTCCCATGCCTTGTCTAAGGATTAGTCTGAAAATTCAAGCAAGAAAAAATATTCAAGTTTAGCAGAAAAAAGACATAATGCAGTACAATTTTCAGATATTATTTATGACTAAAGATCCCTCAGGTTTCTTACTTAGTCAGAGTGTAATTATTCCACAAACAATCATATAAATAAAAAGTCAGTTAAGAATCTCTCTGTATAGCCATTCTTATCTCAACTAGCAAAAACACTTTGTCTTTCTCATTATTGCTTATGTCTTCTCTTCAACAAAATTGGAGAAAAGGGCAGAACAGGTTCTGCCTGGAAGTGAGGGGAATGGGGGGGGGGGGAGAAGGAGCAGGGTGAGGGGCAGGGGAGAGAAATGGCCCAAACAATGTATGCACATGTGTATAAATGAATAATTTTTTTTTAATTTTAGGATAAAGAAACAAAGAGGTGTGACAGATAGCAAGATGGTACATCTGAATTCAAATATATTGATTATCACATAGATATAAATAATCTACACACTACTGATTTTAATATAAAAGCTGATAGGTATGTAAAACTTACTCAAGTAAGAGCTGAGCTAGCTATATTCAGTTCAGGAACATATACTTTAGAGCAGTGGTGTTGCATGTAAAACCCTTGCAGTGAGAAAAAGCATGAGCTATCCAAAAATGCTTAGGTAAATGTCTTTTCAAATGGAAAAAATTACATTAGTTACATGAATACACTTAAAAACAATTCCACTTACTATAAAAATTTAAATATTAAAACTGAAACTTTAAAGCTAACAAAGAATTCTTTATAATGGGAACATATATATAACTGAAATCTGTATTTTAAAATATATACCACAGATATTTATAAAATCATGCATATAAATTGTATGCAAATATTCACAAAATATTTTAAAACTGGCAACATAGTAGGCAAAAATGTATGTATCAACATTAACAAGATATATTGATGCAGTATAAAAATTCTTTTGAATCATTAAGACAAGCAACCCAACTTTTTTTTCTTTTTTAAAGGAGAGCAGGAATGCAGTCCCCCACTACAACAAATTATGCAGTTGAATTTTCCACATTTTGGGAAATCGCAGTGGTTAGCACATCTGGAGTGCAATGGATAAGCCTCGCCCTGGGTAAACCACATTCATGATCATGGTATCTCCCCTATCAGGTAAGTATAGAAACCCAATTTTAAAAATTGGGGAATGTTTAGCACTTCATTCACAGAAAACAAACTGTACAGGATGTTGAATAAATGGAAAATGCTTAACCTCAGTATAACTCAGGGAAATATAATTACAAGCAATAATTTAATATCTCATGTCTAGGTGATTGGCATCAATATAAAAGACAGGAGTTACTAAAAGCTAGTGAAGGTGTGGAGACCTGGAAGCATTTATTCTGTTAACAGTTTAAATTGGTAACAATGGTATATAAAAATTTGATATCCAGTAAAGTGAAAAGGCAAATTATGCATAATCCAATAATGCCATACATAGAAGTTTATCAAAACAATCTCATTAGTGGGTGATTAAGAGGAGAAAAAACAAAAAGAGAACGAATTGCATCATTTTTATATATGTATACATTAAATATGTATATATGAATGTATACATGTACATGTTCTCTATATATTATCTATCATGTGCAAAACCTAAATAACTTAAATACCCATAAATAGGGAAATGAATAAATAATATGTTCAAAGATCAAAATGAAAGACTGCTGTTGAAATGAATATCCTAGCCATATAAGCAACCGATGAATAAAGTTTAAACCATAGTGTTGTAAGTTACAAAATAATGAATAGACTATACTACCATTTAAGCATATTTTCAAAAATCCATCATTACATGTTATAAGTGTATATTTCACTGTAGTAAAAGTGCAAACACTCATTTAATGACACATATAACAACCTTAAGATAAGTAGTTATTTCTAGAATATGAGGGAGGCAGATGAGCTGTCTTAGGCAGACCTCTAGGTTTAATCTGCTTTATAACTTTTCAAATCTATCTGTAGCAAATATGAATAATAACAAGATTTGACTTGTGGTGACAAAAATGTTTGCAATGTTAATTAAAATTTTAAATATTTGGTATTTTTTCTAAAACTAAGTTTTATTTCTCTTTGAAATATTTGATAATATAAAAAGAAAAGAACATTTAAGTGACTTGATTTCTATTGTTAGATTTTTCTCAGGTAAAACCTATCAAGTGTTATCAAATTTTAGAGGACAATTATGCAAAGCTCTTTATAAACACCAACAGTTCCATTCTGCTTTGTATTCATCCACATTCTTTTAATTTGCTCAGCTAACAGACAGTTATATTACTATTAAACAATTTATCCTACTTTACTTTTTTCTTTTTGTTATTTACTACTTTTCTCCTTGTCTTAGATCTTTTTAACCTGTTTTATAAGTTTTATTTCTGTTGCTTTTGGTTATTTCATCTTTTCTTAGTTAAGATTCTGTATTATACATATTATTATACATAACAGAATTCTATTTTGTCATTATATATTACTGTCTTTATATTTTGTTCCATAATAGTTCTATTGGTAATTTTACCTTCTTCTTATAACGTGAATTCTTTTCATTCTTCTTTATAATTATCAAGTGGAAAAGCCCATTTGGAACAGTAGTGATAGGGGTTCATCTCCTAAGAGATGTTGGATGCATGTTCTTTACAGATGCACTTGCACAGATTCTTCTACACTCCTGCTGTTAATTTCTGAGCTCCCCACAAAAATGAATCATCTTAAATGCACTCTTATGAGTAATCAGAATTTGCATTTGGGAATGCAAATTAATACAACCACTTTTGAAAACAATATGGAGTCTTCTTTAAAAGCTAAAAATAGATCTGCCATATGATACAGCAATACCACTCCCAGGTATATACCCAAAGGAATGTGACTCAAAGGTTAATGCAAAGACACCTGTACATCCATGTTTATTATAGCACTATTCACAATAGCCAAGTTATGGAAACAATGGAATAAGAAAATGTGGTATTTATACACAATGGAATTTTATTCAGCCTCAAAGAATGAAATTTTGTCATTTGCAAGTAAATGGATGGAACTGGAGAACATCATTTTAAGCGAAGTTACTCAGGCTCAGAATGCCAAAAATCAATGTTCTCCCTCATATGAGGATTATAGAGCTGAAACAAATGGAGTAATATTATTGGACATGGGTTACACACTAAGGGGAAAGCATGGGAGGAATAAGGAAAGGGAAGGAAATGAAAACTTGAATGTGGTTGATGTGCTCAATGTATAGGAGTGAATATAGTAATCTTAAACTGGCAGAAACCACTATGGGCTGGGGACCAGGAAGTAGTGAAGAGGCCCAGTAGAGATGAACCAATGTGGGTTGCAATACACATGTGCACGGAAGCAATGCTAAGAATATCTCTGTATAGCTATCTTTATCTCAAACAATCAAAACCGCTATGTGGTGGGGGGTGGTCCAAATAATGTATATACATGTAAGTAAATGTAAAAATGATAAAATAAAATTAAATAAATAAAAGAGCAGATTTTTTTAAATCCCACAAACAAAATACTGTTTGAGAGGCATAATCCTCAAATGGAAAGGGCCCACCAACCACCAAGTCTTAAGCAGCATAAATGATTCAAATACACTCTCTTAGACAAATTATGCCAAAATTTTAGAACCGTGCAGTAAAAGAGGAAGAAAGGTAAAATCTTCTTAATAAAAAGTATCAGAGTATTTGAAATAATAGGGGTCAGATTGACCCAGTTAAAGTGAATGCAAGAATACAGTGAAACTTTGTACTCAAACATACTGCCTTGAATAATTGAAATTTAAACTTTGTACACTTATAGACTGGTTGCTACATTTATTAATGTGTGTGAGAGAAAATACAGTTCTTTTTCAGAATTGCAAAAATAATAAACATTTACATATTACTATAGGATGCCATTTAGTCAAAAAAAATATAATCAATAAGAAATAGGAAATCAGAAAAAATGATGGCCTCCTGTTACATTATGTCATTGGTTAAAAAAATTAATGAAAGTATGAAAAAGGCAAATTTTCAAGTGACATAAAGAAAAAAGTATGATGAACTTATGTTTCCTTTCAAAGAAAAGGTGAAATACATCAATCAGAATTAAGATCAGTGTAAATCACAATAATTAATTCCAAAAGACAGACCTATTTCTTCTTCATGTACAAAAAGTCTGGAAGTAGGTGATGCAGTGCTAAGATGGTGACACCACAATTATTTCTGTAGCATTTATATTAGACATTTATTTAATATTTAAACATATTTTTCCATCAACATGGAGAATTAATCAGCAGCTACAACTTTTCTTTCCAAATAAAAATACTTTTTGCAAGCTGTCACTTTCTTTTTCTTCCAATATCCCATATTTTGTTGAAATCTCCTGGAGTTTCAATTTCTGGTTTTTATTATATTTACAATATGCTTCTACTTTCATAGATGTACATTTTACTGATTGTCTTTAAGGTTAACAACTGTACTCCCAATCTTTTAAATATCGTTTAACTCTAAATTTTGCTATTGTCTTTGCTCAATACCATTTTCCACATTTTATGAATTCGATAGTTGACCAACATCACCATCACATCCACTATTGACTGGGCTTTTTTCTTTCAAAGCCTGAGGATTTATTCAGTTATGAAAAAGCATTTATTTTTAATTTAGTACTTTTCCGTTTCCTTTATTTACTTTTGCTAGTACATTTCTTAAACAAGTTATACAAATTCTAGTTCTAGTGTAATTTTCTCATTTTTCTCTTTTCACAGTATGAGATCTGTTTACTTCATACATCAGGCATTCAGTCTTCAGCTGCCTACCCTAAATTTTAGCCTACTCAAGTTTGCTATGGTCTACTTTTAATACTGTACTCATTTGGGCTGGAGATATGACTCAGAGCACCTGCCTATCAAGCATGAAGTTCTAATTCCAGTACCATCAAAAAATTATATATATATAAAGTTTAACTTATCATGTTTATATTTTTCAACATTCCAATTGTTTTATTTTTGTGTAACTATAACTTCTTGTTTTGTAGATGTGATGATCTCTTAATAATCTGTATGGACTTGAATGACGCATGGCTATTTTTTCTTCTTTTGATATGCATTCTTAGTCTTTAGTTTTTCTTTTATGTGACTGATTCTTTCTTCCTTTCACAGCACCAATTTCCATGAGTTTTTTCCTTTCAAAAGTAACCATAATACCTAGGCTCCATACCCAAGAGACAGAAATTGGGAGGATTATAGTTTGAGGTCAGCTTGGTCAAAAGTTAATGAAACCTTATCAAAACCAATAGCTGGGCATGGTAGCCAATGCCTGTCATCCCAGCTACACAAGAAGCATAAATAGTAGAATTGTGATTCAGGATAGCCCACGTGTAAATGTGAGACCCTATCAAAAAACTAAAGCAAAAAGAGCTGTAAGTGTGGCTCAAGTGGTAGAGCACCTGCCTAGCAAGCTCAAGGCCCTTAGTTCAACTCCAATTAACAACACCCACACCAGTAAAGCCATTACAATAAACCTTCAATAATGACCTTTCTTAATCTGGAATAGTTATGAATAGTTAGTAAAAAAATTTAACCTTAAAAGCAATGAAATTGTTGATTCTTCACCAAATTGCCAATTATCAATCTTAACACAGACCCCTTGATTCACTGTGTTGTTACTTTATTGGGTCACATTTCTTTGTATGCTGGGTTTATATCTGCATGTCTATTTTCTTATGTAATACTTATAACTACTGCACTGTACACAAAATTATATTGACTATCTTAGAAAATATGCCTTTTTCAATCTGCTGAATTAAACTATCATTTTGCTGAGTTTTAAACTATGTGGTGTTGTATGGGTTACTTTTTAATTTCTAAACGACTTTTGGAAAATCTAGTCGCTCAATTGCACTTTAAGAGTTGTACTTTGGAAGATTTAATTCTTTTTCTCTCACCTATTAGTTTTCCCAAGTTAACTTTTCCCTTTATCAACAACTGTTCTGGCCTATTTAAATATAAATGACCCACTCTAAGAAAAACTTTTGCCCATTTCATGAGAGAAACGAATATGGTATATAACTTTTCCTAGCTTAGTAGCCAATCTGTGGAAAGTAAATGGCCAGAGACTCTGACAGATGCCTAGTGAAGGCTCCATAGACAGATACATTATCAAATGAGTTACTTGATGTCTCATAAAAAACTTATAGTCAAGCCTGTAATGATTGTCTTACGCAGCACTGTGCATAACTTGTAAGATTTTTAAAATACTGAATTTAGACTGAAATAATTATCAGCACCATGTACAAATGGGTCAACTTTGGAAGAGAAAAATTGTACTGCCAGCTTTGGGTAAGACCCAAGAGGAAAGGAACAGAAAGCATCATGTGAGTCAGCCTCGTTTGATTATTTTTCCATGAAGTTCTTCAGCCATTATGACCTAAATTTCCATTTAGGTTGCTTCTTTTCCTTGACTCATTGTTTTAAATATGCTGAGTTTTTAAAGGTAAGTCCTAGACAAATATTCAGATATCCACAGCAGTCTTTCCCACCTCTCATAGCTTCGTTGAGTGCCTATTTTACAGAGGGAAAATATTTCAGCTATTCTTATGCTTTGAATAACAATAACAAAACCTTTTCTACTACAGTTATTAAAGTTATATATTTTTTTAAAAGTATATAGTGTCACTTGTATAGCCATTGTAGACTAATTAAACACATCACTCCTGGATTTTAGAACTGATTCTCCAAGAAATTTTTTGTCAGTTGTTGGTAAGCAGTAGATATTCAAGCCAAAGGACTAGAGTCTGCTCCCAAGCAAGACGACCATCTCCACTTCTATCTATCTCCACTTTTCTCTCTTTGTTCTCAGAAAATTCAGTTGAGAATTATTGAAACTTAGCCAAATGAATTATCTAATAGAATAATACTAGTATGACATAAAGACTACATGAGTTTACTCTAAGAACGTAAGATTGATTTAACATTAAAAAATTAAAATAATAAATGCATATAAATTATGTGAAAAAATTCAGAAAATCACATTTTTAAGCATGGAAGGGAATTTCAGAAAACATAGAGACATCATCATAAGTTAATAGTGAGGTATCAAAACTTTATCTGCTTTAGAAATAAGGCAGGGTCAGATGCAGTGTCTAACACCTATAATCCCAGCTACTTGGGAGGCAGAGATCAGGAGAATCATGACTTAAAGCCATCCCAGGAAAAAAAGTTAACAAGACCCTATATCAAACAATAAACCAAACATGATAGTCCTCACCTATAAACCCAGCTATGCAGGAGGCATAGGTAGATGGATGACAGTTTCAGGCTGGCACTATCAGAAAGTATGACCCTCCTGAAAAAACAACTTAAAAACAAAAGAAGCATGCAAATGTGGTTCAAACACTAGAGTGCCTAGTGAGCACAAAGCCCTAAGTTCAAACCCCACTACTTCCAGAAACAAAAAAAGAAAGAAAGAAGTCAAGCATTTGATTTCATCATTTGTGGCAGGTGCTCTACCACTTGAACAATGCTCCCGGCCTCTGTCATTATTTCTAACAGCATCATACTGCAGGTTCTAATCAGTCCCATAGAAAGAAATGAGATAAAAGGCATATATATTAAAAAGAATTAAACCATCTTCATTCACAAAAAAGAGTATTGTTTTTATTTTAAAAAACCATAGTAATTTTTTTAAAAAGTATGCACTAGAACTAATAAAAGAATTAAGTAATATAATACAATATAAGGTCCTACTGTATTTCTATACGCTAGTAGCAAGCAAAAAATTAAATATTTATAATAGCATCAAAAATATTAAACACTTAAAAAAGTTTACAGTTATGATATCATAATAAAAATGCTGTATTAGTGTTGAGAGAAATGTAAAATATTTACATAAATACAGAAATGTTTAGAAGACCAAAAGCCACATGTTTTCTCTCATATATGGAATACAAATCTAATATAAATACATCAAGATTATGAAAAACAGGTCACAAAGGAGATGGGGAAGGTAAAAGAAGGAAGTTAAGAAAGAGAATATGGATGATGTACTCTCTATACAAAAGTGGATATAGAATTATAAACCTATTAAAACCACCATAAGAAAGTTGACTAAGGTAGAAAAAAGAAAAATAGAGGAAGTGGACCAATTCAGATTATAATACATACATATTGTGACATAGAAATGTCACAACAAAACTACCTGTGTAGCTATCTTAAATAAACAAAAGTATCACTTTTTTTTCTTTTACAAAATCAGAGAACAGGTCCTGCATGGGAGGAGTACTAATGCGAGGGGAGAAGAGGTGGGAAAAGAGTGTGGGAGGGTAAATATGGTGAAAATACTGTGTACACATGTTTGTAAATGGAAAAATTATAACCTGTTGAAACTATTCCAGGAGTGGGGGAGAAGGAATAAAGGAGAATGGTGGAGGGAGTCAATTCAAGTACGATATATTTGCTATATTGTAAGAACTTTCGTAAATACTCAATGTACTCCAACCCAGCACAACCAAAATAATTTCAAAGATTCCAAATTGTTAAAGATGTCTTTCAATACTTATGTGCATTTTCAATTCAATGCCAAATTACAAACAGGTTTTGGTGGATAGTAATAGATATGTTAACACAAAATGGAAAGAAAAATGATCTATCATCGCTAAGAGATTTTTGAACAAGATGAGAAAATTTAGATGATGCACACTCCTGGATTTCAGGCTGACTGTAAAGCTATAAGGTAGCAGCATATTAATATAGGATAGAAAGATAGATCAGGGGAACAGAATAGGAAGTCTAGACAGATAACAGCATCAACTGAATTTTAACAAGGAGCCAACATATGTCAATGGATAATATAAAGTATTCTCACAAACATCATTGGAGCAATTAGATGCTGAAATAAAAAAATTCTTAATCCGTAAGTTATATATATATGTATGTCACATAAACATATATATATATATACATATGTATATATTCACAAACTAATTGTATACAGATATTCTCAGCTTCTTACTCATAATAATTCAAAATTGGAAATAATTCAAATATCAACCAAGAGAAGAATGGATAGCAGATTGGGACATTTTCATAAAATGAAACACTACTAACCAACAAAAGATGGTGAACTACAGATACTCACAACATGGATGAATGCCATAAATATCCTGTTCACAGAACAAGCCAGACACAAATATGAGCATCCAGGTTATTCCATTTACATGAAGTTGCAACATAGGCAAAAATAATCTAAGGTGATGGAAGCAAGATAGTAATTACCTAGAGAAGGTGAAAGTAACAGGAAGGGAGCAAGGAGGTTGTAGGAGTCAAAGAAATGTTCTGTGTTTTCATTGTCTTTGTCAAAACTCATTGAATGCATACTTAATTAGAGGAGGTTAAATCACCAAAGCTAGTGCAGGTAAAGAGAGATCCATAAATTGAGCTCTGGGGGTCCCAATGTTAAAAATTCAGGAAAAAGAAGTATCAATAGACTGGAAATGGGGTGCTGAGGTAGTAGGAAATGTTCTGCAAGGTAAAAGAAAAGAGAGGGAAGACTGCCAAACACTGCTGATTGATACATGAATTGGTCAAATGTCGATCATTAGATTCATCAGTGCAGACTCATGTCGGAAGCCAATTTGAAACCCAATGCATAAAATTATTATAAAAGGAAAATGCCATAAATGACTTAAGCTGAAAAGGAACACCTAAATAATAACCTTTTCAATACATTGTCAGATTCTATTTGATTATTCACCTCCCTAAAGAATGTCCTCTTGTGTACTTTAGGATTTTGACATCAACCAATTTCATTTAAGTTTCATTCATTCCAAAGTAATCAATTTTATTGGCCACTTTATTCAGTGAGAAAGTCTGCCAAACATATATAAATAGTACTTAGTTATATATTTTAATTAATTAATATTTAGTTATTAAAATAGCTTACGTTTCACCTGATTCAGCCTGACTAAATTAGCTGTGGTTGTCAATCTTGCTAGACATTTCTCAATGCTGTACAAGTAATAGAAACTCAGAAAGTTAGACGATAATTTTGGTGAACTAACAGTAGTGACATCTTGACATGTAATGCTCTCTTTAGTGCCTGGTTCCAATAATTGTCTGGCATATGTTGTCACCCATCATTGATGAGTCCTACTACCAGTTCCACATTTGCCACCATCTTGTTCTTTCTTTTCTCTTATAACTGTTTACATTTTTCCTAGTGTAGTATTAGTGAAAATCAACAATCACAAAAGTACTCTACAATTTCTTACAAATGTAACTATTCTCCTAGAAGCTTCTATAGCCCTTTTCTCTTACAGTTGGCAGTGTTCTAACAACTTAAGCAATGGATCATTTTCTTCTTGACTTCTCAGGGACATCACACCAACAATTCTTCTTTCTCCCTTCTATATCATTAATTTCCTCATAGCCATAGGCTCTCATTTCTCTTATTAAATGAAACTCTCTTTTGACTCCATTTCTCTTTGGTGACCACCATTTCTCTATTGCACCAGATATCAAAACTCCTTGAGAGAATTGTATATACTCACTGTCTTTTACTTCCTATATTCCTGTCTATTCTTAAACCCATTGTACCCAAGATTTTTCTGTACATCTCCAACAAAACTACTTTTGTGAAAATAACCAATGAACCCCTTATTGTAAATCTCGTGCTCAGCTCTCATTCAACTGTCCTTTTTATCAGTGGTATTTGAAACTGCAGATCAATCATCTACCTTGAAACATTTTTTCCTTTCAGGACATGTGAACTTTTGCTCTTGTTCCCCTTCTTGGAAGTCTTCTAAATTATTATAGCCTGAAATTGTCTCCTCCCTTAGCTTACTTCTTTACCTCTCCAGTCAGATGCTTCCTTCTCAGCTAAGCCTACATGGACAATTTTGTCTATGCATTGGATTCAATGCACCACCACATTTTTGGCACTCCCACTTTCACTAATTGTGCTCTATATTTTTGTTTAGTTGTTTTTGTCCCTCTATGAGACTATAAGACTGCACCAGTACCAGGATCTTCTACCTGTGCTTACTAATCCATTATCAATGCAAAAACTAATGTTTAATATATAAACACACTCAATAAATACTGCCTGGATTTATATGGTTTAAGATTTTAAAACCCATGAAAATAGAAAGAACTAGTTTCATCTTTATAAAAGGAATTTAATTTGTGAACGAATCACACACAAACTCAAATTTTCTTCTCTAATTTCCATGTGAGTCCATTTTGCAAGTCTTCTAAGTTAGTTACAGATGTTCATTTGGAGTTGGTCTACTTAGTATAACATTCTTGATCCTTTCTCTTGACTTTGAACTCAGAATGCTGGCATTATTTCACAAGACTAGCTAGAGAATTGTCATAGAACATAGAAAAGTCTCAGAACAAAATACAGTCAGAGTTTCTTTATAAAATAAGATACCTTATATTTTAGTGCCTATACAGTTTAAATTAGCTTTACTCATATTTTCTAATTGATTTCCTTTTGCATTTTGACAAGACTTCATAGGGCTCACTATGTTAAAATACTTTAAAAATAATATCCAAACAAGTCTTCTATTTCCTAAGTGGTCATGGATATAAATTATTTAAATGGAAAGTCTTGATCACATCTGGGAATCTATTTAAAAGAGAATTTTGTGTGTGTGGCTATGTGTATATAGTAATGAAGCTTTCTAGAAACAAATGCCTCCACATAGCTAAATTACTTTCACTTTTAAGTTCACAAAAAAACCCTCCTGTTTTTAATATAAAGTTCTATATAAAGTATTACTTAACATAAATCTTATTTGTTCCAAAGATTGCTTATAAGAGAAAATGTTTTTGATAGTCACAAGGAAGAGTCAAAATAACCACACAGTAGCTATAAAATCTTTATTGGGAATACCAATGTCATTGTGAAGGAAGACCTTTTTTAAAAATCATAGATGGTTGAGAATTATTGGCTTTTTAAAGGTGTGTGTATTGCTTGACACTGGATGAACAATCATAAAGAAAAGTTATTGAACTTTTGTCAGAGTGACGAATTTGGACAATAACGGAAAAAATATAAAATTGACAGAGGACTGTATTTGGAAATTTTTAGTAGTGTATTTGTAAGTATTTAGTGAGTTTCATAGTAGCTCCTGTTCTACATCCATGTATCCATATCTTCACTGCAGGCAAATACATTACATAAAAACTAGTTTCTTAATATAATATTAAAAATTAAAAATTCCAAAAGACTTTGTACTTCCAAAGCCCCTTGCTATTTTGACCTATTTACACTAAAAGCTATGTAGTAAAAGCTTTATGATTTGAAGGACATACCCAAACTGATGGATCCATGACTTACTAGTAGACTTGGTAAGCTGAATCAATATTAATTATGCCTTAAATTATTTATTTTCAAAATTTTTATGAGGCATATGAAGTAATGCTGTCCAATGAATTTTTTTTATTTTTTACTTTTTTTTTCTTTTATTATTCATATGTGCATACAAGGCTTGGGTCATTTCTCCTCCCTGCCCCCACCCCCTCCCTTACCACCCACTCCACTCCCTCCCTCTCCCTCCCACCCCCTCAATACCCAGCAGAAACTATTTTACCCTCATTTCTAATTTTGTTGTAGAGAGACTATAAGCAATAATAGGAAGGAACAAGGGTGACAAAGGAGATAAAAATATACGATGGAGAAATAGCAGCCTCTTCAACAAAAACTGCTGGGAAAACTGGTTAGCAGTCTGCAAAAAACTGAAACTAGATCCATGTATATCACCCTATACCAATATTAACTCAAAATGGATCAAGGATCTTAATATCAGACCACAAACTCTAAAGATGATACAGGAAAGAGTAGGAAATACTCTGGAGTTAGTAGGTATAGGTAAGAACTTTCTCAATGGAACCCTAGCAGCACAGCAACTAAGAGATAGCATAGATAAATGGGACCTCATAAAGCTAAAAAGCTTCTGTTCATCAAAAGAAATGGTCTCTAAACTGAAAAGAACACCCACAGAGTGGGAGAAAATATTTGCCAACTATACATCAGACAAAGGACTGATAACCAGAATATATAGGGAACTTAAAAAACTAAATTCTCCCAAAACTAATGAACCAATACAGAAATGGGCAAGTGAACTAAACAGAACTTTCTCAAAAGAAGAAATTCAAATGGCCAAAAAACACATGAAAAAATGCTCACCATCTCTAGCAATAAAGGAAATGCAAATTAAAACCACGCTAAGATTCCACCTCACCCCTGTTAGAATAGCCATCATCAGCAACACCACCAACAACAGGTGTTGGCGAGGATGCGGGGAAAAAGGAACCCTCTTACACTGTTGGTGGGAATGTAGACTAGTACAACCACTCTGGAAAAAAATTTGGAGGCTACTGTCTAATGAATTTTTAAAATTTATTTGCTGGACTCTTAATTTTAAATTGCTTTCACTCATTCAGACTTCCAGAAACCAACACAAAACCATCTAAACCAACATAAAACCATTTTTGTCATAGAAATTTATTAATAAGCTTTTGAGGTGTGAGGGAAAAGAAAACACCTTACTTAATCAAGTACAAAGATGAGATAGCAGAAAAGTTTTTTTGTTAATAATTCTGATATATAAATACAAATATATTCAAAATAAATAGTTATGTCTATAAATCTGACAGCCCACTTATATTGGTTATGCTTTTTTATTATATAAAGTTTCAGGTCTTATTTTCTATGTTGTCATCTATTTTCTGGAGAGTGAAAAGCTGATGTTATTCAAATTTATTTATGATTTATCATTTATGCAATAAACTTTAACTTATGAGAAGTACATTTATTTTCTTTTTTGTTGTGTAATTTGTTAAAAGAATATGTTTCATATTTATTTATCTTTCATTGAGAATGACCTTTTCCTAAACAGATATTTGACTAAATTAGTCTAAGTAGGTTTTCATTAGATCTTTTACCTTTCACTGTAATGGACTCAGAGTCTTCCAGTCAGGTCATAAGTCATAGGACTATGTGATGCAGCTCTATATGATAATTTTTGGAATCCCACACTCTTGTCAGGATGAGGAGCAAGGAGCAGAAATCATCCTAAAGAGGGAAATCATCTCTATATGATTTCTAGTCTGTGTTTTCTGGCACTGCTCAGTGAGTGACAAGCTGTCCATATCCAGTTTTCAATGTGGCCTGAGATCCATGCTGGGTGCCACAGTGCCTGAGCCTGACATTCTCTGCAGTGTTATTGCCTCTACTTGGAAAGTTCCTGTGATGCATTGGGAAAAATTAAAATGTAGCAATTCAGAGTACAAACTCTGCATTGGAGGGCTGGGATGCAGCTTGGTGGTACAGCACTTGCCTAGCATGCGTGAGGCCCTGGGATCAATCCCAGCACCAAAAAAGAAAGGACAAAAAAAAGTCTGCATTGGAAGGGCAACTCTGCAATCCAAGGACTTTGAATCTGGTGTAATCATTCTTGGATTCCAGATGCAGTTCCCAGCAGGCATTGCTAACCACCATTGAAATGGGAGCTTCAAAGAAAATATCCCTCACCTATCTCAATCAGAATTTTAGCTATGGATCCCCCAAATTGTAAGATAATCTGTCAAATCTGCTAATATTTTTGTTTGTAACCTATGAATTTCATTTACTCATTGCCATTTTATTCATCCAGTAAGTAGATCAATAAATGAACAATTTTGAATTGAATTACCACTGTGTTCTAGAGAAAGTTCCAGTCACTGGAGATATAGTAGTGAACAAAACAAATCAAATACCTGTCCTTCAGGGCAAGTTTTCTAACAGAAACACTGACCTACTTTCTCAGTATGAGTCAACTCTAAATTATGTCCTTTAATTTGACCCTAACTGCACTATATCAAGTAGTAAGCTCTTAGCTATCTTTATGTCCATCATGCTTTTATATTGTTATAGTTTTCAGGTAAGATTGTCTTTGTATTTGATGCTTTGATACTGAAATAGTGTGTGGAGGATTACACTTAAATTTTTCCAGAAAGGAAAACAATTATCATTTGATATTAATAAGACAAG
Organism: Castor canadensis; assembly: GCF_047511655.1. Taxonomy (NCBI): domain Eukaryota; kingdom Metazoa; phylum Chordata; class Mammalia; order Rodentia; family Castoridae; genus Castor; species Castor canadensis. Next base: position 48,931,390 of record NC_133398.1, on the reverse strand, counting down.
TATAGTGTGTAGGACATTTTCTGTACTTACCTGGGGCCAAAGGGAAGAAAAGGATTATCTTTTTCTTATTCTGTTTCTTTCATTTTCCTGTGACTCTTTTCTTTCTCCATTGAATACCAATTTTCTAGCACAGATTCTGGCATTAAAAGAACACCAAAAGGAAACATTAAACCTTGAAATGTAGCTCAGTAGTAGAGCATGTAGCTAGAAAGAAAGAAACAAAGGTGCAAAGAAGGAAAGAAGAAGAATAAAAGAAAGAAAGGGAGAGAGAAACAGAGAAAGAGAAAGAGAGAGGGAGGGAGATGAGAAGGAAGGAAGGGAGGGAGGGCGGGAGGGAGGGAAGAAAGAAAAGGTTCAGGGTTTATGTTTTGAATATTAAAATATGAAATATATTTTCTACCACAATTATATTTTCCCTATATATTAAAATATGAATTCATTTTATTAACTAATATGCCTACAGTATGGATACACTAATTATTAGATCAGTTATATGTCAACCATACTATGTAAAAGCAGTGCCAGTTTAATATATGAGCATTCACTTTCAAAAACAACACTGATAATTATCACACAAGTAAATTTAACCATCAAAAATAGAAACTATCGTGAAATATATGAAGATTAGCTACCAAGGAAGAAAAGAAAACAAACACCTTGGCTGCCAAATCTATTTTTCAAGTTTAAGCCAGTGACAATGCTGAAATATTCTGAAAATTAAAGTTATGTTATCTTGAATCTATTTTAAAACCATCAGGATACTTATGACTTATGGATAGACTACAGAAAAAACCGTTCCCAATATTAGAATTGACTCATCTTAACAAAATGTTATAATGTTGTCTCTTTTTCATTATTTTTTAATGGATCAGAGTTTGGCAAAATAAAAGGGAAGCCTTACAATTAGCACTTCATGGGCAGGGAGGTAAATTCTTCCCAGATGGGTTATGTAGCATCAATAGGAAGTGCCAAGCACAGCCAGACTTCACAGAAGCCATCATCAGAGTAGAGAGAAAATGGTAAATGGAAAAACAAACAGCATCGTGAGTAAGACACTTACCTAATAACAGGGGCCAATAAAGCAGCATATGAATAAACATAAATTTTGTTTTGAAAGGAATTTGGGATGCTGGTGATTTGCTGCCATATTTAGTGTGGATTGAATTTTTCAGCACAGAGATATTTTAAAGATAAATTAACATATACCATACTATTTGGACAACAGAATTTGAGAACCCCCTGGAATTGAAATCTTATCCAGGCAGAGTGTTGACAAAGGCACCAAAGTTGCATAGGATCTCACCTCTCTCCACTCTGTTTTGCAGATTTTGAAATACTGGGAGGGGCATTGATTCTCATTTAACACTATCCTCAGCTATCTCTTTTGAGCCTTTCAATAGTTTTCTTATATTTTTGCATAATTAATTTCTAATGCCATTATTTACTCTGATCACTCCTTTGCAATAACTTCTGTTTTCATTACATGGAAGCAATACTTTTCCATCTCTGTGAGATATTAATTACAGTTTTATAATATTCTTCTCCCTTCATTGTCCTTTCTTTTAATTGTTCATTTTTATTATTGTTGTACTGGGGGAACATTGTGATATTTACAAAAGTTTCTACAATATATCATAGTTGAATTCAATCCCTCCATCATTCTTCTTTATCCCCCCCATTCCTGGAATAGTTTTGACATGTCTCATCTTTACATTTTCATACATGAATACCTAATATTCTCACTACATTCATATTGCAATTCTTATTTAAGATTTTTCTTGAATGCATTTTGACTTTGTGTTTTCTAGTCACAGTTAAAATTGAAGAAGTAAAAAGCTTATTAACCTTTCTACATACATGAGTTATCCAATGCGCTATTCAATATTGTATTGGAGCAATAGCCAAAATAAGTTATGAAAAAAATCAATTAGAAGCACAAGAAAAATTTTTAAATTTCAAGAAGTAAAACTATCTGTTTGCCAATGCTATGATAGTATATATGTAAAACCCAAGGCAATAAATAATAAAACTAAAGTAATATAAGAATATATTATGAAAATATCACAGAGAAAGATATAAAATTAGTAATCTGAAAACAATAGCTGTTATAAATCTAAGCATTAATTCAGTTTACCAAAGCAGCAACAATTATTAGTTTTAAATAAACTACCTAAGAATGAAAAACTTTGAAACATAAGATTATAAGATAAAAATGATAAGTTGTAAATTAAATTTAATTCAAATAAAAAGTTTTTTAACAAAGTTAAACTAAAATTGATGTTGAAAAACTAACAATGGCCATAAAACACCAAAACCAAAAAGCAATGGAGAAAGACTAGCATCCCAGACAATAAAATACATAATACTTTACTAATGTAAATACCGTGTTACTTGTGCATGACTGTACAAAAGCAAAAATGGAATTGAATAAAAAGTCCATGAATAAACCCTAGTACCTAAATATATTTTAGAATTGATTAAGGTGGCATAGCAAATTACTGAGGCGAACATGGAGCTTTAAAAAAATAACACTAAAGCAAATGGTTATCATTGGCAAAAAGATAAAATTAGGTCCATATCTCACATCATACAAAAGAATAAGCTATAAATGAATCAGAAACTTAATAACGGACCATGCAATTCTGAAAGAAAACACAGAGGATCTTTAATAAAATAGACATAGGAAATAGTTTTCTAACTATGACTCAAAATCCAGATGCAAGGAATAAAAGGATTGATAAATTTTACTATTAAGTTGTTTTGGGTATACTCTCAGCAAAACACACATTCAAAAAAGCCAAAAATGACAATTGAAATGCCAGGAGAAATTTTGGCACTATATATCACAAATAGAGAGCTAATATCATCACTGTACAAAGAGCACTACTTACTCTTACTTACTGATGTGAAAATGAACCTATTGCACAGAAAGTAAATGGACAAAATGTGAACAAACAATTCATAAATATATACATATAGAGGTTAAAATAGTTTCTAGCCATATGAAAATATATTAACCTCAATCATAACTTTTAAAATACAAATTAAAACTGATATAATATATCATGTCTGATTGGCCAAATAAAAATGCATAAAAATAAATTTTGATAAAGTCACTAAAAATAGGAAATTTCTTTTGGAGTGGCTGTAAGGAGATGGGTGTCTCACATATTTATTTTTGATATTACTTAATTCTTAGAATTTACCCTCACGATATACTTACAACTGTATGAATGTGTGTGTGTGTGATGCACATATACATAGGGCTGCTCATTAAAGTATTGGTAACAACTGCAAAATACTGTAAATAAGATAAATGGCTATTCATAGAAAAGTGATTGAATAATCAAAGCACAAAATAGCTGTGTAACAGTGTAAGGTATAAGTTTGTGAAGTTTTGAATATTTATATTCTTAGGTAGAGAATGCAAGATAAAAAATATAGTTTTACCTTTCCTGTAAGAAAGAGTTAAGAAAAGTTACGTGCATGTATACTATACAGAAGATGTGTATATGTTGAAAGCAATATATGTATAATTGTACATTATATGTATTTGATATATGTATAAAACAATATATATGCATGTATTTGCTCACTTATGTGAAAAGAAATAAATAGAAAAAGTAAACAAAAGCAGAAAGGATAAAATAGAAATGCATGAGATTGGCTTCCTATAGGAGGTGATTAGAACTGGGTTGAAGATGATGGAAAGCTTACAATGAGAGAGAATGGAATAAGAAAGTGACATTTAATATAAATTATAAGGTACAACTCTCTGAATACAATTTAAATAGGTCACTCTGTTCTTTAATAGCTTTGAATGCAGTTTCTTTATGGAAAGTCTTAAAAGCCAGAAGATAAAAGGAATTTTTTTGGATTATTGATGGATTTTTTTATCGTCCTTGATTATCAAGGTTCTGTGTCATCCAAAGTTACAAATGAACAAGCAAAACTTTAAAAGTTATAAGTCAGCTTCTTCAAAGTTGGTCATATATATTTTAGCTTCATCAAGATAATTAACTTACCATATTTTCTTATATCTTCCATTGTAAATTGGTTAACTTGAAAATATATTTCCTTTTAAAAACTTTAAAATGTTTGATTAAATAGAAGAGATTTTAATTGAAACATTTTTCTCTCCAGAGGCATAGTAACGTCAAAAATAGTGATTCAAGGTAGAGGGCTAAAAAAAAAAAAGCAAAAGAAAGAAAGGAGAAAAAAAAGACCAATTTTTTGTTCAGTCTCTATTCTAAGTAAAAGAGATGGAACTCATGAGAGAAGAATAATGTTATTCAAGAAAATTTTCTAAATAAAGATGGTTTGGCTAATGGCAAAATATATACAGAAATAATTTTGAACCAGTTTTACTCTTCTTGGAATTTAAAAATCAAACCGCTAAAATTAACAGTTGCAGTGTTAACAGTGAATGCCTGTTAAAATGAAGCAGTTAATCACCAAGAACAGCATATTAAAACTGTTAATTTGTAGGTTTGAAACTTCCTTTTAATTAGAGCTGTAGGAAAAGTTTCCTGTTCAAAGCAAATCTGAGATCTCATGTCTCTGTCATGCTTCTAAAAGATCACAAAGGAAAGTCCTTTTAGAAAGGAGGATCAGGGCAATGAGAAGAAATTCAAGTGCTTGGTTTGTGAGGATAAGGCTTCAGCTCCTTGTGCCCCACCTCCCCTAGCATTTAAAAAATAGCCTTAATATAGTAACCTTAAAATGACAGAGGTCAATATGGAAAAGTGACCCGGAAGTAGTGAAGAGGTCTGGTAGAGATGAATCAATTCAGGTTGTAACACACTTGTGCATGGAAGCAACGCTAGGAATCTCTCTGTATAACTATTCTTATCTCAACTAGCAAAAACACTCTGTCTTTCTATTGCTTATGCCTTCTCTTCAACAATATTGGAAAATTGCCTGGAAGCAAGGGGGTCAAGGGGCAGAGAGAGGGGGCGAGGAGGTAGGGCAGGGGGAGAAATGGCCCAAACAATGTATGCACATATGAATAAATAAATTAAAATAAAGAAAAAATAAAGAATAACCTAATATAAAATAGTGATGCCTTTGATTTCTGGAAGGTGACAAAATCCATCTGACTGGGTAGTGTTCTGCAGAATGAGTTACATCCTCAGTGCCATAAATATTAAAAGAAAACACAAAGGCAGAAGGCAATTCGAAAAGCAAGATCTTTAAAAGGAAGCATGATACAGGGAGCTTTGGGTGCTAAGAACTTGGTAACTGTATTTCATGTCAATGGGTTCTGGTCTGTGGGTCCAACTTCTCAAACCAGTGCTTCTATGATTCTGTTACCCTTCAGAGGTTAGTAAAACATAGGCTCCCTACCCACTGCAAATAGATATTCTGATTCAGTGAGCCTGAGGTGAACTAGGAATACTCATGTTAGTGTGGATTCTAGAAGTTGGTTACACAGGTGCTTCACACACTGACATTAAGATGTCCTGACATCTTTAAGAGTACTTTTAAGTATTCTTGGTGAATTCTCTGTACGAATAGAAAGAATAGCAGAAATCAAAGGGCACTTTTGAAACTACATCTGTGAGTAAGTGGTAATTACAACTATCATGGAATTTTTAAGAACTAGAAGGTGAAAATAAGAAGCAAAGATATGAAATAGTTTCTAATATAGGAACATTTATGTCAACTGATTAAGTAAAACACATGGTATGAAACTGAAAAACCAAAAACAAGTAAAAACATCAACCAGAAAATGTTACCAAAAAACATTCCGTATTATTAATTCCAAACATAAAATTCTACTTACAAATAAACACTAGTCATAACTAGTCTTTATTGGGTTTTAACTAAGTACTAGGTACAGTTGAAAGAACACTCACTGCATACCAACATTAAATCCTCCTCCCCACAAAGTGCTGTGAAGAAACTACTCTTACTATCATCACCATAAAAATATTAAAGCTGGTAGAGAATCTTGAAGAAACTTTTTCAAAGTCACAAATTTATCATTTGGTGAGAAGCCCTAGATTTTGGGCTTGTCTTATAAAAAAGAATAAGAAGATTTTGTGTCCATGCATATCAAACATTTATCATTCATTCTGTGCCTGACCAGATGACATATATCAAGTTCCTCAGATCTAGCACACTGTGTGGAATATGTCAGAAACTCTGTAAAAGTTTCATGATTGTAATCAAGTCCCAATAATATTCCATGATGTCAACTTAATTCCATGTGTTCCAATGTAGCTAAAATGCTCAGGGATGGGCATCCGCCTTGTCTGTGATGGCAATATAGGCTACTCTAGATGAAGAGTTAGGGCCAAGTCATAAGAGTTGCTTCTTATATTTACATCTATGCAGCCTAACACAATTACTTCGCTTCTCTTTGTCCCAACATCTTAGATTATAAAGCATGATAGTAAAAACTACAACTTCATGTTCAGGCATAGTAGCACATGCCTGTAATTTCAGCTATTTGGAAGCTGGAGACAGGAGTATCACAGTTTGAGGCCAGCCTAGACAAAAAGTTAGAGAGATCCCCATCTGGAGAAACAAACTAAGTATGGACAAACATGATGAGCATAGTGGTATATGTCTGTAATTTCAGCCAAATGGAGGTGGAGGTAAGAGAATTATGAGCTGAGGCTGTCCCTGGGCAAAAGGTAAGACCCTACCTGAAATAAACTAAAGCAAAAATGGATGATAGAATGGCTTCAGTGGTAGCACATTTGCTTAGCAAGCTCAAGGCCCTTAATTCAAACTTTTTTTCTGGGTTGGCTTCATGCTAAAATCTTCTCTACCTCAGCCTACAAGGTAGCTAGGATTATAGTCTGCTCAGTTTGCTGATTGAAAGTATATTGAGACATTTTTATGGCTGAGAGTATGTTCCATGTCAACCGATTTATACACACATGAAAGGAAAATGGGTGCTTCTATGGTTGGATGGTTCTGCCTAAATAACCTTTCCATGTTTGTCATAGGGCACATTTGCTGGTTGTTCTTAAAACTTGTATTTCTTAAAATTAATCATTATTTGCTTTTACTCTTTTTCACTTTCATAGACAAATTTTGTAGATATAGATTTGTAGGTTAAAAAGTTTTTTTTTCTTTTAGTGTTTTAATAATGTCACTGTCTTGATTTCTAGCTTGCATTGTTTCTGAAGAGAAGTCTGATGTCATCCTTTTCTTGTTCCTCTCTACATAATGCATTTTTTCCTGATACCTTTATTTTTTTGTTGTGTTTTTTGTTTTTGTTTTTGTTTTTTTTGTTTTTCCTTTACTGTGATGAGTGGGGTACATTGTGCATTCACACAGGTTCTTACAATGTATCAAATATATCATACACGAATTCACCTCCTCAAGCATTCTCCTTTATCCCCTGCTCCCCCAGGAGTAGGCTTTTTTTGTTGTTTATTTATTTTTTTGTTCATTTATTCACATGTGCATACATTGTTTGGGTCATTGCTCTACCCTGTCCCCCTCCCTTACTCTTCCCGCCCCCCTCAGTTTTAGGCAGGTCTCGTTCTGCCCTTACCACTGATTTTGTTGAGGAAAAGACATATGCATAATATGAAAGACAAAGTGTTTTTGCTAGTTGAGTTAAGGGTAGCTATACAGAAGGATTCCTACTATACTTTCATGTACTCATGTGTTACCACCCATGTTGATTCAACTCTAACTGATCTTTACATTGGTTCCTGATTCCCTGTTCATAATAACCTGTCATTTTAAGGTTTCTGTATTAGTTCATCTGGAGTGGGGACATCAAATGCTTTCATGTTTTGGGTTTTCTATCTATTCCTACATCTCCCATATGTGCTCTTCCCTTGTCATGTGATCCAAGTCCAACCACATTGGTGCATTTGCCCTAGATCTAAAGTCCACATATGAGGGAGAACATAAGATATTTGGTCTTCTGATCCTGGCTGACCTCTCTCAGAATGATGTTCTCCAGTTCCATCCATTTACCTGCAAATGATAAGATTTCATTTTTCTTCATGGCTGAGTAAAATTCTATTGTGTACAAATACCACATTTTCTTGATCCATTCATCAGTAGTGGGGCATCTTGGTTGTTTCCATAACTTGGCTATTGTGAATAGTGCTGCAATAAACATGGGTGTGCAGGTGCTTCTGGAGTAACCTGTGTTGCATACATTTGGGTATATCCCCAGGAGTGGGATTATTGGATCATATGGCAGGTCTTATGTTTAGATTTTTAAGAAGTCTCCACATTTTTTTCCAGAGAGGTTCCACCAGCTTGCATTCCCACCACCAGTGGATTAGGGTTCCTTTTTTCCCACATCCTCACCAACACTTGTTGGTGGTGTTTTTGATGATGACTACTCTAACAGGGGTGAGGTAGAATCTTAGTGTGGTTTTGATTTACATTTCCTTTATGGCCAGAGATGGTGAGCATTTTTTCATGTGTTTTTGACAATTTGAATTTCTTCTTTTGAGAAAGTACTGTTTAGTTCAGTTGCCCATTTCCTAATTTGCTCATTGAATTTAGGAGAGTTTAGTTTCTTAAATTCCCTATATATTCTGGTTATCAGTCCCTTGTCTGATGTATAGCTGGCAAATATTATCTCCCACTCTGTGGGTGGTCTCTTCAGTTTAGAGACCATTTCTTAAAATTAAAATTAAAATTAAAAAGCTTTTGCTTTTTAATTTTATGACATCCCATTTATTCATCCTTTCTCTTAGTTGCTAGGCTACTACAGTTCTATTGAGGAAGTCTTTGCCTATACCTGTTTGTTCCAGAGTGTTTCCTGCTCCTTCCTGTAGTAACTTCAGAGATATTTAGGTCCTTCATCCATTTCGAGTTGATACTAGTACAGTGTGATATACATGGATCTAGTTTCAATTTCTTGCAGACGGATAACCACTTTTCCCAGCAACATTTGTTGAGAGGCTGTCTTTTCTCCATCATATATTTTTGGCACGTTTGTCAAAAATAAGGTGAGTATAGTTGCATGGATTCATATCCAATTCTTCTATTCTGTTCCACTGGTTTTCATGTCTGTTTTTGTGCCAGTACCATGCCGTTTTTATTGCTATTGCTTTGTAATATAGTTTGAAGTCAGGTATTGTGATACCTCCAGCATTGCTCTTTTTGCTGAGTATTGCCTTTGCTACTCGTGGTCTCTTGTGTTTCCAAATGAGCTTTAGGGTATATTTTTCAATCTCTGTGATGAAAGTCATTGGGATTTTGATGGGAATTGCATTAAACATGTGGATTGCTTTTGGTAGTATAGCCATTTTTACTATGTTGATTCTTCCGATCCGTGAGCATGAGAGATCTTTCCATCTTCTGTAGTCTTCCTTGATCTCTTTCTTCAGGAGTCTGTAATTCTTCTTGTATGGATCATTCACATCCTTTGTTAAATTTACTCCTAGGTATTTGATTTTTTTTTTCTGAGGCAATTGTGAATGGAATTGTTTCCATATATTCCTTCCCAGTTTGTTCATTGTTGGTGTATAGAAAAGCTAATGATTTTTGTAAGTTGATTTTGTATCCTGCCACCTTATTGTAGCTGTTTATGATGTCTAAGAGTTTTTGGGTAGAGTTTTTTGGTCTTTAAAGTATAGGATCATATCTTCTGCAAATAAGGATATTTTTGACAGTTTCTTTACCTATTTGTATTCCTTTTATTTCTTCTTCTTGCCTAATTGCTCTGGCTAGAAATTCCAGTACTATGTTGAATAGGAGTGGGGATAGTGGGCACCCTTGTCTTATTCCTGATTTTAGGGGAAAAGGTTTCAGTTTTTCACCATTAAGTATGATGTTAGCTGTAGGTTTGTCATATATAGCCTTTACAAGGTTGAAGTACATTCCTTCTATTCCTAGTTTTCTTAGAGCTTTTATCATGAAGTGGTGTTGGATCTTGTCAAAGGCTTTTTTTGCATCTGTTGAGATTATCAAGTGGTGTTTGTCTTTGCTTCTATAGAGGTGCTGTATTCCATTTATAGATTTGAGTATGTTGAACCACCCCTGCATCCCTGGGATGAAGCCAACTTGGTCATGGTGAATGATCTTTCTGATGTGTTGTTGGATTCTGTTAGTCATTATTTTATTGAGAATTTTTGGATTGATGTTCATTAGGAAAATTGGCCTGTAGTTCTCCTTTTTGGAGGTGTCTTTGTCTGGTTTTGGGATAAGAGTAATATTGGCTTCATAAAATAAGTTAGGCAGTGTTCCTTCCCTTTCTATTTCGTGGAACAGTTTAAGGAGAGTTGGTATTAGTTCTTCTTTAAATCTCTGATAGAATTCAGCAGTGAATCCATCAGGTCCTGGACTTTTCTTTTTTGGGAGGCTCTTGATGGAAGCTTCAATTTCTTCTTGTGTTATAAATCTATTCAGGTGATTAATATCCTCTTGGTTCAGTTTTGGGTGGTTGTAAGTTTCTAGAAATCTGTCCATTTCTTCGAGATTTTCAAATTAATAGAGTATAGGTTCTCAAAGTAGTCTCTGATGATTTCCTGGATTTCCGTGGTGTTTGTTGTTATCTCTCCTTTTGAATTTCTGATTTTACTGACTTGGGTTTTTTCTCTTCTCATTTTAGTCAGGTTTGCCAGGGGTCTGTCAATCTTATTTACTTTTTCAAAGAACCAGCTTTTTGTTTCATTGATTCTTTGTGTAGTTTTTTTGTTTGTTTGTTTCTATTTCGTTGATTTCAGCCCTATCGTAATTATTTCTTTCCTTCTAGTGTTAGGTCATTGATTTGAGATCTTTCTGTCCTTTTGATATGGCTGTAAACTTTCCTCTTAGGACTGCCTTTTCTGTTTCCTATAGGTTCCTGTAGGTCACGTTTTCATTTTCATTAACTTCCAGGAACCTTTTAATTTTCTCTTTCATTTCATCAGGGACACATTCAGCATTGAGTAAAGTGTTGTTCAGCTTCCAATTGTTTGTGTGTTTTTTACTGCTGTTTTTGTTGTTGATTTCTAGTTTTAATACATTGTGGTCAGATAGAATGCATGGGATTATTTCTATTTTCTTATATTTGCTGAGGCTTGCTTTGTGCCCTAAGATATGATCAATTTTGGAAAAGGTCCCATGGGCTGCTGGAAGAATGTATATTGTGCAAAAGTTGGATGAAATATTCTGCAGCCATGAGCTAGGTCCATTTGATCTATGATGTGATTTAGTTCTAGGATTTCTTTATTGATTTTTTTGTTTGGATGACCTATATATTGGTTACAGGGTGTACTAAGGTCTCCCAATACCATTGTGTTGGACTCTATATATACTTTTAGGCCTTCATAGTTTGATTGGTGAAATTAGGTGCATTGGCATTGTGTGCATATAGGCACACAATTGTTACTTCCTTTTGGTGTATTTCCCCTTTTATTAGTATGGAGTGTCCTTCTTTATCTCATTTGATCAAAGTAGGTTTGAAGTCCACTTTGTCCCTGGTAAGTATTGCTACACCTGCCTGATACCCCTGCCTGTTTTTGGGGACCATTGACTTGGTAGAGCTTCTTCCAGACTTTCACTCTCAGCCAGTGCTTATTTCTGTCATTGAGGTGGGTCTTCTGTATGCATCAGATTGTTGGCTCTTCCTTTTTAATCCAGTTTGCCAGTCAGTGCCTTTTGGTAGGGGAATTTAGTCCATTAACACTCATTGTTAGTATTGATAGGTACGTGGTGATCCCTGTCTTGTAATTGCCTTTGTTGATTAAGGGTTTGATTATGTGTAGCTGAATCAATGTTACTGTTTACTTTCTTGCCTTTTTTTCTCCTGTGGTTTGGTACTACCTGCTCTTTCATGATTTTGTTTGCTTTCATTTTCTGTGTGCAGAATTCCTTGGAGAATCTTTTGTAGTGGTGGCTTGGTGGTCATATATTGTTTTAGTTTCTGCTTATCATGGAAGACTTTTATTCTGTCTATTTTGAATGATAGTTTTGCTTGGTAGAGTATCCTAGGGTTGAGTTATTTTCATTCAGTGCCTGGAATACCTTACTCCATGCTCTTCTTTCTTTTAAGGTTTCCATTGAGAAATCTGCTGTGATTTTGAGGGGTTTACCTCTCTTACAGCCTTCAATATTCTTTCTCTATTCTCTGTGCTTGTTGTTTTAATGATAGTATGTCATGGGGTGGTTCTATTTTGGTCAAGTCAGTTTGGTGTCCTGAAGGCTTTCTGTACCTGAATGGGTATAGTTTTCTCTAGATTTGGGGAAATTTTCTGTTATTATTTTGTTGAATATATTATGAATTCCTTTTGCTTGCACCTCTTCTTCTTCAGTGCCCATGATTCTCAGTTTTGGTCTGTTGATGGAGTCAGTGAGTTCTTGCATTTTCTTTTCACAGGTCTTGAGTTGTTTTTCCAATAGTTCTTCAGTTTTTCCTTTAATTACCATTTCATCTTCAAGTTCTGAGATTCTGTCTTCTGTTTGTTCTATTCTGCTGGAATGGCCTTCCATTGTGTTTTGTATTTCTGTTTCATTCTTTTTTCTGAGGTTTTCCATATCATGGATTACTTCCTTTTTATATTGTCAATTTTTGATCTTAATTCATTTATCTCTTTGTTTATGGTGGTCTCAGTTTCAGTTTGGCATTTATTTAGGGGTTCTATGATTTCATTTGCTTGTTTCTATGTTCTCTCATATTTTTTATTTTTGTCCTCTTGGAATTATTTGAGTCCCTCCTGTAGGTTTTGTTTGACCATGTCTAGTAAAATCTCTATGAAATTCTCAATGATTACTTGTAAGATTTCTTCTTTCAAGGTGTTCTTGTGTTCTTCATTGGGTTCCTTGGTATAGTCTATCTTTGTTTTGTTGGAGTCTGGATCTGGGTATTTGTTTTCTTCATTTTGCTCTAAATTCTTTAGTACTTTATTTCTGGGGGGAAATGGTTTCTTTCCCTTTTTCTTCTTCTCATATTTCCACTAGGTAATGTTTCTATCACTGAACTGTGTGTAATTTGGTATTAGCTGGGTAACAATATTAATACTAACAAAGCCAAGAAAGGATAAAAGAGAGAGATGGAAAGATAAAAGGAATAGAGTAGAGAGGAAAAGAGAAAAGAAAATGATAGAGATGGTGGATGATCAAACAGCAAACCAGGCAGCAAACCCCTTAAAGAAGGAGAAAAAAAATTATCAGCTCTGAAACAGTAGAATTACAGTCTTAGTTGTTCTGATGCTGGTTCTTTAGCATCCAGACCTGTCTGTGTGTGTCTTTTAGGTAGGTTTGGAGCCTTCCTGTGGCAAGTGGCCAGTGGGTGGGGGTCCCACAGACCTACAGGGGTGGAGGCCTTTAGCTGAGGTGAAGTAGCTGGCCTTTGGAGCATGGGCTTGGCATGCCTGAAGGCCACAGGCTGGTGGAGTGGAGAGCATGAGTGTCTATGGATCCCTGGCTTGACAGGCTTGGGGGGTGTGCTCCAGCAGAATGGAGATCATTCGTGTATGGGTCCCCGGCTTGGCAGGCCTTAGGGGCACAGGCTTGCAGAGTGAATATTGTGCAGGGCTGTGCAGGCTTTGGGAGCATGACTGGGCAGAGCAGAGATCTTTCAGGGCTGTGCAGGCCTTAGGGGCTTTGCCAGCAAAGCAGAGATTCTGCAGGGCTGGGGACCGAGGCCCAGCAAAACGGAGTTCCTGCAGGGCTGTGCAGGTCTTGGGTGTGTGGCGCAGCAGAGATCGTGCAGGGCTGTGCAGGCCTGAGTGGGGAGGGTCATGGCCTGGTGGAGATCGTAAATGTCTGTGGCTCCCCAGCCTTAAGGGCTCCTCCCACGGAGATCCTGCGGTTCTGAGAGGTGGTAGTTTGGGGTAGCACACCCCTGGTGGGGCAAAGGAGCAGGGTCAGAGGATCAGAGATCCCATGCTGGTGTGCAGAGCAGTGGCTTCGTGAGCCTATGGGGCGGGGCTTAGTGTGCAGCGCCTGCTATTCTTTTAGTGTATGGTGGTGTGGAGAGGCCTCCCATGAGCTAGGTGTTCAGAGTCCTGATGTTTCAGCTCTCCCTGATGTTTTACCTCAATCAAGTGTGTCTCCAGCTTCTTATCAAAGTCCCTGGATCATAGAGGTCAGAAGGTCTGTGGCTGTGGTATCCATCCCTGATACTTTTAATATTTTTCCTTCTTCAATGATTTTCAAACAGTTAATTGTGTATATCCTAATGGAGTTTTTATTATTTCTCTTATTTGTATTTCACTCACTGTTTGGACTTTTGTTCTTAAAAGTTTTGTATATTTCATCCATTATTTCTGTGAATACTAAAGCAGATTGTTTTTTAGATATAGTTAGTTTTTCATTTCATGCATTGTATTTTTTCATCCCTAGATGTCCTATCTATTTATTTCACTTCTTTCCTCACATTCATGTTATTCTTAAAATAGTGACTTAGTGATCAACAGCTGTGTTTGATTTAGAAATTGTTTTCCACATAACAACCTCCTTAATTGTTTTTCCTTCATAAGTTTTTCTTGTCTACCTAGTTGAATTTTACTTTCTGCATTCACAGACTTGTTCTAGCCAGATATTCAGTGGTCCTTCTATGCAGATTTCTGAACCTTATTCTCTCAACCCAGTCTATACCTGGTGAAGGAAGAAAAAAGATAACTTTAATTGTTTATTATAGTCCTTTGTTTGCTTATTAGCATATCTTTAAAGTTTATGAAGAAAAGTAATATTTTGAATTAATTTGCTTCAGGGAAAAGAGCATAGTGCTTATTTTAGAAGACAGAAAATATCTTCTTTATCATAGGGTATAAATTTGACTTAAGAAAAGAATAATAATAAGAAAAAATTATTGCTTATCAATAATTATGGTTTACTTTAGATTATTATGTTAAATATATACTTACATCACTAGTTAATATCGTATCAAGAGATAAAATTCAGCAACAAATTGTTATGCAAACCTCTATGATAGATCAAACTTTTAGTTCTTAGTTAAGAACTTTAGTCATATATCATTTTCAGCAAGTACTCAAACCTCACAATTGTACATTGTAGTCTAAAAGGATGTCATTTTTGTAAACTATGAAGAATGTGCCATCTATATCTAAAGACAAGGACAACAAAATAAATCTTTTCAATAATTTTAAAAGAAATTTTTAGACACAAAGTGATTTGAATATGCTTGCAAACTTCACAGTAAAGTTAGCATATGATTAAAAGTCATTGCTCTGATTATTTCCCAATTGCCTGGAAAATACATTTTTTAATCTTCATAAATTCTTCCATTCTACTAACAAATAATAGACTATTTTGCTTTATGATAGACTTTTTGCTGTTACAATTCATATGTTCTATAGAATATAAATGCAACAAAATTCACATAACTCACACTATTCTTTTCATAATTTGATATTTAATTTAATAAAATGCTACAGGTTATGCTATGATCATTGAAGATTGCAATCATGAAATGCAAAACTGTGCATTAGAATTACATAGGATGATTGCCAGGTGAATCTTGTGTATTCAAGAGACTTGGATTATGGTTTACTGTTTTAGCCACTCACTGAAGATGTCAAGTATGTCTCACAGTGGAAGTCTTACTAAAGTATTCCTCGTTGAAAAGAAGCAAGTCATTAATAACTAAGTAAACCACTAATTTTCTCTACCAAAAGTGTATAGTACTGATGATATCAAATCTGCATGGTTTCATATTCATATGTCTTTAAACATACTCATTACTCCCCTAAGTGCCTCATTCCATTCTTCATTTTACTGTCTTTTATATACTCTATGTAACCAGAGCTCAGTGTGACTCTAAAACTAACCATAAGAACCTGCCAAAAATATCACTCTAATGTTCATTATCTCAACTTCTTAAGAGTTGAGGAGTTTTCCAGACCTTATGATGCAAAAAATTTGAATGACACAAAACAAAATAATCTCAATTGAATGCATTTCCTTTTCTTTTATATCTGATCTCTCTGGTCTACCAACATTAAGCATTAAGGAAATTAGATATGGACTTTAGTTCAAATATGATTAGAAGCTCTGCTTGTATAATATTTAGCAAGTAGCAGAATAAGCACTACCATACTTTTTTAGAAAAATTAAGTCTCTTTTCCTAAGAAATTTAAATTAAGAAAATCAGTACCATGTATAGCTCTCCTGGAGCCATTTGAGGCTCTTCATTTCTACATAAACCCTTATCTTTTAGCATTCCAGAGTTTCTTCAGTTACTTCTGTGCTTGGGAAGGGGATTGCTCTCTTTTTTTAAAAGAAATTTCATGGTGAAATTGTGCTGTGTTTGTCCACAGAGCTTTAGGTTTTCATAATTTTTCTTTGATGTAGAGACAAAATTTTTCAAGGTGCAGCACTATCTATATTGAGATGGCTTATCCACAAGGTACCCATCTTTCCTGGATGAGATAGTATCCATCAGAGGACAGCACTGGTTCCTTCTACTTTAAGAAGTAGAACAACATAACATCAATATTTTCAGTGTGCAAGACTACCACTGATTTTAGGAAAGATTTTCTTGAATTTATGACATTCTTCTTTATGATTTCTAAGATTTTTTCCTATTCCTAGAGTCTCTTTTTGTGTTATTCCCCCTAATAGGCACCTCTGTCAGAAATCCAACATATTTTCTTTTATGACAATTTTAAGAAGTGTAGTCTATTTTCTTAAAACCATATTACCACTTTCATATTTTTAGCCAATTGCCTGAGAATGTTTCTTGCAGCATATTTCATTCCCACAAAATAAAATGGCAGTCATTGACATGGGCTGTGTGTATTTATTAGGTTTCAATGTATTTAAGGAGGAAAGACACCTAATGCAATTTCATAGAATAAGAAAAAAATTATTTACTATAATTTCCACATTATGAGAGTGATGGATAATTTATAATATTAAAAGTAAGAGGCAAATGTTATTTTAAGAGCTTATCCAAGTATTCTTCTCAGGAAGAGTATTTGTCTGATTTTGTACATACCTTAATGTATTTATTTGATATGAAGTTGAGGCTAGCTAGTCCTCCTGAGAAGACTGAGATGAGGCAAAATAAAGTAGGTAGAAAAAAATAATGTCCCAATAATAAATAATTATGATAATTATAGTTTTGGCTTGTTGGGTAGTAGTGTAGGCCAGGACTTCATGTGTAGGAAGGAGCTGTGTGAAGCACCTGAGGAAAATAATGGCAAAGGAGTCTTAGGAATATGAATTAATGGTATTAGTAATATTAATATGCAACATATTTGCAATGTGATGTCATTAATGCTATGACATCAGGCATCAATAACTTAGAATGTTACCCCATTCCAAGTTTTATATTGCTATTACTTTATAGAAGGGAAAAATCTGGGACCAAATAGAATAAAGAAATGTAAAGAAACATGATAGGCACAGATTAAAAGGAATTATAGAGACAAAAATCATAGGTATAAAGGGATTGGCAGCAACGAGGTAACCTGAAGAAAGAAAACATCCTGCCTCTCCAGAAAAATTTAGTAAGTCTGCAGATATTAAAAAAAAATAGCTTCTTCTCTTCAGGAGTTTATGTCAAATTTAATGAAAATTTCTAACAATAGGTATTCTTAGTGAAAAAATAATGAAGAATGAATAATACTGCTATGGTTTGAATGTTTTTATCCCTTCAAAAATTTGTTAGAAGTCAGATCTCTGATGCAATGGCATTGAGAGGCAATGCCTCATGGAAAGTGTTTAGATCATGAGGTCTCTGTCCTTGTGAATGAATTGATGCTGCTATTTTTTAAAGTGGAATCTATCACTTCTGTTCTTCTCTAATGTGAAGAGATATATCCCTCCCCCTGCAGGATGAATCATTTGAGGCACCAACTTGGCAACAGAGACTGGACCCTAATTAGACAACAAATTTGCTGGATCCCAAATCATGTACTTCCCAGCTTCCAGGACTTTGAGAGAAATTTTCCATTCTTTACAAATTACCCAGTCTCAGTGTAACTAGAGCACTTCTATTACTGCAGTGCAAAATGGACTAAGACAAACACCTTTGTCTGAAATGTTGTTCAATAGTTCTAATGTACATTTTATCCTCACCTGCTATATTTATTAAGGTTTTCTGTTAATTTATGTTGTATAGCTAAAGTATGCAAAAATTGTTAATACAGTATGCTGAGGATACTTTAAAATGTGGATTGTGTTAGTCACTGTTTCATTGTTGTGACAAATACTTGACAGAAATAACTTTAAAGGAGGAAGGATTTATTTTGGCTCCTGTTTTCAGAGGTTTCAGTCCACATTTGGTTGGCTCCCTTATTCCTGGACCATGGTAAGGCAGAATGTCATGGCATAAGAGCATAACAGAGCAAAGTTGCTTACCTTATGGCAGCTGGAAGTAGAGAGAGACAGAGGGAGAAAGAGAGAGAGACAGAGAATGAGAGAGAGAGAGAGAGAGAGAGAGGAAAGGGTCAGTGAAACTATGTATATTTTCAGAGAGTGCCCCCATTGATTTACTTCCTATATATTGGCCCTTCTCCCTACTTTCTACCACCTCCCGATAATGCCATTAAATTAAGAATCATTCAAGAGAATCTTCCATTAATGAAATTCAAGCCCTCATGATATAGTCATCTCTCAATGACTGGATCCACCAGCTGGGGAATCAAGCCTTCAATACATGAGCCTTTTGGGAGAT
The DNA here is from genome assembly GCF_047511655.1 of Castor canadensis. Classification (NCBI taxonomy): domain Eukaryota; kingdom Metazoa; phylum Chordata; class Mammalia; order Rodentia; family Castoridae; genus Castor; species Castor canadensis. The sequence goes on along the minus strand of NC_133398.1, from coordinate 48,912,831 downwards.
ACTTCTTACACAAACCAGAACATGAACCTTAAGAAGAAATTTAAATCATCACAGTCAAATGAATATACAAGAACTGCACTCACAGATTTAGTTGTCTTTGGTATTCAAAAGTAAATTATGTGGTAACTTTGTTAATAATAGTGGCATCTAAACTCAGTACTTATTATCTGTACTCATAATGACTGTCCTTCATTTTATGGACACAGGTATTATTTACAAAGACTGTTATTATGTTTCAACCATCTTTCAAATGGCATCCCTTTAAACTTCAAACTTAAATTTTTGATTTTCACCATTTTTGCTTGATGGGTTAAGACACAATCTTGCTATGTAGCTTACTTTGGGCTAACTTTATGGCTTACTTTGTGTTTCCATGAAGCCCAGGTTGACCTCAAACTCAAGATCCTCCTGCCTTAGTCTCCTAAGTGCTGGGATTACTGGTATGTGCCACTACCTCCAGCAGTATTTTCAACTTCAAATTTCTAAAGGTGAAATCACCTTTTGTTGATTTCACCAAGCTTGTTCATAATTAGAAAGCTTCCCTACTTTCTAATTATGTTAGTGTCACTATCTTCTCATCTACTGAGGAGTAATGTATGGTCTTACCCTCTCTCTTCTTCCTACTATCTCATCTTATCTCTATGTAAGGTTGTTATGTAGCCTTGAAGTATCATTTCCTCCCTCTCCCCTGTTACTACATCTTAGCTTTTGGCACCTTCAGCCACTTTTATCTAATAAATCCCCTTCGCGGTCATGCTAGAACACAAATCTGATTATGCTAATCTCTTCATGTACACACTTAAAAAATTTATTTCACTATAAGATTAACAACACTATTTTTGATATTTACAGTTTTATAATATATTGTTATGAGAGAATAATTATATCCTCTAGATTATAAGATCCAAAAGGAACTTAGGAAAATTTACAGTAGAACAATTGATAAATGATTTTAAATTACCTCAATGATTTTTCTGGAGGGAGATTCAGGATGGTAACTAGGGTGCAGAGATAGTGTGTGCTCCATAAATCAAAAATCTTGCTGAGACACTGGAGCCACACTTGGCAGAAATAAAGCACCAAGAAGAATCAAAACTTTGACACCCTGAAGCATACAAAGCTTCTCACATAATGTTACACTGAGAAAACAAGAGGGCTCCCATGCCACAAAACACCAGCTCCAAACCTGCTTAGGAGACATTTGGCAGACCCACAGGTGAGCACCAAGCATCCTGTGGTATTCCCCCAGCCACCCCTGGGATAAAAATGCATAGCCCCCTAGGCAGACTGAACCCTGCCCCACCAAAAAAAACAAAAACAAAAACCAAAACTGAACAATAAACAAGGAACTGAAAACACAGGCAGCAGAGGAGGCGGAGTGCTGTAAGCACACCAGAGAAGAGGGGAGGAGCAAAGAGGTGAACCTTCAGTAAACAAAGGCTGGAAAGGCAGAAGGTATGACAGCAGACCAGTGATAAGCTTCTGCCTGAAAGAAAGCAGATAGTGATCCACAAAGCTCACCTCCAGATCCAGTGAGCAACATCCAAAGTCAAACAACTCTGCAAAATTGAAAAACAATGAGCAAACCATCAAAACACACTGACAACAGGGTCCAGATGATGGAGCACTGACATTGTCCCAGAGAAAGGGCATAAGGCAAAGAAATAAGCTTCTGTAAACCAACACAGCAAAAACCCAACTCCACAGCAGGATGGCTGGTAGGCTACAGAGCTGATCTCTGGAACCTGAGAAAAAGCCACAACTCACTGAGGAGGCGCTGAATAACCAGCTGCCTCTGAAAGAGAAGAAAAACTGGCAAGACTCCCCAACCACCTAGTGAGACTAAGACAGAGCCTCTGTTTAAATACCAACACCAGGACTGGATGCTGAAGGAGTAACACCAGAACTAAGACTGAAATTTTATTTGTGCATTTGTTTGTTTGTGCATTTGTTTGTTTGTTTCTTGTTTGTTTGTGTGTATTTGTTTGTTCATCTCTCCCTGTTGATTTATTTGTTTTTTGTTTGTTTCTTTTATTTTGTTAGTTTTACTATTGTGAGTTAGTTAATACTCACAGTACACCCAGACCAGGAACAGAAATAGTATACATACACTAAGCTAAAAATCCAATAACCCACAAAACAAAATTTAAGCAAGGGCATAGTTACACAGTAACAATGTAACACAATTGGAGAAATTGGAAGACGAAAAAGGGATGGAAACCATTCTCCCCACAAAAAATAATTTAATACAGGATTCAGAGGGAAATGAAGAAAATGTATACCCAGTCCAAGGCTCCAAAAAAACAAAGATAAATGACTCCAAGGAACCCAGCAATGTCCACAAGAACACACTCAAAGAAGAAATCCTGCAAGAAATCACTAGAATTTCATGGAGATGTTACTGGACATGTTCAACCAAAACATACAAGAGGCACTCAAGAAATTCCAAGACACCAAAAATAAAGAATACAAGAAGACACAGAAATAAATAAATGAACTCATAGGAGCCCAAAATAAACACCAAAGTGAGACAGAGAACACTGTAAATGAGAGATAAATGAATTAAAGATGAAAATAGACAATATTAAAGAGGAAGGGATCCATGATATGGAAAACCTCAGAAAAAAGAATGAAATGGAAATTGGAAGGCCAATTCTTTTGCAAAAGACAAATCTGAGAACTTGAAAGTAAAAGAGAAATTAAAGGAAAAACTGAAGAGCTATTAGTCAAACAACTGAAGACCCATGTAAGGAATATGCAAGAACTCACCTATTCCATCAAAAGACCAAACCTGAGAATCATGGGCACTGACAAAGGAGAAGAGGTGCAGGCAAAAGAGATGTGTAATACATTCAACAAAATGACAACAGAAAATTTCCCAAATCTAGAGAAAACTATGCCCATTCAGGTACAGGAATCTTCCAGGACACCAAACAGACATGACCAAAATAGAACTATCTCATGACATATTATCATTAAAACAACAAGCACAGAGACTAGAGAAAGAATATTAAAGGCTGTAAGAGAAAAAACAAATAACATATAAAGGTAAAACTATCAAAATCACAGTAGATTTCTCAATGGAAACCTAAGAAGGGCAGGGAGTGAGGTATTTCAGGCACTTAATGAAAATAACTTCAACCCCAGGATACTCTACCCAACAAAACTATCATTCAAAATAGATAGAGCAATAAAAGTCTTCCATGATAAGCAGAAACTAAAACAATTTATGACTACCAAGCCTCCACTACAAAAGCTTCTTCAAGGAATTCTGCACACAGAAAATGAAAGCAAATAAAACCATGAGAGGACAGGCAGTACCAAACCACAGGAGAAGAAAAGACAAGGAATCAGAGAGTAACACAGATTCACCTCCACACAATCAAACCTTTAAACAACAAAAACAACTAAATGGCAGGCATCACCACATACTTATCAACTCTAACACTGAAAGTTAATGGTCTAAATTATATCAAAAGACACCGATTGGCAAACTGGATGACAAAGGAAAATCCAACAATCTGTTGTTCACCAGAGACCCATATCATTGACTGAAACAAGTACTGGCTTAGGGTGAAAGGCTTGAAGAAGATTTACCAAGCCAATGGCCCCCCAAAACAGGGAGGAGTAGAAATACTTATCTTGGACAAAGTAGACTTCAAATTTACATTGATCAAAAAAGATAAAGAAGGACACTCCATACCAATAAAAGGGGAAATACACCAAAAGGAAATAACAATTATCAACCTATATGAACCCAATGTCAATGCACCCAATTTCATCAAACATACTCTGAAGGACCTAAAGGCATATAAGAGTCCAACACAGTGGTAGTGGGAGACTTTAATACCCCCCTATCACCAATAGATAGGTCATTCAAACAAAAAAATCAATAAAGAAGTTCTAGAACTAAATCACACCATAGTTGTAATGTACCTAGTTGATATCTATAGAATATTTCATCCAACTTCCACAAAATACACATTCTTCTCAGTAGCCCATGGAGCCTTCTCCAAAATTGATCATATCTTAGGGCACAAAGCAAGCTTCAGCAAATATAAGATGATAGAAATAATCCCATATATTCTATCTGATCACAATGCATTAAAAGTAGAACTCAACAACAAATATAGCAGGAAAAAACATACAAACAATTGGAAGCTGAACAACACATATATCAATGATCAATAGGTCATTGATGAAATAAAAGAGGAAATTAAAAGGATCCTGGAAGTTAGTAAAAGTTAAAGTATGACCTACCAGAACCTATGGGACACAGCAAAGGCTATCCTAAGAGGAAAGTTTATAGCCATGAGTACACATATTAAAAGGACAAAAAGATCTCAAATCAATGACCTAATGCTATAACTCAAACTCCTTGAAAAACAAGAACAAGCAAAACCTAAAATAAGCAGAAGGAGAGAAGTGATAAAAATAAGGGCTGAAATTAATGAAATAGAAAGAAAAAGAGCCATACAAAGAATCATCAAAACAAAAAGCTGGTTCTTTGAAAAAATAAATAAGATTGACAGACCCCTGACAAACCTGACTAAAATGAGGAGAGAAAAAATTCAAATCAGTAAAATCAGAAATGCAAAAGGCGAGATAACAACAAACACCATGGAAACCCAGGAAATCACCAGAAACTACTTTGAGAACTTGTATTCTAATAAATTTGATTATCTTGAAGAAGTGGACAAATTTCTAGATACTTATACCATCCAAAATTGAACTGAGAGGATATTAATCACCTGAATAGATCTAAAGCACAAAATGAAATTGAAGCAGCAATAAAGAGTCTCCCAAAAAAGAAAAGTCCAGGACCTGATGGGTTCTCTGCTGAATTCTATCAGACCTTTAAAGGAGAATTAATACCAACTCTCCTTAAATTTTTCCACAAAACAGAAAAGGAACACTGCCTAACTCATTTTATGAAGGCAGTATTACACTCATCCCAAAACCAGACAAAAAACACCTCCAAAAAGGAGAACTACAGGCCAATCTCCTTAATGAACACTGATGCAAAAATCCTCAATAATATAATGGCAAACCGAATCCATCAACATAACAGAAAGATCATTCACTACAACCAAGTTGGCTTCATCCGAGGGATGCAAGGGTGGTTCAACATATGCAAATGTGTAAGTGTAATACAGCTTACTGCAGAGCCCTGTAGGGTAAGGATATGCCTGAAGAAGATTGACATCAAGTAGCAGATTGCATTAGGTAATATTCAAAATTGACTGCTCATTTACCTTCAACAGATATGGGGGAAATAGAAGAAAACATCGACATGATGTACACTCAGGCAATAAGAAGGAGTTTGATTCACTTCTCCAGGACTGAGAGTCTGTAGGGAATTAAGGCTCTTTCAAGAAAGTAAAAAGTCAGATAACACATGGCTGCAGAAAGACCAAATATGCCATTAGCACACCAACAAAAGAGGATACCTAAGACAACTAAATCAGAAATTGAGGAAATAGTTCCTTGTAAGAGGCATTAAAAAAAGGGAAGGAAATGAAAAAAGAAGGAAAGGAAAGGAGAGGAGAGGAGAGGAGAGGAGAGGAGAGGAGAGGAGAGGAAAGCAAAGGAAAAGGAAGGGAAGAAAAAAGGAGAGGAAAGGAAGCGAAGGGAAAAAGAGAGGATATGAAAAGGAAGGAAAGGAAGGGAAGGGAAGGGGATGGAAAAGAAGAGAAAGGAAGGGAATGCAAAAGAAAGGAAGAGAGGACAGGAAAAGAATGGAAGAGAGGAAAGGAAAGGAAGAGAGGAAAGGAGAGGAGAGGAAAACAAAGGAAAGGGAAGGGAAGAAAGGAAGAGGAAAAGGAGAGGAAAGGAAAGGGAAAGAAAGGAAGGGAAGGGGAAAGGAGAGGAAATGAAAAGGAAGAAAAGGAAGAGAAGGGAAGGAGATGGAAAAAAAGAGAAAGGAAGGGAATGGAAAGGAAAGGAAGAGAGGAAAGGAAAAGAATGGAAGAGAGGAAAGGACAGGAAGAGCAGAAAAGAAAGGAAGAGAGGAGAGGAAATGAAAGGAAAGGAAAGGAAAGCAAAGGAAAGGACAGGAAAGAAAAGGAAAGGAGGAAAGAAAAGTCTTTTTATCCCTAAATAGATGAGATATAGAGAAAGAATAGTATTTTTCTCAGTTTTATGGGAACTCAAGCTTTGAAGAGATGTAGAAGAAGGAAAGGAGAAGTTCAAAGATCAGCAAAAGATTGCTGAAACAGGAAAATTTATACCTAATATAATCAAAACACATAATTTTGTAGATGAAAATAACTGAGGCCCAGAATGGGAAAGATCTCAATCTAATTCATGCTCCAGTGCTTCACTCCAGTTAGTATTGGTATTCAGCCCCTAATTCAGGGTCTGATGTAAGGGTGTTATCAGAGATTAACAGTTTAGTAACTAATGCACCAAATTTCTGGAACAATCCTCCCATGACCATATGAATACAACTCTTAATATGAATATTATTGTTAATTCTTTTGTGATATAGTCATCTTCTGTTTCTTTACTTACTAGCATATATTAATTGTAAAAAATAATGGGATCATTATTCCATTTCCATACATGTATATGATGTACTGTGATCATATTCACCTTTCCAAATACCTCTTTTGCCCCTCTTTCCCCTCCCTCTGCTTGTCTTCCTATTCCCAAATAATCTCCCTTCTACTTTCAAGTCCATCTTTTAAAACCTAAATTCAGCATATAAGAGAAAACTTGTAATATTTGGCTGCCTGAGACTGGTATATCATATTAAGCATAACATGATTAACTCTGGTTCCATCTATTTTCTTTCAAATGACATGATTTACTTCTCTGTATCAAAATAATACTCCATTATGTATATAAACCACATTTTCTTTATTCACTCATCTATTGATGATCAACAAGGCTGAATACTACCACAATAAACATGGATAAACATGGGCATACAGGTATCTCTTTTATATGTCAACTTTGACACCTTCAATTGTAATCCCAGAAGTAATATAAATGGATCATATGGTAGTTCTATTTAGTGGGGTCCTTTTTTGTTTGTTCGTTTACTTCTTAGATTTTGTGATAGTGTCTTTTAAAATTTTTTTATTATTCATTTATTCACATGTGCATACATTGTTTGGGTCATTTCTCCCCTCTGCCCCCCTACCTTACTCTCTTCCCCCCCCCCGCCCCCACCACTCACAAAGCGTTTTTGCTAGTTGAGTTAAGGATAGCTGTAAGTAAGATTCCTACCATTGCTTTCATGTACAAATGTGTTACAACCAAGTTGATTCATCACTAACTGATTTTTACACTGGTTCCTGATCCCCTTCTCACAATTACCTCTGTCGCTTTAAGGTTTCTTTATTAGTTTCTCTGGAGTGGGGACATCAAATGCTTTCATGTTTTGGGTTTTCTACCTATTCCTGTATCTCCTGTATGTGCTCTCCCCTTGTCATGTGGTCCAAGTCCAAAACATTACTGCATTTGCCCTAGATCTAAAGTCTGCATATGAGGGAGAACATACAATTTTTGGTCTACTGAGGCTGGCTAACCTCGCTCAGAATGGTGTTCTCCAGTTCCATCCATTTACCTGCAAATGATAAGGTTTCAACTATGAAGATAGTTGAGTAAAATTCCACTGTGTACAAGTACCACATTTTCTTGATCCATTCATCAGTAGTGGGGCATCTTGGTTGTTTCCATAACTTGGCAATTGTGAATAGCACTGCAATAAACATGGGTGTGCAGGTGCCTCTGGAGTAACCTGTGTTGCATTCCTTTGGGTATATCTCCAGGAGTGGGATTACGGGATAAAATGGTAGATCAATGTCTAGCTTTTTAAGTAGCCTTCAAATTTTTTTCCAGAATGGCAGACCAGCTTGCATTCCCATCAGCAGTGTATGAGGGTTCCTTTTTCCCCACATCCTCACCAACACTTGTTGGTGTTGGTGTTTTTGATGACGGCTATTCTAACAGGGATGAGGTGGAATCTTAGTGTAGTTTTGATTTGCATTTCCTTTATGGCCAGAGATGGTGAGCATTTTTTCATATGTTTTTTGGCCATTTAAATTTCATCTTTTGAGAAAGTTCTTTTTAGTTCAGTTGCCCATTTCCTAATTGGTTCATTGATTTTAGGAGAGTTTAGTTTCTTAAGTTCCCTGTATGTACTGGTTATCATTCCCCTATCTGATGTATAGCTGGCAAATATTTTTTCCCACTCAGTGGGTGGTCTCTTCACCTTAGAGACCATTTCTTTTGTTGTGCAGAAGCTTTTTAATTTTATGAAGTCTTATTTGTCCATACTTTCTCTTAGTTGCTGGGCTGCTGGGGTTCTATTGAGGAAGTCCTTGCCTTTACCTAAATGTTCAAGAGTGTTTCCTGCTCCTTCCTGTACTAACTTCAGAGTTTTGTGTCTGATATTAAGGTCCTTGGTCCATTTTGAGTTGATACTAGTACAGGGTGATAAACATGGATTTGGTTTGTTTCTTGCAGGCAGATAAGCACTTTTCCCAGCAACATTTGTTGAAGAGTCTGTCTTTTTGACACCTTTGTCAAAAATGAGTTTGATATAGTTGTGTGGATTCATATCCAGGTCTTCTATTCTGTTCCCCTAGTCTTCATGTCTGTTTTTGTGCTAGTACCATGTTGTTTTTATTGCTATTGCTTTGTAATATAGTTTGAAGTTAGGTATTGTGATACCTCCAGCATTGCTCTTTTTGCTGAGTATTTCCTTGGCTAGTCACACTCTCTTGTGTTTCCAAATGAATTTTAAGGTAGATTTTTCAATCTCCATGATGAATGTCATTGTGATTTTCATGGGAATTACATTAAACATGTAGATTGCTTTTGGTAGAATAGCCATTTTTACTATGTTAATTCTACCAACTCATGAGCATGGGAGATCTAGTCTTCCTCAATGTCTTTATTTAGGAGTTTGTAATTTTTTTGGTAGAGGTCATTCACATCCTTTGTTAAATTTACTCCTAGGTATTTGATTTTTTTTTTTTGAGGCTATTGTGAATGGAATTGTTTCCATGTATTCCTTCCCAGTTTGTTCATTGTTGGTGCATAGAAAAGCTAATGATTTTTGTAAGTTGATTTTGTATCCTGCCACTTTGTGATAGCTGTTTCTTTACCTATTTTTATTCTTCATAGTTCTTCTTCTTGCCTAATTGCTCTGGCTAGAAATTCCAGTACTATGTTGAATAGAAATGGGGATAGTGGAAATGGTTTCAGTTTTTCACTGTTAATTATGATGTTGGCTGTAGGTTTGTTATATATAGCCTTTACAATGTTGAGGTACATTCCTTCTATTCCTAGTTTTCTTAGAGCTTTTATCATGAAGTGGTGTTGGATCTTGTAAAAGGCTTTTTCTGCATCTATTGAGATTATCAAGTTGTTTTTGTCTTTGCTTCTAATGATGTGCTGTATTTCATTTATAGATTTGCATATGTTGAAGCATGCCTGCATCCCAGGGATAAAGCTGACTTGGTCATGGTGTATCTTCTTTCTGAGGTGTTGTTGAATTCGGTTCCCCATTATTTTATTGAGGATTTTTGCATCAATATTCATTAAGGAAATTGGCTTGTGGTTCTCTTTTTTTGGAGGTGTCTTTGTCTGGTTTTGGGATGAGAGTAATATTGACTTCATAAAATCAGTTAGGCAGTGTTCATTCCCTTTCTTTTTCATGGAACAGTCTAACGAGAGTTGGTAGAAGTCCTTCTTTAAACATGGGATAGAATTTAGCAGTGGACCCATCAGGTCTTGGACTTTTCTTTTTTGGAAGACTCTTGAATGCTGCTTCAATTTCTTCTTGTGCTCGAGATCTATTCAGGTGATTAATATCCTCTTGGTTCAGATTTGGATGGTCATAAGTTTCTAGAAATCTGTCCATTTCTTCAAAATATTCAAAAATATTAGAGTATAGGCTCTCAAAGTCATCTATGATGATTTCATAGTTTTCCATGGTGTTTGTTGTTATCTTCCCTTTTTTCATTTCTGATTGTATTGATTTGGGTTTTCTCTCTCCTCATTTTAGTAAGGTTTGCCAGGGGTCTGTCAATTTTATTTATTTTTTCAAAGAACCAGCTTTTTGTTTCATTGGTTTGTTTATAAGTTTTTTTTCTATATCTTTGATTTCAGCCCTTATTTTAATTATTTCTTTCCTTCTTCTTGTTTTGTGATTTGTTTATTCTTGTTTTTCTAGGAGATTGCGCTGTAGTATTATGTCATTGACTTGAGATCTCTCTGTACTTTTAATATAGAATTCATGGCTATAAACTTTCCTCTTAGGACTGGCTTTGCTGTGTCCCATAGATTCTAGTATGTCATGTTTTCCTTTTCATTTACTTCCAGGAAACTTTTAATTTCCTCTTTTATTTCATCAATGACCCATACATCATTGAGCTATGTGTTGTTCAGCTTCCAATTGTTTGCATGTTTTTTACTGCTATATTTGTTGTTGAGTTCTAGTTTTAATGCATTGTGGTCAGATAGAATGCACGTGATTATTTCTATTTTCTTATATTTGCTGAGGCTTGCTTTGTGCCCTAAGATATGATCAATTTTGGAGAAGGTTCCATGGGCTGCTGAAAAGAATGTATATTGTGCAGAATTTGGATGAAATATCCTATAGACATCAGCTAGGTCCATTTGATCTATGGTGTGATTTAGTTCTAGGATTTCCTTATTGTTTTTTTGTTTGGAAGACCTATCTACTGGTTACTGGGGGATATTAAGGTCTCCCATTACCACTGTGTTGGAGTTATATATGTTTAATGTCCTTCAGTGTATGATTGATGAAATTGTGTGCATTGACGTTGGGTGCATATAGGTTGATAATTGTTATTTCCTTTTGGTGTATTTCCCCTTTTATTAGTATGGAGTGTCCTTCTTTATCTCATTTGATCTATGTAAGTTTGAAGTCTACTTTGTCCCAGATAAGTATTGGTACCTCTGCCTGTTTTCAGGGACCATAGCTTGATAAATCTTCTTCCAGTCTTTCACTCTCAGCCAGTGCTTATTTCTGTCGATGAGGTAGGTCTCCTGTAGGCAGCAGATTGTTGGATCTTCTTTTTTAATACAGTTTGCTAATTGGTCTCTTTTGCTGGGGCAGTTTAGTCCATTAACATTCAGTGTTAGTATTGATAAGTATGTGGTGATCTCTGTCATGTAGTTGTCTTTGTTGATTAAGGGTTTGATTGTGTGTAGCTGAATAGATGCTACTCTCTACTTTCTTGCCTTTTCTTCTCCTGTGGTTTGGTATTGCTTGCCCTTTCATGGTTTTGTTTGCTTTCATTTTCTGTGTGCAGAATTCCTTGAAGAATATTTTGTAGTGGTGTCTTGATGGTCATGTATTATTTTAGTTTTTGCTTATCATGGAAGACTTTGATTGTTCCATCTATTTTGAATGATAGTTTTGTATTTCTGTTTCATTCTTTTTTCTAGTTATTCCATAATATGGGCCACTTCTTCTTTGATATTGTCAAATTTCACCCTTAATTCATTTATCTCTCTGTTTATGCTGTTTTTTGTTTCAGTTTACTATTTATTTAGGGCTCCTGCTTTCATTTATTTGTTTCTATGCTTTCTCATATTTTTTATTTTTGTTTTCTTGGAATTTCTTGAGTATGTCTTGTACATTTTGGTTCACCATGCCTACTAACATCTCTATGAAATTCTCATTAATTACTTGCAGGATTTCTTCTTTCAGATTGTTCTTGTGAGTTTCGTTGGGTTCCTTGGTAGAGTTTATCTTTGTTTTGTTGGAGTCTGGATCTGGATATCTGTTTTCTTCATTTTTCCCTGCATCTTGTATGACTCTATTTTCAGGGGAGAATGGTTTCTATCCCTTTTTGTTTACCCATATTTCCACTAGGTACCAATCTGTCCCTGGACTGTGTTTAATTTAGTATTAGCTGGGTTACAATATTAATACAAACAAAACCAAGAGGGAAGGAGAAAAAAGAGAAAGTGAAGGAAAGATAAAAAAGATTGAAAAAAATTTAAAAAGAGAAAAAATGGGAGAGATGGTGGGTAATCAGAGAGCCAAACCCTTAAAGAAGAAGAACAACAACAACAACAAAATCACTGGTTCTGGAACAGTAGAATTACAGTCTTAGTTATTCTGATGTTACTCCTTTAGCATCCTGTCTTGTCTGCCTTTGTCTCTTAGGCAGGTTTGGAGCCATGGTTTGGCGGCCTGCCAAGTGGGGGCCTGGTGGAGAGGCTATCTGGCAAGCCTGTAGCGCTCCACCCTGGTGGGTCCTGAGATGCAGGGGTCCTGGTGGGGCATGGATCTGGTGTTCCCACATGGAGCCTGGGATCGGCATGGCCCAAGGGGCATTGGGCCCTGTGGGGCATGGATCAGATGGTCCCAAAGAAGCTGAGGCCTGGCGTGGCCTAAGGGGTGGGGGTTCCAAGGGTCCAGGGATCATGGTGGAATGTGGATCTGGTGGTCTCATGGGGCGCTGGGTCTCAGCAGGGCCCAATGGGAGGGGGTGCTTGCAGGGCATGGATCCAGCAGTCCCACACAGAGTTGGGGTCCAGCAGGCCTGAGAGGCAGCAAGCCCAGCAGATTAGAGCAGTGGCTCCATGGGCCACTGTTCTTTTAATAGATTGTGGTGGGAGAAGCCTTCCACAATCTAGGGGTTTAGAGTGCCCTACTTTCAGCTTTCCCTGGTACTTTACCTCAGCCAAGTGTCTCATCAGGGTCCCTTATTCACAGAGCTTACATAGTCTTTTGCTGTGTCCCAGTCACCATCTTGATCCTTTGACAGTGTCTTATAACCCAGGTTGAACTCCAACTCATAATGTTCCTGCCTCTACTTTCTCAGTGTTGGGTTTACAGGAATGCCCAAACATGTCAAGCATTTTTAGTCCTTTGAGGAACTTTATAGTGATTTTCATAATGGCTAGACTAACTTACATTCCCACAAACTGTGAATAAGTGTTCCTTTTCCACTGTGTCTTTGCCAACATTTGTTGTTGTTTTCTTTGATGATAGTCATTCTGACTGGTATAAGATAGGATCTCAATGAAGTTGTGATTTGCATTTTCTTGGTGGTAAAAATATTGAACATTTTTCCTACACTTTTTGGCTATTTGTAGCTCTTTTGAGAACTGGCTGTTCAGTACATTTACCCAGTTATCTTATTAGATGTGAAAAATTGTAAATATCAGCTATAAAGTTCTGTGTAGGTTAAAATCATTTGTCTTCTTTTTCAACATTTGCAAATGGACTTAAATGTCTGAGGATACTCCTTAGATGTGTACCATATGATTAGTATTTATGTTATGAACAGAGAGATGAAAGACTAGACATCAGTGTTGTGGAAAATTTTATTTTTTGGTATTTTTATGTAAACAAAGAAAAATCTCTAGACTTCAAAATCAAGTTACACCTGTAAGCCAAAAGATTTATGTAATGTCATTTTTTCTTTGCTCCCTTAAGCCTCCAGCAAAGTCATTTTTTCAATATATCAGAACTCCTCAGTCAAATTAAACATAATAAAATAATGTGTGTAATAGGTCATAGGTTTAATTTATAAGATAAGCAGCATCACTACTATATAATATAGCATATGATATCTAGAATAAAAAAGATAGTTAAAATACAAGTCTTTGTTATATGGTAACACATTATCTGATCACTAGTTAGAAATATTGAGTTTAAGTCACAATTCATTACATTAATAGATTCATCATTTTTATAAATATATCAAATACAATAAAGAGCATATTTAGAAAATAAAAATGTACACACATAGAAGCATAAAAATTAAAATATTTATATCCAAGATGGTCTTGTCAGGTGGAAAAAATGAGGAGGCCAATGTTTAATAAGATGAAATAGAAAAGAAACTTCAAATATTGCATTCATACTTAAAAAGTTAATCAAACAGAAAAGTTTCAAAGAAATTACAAATTATTACTGAATGTACTTTAAGTTTTTAAAAAAATCTTATCTTAAGTGCTGGATTCTATTTTATTTGTTTTTTTAAATTATACTTAGCTTTTGTACAAAAATATCTTGAGTTTAAGATTTTTTTCTTTGATGAATTTATCTGTTGAACCTACAATACTTGTAATTTTTACTTTATTAATCTTCTAACTATGTTACTGCATGCATAATATTTCACAATATTCTAGGTAAACCTTTTTATTATCATGCCTATCTATGTTTTATATAGGCATGTTTTATTATCATGCCTAACATGTTTACCTATGTTAGGCATCCATGTTCATTCATTTTTAATTTTGTCTGTTATTGTACATGGTAATATCCTTTTAAGCAATTATTGTTCAGTATATCTTTTGGATATTTCTTTTATTAGAAGCATTGCAATGTGGTTTTTTTGTGTGTATAAAAGCAAAAAAAAACCTAATTTTTTCTGTCAACTGATCTTTGTGCTTTTGTAGGTGTACATAATCCCTTTACCTTTACTGTGATCATACAGTCTAAGTTTCCCACCATTTGTATTCTGCCTTTCATATTTATCTCTATTTTTCTTTGTTCTTTCTTTCTACTCTGTTACTGTTAATACTATTTTCTGTAATTCATAGTTTTGTTTTATTCATTTACTGGCTTGGAGGTTATTACATTCAGTATATAAAAGTTGTAATTTATTATAATGTAATTTAATACAAATTCTTAACATATTTACTGAACAGTTTATTGTCATTCGATATTTTTGTTTTTCTCCCAGTGTGGTAGTACCCCTTGTCATATATCTTGGAGTTAAGGTATTCCTTGTCATGTTTTAAACTGCCCATTACAAGTGCCATGCTAACCAGCACATGTTCTGAGTTACTTTGCAGCTCTTATTTACTTTTTAAAATCATAAAGTAGTTATCATTAAATAGTTCAATTGAATTTACTGACACCATTGTTTATACTATTTTTTGTTGTTGTTTGTTTGGTTTTGTTTTTGGATCCTGTTCATACTGTCTTAGTTCTTTAGGTTAACTTACATTTCAATCAATTATAGCCTCCATACATAATTTGAATAAGCTCTCTCTATTGTGATACCTTGAAAAATGTTGACTTAGCTCTCACTCTCAAATAATTATTAAAATGAGTATAAAGCATAGGTAAACGTGCTTCACTTTCCAATGGATATATAAATTTAAGAGACTCTTACGTTCTCAGAACCTCAATTTCCACCTTTCTGAAATAGGTATAATAATAATAGCTATCTTACAAATTTTATGAAATATTTAGAGCATAGAGTAAGTTCAATGTAATAGCTAAATGTCATTATTTGAAGAAATGATATTATTTTTTCAGGGAAATATGAATCCTATTAATAACCATTGCATCGCATAATTATGATTTTGTTTTCCAGCTAATTTTTAATCTCCATTCTCTTCATTTTAAAAAATTTACTACAAAATTTCTTCATGTTGATGTACTTTTTCTTTAAAAAATACTTCAAAAACACATGAAAAAATGCTCACCATCCCTGGGCATAAAGGAATGCAAATCAAAACCCCACTAAGATTCCACCTCACTCCTGTTAGAATAGCTACCATCAAAAACACCAACAACAACAAATGTTGGTGAGGATGCAGGGAAAAAGGAGCTCTCATCTCTCATACACTGCTGGTGGGAATGTAAGCTAGTACAACCACTTTGGAAAACTATATGGAGGCTTCTTAAAAAACTAAACATAGATCCACCATATGATCCAGCATAGGGATCATACCCTGAATGTGACACAAGTTACTACAAAGGCATCTGCACACCCATGTTTATTGCAGCACTATTCACAGTAGCCAAGCTATGGAAACAGCCAAGATGCCCCACTACCAATGAATGAATTAAGAAAACATGGTATTTATACAACAATGGAATTTTACTCAGCCACAAAGAAGAATGAAATTTTTTCATTTGTAGGAAAATGGATGGAACTGGAGAACATTATTTTAAGTGAAGTTAGTCAAGCTCAGAATGCCAAAAATACATGGATTATAGACTTAAAACAAATGCAGTAATGTTATTGGACAGGGGTCACACAGTAAGGGTAGACCATGCATGGGAGGGATAGGGAAAGGGAAGGAAATAAAAAACTTGAATGTGGTTGATGTGCTTACTGTATAAGAGTGAATATAGCAATCTTAAACTGGCAAAGGCCACTATGGGAAGGAGACTAGGAATTAGTGAAGAGGTCTGGTACACATGAACCAACTTGGGTTGTAATACATGTATGCATGGAAACTACACAAGGAATCTCCCTGTATAGCAATCTTCATCTCAAACTAGCAAAAATGCCATGTTTTTCTTACTATCTTTTATGTTTTTTCTTCAACAAAATCAGAGAACAAGAGGGCAGAACAGGTTCTGCCTGTGGGTGGGGGGAGAGGGAGGTGACCCCAAACAATGTATACACTTTTTTATCAAATAGTAAATGTAAATTTACTTTTTATTTTACAAAAAAATTCAATTAAAAAATAAAATTTTTAAAAAGTAGTGCAATAGATTCAATGATTTTTAAAATAGGGATTCCTATGTCTCTTTTTTTATTGGTGGGATTGGTGGGATTGAACTTGGGGTTTTATGGCTTGCAAAGCAGGATTTCTACTGCTTGAGTCATCTCTCCATTCCATCTTGGGCTGGTTATTTTGGAGATGAGGTATCATAAACTATTTGCCTGGGCTGGCCTCTTGATCCTTCCTATCTCAGCTCCCCAAGTAGCTAGAATTACAGGCATGAACCGCTAGCACCTGACTCATATCTCCCTATTAGTCTAGAAAACTCTGAACAATTATTTCTTCAATTATAATCTGCCATTGTGCCTATCACTCATTATTTCCAAATTTCCTATAAGATGAACTCTGATATTTCACTATCTTCCATATCCCATCCATATCCCTTATATATGCTTTTGTGTTTCTTTTTAAAAAATATATCCATGTTTAAATGCTACTCACTGGATTATTGTCCACAAAATCAAGCGGCACATGTATAAATGATTATCTCAATTAGAATTATAAATATCTTGGTAGATTCAAGGGAAATATATATATAATATATAAATGTATATTATATATACAGATATGTATATACCTGTTCCCTAAAGACTGTGGAAATAAAAAAATGTTTATTTTGTAATGAAAGTCAGCAACAACAATATTTATTGAGAGTTTACCATGTGGCTAGCAACATTCTAAATACTTAAAATTAAGTACTTATCAACAATATTAGGTGATCTCATCATTACTCTTCTTACAAGGTTTGAACTTGAAGACAAAATGGTTAAGCACTTCCTAAATATCTAATAGCCAGTGACTGGCAGATCTGATATCTGAGCATGTGGGAGCTGGTGTCTATAATCTTAACTACTACACTCTGTTGCTTTTTAAGAATGTGGTAAACATCCTAAGGTAACCAAAAATGTTTTTTAAAACATGTATAATCCCTTTAAATAAGAGCAAACCTTGCAACTTCCTTCTAATCAATCAAATATTGCAAAGATGAAAGAATGTTACTCAAAAAAGTATACACGTATGTAAATGCAAAAATGATACCTGTTGAAACTATTCCAGGAATGGGGTGAGGAGGAGATAAAGGGCAGAGGGTGGAGGGAGTGAATTCAAGTATAATATATTTGATACATTGTAAGAACTTTTGTAAACACCACACTGTAACTCCATCCAGCACAACAATAAAAACAGAATGTTATTCTCATGATTATGTTGCATTTCATAATACTCTTAACAGATTATGTGATAGATTCTCCTATTTTTCTCAAATAAGCAATTGTCTATGATGTGAACTTTCCAGTGAATAAAACCACTGTCTTAATTGTGGTTATAAAATATCAGATACAAAATGGCTTAAACAACACTTATGTCTCACCTTTTAGGAGAGTAGGAAATCCAAGGTCAGGGGACCAGCATATGTGGTGTCTAGTGAGGGCTCTCTTCCGGGTTTGCAAATGGTGCATTTTTATTGTATCCTTACATATTAGAGAGCAGAGAAAGAAGTTGGCTTGTAATTTCTTTTTTTAGAAAGCACTAATACCATTTATGACGGCTGCACTTTCATGATATAATTATTTCCCAAAGGCTCCACCTCCTAGCACTATCATTTTTTGGACTAGACTTCCAATATATGAATTTGA
This sequence comes from Castor canadensis, assembly GCF_047511655.1. Lineage (NCBI taxonomy): Eukaryota > Metazoa > Chordata > Mammalia > Rodentia > Castoridae > Castor > Castor canadensis. Next base: position 48,894,724 of record NC_133398.1, on the reverse strand, counting down.
GGAAGGCACAAATATTTAGTTCATATAACAGCCACATAGGAGGAACTTATAGCCTGAACCCTACAACAACTGAATTCTGACAACAGCCATATTAGATAGGAAGAGAACACTGAGTCTCAGTGGAGCCCATGGACCCAGACATTATTATGATTTCAGCCTGTAAAACCCTGAGAAATGAGCAAAGCTGAGCTATGCAAAGAATTATGACTCAAGAAAAATAATACAATACTGAATATATATTGTTTTAAGCCATTTTATTGTACTTTATTGTGCAGTAATAGAAAGTTAATATAGCAGTCTAGATAGAAAATTCCACTTAAACTATGATTATGTTTTTCTTTTTTTGGAGCTACAATTGCCTGTTATATTTCTCATGACCATATAGGCTATTGTAATTGTTTTTGTTTTATTTTGCTGGTTGTTATTGTTACATCATTATCATAATAATATTAATAGCAGTAAAACATTAAATAGCACTATAACAAGCCTTAAAAATGACAAATCTTTATTCTTTTCCACATCCATCATCAATATGTCATCCAATGCAATAAAAATTTTCTAGGAAAGAAGTTAAAAAGAAAGAAAAATATAAATAAATACACTTTTATGCTCTGAAAATTTCCAATTATTTAATCCAAAGTTACCTCCAAGGAAAGAAAGTATCCTTTTTAATTAAGGTTTGTGATAGTATTGGAGTACACAAAGTGTATCTGAAATCCTTCAACAGATGAGAATGCCCACAGAGAACTAAAACAAGTATTTTACACAGGAAGGATCACCTGCTAGCATCAGCAGACTGATGACATGTGTAGGATTCTTCTTAGTGAGAGTGGACCGAGAATGCAAGCACCTCGTCTCTTCACAATGAGGCTGCAACAAGGAACATATTCAAATGCCTGGCTCTGAATATACCACTGTTACTCAGTATAACCAGCACACAAGATATACCTCAATTCAGAAATGCATATGCAGCACTCAACTCCCAGCTCTTAACAGCATAAAGAGCTCTCAGAAATTATAGCCAGTCACTCTTCTCTATACTCCTAGAAACATTTAATAATATTAGGGTTAGGTGTGTAACTACATTCATATATTATCAGCATTCTCCCCAGTGTATTGTGTGTCTGTTTGTGTTATACCCATTTCTATTAACCTTGTATCTTCCTCTTAGCCCAGAGAGTGGTAGTTTTAAACCAAATCCCCTTATGTAAGTATGGATGATCCACACAAATACCTATGTTTAAGCTGTAATTTTTAAAAATAAACTGTCATTGACAGACATCATCTTTCAACAATCATGTATCAGGAGCTTTATCTGCTAGAAATTAACTATAAGATTGGCTTGACTTTTAAAGGCAGTATGTGAGTTTCTCATTAGCCTTATTATCATTTTTGAATCATAAATATGTAAATGATGAGTTTCACATGGGAGATTTAATTCTGCACTCTTATATCTGATTAGCTGGAAATACACTCTGGCTCTGTCAGGTAATTGGTAACACTGCACACCAATAAGCCATTTCCCTATGCTTCATCAGAAGCAGTTGAAATTAAAGAAGGCAGGGCTGTTAGGTTTTTGACAGTTTTGCAACACCAACTTGTTAAAGTTTTAACTCAGCCATTAATATGGTCCATGAATTATTAATACAATTTTTATGTCAAAGTTCTCTTTTAAAGTTGAGATCTAAGACTACAGTAAATGCTCTAGGAAAAAAAAAGCCTTCATTTCCCTCCTCCTATATTTTCAATTTTTATGCTAAACAAAAAACACAAAATGTGATTTGAGTATAAATGGAAAAAAAAAACAGCAACATTTGGACCACTTATGACAACCATGAACTCCTTAGTTCATAACGTTGGAATATTTGTAAACCTTCAGATGTTTGACAGTGGGTGAACCTTTGCTACTTTAATGTATAATGTTTGATTTTGGATATATACAATTCAGTTTCTTTGCTAATAGGAATTGTACATGAGGAAAATCCTATATCATTTTTTGTCCAGTTGTCTTATCATTCTAGAAAAGATAAGAGTTCAGTTAACTTCCACTTGGAAGAGTCTAAGCAATTTTTAGCCATGCAAATTCATTTATTCCTGACCTGTTGATGCTGTACCCTCAAAAAAAATAATAAACTATGGAAAAGAAGTAACACTTTTTATCTGTACTCTGTCTTCCATGCTAGTATGTAACATAGATGTACATTAAAATTCTGTTTAATTAGTAAGTAAATAAGTTGCCACTTAAAGAAAAGTACCATTTCCAGGTATGTTAGTCATAATCTTCAGTGGATGTTTTCAGTTTTGCACATCTTTATGTTAACTTCTAAAAATATTTTTGCCCTTTAAATAAGTATTGTGTATAATAACTAGCCATACACAAATCTAAATAAATGAAGTAAAGGGGCTATTATGTAATCATTTCTGTTCCTGGAATTATGTTACTATCAATATATTCCTAAAGATTGGTGCTACATATGATGATATGATCTTTCAAAACATGTGTGTCTCCTTTAATGTTTTCCTATGAGATGAGTCTTATATTGTCACCTTCACTTTTTTTTCTTAGTGAATATTAATTATGCAAAATAGTGGATTTCATTATTACATTTTCATGTATACATACAAGTGCTTTGAGAATGTTTATCTCCCAACATCCTCTCTTATCCTGCTCCTCATACTCATTGGTAACCTCCTCCTCCAAATAGGCCCCATTCTACTTTCATGTCTTGTTTTAATAGTCTAGATTCTAAAATGAGAGAAAAACTTCAATATTTGTCTTTCTGAGTCTAGCTTATTTTGCTTAACATTGTGATCTTCAGTTTCATCCATTTACCTGCAAGTGACGTAATTTCATTCTTTATGGCATAATTCCATTCTTCAGTGTATGTGTGTGTGTGTGTGTGTATGTGTGACATTTTCCTCATCCATTCATCTGTTAATGGACACCTAACTTGGTTATTGTGAATAGTGTTGTAATAAACATGGGTGTGCAAGCATTTCTAGTGTATGCTCACTTTGACTCCTTTACATATATACCCAAGAATGGTACAGAAGGATCATAGGATATTTTTTTATAGTTTCTTGAGAAACCTTCATAGTGATTTCCATAGTGGCTGAACTAATTTACAAATCTACATTCCCACCAACAGTGTATAAGGGCCTCACAGTTTTCTGTCTTAACACACCTGCTCATATTCATACACAGTTGGTCTCCTCCTACCAGAATTTGCTCAGGCAATGTGCCTGCCCTTGGCTTCCAGCTTCAATATGGTTCAGTAAATCTGTGTCCATGAATCTGAGCCCATGTTACAATAAGTTTCCCTGACCTACATGGATTCTCATGGGGGTTAATTGTTAAGTCACTGGAGACATGAGAGGCCTTCAGAATTTGGAGATATAAAAATGTAGGGTCTTTTGTCCTCCCCAGTTTTACTGTAACATTTCTTGTAAGACAAATTACCTCCAGGGCAGCAATGAGCAGGATAGAAGTGCAGTACCTCTTTGCTGAGCAGTATGAGGCTCTCCCATCTTAAACTTTATTCTTGCGGGGTTCCAGCTGTGCACATGTGGACTTCCCCAAGGTTTTCCTCTTGCTTGCAGCCCCACTGGCGTGATTCTCCCTCTTCCCTGCCATTTTGCTTAGTGCTCTGTGTTTGAACCTATTGTTTGTTTTATAAATTGAAATCTCAGTATTTCTGGATTTCATACATTCTCTGTCCACTGTTTACTTTTGCCCTCCTTTCTCTTTCCATACCACCCACCTAAGCTTATAACCTTGCACCTGATCGTTTATTTCACATCATGAAGACAAAGAAAAGCGTTTGGTGCCTCTAATCTACCATCTCCCCTCCCCTTGACTTCACTTTAAATGAGGAAAATTAAGGTGTAGATTAAGTAAAAATTTTGTAAGCAAAGGATAAAGGCCTATGAAATGTTTTCTTTCCATAAGAAGCATTTGTGTTTCTGCTAACATTGAGTTCATTAAATTTAATTCCCATTGACTGCTTTTCTTGGTTTTTAACCTCTTTCTTTCAGAGTTGACTACTATACAACATCTCCTCAGAGTACTATCAAAATCCTATAAAAAATCCTCAACAAAAAAAATTCTAATGTCAAACACAATGCTAATATTTTAAAGCCAATACATATTTTCTAATGGTATTTTTTAAATAAAACCCATCATATCTATTTTTTTAAAAAAAGGACATATTGAAGATTGAATAAAGAGCCTTAGTGGATGGCAGGGGGCAGGGGGAAGAAATGGCCCAAACAATGTATGCACATATGAAAATGAATAATAAAAAACTTAATAAAATAAAAATAAAAAATAAAAAAAGAACCTCAGTGGAATGGGTAAAAGACCATATCTTCATTTTCACAGACCTTCCTTCTATCCTCCCTTTAAGTCCAATTCATTCCCAAGTTATTTCAAAAAATAAGTGATTTTTTTCCTAAAAATAGAAGCATACTATTAGATAGAAAACTATATTTAGTTTGAAATTTAATTCCAATTGTCAGCACACACTATTTTTTTTTGTTTCCTCTAGTCTTTTTTTTTACAAGAATTCTTTTTTTTTAAATTAATTAATTTATTTATTATTCATATGTGCATACAATGCTTGGGTCATTTCTCCCCCCTGCCCCCTCCCCCTCCCTTACCACCCAGCCCACTCCCTCCTTCTCCCCCCCACCCCCTCAATACCCAGCAGAAACTATTTTGCCCTTATCTCTAATTTTGTTGAAGAGAGAGTATAAGCAATAATAGGAAGGAACAAGAGTTTTTGCTAGTTGAGATAAGGATAGCTATACAGGGAGTTGACTCACATTAATTTCCTGTGATGTGTGTTACCTTCTAGGTTAATTCTTCTTGATCTAACCTTTTCTCTAGTTCCTGGTCCCCTTCTCGTATTGTCCTCAGTTGCTTTTAAGGTATCTGCTTTAGTTTCTCTGCATTGAGGGCAACAAATGCTAACTAATTTTTTAGTGTCTTACCTATCCTCATATCTCCCTTGAGCACACACTATTGAATAGAATGCATTCTTTTCAATCTTGCACTCATGTGTTTCCACACATTTGTTTGATTCCAAAGCAAGTTATGAAACAAAACAAAAATATGTTGAGTTTTATAAAATTGAGAGATGCTAAAATGTGTAGTATTCTAATACAAGGCATTTAAATCAACCATATAAGGACTATGTAGAAATCAAGACATCCAAACCAGGTGATAAAATCTCAATTGAGAGAGGAGTGTGGCTGATAGATATGAATAAATAGTTCTATGACTGTAGAATATGATACTAGATATTCTTGCTAATTAAAAGCAAATGTTCACTGCTGATCTGAGAAGTGAGCTCAGGTGCACTTATCTTCACACATGAACCATTCATATAACATGGAGTAAAATGAGAAATGAGCTGCCAATTCCCAACTTAATTATCAACCATCCCAACTTAACAATAAGGCAGTATAGCACCACATTAACCATATGGATACAAATAGTCATCTGTTCGAATTCTTGCTTCACCATTACTTAGGACAATATTTGTGAGTCCTGTTATCCCAATTGATAAAATAGCAAAATAAGACCTACCTTACATGTTAATAGGATTAAAGGAGAAAATGAAAAGCTTATTACATAACAAGAACACTTACTGAATATCATTACATTTAAAAATGTTCCTTATTTTCAAAGATATAATTTTTTTAAAAATCAAACACAAAATCTCTCTTACATACATATGTGTGTTTATGTATATAACATAGAAATATATTGAAATTAGTTTAAAATCTTACCATTCACAAAAAGTAATATTGACATTTTGTGTATAATCTTCCAGATTTATTTTTTCACACTGACTAGTATAATCAATTTATTTTTAGAAAACATCGATCTAAAACCTAGGAAACTTTCAGAAATGATCATTTTGAAGTGGTCCAAAAGCAGCACTACTCCTCCCATCATAAAGACTGACTCAGTTGAGTAAATAAACTAAAAACCGTGTCAGATGGAGCCCAATATATCAGCTTTACTGGCATTAAAACTAGGACTGCTACCTTGATTTGCCAGGGGCAGTCATAATTTAGGGTTGATAGATCAATCTGCATTTTTATTCTATTCCCTACCCTATTTCATTCACAAGAAGTCCCCCAGTGTGGGCAACAAAACATACAATCACCCTAACTAAAGTTTATATTGAAGAATACTACAGCTATTGTGAAATATTTGACTTCCTAATTATAAATCCCATCATTTAATAGGCATGTCTATTCAGTAACCAGCAGAACTAGACCTCCACAGGCCTTGCCATAGTGACTTTATCCTGATAAGCTTACAGCAAGAAGAAACAGAAAAATTTGTTCTGCTGTCTTCCTAATTCTTAAGAGAAATACGACAGAGGCTGTGTGATGAATGCTCCCACATTTCCCTAACTTATCAATTTGGTAACCTACTCACCATCCATAAGAAAGAGTAAGACCCAGAACAGGGCAAGAGCCCTGGAGCATTTTACTATGGATGACAATCAATGTAGAAACACAAGATCAAGGAAAATAGTGTTTGTTGTCTTTTTGTTTGTTTGGGATATGCAGATGTCTTTATTGTAACCTGATTTACACTCCTTCTAGTATATCTTTAGGAGTGGTATTGTTGGATTATATGGCAGTTCTAGTTTAGTTTTTTAAGGAGCTTCCATACCATTTTCCATAGTGTTTGTACTAATTTACATTCTCACCAGCAATGTAGGAGAGTTCCTTTTTTCTCCACATCCCTGCCAACATTTGTTGTTGCTTGTGTTCTTGATTTAGCCATTCTAACAGTAATGGGTGGAATCTTAACTAGAGTCTAGATTTCAGACTTGGGATGGTCACTCAATAAAAGCTTTAAGGAGCCTAAGTATTGGCTACTTTTGTATTATACAATGTGACCTAAATTTTTACAACATTATTAGGTTAAAGAAATGGAAGATATATAGAAATAGAAATAAAACATTTGCAAATACGTATTTTAGAATATATCCTTTTATATCTTTTTCAACATAGATATCATTAAATAGATGGAAATAAAAAGTCATAAATAAAGGTATCATTAGATATATGGAAAGAAAATACAAGCCATAAATATGTGACCTTTCTTTGTCTCAAGACACTTGAAGATTCTTATATAAGAATCTGGCCAAGGTACCATGTACAGGATCAAGTACCTAAAATTGTTTCCTAGAATCTTTGTTGAATAATGATACATATGAAGTCTAGTTATATTGAAAAAGGAAGTTATTAATGTACCACTAAAGAGGTTAAATAATGGGCTGTAATTTTAGCTCAGTGGTAGAGTGCTTGCTTAGCATGTGCAAGGTCCCGTGTTCAGTCCCAGTACTGCAAAGTAAAAACCAAGCAATTGCAACACATAAAAGCTGAAATGAAGGCACTTCATATTTGTTACCATACTTAAATTAAAGTGGCCGATTCCCAGCCTGTGTTGAATCTTGTGTTTCTGCTGATCTGAAGTGCAAAGTGGATTTGACATTCAGAAGGAGTAACAGGATTTCAAGTCCACCTATAGAGTTGTGCTTTGTTTTGGCTCTCTATCACTTTGTAAACAAAAATTTAATTATTTAAATTAGCACTATTTATTCGTTATTTAGATGGAGAAAAGCAAACATCAACTGCATGCAGTATCATCTTGAATGGCTCAACTACAGGTGGAGGATTGATATGTCCATGGCTGATGCTGATGTACCCTGGAAGCCCAGCAAATACTCGATTTTCCATATGTACCTGTCCTGTGGTTTATTAGGATTGGGTCATGAGAAGAAAAAGCCTAGTTGCCATACTTTCATAATGTTTGCATTCAATGCTCTAGACAATCGCAAAGCAGTTAAAGATCTGGCACACACTCAAGGTAAGGAAGAATGTATGTTCCACATCTTGGTTTAAGATGTTGGGTGCACCTACAAAGAAAGGAAGAACATGCTCCCCTTGAGTGAGAGAGAATCTTTGACCTCTGGATACACAGGGCTTGTGTTATCTATTTCTGTTTCATTTTATTGCTAATTAACGTTAGATCTATCTTTGAAAATTTTAAGAGTATGATACATTACTGGTGACTATGGGTACAACATTGTACAGTTTATTTCCAGAGCTGACTCACACCACTTGTCTGAAATGGAATGCTCATTGTTTAGTAACTCCCCATTTCCCTTTTCCCTCAGCTGATGACAACCCCCATTCTACTCTTCAGTTCTATGAATGTTGTTATTTTAGATATGCCATAGAAGTGTAATTATGCAGCACTTGTCTTTCTAAGTAGCTTATTTTACCTTAGGATAAAAGCCTCCAGGTTCATTCATCTTATCACATATTGTAAAATTTCATTTCTAAGATATATCCTACTATGTGTATATAACACATCTTATTTGTACATCTATCTATGCATGGCTGACTGTGAATAGCGTTGCAACAAACATAGGAATGCTAATAGCTCTTTGAGACCCTGCTTTCAATTCTTTTGAATATATACCTAGAAGTAGGATTTGTAAATCTTATGATAATTCTATTTTTAGTTTTTTGGGGATTCTTCATACTGGTTTTCAATAGTAGCTATATCATTTTTGCATTCAAACTAGCAGTGTTCAAGGTTTACAATTTTTCTACATCCTTGCCAACACTTGTTGAGTTCTGCCATCCTGACAAGTATGAAGTGCTGTACTATAGCTTTGATATGCATTTCCCTAATGATTAGTAATATTGAGCATCATCTCATATACTTGCTGGCCATTCATACATTTTCTTTGGAGAAATGTCTAAGTTTTAAGTCCTTTTTAATTGAGTTATTAGGTTTTTGTGGTACTGGGGTTTTAACTCAGGCACATGTGCTTGCTAGGTAAGTGTTTAACCAATTTGAGACATACTCCTGGTTGTTTTCACTTTAATAATTTGTTCAGATAGGATCACCACACTTTTTGCCATATTATTATATTTTATAATTAAGTTAAAGAAACGCAAAAGAGCAATAAAAATAAAACATCTGGAGATTCATATTTTGGAATACATGCTTCCAATCATTTGTCAATATTGATATCATTACATATGTGGAATGTAATTATAGGTCATACTTACTTATGTGGCTCAGTCCATGATCCTCCGATCTATGGCTCCTCCATATCTGAGATTATACATAAATATACACAATCATATGTTGAGATGGGTCTCATTAATTTTTTGCCTAGGCTGGCTTCAAACTTTGGTCCTCTGTATTTCCACCTCCCGAGTACCTGGGATTAGAGGTGTGTACCACCACACCTGACCCAGGGTGTTTTGTTTTGTTCTAAACAGTGATTTGTGGGAATTCTTTTGTAGTTGTTGGAGATTTAACCCTTGTTAGATAGATAGATAGATAGATAGATAAATAGCAAATATTTCTCCCATTCTATACTAGAATGCATTTTCTCTCTTTTCTTCTGCTTATATAACATAAACTTGACACCCGTGGAACTCAATCATACGTCAGAAGTTTGTTTCCAATAAAAAACCAAGACCACTGATGGTGATTGAATGGAATGGGTGTTGTAATAAATGTCTTTGCATTTAGAACACTGATGTCATCATACCTGTACTGCTTTATAAACATTTGAATTAACTTAATATATTTTAGCAATCTTTTAGCCAAATTTACAGTGAGACTTGTGAGTTAAAAAGTGGAGTAAAGATCCAAAAAACTTGGAGCTAAGGAACTCATGTTTCTAAAGGGATTAACAACATTTAGAAGAAGCCAAGAGCCAGGCATGGTAGTGTCCACCTGTAATCACAGTACTCAGGAGTACAAGGCAGAAAGATCATTAGTACAAGGCTAGCCTAAGCTACATAACACATACATTTCTTTAAAAAAATAACAAAGATAGTGAAGTAATTCACAACTGGACAACAATAAAAACGTTTTGTGTTTGTCTCAGGAATTGACCAGGCATACTCCCCCTCCATTACAGGTTCAAGTGTGCAAAAGTGTAAGCTCATGTGAAGGACTTTCCCTTGAGAAGGGAACACCCCACTGCGACACTCTGCTCACACACAGTGACTTAGGAAGTTGTTCACCAAGGATTTGTTTTTCTATGTCCTGCTAGCCAGTCACTCAGGCTGCTGCAGCTGTGGTCTAAGAGGGCTTGGCTACTGCTCAGCTAGCAGCAGACCTTAGTGTCATCCATGTGGTGCTAGCTTTTGCAAGCAGGCAGAATGCAAGAATAGCAAGATCATGGAGGCTTTCGCAAGATTTCAAAGGAAAGCCTGGAAGGACAGAAAATAAATGATAGGGTTAGTTTGCCCGCAAGCAGCCACAGAGATTGTGATGCATGAAGCTTTAAGAGTGAAGCTATTCCTTATCTCAACTAGCAAAAACCCTTGGTCCTTCCTATTATTGCTTATGCTCTCTTTTCAACAAAATTAGAGGTAAGGGCAATATAGTTTCTGCTTGGCAGCGAGGGCGTAGCAGGGAGAGAGGAAGGGGGCAGGGTAAGTAAGGGAGGGGGCAGGGGGAAGGGGAGAGAAGTGACCTAAACATTGTATGCACATATGAATAAAAGAAAAATAAATAAATAAATAAAGTGAAAAGGGCCGGTGGAGTGGCTCAAATGGTAGAGCACCTACCCGAGGGAAAAAAAAAGAGTGAAGCTAAAGAAGCAGTGGAGTCCACATGAAGTTGAAGATGCCAGGATGCAGAACCTCTACTAAGGAAAGCTAAAGGCAATAAGTAGAGCCAGCCCAGTAGAGAGATCGCATGGGTTGCAACTGGTAAGACTTAAAAAGTGGGGCTTGCCAAGACCTTTGAAGCTCGTGTCCTGAAACATGTGCCTTAGATCATGGACATGGAACAATGTTTTCTGTGCTGGTTTTGATCTTGTTTTGATGTAGTCCTTCCTCAGTATTCTCCTATTAATATTCCCTTTTGGAGTAGGGGTATTGTATACTGAAAGTATATAACTTGCATCTCAGAGGAGACTTTGAAGTTGAACTTTTAACAATGTCAGAATTGTCCAGACTTCAGGGACTCCTGGAGATAGACTGAATACATTTTGCATTGTGAGATGGACATGTGCCTTTGGGAAGCAGGGCAGGATGTGATGGTTTAAATATGAATTGTCTCCTCAAAGGCTCATGGGCTGAAAACTTGGTCCCAAGCAGATGGATCCAATCACTGGAAGATGACTGAATCCTAAGGTATCTGTCTTTACCAATGATTTAATCCCTTGGTGAAATCATAACATGATGACATTATTGAAAGATAGTGGAAACTGGGAAGTGGGGCCTAGTTAGAGGAAGTAGGTCACTTGGGGAATGCCCTGGGAAGGTATACCTAGTCTCCTTCCTATCACTGTCTGCTCCCTGGCTAACATAAGGAAAGCAGCCTTCTCCACCATATACTTCTTCCACCATAATATTCCACCTTGCCTCAGATCCAAAGCAATGAAACTAGACAACCCTGAATTGGCACTTTGAAAATCATGAGCCAAAATAAAAATCTCTTCCTTTAAATTGATTGTCTCAGATATTTGTCACAATAACAAAAAGCTAACTATAACATCATAAAATGTTTTGAAAAACGTATTGAAGTGTTGGACAAAGTTAGTTTAGATGAAGTGTTATAACTTTCTGACCATTATTAGTGTTAGATATTTTGTGTACTGTTATTTGTTTGATAAACTAATCTTTATTGGTGGTAATGTTAGATAAATCCTGGTGCATACTTGGGTTATATCTTCAAGCTAAATCTCTACTAGCTGAATAAATTACTTAAATATGTTTAGGGTTTGTAGATTAGTTTGATAAAATGTGTTCTGTCAAGGTTTTCCATTGTATTGTCTTTTCCAATAATTTTTGAATTATAATTTAAAAGTTCTTGTCAGAACTTGCAGATGCTATCTCTCATTTGTTTTGGTTTGTGTTTACTGTGCCACATAGTGAATTGTTTGTTCAGCACATTTATTCTTTCTAAACATTTCTTACCTTTTTTCAAATATGAAAACTCTAGAATATGACCTGCTAATTTGTGAAAGTTGACGATGTATAGAACACAAGATAGATTTTCAAAACAATCACCTTTTTAAAATATGGTCCCCTCTTGTGCTGCACTTCATGGATAATTGCCTTCACCTTCCCCTGTAAGGTTCAAATTAACCATCATCTCGCTAGGGCTGCCTTCCTTGACTTTCCTGGGTAAAAGACTGAATTTTCTCTCTCCTCATCATATTGAATGCATACTGTTACAGATTTTTCTTAACATAACTAATCCCTGTCTCTAATCAGACTTAGATTTTTTTTCATTGAAGTCAACATAATTTAGTTGCCTACCGTATGGCAAACTAATATTCTAAGTACTTAGGATGTAAAGGTAAGAATATATTGTCTTTTAATTAAGAACAAAATAGACACCTATCTTTTACTTGAATATTGCACAGTACAGATGGTCCCTGGCTTATCATGCTTTTACTTCCAACTTTCTCACTTTGTATTGGTGTTAAGGCAATATGCACTCAGAAGAAACTGTGCTTCAGATTTTGAATTTTAATCTTTTCCCAGTCTAGCTGTATGCTGTACTATATTCTCACAATGCTTGGTGGGAGCAGCCAGTTACAGTGATCAGTCAGCCACATGATCACAAGAGTAATGATAAAAATCTACAGTAGTGGTTACTAGGCTATCATGTTATATATATTTGGTATGGTAAGTGCATTTTCAGCTTATAATATTTTCAATTTATGATGGGTTTATAAGAATGTAAACTCCATCATAAACCCAAGTGCATCTGTATCTTCCTTAAATACAGTAGTAGCAATTGTAAAATGTTGATCAATATTGAATTAATGAATTACTGGGATGGAGGAACCTTATTCTCAAATTGTTTTCAGAGGATGATTGAAAGATCTTTACTTTAAAAGAATTAACAAAGAAATATATTCAATCCTACATTGGCATGGCTAAGCCCAAAGAATCTTTGAATGTTCTCTCCTATGAGTATTTTTATCTCTTCAAGCATAATTCTTAAGCATCACAAACAAGACTAAGTGAAGATTTGCTTTCATTTTCCATTATTTTCATTTAAAAATCACAAAGCATCAGGGGACCTTTGTTTCTATCTTGCTGGTTGGATACTTCTATTCCCTATTGCTACTAGTCCCAAGGATAAAAATGTGAAGTTTCTATAAATGATTTTGCCAATTTTATTTAGAAATCCAGATTTTCAAACTGACACCAAGTCTGGCAACTCCAAATTTTATTGAACCGCGCCCTCATCTGTATATCTTCAGGGGAATTTTCTTGCACACAGAGGAGAAAGTAGCAGCAGAGAATTGTTTTCTGACACACAAAATGATTTCCCTTGCTACACATGTCACCTATTTAATGACAAAAATTTCCAAATAGATATTTGAGCTTTTCCATTTTGTTTTTGTTAAATCAGTCCTCATAAGAGATAGTTTTTCCATCTATTAAATAAAATCATTTCCTTTATTGTTGTGCCTATTGGGTTGTAGAAATTAATATCTATGTGACCTACCATTTACAATAAAGCATCTGGGATAATTAAAATATTAGCAGTGAGTGTATAGAATGTGGTAGGAACAGAAATCATATTTTATCTGGGTTAAATAGATTAATTTCATTGTTCAATATCATAGGAAGAATAATATGGCTGACATTTTAAAATATAATAATTTATAGAATGGGTAGTAGGAAAGGGATTTAATGGAATACCCAAAAGAAAGACAAAGAAGCTTTAAATTCAACTTGAAATTTTAATAGAAATTAAATTATGAGGAAGTTAGTTTCTGAAATGGTGGCATCTCTTATAGTTACATCAAAATTACTGGAGGTTCAAAACATGTAGTCAGAACAGGGATGAAACTTCATATTCACTCTGGAAACATTTTAATGTGTTCATGTCCATCTAAAATAGTCACCATTTGAGTCTGCTGAGATTTTAGATTTGTTTTGAGAGAAAGGTAGAACAAGTAATCTCATAATATCTTATAGTAATATGTCTTTGTTTCTTCCAGCTAGAATCACTCAATCCATGTTTATTCCAGCCTTATTCTTAAATTTATCAAAATGGAGTTAATCAATCCTTCCCAACTTTTTGGAACTACATGTTCAGATTCTCCTGTTTCTAACCTTGTTCTTTATGGTTTACATCTGGACTTAGGCAATGTTTCTAAGACACCAACTTCATTTTGTGCGCCTGTTTGCGTATATAGGTCTTTGTTTTTTGTCCCCTGCCTTAGATTCCATTTTTGTGACTGAACAAATTCATTTTTCCATGAGTATCATTTTTCCATGATACTCTTTGAACCAGGAGAGTCAATGTGCCTTCTGCTTCTTAGCTAAATTCTTGCACACTGGTACTTGCTGATAGTGCAAATTTTTTCTATGTTTACATTACTCTTGCCATGTTTCACAATGTTGTAGGTTTTGGCCACTCACTGAATTATTTTTGCCTGAATAAAATTTTTACTATGCCATTAGTCTATATGAAAGGCAATTATAAGAGTCAGTCAGTTCTGTGAAATCAATTTCTATATACTTTTTAAGGCTGCCATGGGGATATTTTGCCACCTTATATAGTTATTTCCTTGTGGAGATCCAGAGGGAGACTATCTCATTGAACCAAGAATAGGAATTAGTATGCTTTATCTAAAATACATTTTTTATTTAATAGCTTATTTGTTTTTATTTTTGGACATTCAATATTATATAATTGTTTGCCACCTTTTGATAGCAGTTAGAAAAAAACCTCAGTATTCTCCTCTATCAATTATGTAGTACCCAACAGTCAATCTTTGTTTTCAGTAATCTCATTGCTGATTCTCCCTACCATGTTTATCTTCCCATAGTCCAGAAGGGCTCACCTAATTATTTTTAGTTTGCTTTTATCTAGTTGAATCAAATATACTTTTATAGGCTATTCATGGTTTTAGAGAGGATAAGCACAGAGAAAAAAATGAATCAGTGGTACAGAAAGACAGCAATCTTTTCCAACTTGCAGTCATGTGACTCCAGCTACATCAGGGCCAAGGTTCACCACTCTTGATTCTGACAAGTCCACTGTGTCTTGGCAACCTACTCTAACTGCGGGTTTCCATACCCTGCAGATAGGTCTGCATCCCAAATATCTGTCCGAGGATTTGAGGGAGAATAGATTCAGAATCTAAATCTTTCCTGTGCTCTTTTTGTTGCTGAGATGATGCAAGGTAGGACAGGCTGCTACTCTTTAGTAAGCTTTCAGATATTGTCAGCTTCAAAATAATCTTACTTTCAACAAGCTCATTTTTAAAGTTCTTTAAAGAGGGAAATTCTACTATCTCCTTCAATAATCCACTTAAATGTGCAACGTCCAGATTTAAGAAATCCTGTTTGTCTCTAACGGAAGCCTTATTACTTTATACTAAGGTTATTGTAAAGGTTTAAGGCTGAAAGAGAAAAATCTATCAATTTTGTCATCATCTTGAAGATAGTTTCAAAATACAACTCCAGAATTACACATGTTAAGAATACTAAGATGAAGTGTTCTTTAAATTTTAACTATGTCACCAAACGTGGATCAAGAAAGGCATGTGGAGGAAATACATATAGCTTTATCAATTACTTGTTTATCATTGGCTATCTGCAATGTTACATATACCAAACATATGAACTCATGTCATCTAAAAAAAAAACCTAATTAAATGGAAGTTATTGGTATCACTATAGTATAGATGTGGAAACTGAGGCACAGAGCTCTTTAGAAATCTTCGGTATCACAAGTTCTTCCAAGTAATGGTGCCAGAATCCAAACTTAAGATACGTGACAACAGAAATTTGTTCATTCTGCTTCCTCTAAACTGTAAGAACTCTGCAAGTAGCCAAATGCCCCACTGTTTACCAATGTCTCTTTCTGTGTCTGCATCTCAGTAATCCAAATTTTACTGAAACAACAAAATCTAATACAACACTGCATATTTTATATAAAATTTGAATATTTAGATTTAATGAGTGCTTCTATACACAATTTTCTATTGTTTTCATTGCAAAGGGACAATACATTAGCTTCAGACATGTCTGAGCTTGCCTAGACTCTGTTCTTCATAAGTATGATTTTGTTTCTGTGGGCAGAGGAAATATAAAAACAATTTCTACTTTACATATCTAAACTTCAGGACTACTAGCAAATAACTTCATTTACACATAACTATTCACAACTATCATTTACAATGATCAGCTATCATTATAACATTTATGCTGACACAGTGAATGGTATTGTATCATATTACAAGTTTCATTTTCAAAGCTCATTTTTTTCAGCACTTCAAAATCGTGGAGTGATGCCTTTGTTGCACCCAAGAACTCTATGAACTACATAGAATTAAAAACCCTGTTTTACAGGTGAAAAAGTTAAGGCTCAGAAAAATTAAGTAACAGGCCTAAGTTTAGTGCTGAGGCAGGATTTGAACATATTTCACCCAAGCAAATGTCTGAAAAGCAAAGAGTGTGTTTTATTATAAACAGCCCTAGAATACAAATTCATTGGCCAATTTTAACTATTTCTAAGCATGTAATATTTTTCAGACTCTTACTGCATGATTGCCACTTTGTATCAAACTTTACTAAAATTCTTTTCAATTCCCCATTAAACCAATTTTGCAAAACCAAAAGGAAGGATAATGAAGTATGGTTTCTTGACCACCAGGGGGTGTAAGGTACAGCATTGTTCTAAATTTTGTTCTGAACTTTGTAGGTCTTTTCTTGTTTATATTACTCTTTTGATATATGAAAAAGATAAATTTCTCTGGAAAAGCATAGAGTAAAACTATTTTGTTAATCAAAGGTCAACATCCCTTTGAGTTCCATACACCCAGTGGTAAATGTACGTCTTTGAGTTACGAAACTTGATCGAAGACCGACAGAATATGATAAAAAGAAATGGAACCTCTACTTTCTCAACACTATTTTCAGCATTATAAAAATTTGAAAGAGTTTGTTGGAACAGTTAGCCAAAAGGGTTGTTAAGTTATTGATTTTAGGGAGACAATTTCCCTTGATAGACAGCCTGCATTGCTACTTGCAAAGGTGATCTGTAGGTCTTCATGTCAAGCCATGCAAATAGCATAGCGTAGGACATAGATGCAGGACAAAGCAAACTGTGGATTCAAATTCTATAACTATGCTTCAGAAGACACAGTTTGTATATCTAATATTTATTTGAAAGCTTGTTTCCTTGGAAGTATAATGCAACTATTGTCCTATTCCTGGGTCAGCTTTGTTTGAATCTTTCCGTTGTCATGCAGATTGTCAGCATGGTCTGCAATTATGAAGAGTCTCTGATTGTAAAATAAAATAATAAAAAGAAAAATCAGTGGGAGAGTGCCTGGGGTGAATTTATAATGCATTTAAAGTGTGAAGCTGTCCATTTAACCCTTAACAATATTCATTTTCTTCACAGTGTGCAAACCTTGTCAGTAGTTTAAAAAGCTATGAATTTAAATAACCTTAAGCAGCCTGAGAAATGAATAATTTGATAGGTATATCTGGCAGATGGTTAAAATGTCTAAGTTTTTTTCCTTCTTTTTCCCTGAAAATATGCTGCAGGGTTTCTGCCAAACTTAGGTTGTAAGGAAGGTAAAAATCAAACAATAAAATGCTCCATATTTGTAAAATATCAACAATAAGGTAGCAGGTAGCATTGAAGAACAGTTGCCAGTCTCTTCTTCTTTGATCCTTTCCTGGAATGACCTGAAGAGTACTAGCTGGTTTTTTGTTATTTGTTGTTTGTTTTTTTTAAAGGATTTCTTTTTTAGTTTTTCAAAGTGAAGATATTATCTAAGATTAAAATCAACGATTTTCTGGTGCCTCTTCAGCTTGTCTATTGTTTTGTAAAGCCTAATGCTTATTTCAATATCAATGTGAGTACTGACAAATGGACTA
This sequence comes from Castor canadensis, assembly GCF_047511655.1. Classification (NCBI taxonomy): domain Eukaryota; kingdom Metazoa; phylum Chordata; class Mammalia; order Rodentia; family Castoridae; genus Castor; species Castor canadensis. Next base: position 48,876,784 of record NC_133398.1, on the reverse strand, counting down.
ACATACTTTGATTGACATCTCATTGAAGCAACTCTAGTGAGAAGCTGAATGTATCTTCTTCCCTCTGGCTATTGTTGATCTGTACAGACACACACACATCTTGTGCAAATAGCTAGAAAATATAGCTAAAAATAATATTGTGGACTCAGGTCAACACATACATTTAACAGGATCCTTTTATTATAAACCAGTATCTTTACTAGACATATAGTCTGAATAGAGAGTAGATATCCCAGTAATACTTCTGCTGTAAAAGAGTATCCTGATAAAGGGATGCCTAGGAATTATCTGGTTTTCATTCAGAGAAAAGAACTATAGGGTCAAGGCTCCTAAAACAACCACCTAAGCAAAAATAGCAACATGGTAGTACTCTGGAAAGCGTCAAGTTGGGAGAAGGCATTTTTAAATAAGAATCAAGAATATAATAGATACATAATATAAATGTTCAGCAATCCATTTCTTAAATCCAGAAAGTTGAGATAATAATAATGATATATATATAATATTTTTAAAGTCCAAACAATCTATATACATGATTTCATTCAAACTTTACATCCTGACAATATATAACTCCTTGTAAAAGTTGTTACTTAACTAATGCTGAGAATTAGAAACACATTTTTTAATTCTTAATTTAGTGCTTTTTTCTACACAAACTTGCAACATATTTGTAAAATTCTATATAAACAATTTTCAGATTTGAAAATTGCCTTAAATTTTATATAGAAGAATAAATAATCAAGAAGTTGATTGCCAAATTTTTATTGTCTTGAGTTATTAGTTATTATCATAATTAATAGTTCAAGTTTGATATTTCAAAAAGTCCTTTCAATTGAAATTCCAGTTCTTCCATAACCTGAATGAGTAATACAGCCTCACTTCTCGTCCTGGCAAAGCTTCTATTCTTCTACCAGGAAAGAAACATCTTAAGGAACTATTATAGGATCAATTGTTCAGTTATTACTGTGTTATATTCTATTTCACAAGTTGGAAGATGTTATCAGAAGGTGTAATAGCGTTCTTGACATTATTAAAGAAAAGGTTCACAATTTTTTTTAGAATGGTATGAATATAGCTGAGATTTGGAGAAATATTTTTATGTTAAAAAAGGAGAGAGGTCTGACAAAAGAACACCATATGCAAACTCATGTGTGAGAAATTTAAATAAGAGCAATAAGCTAGAGTCCATACAATAAAAAAGGACAAATTCAAGAGTTCAGCTTTATGCAGTAGACACAGACTACAGTAGGGACATTTTGTAAAGATAGGAAGTGAATCTAATTCTTATACTAGAAAGTATGTTATTCATAGGACTGACATAGTTCAAATTACATAACTTTGTTTCAAATTACTGACTTCATCTTTAACTCCTTTGTTCTTGAAACTTTGTTCTAGCCAAACTAATCTACCCACTGACTCTTAAATATAAAAATTAATCTTTCAGCATATTTCCATTGTATCTATCATTCTCCTTGCCTAAAATTATCCATACTTCTTGTCAACAGCTTTTACTTAGACATACAGCCATGTATACTAGTTTGCATGTTTGTAAGTGTTTAGGACACCAACATTTTTACATATTATGGACATAGTAATTTGAATAATTATGATAGCACAATAGCATAATGCTTTACCCTGAATAGTGGGTCTTGGTAAACAAGAAAAATAATCTCTAGTTCTCAGGTACAGAGATACTGAAGACTCGGAAGAGAAAAGGAAAGTGAAGGGATCAACATGAATGCCTGCATACATGGGTCTGTCCTTACATTCATCAGGACTAACAGCAGGCACTGTACCAGGCATGGTGGTATACATCTGTAATCACAGTGCTTGGGAGGCAGAAAGCACAAGAGTTTGAGACCAACATGGACTACATAGCAAATTCTAGGCAAGGCTGAGCTATAAAAAAAATGAACAGGTACATTCATGCACTGCATAACTATATTTCAATCAGTGACAAATTGTATACATGACACTGAAATTATACTCAATTTTCTATCACTGACTAAATGCCCCAGAAAAAACAACCCAAAAGAAGAAAGATGCACTTTGGCTCATGGTTTCAGAGGTTTAAGTTCATAGTTGACTGGATCCATTGCTTTGGGCTTGAGGTAAGGCAGAACACCATGGTGAACAGGGTAAGAAAGAGAAAAGTTGCTCACCTCATGGTAGCCAGGAAGCAGAGAGAAAGACAGAAACAAAGGAACAGAGGGAGAGGCAGAGATAAAAATGGAGACAGAGAAATGGGTAGGGGCAAAATATAACCTTCAAATACATGCCCTCAGTGACCAACTTCCTCCAGTCAGGTTCCACTCTCTCGTTTCTACTACCTCCCAATTATCCAGTCAATTATGAATCCATCAAAGTGTTTACCCACTGATTAGGCCAGAACCCTCACAATCCAATCACTTTCTAAAAGCCTCACCTTTGAAATTGGATTAGGGACCATGTCTTCTGCACACAAGCCATCAAGACACATATTTAATAGCCAAAGCATACCCATACACCCCTGCCACCCATGGCTCCCAAAGGCTGATGTCCATTTCATGATACAAAACTTATTTAGTCTATCTCTAGGAGTCCCCGAAGTCTCAACAATTCAAGCATTGTTTAAAAGTCTAAGTTCAAAATCTCTTATGAGACTCAAAACAAATTCTTAGCTATGAGTCTCTATGAAAATTCAAAAAATGCAAGTTACATACTTTTAATATAAGATGTTGGGGAGTAAATATTCCCATACCAAAAGGGAGAAATAGGAGAATATCAAGGAAGTTTCAGACCAAAGCAAGTCTGCAACAGAACAGGAAAAACATTAAGTCCTGAAGCTTCATGTCTGGTATCAAGGGCATAGGATGGCGGAATGTGAGCTCTAAAGGGTTTGAACAGTCCCGTCCCTGTGATCTTGCCAGTTGTAGCCCACATGGTCTCTCCCTTAGGAAGAGGCTTACTACCTGAAGCTTGCCCCAGCAGACATTTCATGTTCATGGCTTCTCTAACTTCTTGTGGTCTACTGCAGCTTTGGCTTCAGCCTCACAGCTTCACAGGTTGCCTTCTCAGGAGCTACCCACAAGGGAATCCAAACTTGCTACATATTACCTGGCCTCTAAAATTTCCTTTAAAATCTGGTGGAAGCTGTCATGACCCTGCAAGTTCTGCATTCCACATGCCTACAAAATCAGCATTACATGATGATGCTAAGATCTGCTACCAGTTTGAGCAGTAACCAATCCTTCTTGCATCTTGGCTTCACTGGCCTCTGAATTCCTGGGAAGATCACCATGATGAAATGAATCCTGTGGAAATAGCTTCCTAGGTGGCCCTGTGCAAGCGGGTTGTTCCCATGGCATCTCTTTTTAAGGGAAAATCTTTCATATGTGTTTATACCTTTACACCCTTGAAATCAGGTCTTGGTGATGTCCACAATGCCCTCAAGACATCTTTCAAGAAGAAAGCATTGTTATTACAGAAGATATAACCATTCATTCCATCATGTCATTGACTCTAAAGACCTCCCAGTAGTACAAGAGTGGAGGTTGAAGACAGTGATATTGAAAATCCTGACACTGCAAAGGGCATAGACTAATGTTCATGTTTCATACTAGCTTTATTTTAAGTTTTAAAAATTAAAAAATAGAAAAAGCTCATAGAATAAGTATATAAAGTATTCTTTATTTACAGAATCATATACGTAGAGTTGTAAAAGTGATTTATGTCTTCAGCAAAGTGTTATAAAAAGAATAAAAATGTTTAAAAATTTTAAATCTTACAAGATAAAAAAATTCACAGTGGTCTGAAGTAAATTTATTACTGAATAGAGAATTTCTTTATAAATTTAGTGTACTCTAAGTGTGCAGCCTTTCTAAAGTCTGCGATAGTATATCGCAATGTCATAGGCTTTCACATTCACTCATCATTCACTCACTAACTTAGAACAGCCTGCAGTCCTCCTGCAAGTTCCATTCCTAAGTTCCTTATACAGGTGCACCATTTTTATTTTTTATACCCTATTTTTACTATACCTTTTCTATATTTATACATGTTCAGATATGTGATTACTTACCATGATATTACAAATGCCTACATATTCAGAACAGGATCCTGCTGTACAAATTTGTAGCCTCAAATTGATAGATATACCACACAGCCTAGGTATGTGATAGGCTACACCGACTAGGTTTGCATGAATAATGAAATCAACTAATGATGCATTACTCAGAACACATCTCATCATTAAAAAAAATGCAGGCATATGCTATAAAATGTACCAAAATCTATAACACATATTTTATTTAATTAGAAAACACTGAATGCTTTTCCTTTCAAATGGGATACATTTCTTTTCAATACTCCACTTGAGAGCCAAGAAGTACACTAAGACAAAAACAAACAAGCAAACAAACTACCACATAATACAAGGATTAGTCAAAAGAAAGAAAAGTTTCTTAATGTGCGGATGATATGCATGGGTTCAGAAAAATGCAAAAGAATCCATAAATACATTTTCATTTAGCATATAGTAGTTGTACACAGGGATACATTGTGATATTTACACGTGTTCTTACAATATATTTTAGTTAGAGTTACCTTTTTCATCATTTTCCCTTCCCCCCCATTCTTAGAACAATTTCAACAGGTTTCATTCTTCTATTTTCATATGTGAATACAAAATACATCCACCATATTCACACACATTCTTGCTTTCCTTATGCCCACCCCCCGCACCGGTACCTACCCCTGGAAACAATGTGTCTTAACCTCCTGTGTTTCATTCACAATTAATTTTTTAATTAATTGTCTAACAAGCCTAACAAGTTTGTTCAAGATGGTTTATATTTATATCAAATATAATATAAAATATAAAATTTTATATACAATTATCTTTCACCATAGCATCAAAAACTGTCACATATACCCAAATAAATCTAACAGAATGAGTACATTATGTATATAATGTATATATATATAATAGTTTTCTTTATTCGTGTGTGTATGATAAAAAAATAAGTAACCAGTAAATAATATAACATTCACAAATGAAAGTCTTAATATTTAAGAATAGCACTTCTCAAACTGATCTCTGGATTAATTAATTAATTAAGTCTATTTTTAAATCAACATATATTTGGTGAAATATTAACAGATACTTCTAGAGTTTAACTCTCTGAGTACTATACACAGCAAAAAGGCTTACTTAGAGGAACAACTCCTTTATTGTACAGTCTTGTTGAACCAACATCCCATGATAAGGCACTCTAATTCTGTAAAGAGGTTTTCTGAGATTCAAGTTTTTTATGACATCCAAGACGTTCTATGGATTTACATTTGACAGACAAATTCTACTCTCGGTATTGATATTCTTTATTTACAAATAGCACAGTCATTTGCAAACTATTCCTAATAAGGCAAATGGGGGTCCATTCGGTGCATCTGACTCTAAGTTGAAGACAATTGATTAAAATTTCCTGGATTTAGCAGACTCGTTTTTCCTCTATCCAATTTTATCTTTGAAATATGAAAAGTATCCTCACCAAACTATACAAAACTTTCTGTGGATTGTTTGATATTATTTTCTCTGTTATTTTAAACAAAACTTCTCAAAGATTTTGAGGTAACCTACATTGTGTTTGATAACTGTTAATGTATTTTTTTTTGTTGGCTTGAATTTATGTTAGTTTAGACCACTAGTTTAGAAGGGGTAGACTTTCTAATCTTAATCTTTGATGTAAATTACATCCACCAGTTAATTTAACCCACTAATTAACCCACTAGTTAATTTAATGTGATAATTTTCCAAGCACTGACCTAATAAAAAAAACTTCTAAGCACCGACCTAAGAAATAACCAGTGGTATAACCAGACCACATAAAATACTGCAGAAGATTTAAAAAAATAGCAAAATTTTGCTTTTATCTTTGAATAATTTTGAGCTATTTTTGTAACTAATTAAATCTCTCCTCCAATATTTTACACCACAACGGATGGAGGAAAGATAGAGAGAGAAGAGAGGAAGCAGGAAAAGATGTAATGTGAGGGCAAGGGAGAAAAAGGAATGCAATGGAGGGAGTGAAGGATGGGGAGAAAGATGGAGGACAAAGAATCATTTAGACCAGAAAGATCTCATTTTATATGTGATTTTATTTGATTACTCAACATTCTGACAGTTGTGACAAAATTGTTTTTTTTTTATTGTTTTATTATTCATATGTGCATACAAAGCTTGAGTCATTTCTCCCCCCGGCCCCACCCCCTCCCTTACCACCCACTCCCTCTCCACCCCACAACCCCTCAATACCCGGTGAAACTATTTTGCCCTTATTTCTAATTTTGTTGAAGAGAGAGTATAAGCAATAATAGGAAGGAACAAGAGTTTTTGCTGGTTGAGATAAGGATAGCTATACAGGGAGTTGACTCACATTGATTTCCTGTGCATGTGTGTTACCTTCTAGGTTAATTCTTTTTGATCTAACCTTTTCTCTAGTTCCTGGTCCCCTTTTCCTATTGGCCTCAGTTGCTTTTAAGGTATCTGCTTTAGGTTCTCTGCGTTAAGGGCAACAAAAGCTAGCTAGTTTTTCAGGTGTCTTGCCTATCCTCATATCTCCCTTGTGTGCTCTCGCTTTTATCATGTGTTCAAAGTCCAATCCCCTTGTTGTGTTTGTCCTTGATCTAATGTCCACATATGAGAGAGAACATATGATTTTTGGTCTTTTGGGCCAGGCTAACCTCACTCAGAATGATGTTCTCCAATTCCATCCACTTACCAGTGAATGATAACATTTCGTTCTTCATGGCTGCATAAAATTCCATGTGTATAGGTACCACATTTTCTTAATCCATTCATCGGTGGTGGGGCATCTTGGCTGTTTCCATAACTTGGCTATTGTGAATAGTGCCACAATAAACATGGGTGTGCAGGTGCCTCTGGAGTAACCTGTGTCACAGTCTTCTGGGTATATCCCCAAGAGTGGTATTGCTGGATCAAATGGTAGATCAATGTTTAGCTTTTTAAGTAGCCTCCAAATTTTTTTCCAGAGTGGTTGTACTAGTTTACATTCCCACCAACAGTGTAAGAGGGTTCCTTCTTCCCCGCATCCTCGCCAACACCTGTTGTTGGTGGTGTTGCTAATGATGGCTATTCTAACAGGGGTGAGGTGGAATCTTAGTGTGCTTTTAATTTGCATTTCCTTTATTGCTAGAGATGGTGAGCATTTTTCATGTGTTTTTTGGCCATTTGAATTTCTTCTTTTGAGAAAGTTCTGTTTAGTTCACCTGCCCATTTCTTTATTGGTTCATTAGTTTTGGGAGAATTTAGTTAATTTTAAGTTCCCTGTATATTCTGGTTATCAGTCCTTTGTCTGATGGATAGTTGGCAAATATTTTCTCCCACTCTGTGGGTGTTCTCTTCAGTTTAGAGACCATTTCTTTTGATGAACAGAACCTTTTTAGTTTTATGAGGTCCCATTTATCTATACTATCTCTTAGTTGCTGTGCTGCTGGGGTTTCATTGAGAAAGTTCTTACCTATACCTACTAACTCCAGAGTATTTCCTACTCTTTCCTGTATCAACTTTAGAGTTTGGGGTCTGATATTAAGATCCTTGATCCATTTTGAGTTAATATTGGTATAGGGTGATATACATGGATCTAGTTTCAGTTTTTTGCAGACTGCTAACCAGTTTTCCCAGCAGTTTTTGTTGAAGAGGCTGCTATTTCTCTGTTGTATATTTTTAGCTCCTTTATTAAAGACAAGTTGGTTATAGTTGTGTGGCTTCATATCTGGGTCCTCTATTCTGTTCCACTGGTCTTCATGTCTGTTTTTGTGCCAGTACCATGCTGTTTTTATTGCTACTGCTTTGTAATATAGTTTGAAGTCAGGTATCGTGATACCTCCAGCATTGTTCTTTTGACTGAGTGTTGCCTTGGCTATTCATGGCCTCTTGTGTTTCCATATAAATTTCATGGTAGATTTTTTGATCTCTTAATGAATGTCATTGGAATTTTGATGGGAATTGCATTAAACATCTAGATTCCTTGTGGGAGTATAGACATTTTTACTATGTTGATTCTACCAATCCATGAGCATGGGAGATCTCTCCACTTTCTATAGTCTTCCTCAATCTCTTTCTTCAGAAGTTTATAGTTTTCCTTGTAGAGGTCGTTCACATCCTTTCTTAGGTTTACACCTAGGTATTTGATTTTTTTTGAGGCTATTGTAAATGGAATTGTTTTCATACATTCTTTTTCAGTTTGCTCATTGTTAGTGTATAGAAATGCTAATGATTTTTCTATGTTGATTTTATATCCTGCTACCTTGCTGTAGCTATTGATGATGTCTAGAGGCTTCTGAGTTGAGTTTTTTGGGTCTTTAAGGTATAGGATCATGTCATCTGCAAATAGGGATATTTTGACAGTTTCTTTACCTATTTGTATTCCTTTTATTCCTTCTTCTTGGTAATTGCTCTGGCTAGGAATTCCAGTACTATGTTGAATAGGAGTGGAGATAGTGGGCATCCTTGTCTGGTTCCTGATTTTAGAGGGAATGGTTTCAGTTTTTCTCCATTAAATATAATGCTGGCTGTAAGTTTGTCATATATAGCTTTTATAATGTTGAGGTACTTTCCTTCTATTCCTAGTTTTCTTAGAGCTTTTATCATGAAATGGTGTTGGATCTTATCAAAGGCTTTTTTTGCATCTATTGAGATGATCAAGTGGTTTTTGTCTTTGCTTCTGTTAATGTGGTTTATTACGTTTATTGATTTTCATATGTTGAACCACCCCTGCATCCCTGGGATGAAGCCTACTTGGTCATGGTGAATAATCTTTTTGATGGGTTGTTGAATTCGGTTTGCCATTATTTTGTTGAGGATTTTTGCATCAATATTCATTAAGGAGATTGGCCTATAGTTCTCCTTTTTGGAGGTGTCTTTGCCTGGTTTTGGGATAAGTGTAATACTGGCTTCATAAAATGTGCTTGGCAGTTTTCCTTCCCTTTCTATTTCATGGAACAGTTTAAGGAGGGTTGGTATCAGTTCTTCTTTAAAGATCTGATAGAATTTAACAGAGAATCCATCAGGTCCTGGATTTTTCTTTTTGGGGAGACACTTGATTGCTGCTTCAATTTCATTTTGTGTTATAGATCTATTCAGGTGATTGATTTCCTCTTGGTTCAGTTTTGGATCCTCATATGTATCTAGAAATCTGTCCATTTCTTTAAGATTTTCAAGTTTATTTGAATATAGGTTCTCGAAGTAGTCTCTGATGATTTCCTGGACTTCCATGGTGTTTGTTATTATCTTCCCTTTTGCATTTCTGATTCTACTAATTTTGGTTTTTTCTCTCCTCATTTTAGTCAGGTTTGCCAGGGGACTGTCGATCTTGTTTATTTTTTCAAAGAACCAACTTTTTGTTTCATTAATTCTTTGTATGGTTTTTTTGGTTTCTATTTTGTTGATTTCAGCTCTTATTTTTATTATTCCTCTCCTTCTATTTGTTTTGGAATTTGCTTGTTCTTGTTTTTCTAGGAGTTTGAGATGTATCATTAGGTCATTGATTTGGGATCTTTCAATCTTTTTAATATATGCACTCATGGCTATAAACTTTCCTCTCAGAACTGCCTTTGCTGTGTCCCATAGGTTCCGGTAGGTTGTGTTTTCATTTTCATTGACTTCCAAGAACCTTTAATTTCCTCTTTTATTTCATTGATGATCCATTGTTCATTAAGTAATGAGTTATTTAGTTTCCAGGTGTTTGCATGTTTTTTGTCTTTACTTTTGTTTTTGAGCTCTAGTTTTACTGCATTGTGATCAGATAGTATGCATGGTATAATTTCTCTTTTCTTATATTTGCTGAGGCTTGCTTTGTGCCTTAGGATATGATCTATTTTGGAGAAGGTTCCATGGGCAGCTGAGAAGAATGTATATTGTGTAGAAGTTGGATGAAATGTTCTGAAGACATCAAGTAGGTCCATTTGATCTACTGTATATTTTAGATCTTGGATTTCTTTATTGATTTTTTATTTGGATGACCTATCTATTGATGATAATGGGGTGTTAAAGTCTCCACAACCACTGTGTTGGCATTAATATATGCTTGTAGGTCTTTCAGGGTATGTTTGATGAAATTGGGTGCGTTGACATTGAGTGCATACAGGTTGATGATTATTATATCCTTTTGGTCTATTTCCCCTTTTATTAGTATGGAATGTCCTTCTTTATCTCATTTGATCAATGTAGGCTTGAAGTCTACTTTGTCAGAGATAAGTATTGCTACTTCTGCCTGTTTTCAGGGGCCATTGGCTTGGTTAATCTTCTGTAAGCCACAAATTGTTGGATCTTCCTTTTTAACCCATTTCGTCAAATGGTGCCTTTTAATGGGGTAGTTAAGTCCATTAACATTAAGTGTTAGTACTGACAGGTATGTGGTGATTCCTGTCATTTAGTTGTCTTAGTTGTTTGAAGGTTTGATTGTGTGTACCTAAGTTGAGGTTACTCTCTACTTTCTTGCTTTTTCTTTTCCTGTGGTTTGGTGCTGCCTGTCTTTTCATGGTTAAGTTGGGTTTCACTTTCTGTGTGCAGAATCCCTTGAAGAATCTTTTGTAGTGGTGGCTTTGTGGTCACATATTGTTTTAGTTTCTGCTTATCATGGAAGACTTTTATTGCTCCATCTATTTTGAATGATAGCTTTGCTGGGTAGAGTATCCTGGGGTTGAAGTTATTTTTATTCAGTGCCCAGAAGATCTCACCCCACACTCTTCTTGCTTTTAATGCTTCTGTTGAGAAGTCTGCTGTGATTTTAATGGGTTTACCTTTGTATGTTACTTATTTTTTCTCTCCTACAGTCTGCAATATTCTTTCCTTGTTTCTGAACTTGTTGTTTTAATGATGATATGTCCTGGGGTAGTTCTATTTTGATCTGGTCTGTTTGGTGTCCTGGAGGCCTCTTGCATCTGTATGGGATTTTCTTTCTCTAGATTTGGGAAATTTTCTGTTATTATTTTGTTGAATATATTACGCATTCCCTTCGCTTGTACCTCTTGTCCTTCTTCAATGCCCATGATTCTCAAGTTTGGTCTTTTGATGGAGTCAGAGAGTTCTTGCATTTTCTTTTCACATGTCTTGAGTTGTTTAATGATTAGTTCTTCAGATTTTCCTTTGATTACCATTTCATCTTCAAGTTCTGAGATTCTGTCTTTTGTTTGTTCTATTCTGCTAGATTGGCCTTCCGTTTTGTTTTGCAGTTTTGTTTCATTTTTTTTTTCCTGAGGTTTTCCATATCCTGGCTGGTTTCCTCTTTAATGTTGTCTTTTTTGTCCTGAGTTCATTTATCCATTTATTAATTGTGTTCTCTGTTTCACTTCGGTGTTCATACAGTGCTTCTATGGTTTCCTTTATTTCTTCTTTTGCTTTTTCAAATTCTTTATTTTTGTTGTCTTGGAATTTCTTGAGTGTCTCCTGTACATTTTGGTTGACCCTATCCAGTATCATCTCTATAAAATTCTCATTGAGTACCTGTAGTATGTCTTCTTTTAAATTATTCTTGTGGGCTTCATTGGGTTCTTTGGCATAGTTTATCTTCATTTTGTTGGAGTCTGGATCTGAGTATCTGTTTTCCTCATTTCCCTCTGGCTCCTGTACTAATTTTTTGCTGTGAGGAAACTGGTTTCCCTGTTTTTTCTGTCTTCCCGTCATTGTCCTTGGTGTTGTTACTGTCCCTGTACTGTGTGCAATTAAGTATTTTCTAGCTTGTAATAATAACAATGGTAAGATTTAGAATGGAAGGGTGAGAGGAGATGGAAAGCAAGAAGTTAAAGAAAAGGGAAAAACAAATAAACAGACAAGTAGAAGAAAACAAAACAAAGAATCAATCAAGGAAGTTTCAAAGGTATAAACAGGGAGCGTTAATGTACTAATCGACAGTAAGCTGAACAGGCATTAGAGAGACAGAGAAAGGATTGAAAATATAAAATAAAAAGAATAAAGATAAGGATAAAAATGAAAAATAAGTAAATGAAAAAAATATATATATAAATAAAATAAAACAAAATGAAAAATAGATTAAAAAAATGAAAAAAACCCTCCAAATTCAAATGCAATGAAGTTTCAGTCTCAATAATTTTGGTGTCTGTCTCAGTCTCCAATCCTGGAGATGGTGCCTCAGATGTTGTTCTGTAGTTGTTTCATCAAAGGGGATGCATAAAGTAGAACAAAACTGCACAAAAAACAAAAAACAAAGACCAACAAAGTGTCCCAAGTTCAAATGCAATACAGTTTCAGTAAGTTTTTCAGCATGCAGGTGTAGTTTGGTTGTTTTCTCATCAGTGGTAGGGAGAGAGAAAAAAAAAAGAGTCTGGAGACAGTTCTGTGAATGGTATCTGTGGCTGTGGCTTGCCTGTCCACAGCTGTCAGCCTGCTGTTGCTGGAGGTGTTATTTATGCAGATCTCGGGGGTGAGCTTAGCACTCACCTGGCCCTGAAGGCTTTGATTACTCAAAGTTCTCCTGTGCGGGAGCCTCTGCTACAAGCTTTCCCCTTTCCAAGCACACTGGGAGAGGTGACACTGCACCCACTTTCTCAGGCCTGCGTGTTTGTTTACAGCTCCCATGGGAAGTGGGTCTTCCCCCCTATCCTGTGGAGTTTTCCTCCCACTGGAGCTTTTACAAGCTTTCCCACTCCTGATTACTGGGTGGTGCTGCTGCTCCTACCAGCCGCAGTGTTTGTTTACAGTTCATGTGAGAAGTGGGTCTTCCCCTCTCTCCTGTGGAGTTTTCCTTCCTCTGCCACTCTCACAAGCTTTCCTGCTCCTGGTTGCTCCAGCCAGAGCCTCTCCCACCCGCCCGGCTTGTTTATTTACAGTTCCAGGAAGGATTTCCCTTCCCCCACTCTTCAGCGCTCAGTGCATCCCACCCTCTTTCCTGTGTTCTTTATTGTTCTTATTGCTTATTATTCAGTTTCTCTTTTTTCCCCGGGTGGAGGTCAGTCTGTCCAGGGGGCTATGCTGATCTGACCCAGGCTTGTCTGTGGGAGTACCATGTACCGCTAAGCTCACCTTGTCCACGTCTTCCCAAGCCCTCTGGGTGCAGGCGACTGGCGGCCCAGGAGCCCTCCTGGTTTCTCTGTTAATGTGAATTGGAGATGCTCTATGCCGGTTGGAGGTGTGGAGGGGTCAAATTTTTTCATCTTCTCCATGGTTTTGCCTGCAAGGTGTGTCTCCAGTGTCTCTCCAAGATTTCATTATAGGAGGCACGCTTTCTGCTTCCTCCTTCTAGCCACCATCTTGGAAAAATGACAAAATTGTTTTAGATAAGAGGGCTTCTCTACTTCATTTCACACCTGAAGAATTAAAGTTCTGCTGTGATAATGATTTTAAAAAGTCATTCTGCTAGGTGTAACTATGAGGTTGGAAGTGACAGGATGTTTACAGTACTTGCTTGGATGCCTTACACATGAATTGAGCCTATGTTAAAAACATAATAATATATATTCTGCACCATTTAACAATCAACATTACAAAGAACAAGAAAGACTATAGAAATGGCTTTGACATTCTGTCTTCCCTACCCAAAACTAAGAGAACACAATGGGATGCACATTTACACACACACACAAAGAAAAACAAACACATGGTCTCTTGAAAATTAGGAGCAAATGACTAATAAGAGGAAAAAATGGATCAAGGTTTGTCACAAGAGTTGAATTACTTTTTTCTGCATTGTTGATAATGGCATGTTGGAGGACCTACATATGTAAGTTGCATTTCTGAACATGAAAGCAAATCATTCTTTTGCATTAGTTTAATACTTTAGAACAATATGTGTTGCCCTGCTATCTTGTAAAGCATAGTGTTACATGTGAAACTTTGATCTCCAAAAAAATACAAGGATCAAAGTCTTCCATCACTGTGATATAAATCTCAGCTAAAACAAAGTGATAATAGAGTAGTCAAGAAAGCAACCTGTTACAAATGCCTTTGAGTTGGTGTTACTATATGTAGTTGGCAAGTTACTGAATTAATTAATCATTTCTTTGAACCTCGATATTCTGCTGTCACTAGGTTAGGAGTAAATGCCAGTCACTGTTAATCCATTTGAAATTCATTTTGTGTACTAATATTTTGCAAATCAAGAGAGAAAGAGTAAAACTGTGGCTCTGGAAAACATATGGTGGAGAAAGTGTAAGGTATAGAAAAGTGGACAGACAGGAAAATTCTTATCCTAAATAAAGGACTGATTTTTTAAGTTAATTTGAGTGTCAATTGCTATAATTAATGCAGTTACTAATGTGAAGTCAGATAGACTGAGCTTGAATCACAGGTCTTCCAATTACCAGCTACTTGAACTTGAGCTAGTTATATGACCTCCTTACCACAGTTGCTTCATTTACAAACTAGAGATGGTAAGAACAACTATCAGATATGAAGATCATAAGCATTACAAACAAATCTAAAGCATTTTCCATAGTGACTTACTATGCAATATTTCCTTTTCATGATTAATTAGCATATCACCTGGATGTAAAAACCATTCATCAATGGCTAGAATTTGAAGGCTGTTCTGAGGAATTATGGGGAGTCTATGGAAGAGTAGCTAAAGCAATGAGGTGATAGATCTGAATTCCCCATCTTCAATTCTGCCCTTATCTCTTTATCTCTTTTATGGGTTTTGGTCTTTTGTTTGGTGTGTGTGTGTGTGTGTGTGTGTGTGTGTATGTGAGTGTATGTGTGTTTGCTTTGAAATAGTGTCTCTCTGTATAGCACTGGCTGGCCTGAACTTGCTACCCTCCTGTTTTAGCCTTTTGAATGCTAGGATTATAGATGTGTGCCACCAGGGCCAGCCTATTCATTTTTGATGGAGACAGGGAGTTTTTGTTGTTTTTCTTTGTTTGTTTTTGGTGGGAATGGAGATTTGAACTCAGTACTTCAGGCACTCTACCACTTGAGCCACATCTTCAGTCCTATTGGATTGATTAGTTTGGAGATGAGGCCTAGCAAACTATTTGCCTAGGTTGGTCTCAACTTCCTTATCTCAGCCTCTCAAGTAGCTAGTACTATAGGCCTAAACCACCAGTGCCTAGCTAATGAAGATTTTTAACATACTCCAAAGTAGTGAGAATATAAAATAAATTTTCATGAACTTATCATCTAACTTCATAAAATTTCTATATCAATGTATTTTTTATCAATGTGTTTTTTCATAACAGTTGACTTGCAAAAGCTTTCTGATGTTAAACAATAAAATTAACAGTTGCTAACTGTAAGCTAAATACATTAGCAGAAAAAAAATCTCTTTGCCATCAATTTGATTTAAGACATGAAAATGGATGACATCTACAAAAAGCACTTCAGGTTCATGTCCATCTCATCTCTGTCTTCACTCTATCCCTTCATGGTCCAACCTAGCTCCATATCTTTAAACTCCATCAATAAGCTACTGATTCCAGAGTTTTTGTCTAGTATTTTTGTTTCCAACTACACAAGATATTCACATGGATATCTAGTAAGCAGTTCAAACACAGAATGCACAGACTTTCTAACTTTGAATTTTCTTCTCCACAGCCATCTTCATCTTAATCATCTTGGTAAATGTTGCTGCCATTCGCTCGTATTTAACTCAAAACCACGGTGATTGTTTTCACTCTTTTTCCTCTTATCTTGCTTACTTATGTCATAATGTCGACACTAAAAACACATCTCAAATGTATTTACTTCCTACCATATCTACTGCTATGACCCTAACATGGTCTCTATGCTTGTTCTCTTGTCCATTTATAACCCATTCTCAATGTAGTTATAAATCTAAGGGATCTTTAAAACACATAAATCAGATGGTATCATTCAAAACACTACAAAGGAATTATACTGTTCTTTGAATGCATTCCAAATTCATCCTGTGGCCCTATGTTATCTCACCCTCCACTACTCCTGTGTCAGGCTTCTCCCTCATTCACAGAACTCCAAGCATCGTGGTTGGTGTACAGCCAATAATCACACCAAACTGGTTTCTGTCTTAGGCTTTTGCCCTTACTCCATTTGCTCTGTGCTGTGACTGGCAATCTTGATCTCTATCATCTAGATCCATTTTTCTTTAAGCTACTCTTTGATTTTTCAATAATGAGAGAGCTCTTCCTCTTCTTCCTCTGTTCTCTTCCTGTCTTCCTCAGGTTTCTTCACCAGTTGACTATGGCAATAGCTTCTTCATGACAACTGATCTTCTTTCCAGTCCCCACCATGACAAATGATACTGCCACTCCTTGTTTTTGCCTATTCAGAGGTGGTAAAGTTTTCCTGCTCATGTTTGTACCTGACCTGAATGCCTTATTACTCATATCATTATAAATAGTTTTTCCTTAATTAACTTTAATTAAAACTTTCAGGTGAGCATTTGTTTCATGCCAGAACTAAGGTTGACAAATATACTGTATGTGGGCATTTTCTATACCACTTTCCCATATTTTATCTCAAGGAAATCTATTGAATGAGTGCCTATTGCATACCAAGCACTAAATAGTTGCTCAATTAATACTATTAAGCTTTCACTATATAAGGTAAGAAGTTTTAGGCATAATTAAGATTCTAAATAAAGCTCTGCTAAATTAAAATGTTAAGAAAATGAAACAAATGATTTATGTTGTGGTGTGTTGTAGTTGCCTTTGTTGTTAACATTTCTGATGATCTTAGATACATATTATGATACAGAAAATACATACATATGTTCACACAAATGTACATGCATACATACATTCATATGTAAATAGGCTTCTTCATGCCTGATTTGTACTGATATTTTCATCTTACAAATTGTAGGAACAAGTTTACATACAGGTTATATTTCCATTCCCATCTTCTACAGCTGCAGTACTGAATCAGTTAAGTAAAATACAGCAAATGCCTATTTTATTTTTATTTTCTCTTGTATAATTATAGGACAATCAAATACATATCCATCAAATCATCAGGAGCCATAAATAGATCTCTTTTCTGTGATGTTTGATTTTCATTCCTCATCTATAAAGCAAAAGAAATGAATCAGTTATTGTGCTTTTCAATGAGTTGTCCAGGAAACACTATTTCTACCATACAACACTTATTGAGTCTGAATCTTGGAGAACAAAAAAGGCAATAGGAACTACCATTTCTAAACAAAGTTCTCAGGCATTCTTATCTATGATAAGTGCTGAGAACATCTAGGATAGAATATAGTCCATGGTATCTGCCAATTTTGATCTTTATTGAAGTATGTCCAACTATTACCAGTATATTGGACATATATTCCTAAACTGATAAAGGCCTACATTTATAAGAGTGAAAATCGACATTTGTCTAAAGTATACGGACTTTACTATGTTAAAATTTACCATCTACCCTTGTAACTGGTGTTTTTGCATCACCACAATTTTAACATCTACAAAGAAAGCATAGTTTTAATGAACTGTGAAGCAGTGAGCCAATCACAAAGGCAACACAAAATTCAATCACAAACACCTGCAACTCATTACAAATTTAGCAGCACAAATGCCAGAGGCTGTAATGGGTCTCAGATAGTCTCTGCAACTCTGCCAATATGCACCTATAATTTGGACTTGACATTTGCAAAAAAGACAACATTTACAAAAAGAAAAGGGCAAAGAGTTTTACCAAATAGTCCCACTCTTTCAACTACTCCCTCCCTGCCAAGACACTGCAGGAAAAATAAAATCAATTCTAAATGCAGGTGCTATTTGTATTCCTTCTGGTGTGCTTATGAAACTAAATTAATTGATAAAGAATTTAAATCAATATTTGCTGAGGAATTTAGAGGTATTGTTTCTCTCCAGAAAGTAACATTCTCTGTAAGTGTCCCCAATGTAAAACTATAAAAACAAAAGAAAGAAGGCAGGGGGAGTGAAAACACAAAATAATGTCAGTTTTATTTTTAGCCTTTCTTTCTATTTTTATGTAAGGATTTGGTAGAATGGGTAAGTGTAGACTCGAAATCTTCCAAATGAAAACTGTCACATTTGCAAATATGGAACATTATAGTTGTCATTGTGTGGAGTGGAAAAAAAAAAACTGAACTCAAGAGTCTGGAGAGTTGAATTCTTGTTCTGGATTTGTGTGACCTTGGAAAAGTTACTTAACTTTCTGGGATTCTGTTTCCTTCATTTTGATTTTTCAGTGCTGCAGATTCTGGTTTGATATCTACCTCAGTACCCTTGCTTTCATAGCAAGCGCTCCTCATTGAGCTCTGTGACCTGCATACAGTTTTTTTTTTCTTTCTGCACTTCCTAAAACATTTACTCTTCCTTATTTTTCACACCATAAGCCTGATACATAGACATTGTCATTTGGAACAGTGCCAACTGCTAATTCACCTACTATCTTAAGAAGTTTTAATTTCTGCTTTGTTTTGAGTATTTTAGAATCTGAGCATGAGTTTCCTTTCTTGTTCTCTCTGCACATTTTGGAAATTGCTTCCCTTCAATGTAATTTTATGCAAATTGAAAAAAACAAGCTCAATTTAATATTTTAAATACAACAGGAAAGTAGTCTGTTAGTAACCAAATGGCAAGTAAATAAAATATTTTAATGTTACTCTTGGCTCTGTAGCTCATCAAAGACAAGCACTATTGAAAGCTGTATAAGGAACTTCTATTTGTTCCTACAAATATGTAATTTACCAGCTGAAGAATCTCTCATTTTATTTATCACATGATCCATAATATTTTTTGTCATTTCTGCTTACTTCAACTAACAAATGCCCTTAAAGTTAATAAGAGTTTTTTAAGTTATCCCTGTATCTGCCATTTGTACTACAGAAAGCAAAGAACACTGACCATCTGTGACTTAGACATCTCATTCTCATATTTTAGATGCCAGATCAAACACCCATACCTCGTATTGCAGATTTACAAGCAAAATCATTTTCACAAACATTTTGAGACTTCCTTTTGCTCACCTCAGGCACTATGAGAAGTTCCTTTCTTTTATGAAGAGGATACATGCAATGCCTGAGTAGGCAAGACAGAGTATGACAGTCCGGTATG
Organism: Castor canadensis; assembly: GCF_047511655.1. Taxonomy (NCBI): domain Eukaryota; kingdom Metazoa; phylum Chordata; class Mammalia; order Rodentia; family Castoridae; genus Castor; species Castor canadensis. Next base: position 48,857,773 of record NC_133398.1, on the reverse strand, counting down.
GAAGGAAGAAAAGGAAATAGAAAGGGTAGAAGGTAAGCAAAGATTGAGGGCTACATATAAACAACAGACATTTATTTTCTCCGTGTTCTAGACCAAAAACAAATTTCAGATCAGGGTCTGGCAAGGACTCTCTTCTGAGCTAGTGGACCACTACCTCTTTCCAGTATCCTTATATAGTGGAGAAGAAGAGATCCCCCTTTCCCTTCCTCAGCATATGAGGCCAGTCATGTCAGATTAGTCCCCACCTTTATAACCTCACTTAATTTTAATTACCACCTAAAGATCCCATCTCTCCATATAGTCACATTGAGGGTTAAGACTTCAACATAGGAATTTGGAGAAGACACAACACAATCCAAAGCACTATTATTATAAAAGTAATAAGGTAGTGAAATATTCATAATATGTCTTATATTAAAATACCAGATTTCCAAACCTACATAATCATGTTAAGTGCCCATGTGCATATATATTCATAGAAACTTAATTACAAAAATATCACCACCATATTTGTGATAATTGCTTTGAATGATCAGATTATACATGATATTTAACTTAGTTTTTATTTACACAATTTTCTACAATTAGGAAAATATTATTAATAAATATTACTTGAGTGAACTGACATATTCTGGAAAACAATTCACTACCTTCTGCAGTGATTTATAACCCTCTGACTCAGGTCACTATAAGTTAAACTATTCCTCTGTTTCAGTGAACGCAAAACCTTGGAATGCTTCTGTGAGTTCTCCTGGAGTGTAAATTATGAGATTATTCCTAACCTTGTCAGGCTGTGGTGACATACTGCCTACTATAATATAATAGAAGCAATTCATAAAATATTCCTTTACCTCAAGCAGTGTCAAGTCCTATGGTTTTGCAGGTGCCATTGTTCTTGTTCCTCACAGAACATTTAGTACAAAGGGTCCTCTATGGGACAGAAAAGAGTTGATAGCTGATTTTACTTGCTAATTCTCCATTGTTATTCTAGCATTAAGGTGGCATTAGTAGGATGCTAAAAAGATGTTTAATGAAAGTGATCAGTGCTCCTGCTGGTGCTCGACAAATGCTTTAAAGGTGGCACATGACATTGAGTCTGTACATCCAGGTGGGGTTTGGGACAGATGTAAAACCCTAGGTTGGTAAAAACCTATATCATGAAGCCTTGTCAATGGATTCCTGGAGAGAACAGTAGAGTAGTCTTCAGTAATCACAGGAAACAGGCATAGTAAGCCATGTTCAGCACTTGTGTAGCCTTGAAAGTACGCATAGGTAATCTTACTTCAGCAGCTTACTGCAGAAGGTGAACTATCTTCCCTCAAACAAGGCACTCAAGAATAAAGTAAGTTATGACTCAGTCCAAAGGAGTTCAGGTTAGGGTTCAGGTATAGGGAACAGAAAGAAGCAGGGGAGGGGTCTTGGCATATACTGTTTTCCAGCCATAAATCTTCACATATTTTGGAAACTTCATTTTGCAACTGATAAACTATTTCATTGCTATTCCCAATTTGCTTCATGAGTGAGTTCTGGAATAATGTTTACTATTTTTTAATACTCAATATCTGTGTTTTCCATGGCATTAAAAATTGGGACATTGATAAGTTAAACCAAGTAGAATTTTCCCATCATCTAAATTCAACCTAATTATGAGAATTTAAAGCAAAGCAAGATGATTTAAGTATTTGTTAGTAACATAAAAATCATTAAATAGGCAGAGTCAGTGTCTTTGCCCACTTAGCTGTCTATTTGACTAATGGTCTAATCTGCAGATGGCTTAAAATTTCAATTTATTTAGTACCTCCTTTGCTCCTGAGCAAAACCTAGTGCACGTGATTCTCTAAGATTCTCTAAGATGTCTTCAGTTGCACACTACTCTAGCTGGCAGCTTACCCTATCATAAGGCTTTGAAGAATGTTTACTTCACAATCTACTAATTAGGAGTGCATATTTGACCTTACTAATCTCTTCAGAGGAACCTGATATGAAGTAATGCATTTTTAAAGATAATTTTTTTTCTGAGTGAGAACTAGTATAAGAGGCAAAAAGTGAAGCCTTACACAGTTCAATAAATATTCTTATCTATGTAAATAACCTTAAGACCTTTCATTTTCTTGATCCAAAATATTTGTCCACCAATGAGACTGGGGGTCAGAAGGAAGAGTGTATAAAAATGACACTGTCCGTTTTATTTTAAAAGTATCATGTGCTGTAATCACTGCTAACATTGGAAAAGTTCACAAAGAAGAATCTTTTAATGGATTGATTACTTTCTCTAGAAAAATGTAAAGACATCAGTATTTTTATTATATCATCAATATCTTTTCCTTCAAAATATCTAAAACCTTTTTTTTTCTGTTTGGCCTATTAGTTTCTATTTATAACATGCTTCTGTTATTCTCTAGACTTGGTGACCTTAGGAAGCCACCAGAGCAGCAGGGAAAGTACTTTCTTGACATTTGAGATTTCTTTCTTTACAAATTATGACCTCATTTCTACTGTCTTTTCTTGGACTTAAAAAAAGGTAAGGCAAATGAAGCAGGCTAGAATTAAGGAAAGTTTGGGACTCTTAGAACATAAACACTTAATATTGTGTTTCAGGTTGAACATTCCTCTCTTTCTCTGAGCATTCTTTTCAATTGCTTATGTGTGTAGGTTATTCACACCTTAGCTCAGGGACAATTCAAACAATTCTCACCTGGCCCAAGGACCACCCATGTCCCTCCACACTCATCACTTATTGTTTGGGAATCACCAGGTTCTTCCCTTCCCATAGATTGCTTTATTATTATTATTAGTAGTAGTAGTATTACTGTTGTGCTGGTTAAGAGTATACTGGGGCAATTACAAAAGTTCTTACAATGCATGAAATATATCATACTTGAATTCACCCTCTCCATCATCTCCCCTATCCTCCCACCCAAGAATAGTTTCAACAGATAAAATTTTTGCATTTACATACATGAGTACACAGTTTTGTACTGTATTCACCCTCTTACCCCCTTTCCCCACCATTTTCCCCCTCCCACTGATACCAAACTCCCCCTAAGCAGGACCTATTCTACCCTTCTATTTGCTGATTTTGTAGAAGAAAAAGAAAAAGGGAAAAAAATGACACTTTTGCTTGTTTGTGATAAAGATAGCTGCACAGGGAGTTTCCTCATGATATTTCCATGTATATATTTATTATAACTCCAATTAAGTTCATCTTCTTAAGCACCTGGAAAACAAAAAAGGTTCTCTCTGCTTCCAGCTTCCACCTGGTCCCACCATGCTTCCTTTTATAACTCCACTCCCTGTCTTTCAGTAAACTCCTTTACACCCATGTGTCCTGCCATGGATTCTTCCACATGGGACACAAGAATCTAGCAATCTTCTAATCAGAAACTGCATCATTGCAATTAACAGAAATATTCAGAAATCTCAAATCTTCCTTTATTCACTTTCCTACCTTTCTCTATCTCTAAAGCATCTTACCATTTAAAAACTGATAAAAAAAAAAAAAAGAAGAAGAAGGAAGCTAGGTTTTACTTTTATTCTCCACAAAAGTAGAAACATAAAGCTATGGTCAAGCATCCAAGCTGAAGAGCTTACTAACACACCAGGGGTTTAAATCCCAGTCTTAGGTGTGTAATTCTGGACTTGTTATTTAGCCTCAGTTTCTTCACTTCTAAAATAACATAAAAAGACTCAGAGTGTTCTGTGAGGAGGAGATGACAAGTAGAGTAATATAATGACTAAAACACACACACACATGCAAAATCTTACATTCCTATTTCCTACAAAAATTGTGACATGGATGCTATTATTCTCAGTTTACTCCAGAAAAATAAACACAAAGTATTAAATGCCATATCCTAATTAACTTGGTTGAGATTTAGCAACCAACTTTTAACATGAAACTATATTTTCAAATACAGGTATAGATATATTAGGTTTTTTATATTTTAAAATTTCCATAATTTAGGTGATCAACAAAAAGAAAGTTAAAAAAGAATTTAAAACAAACAAAAAACTGATAATAACTCTTGGTTCTTGATATTTAATGAAATCCAAGCAGAAAGTCCTGCTTCAAACTTTTCATCTTCAAATCTGTCTAGTCTTGGCTGTCATACACCAAGAGGAAATATCTAGGATGCTTCTTTGCTAACTCAATTTGTTTGTTTGTTTGTCTCTTTCTCCCCTACTAGGTCTACATTAACATTTTCTTTCTTTTATGAAAAAATATTCAAATGCAAAGAGGAAACAAAACACTTAATCCACTCCAGTAGGTCTGTGGGACATATGGACTGTGGAGTAATTTAATCCAGCCCACCATGGAATCTGAAAATTGCTTCTTCCATCCCCTGCTGTAGCCAAATCTGAATGCAGGAAGAACAGTCTCAAAAACAAGAGTTCCCGAGTGCTGTCTCTAAGGGGCAAAGCCACAGAGGTGTACATCAGTGGGGGTTTATGAATTCAATTTACTCATATTCAGAACAGTAGAAGAGAAATGACTGTAGTTCCATTCTTTTACAAAGCTCTGGGTTAGGATAAAAAGAAAAGAATTTGATGCTTCTGACTCATTTAGCAGAAATATAGAGTCAGCTCTTACCCAGGAACAGAAGAAGAATTTCTAGAAATTCATAACTTATATTGATAAGCAAATCCCTTGATGAGACAGAACTGGCATTCTTACCTCTCAATAACAATAAAGCTTTGTGCAAATGGCACCTCCCATCATACTTTAAGAGCTGCCAATTAATGATATTCCTCTATTCTTTAGGGAAAGCAATATATAAACTTGCTTAAACTCTCTTTTAAAAGGTCCTTGGGTAATTTTCTTTGAGTAGAAGTGATTAAAATATTTAATGGTGCCTCTTTGCAAAAATAAAAATCTCTCCATTTTGGGGACTTAGATCTCCTATACTGGCCTCATTAATATTCTCACTCATATGCTTTCTCTTTTTGGAGTTTACTAGGTTTTCATTACCCATATGGCTGAAGTGTGTTTAAACATGAACATCACAATCTCATTAATTCAGTGCCCAGCAAAAGTAATTCTTCATAAAGCATCAGACATCTCCAAGAAGCCTCATTTAGGAGAGGTACTTTATTTTGTCAAGCATTTTTATTGCTATATCCCAGAACATACAAAGGCATGCAGAAGATAACATGAGCCTTCCCTAGTTGCATACCATTGCTGAATGTAGAAAATCTATTGCTTTATCTCGGTACTATCTCTTCATCTAACTGTCCTCTCAGTTAGTGAATTTAGCAAATTTTTTTATTTTTATTCATACATTCATATGTACATACATTGTTTGGGTCACTTCTCCCCACTTCCTCCCGCCGCCTCTCTCTCCCCCTCACCCCCTTGCTTCCAGGCAGAAACTGTTCTGCCCTATTCTCTAATATTATTAAAGAGAAGACATAAGCAATAATAAGAAAGACAAAGTGATTTTGCTAATTGAAATAAGGATAGCGATTCACAGAGATTCCTAGCATGGCTTTCATGCACAAGTCTATTACAACCTGAATTGATTCATCTCTACCTGGCCTCTTCGCTACTTCCTGGTCACCTTCCCATAATGACCTCTATCGCTTTAAGATTACTGTATTAGCTCCTGTGCAGTGGGGACATCAAACACTTTCTAGTTTTGGGTTTCCTACCTATCCACATTCTTCCCATATGTGCTCTCCCCTTAGCGTGTGACCCAAGTCCAACAATATTACTGCCTTTGTCCGAGATCTAAAGTCCACATATGTATGCATGTGAATAAGCAAAATAAATAAATAAATAAAGTCCACATATGAGGGAGAACATACAATTTTTGGTCTTCTGATCCTGGCTAACCTCACTCAGTATGATGTTCTCCAGTCCCATACATTTACTTACAAAAAGATTTCATTCTTCTTCATGGCTGAGCAAAATTCCATTGTGTATAAATACCACATTTTCTTAGCCCAATCATCAGTAGTGGGGCATCTTGGCTGTTTCCATAACTTGGCTATTGTGAATAGCGCTTCAATAAACATGTATGTGCAGGTGCCTCTGGAGTAGCCTGACTAGCATACCTTTGGGTATATCCTTGGAGTGGGATTGCTGGATCATATAAAAGATCTATGTTTAGTTTTTGAAGCCTCCATATTGTTTTCCAGAGTGGTTGCACTAGCTTGCATTCTCACCAGGAGTGTATGAGGGTTCCTTTTTCCCCACACCCTTGCCAACACCTTTTGTTGGTGGTGTTTTCGATGATAGATATCTTAACAGGAATGGGATGGAATCTTAGTGTGGTTTTGATTTTCATTTCCTTTATGGCTAGAGATGGTGATCATTTTTTCATGTGTTTTTTGGCCATTTGAATTTCTTCTTTTGAGAAAGTTTTGTTTAGTTCAGTTGTCCATTTCTTTTTTGGTTTGTTGATTTTGGGAGAGTTTAGTTTTTTGAGCTCCCTGCATGTTCTGGTTATCAGTCCTTTGTCTGAAGTATAGCTGGCAAATATTTTCTCCCACTCTGTGGGAGGTCTCTTCAGTTTAGACCATTTCTTTTTTTGTGCAGAAACTTTTTAATTTTATGTAGTCCCATTTGTCCATTCTTTTTCTTAGTTCCTGAGCTGCTGGGTTCTATTGAGGAAGTCCTTGTCTATACCTATTGCTTCCAGAGTATTCCCTGCTCTTTCTTCTATTAACTTCACAGTTTCAGGTCTGATATTAAGGTTTCTTGATACATTTTGAGTTGATACTAGTACAGGGTGATAAATACAGATCGAATTTCAGTTTTTTGCAGGCAGATAACCACTTTTCCCAGCAACAACTGTTGAAGAGGCTGTCTTTTCTCTATGATATGTCCTTGGCGCCTTTGTCAAAAATAAGGTGGGCATAGCTGTGTGGATTCATATCCAGGTCCTCTATTCTGTCCCACTGGTCATCCAATCTGTTTTAGTGCCAGTACCATGCTGTTTTTATTGCTGTTGCTTTGTAATATAGTTTGAAGTCAGGTATTGTGATATCTCCAGCATTGCTCTTTTTCCTGAGTATTGCCTTGGCTATTCGCAGTCTCTTGTGTTTCCGAATGAACTTTAGGGTAGATTTTTCAATCTCTGTGATGAAAGTTATTGGGATTTTGTTGGGAATTGCATTAAATATGCAGATTGCTTTCAGTAGTATAGCCATTTTTCACTATGTTGATTCTGCCAATCCATGAGCATGGGAGATCTTTCCATCTTCTGTAGTCTTCCTTGATCTCTTTCTACAAGGGTTTGTAGTTCCCCTTGTAGAGATCATTCATATCCTTTGTTAAGTTTACTCCTAGGTATTTGATTTTTTTTTTTTTGAGGCTACTGTAAATGGAATTGTTTCCATATATTCTTTCTCAATTTGTTTGTTGTTGGTATATAGAAAAGCTAATGATTTTTGTAAGTTGATATTGTATCCTGCCACCTTTCTTTAGCTATTTATGGTGTCTAGGAGTTTTGGGTAGAGTTTTTTGGGTCTTTAAGATATAGGATCATGTCATCTGCAAATAGGGATATTTTGACAGTTTCTTTACCTATTTGTATTCCTTTTCTTTCTTCTTCTTGCTTAATTGCTCTGGCTAGGAATTCCAGGACTATGTTGAATAGGAGTAGGAATAATGGGCACCCTTGTTTTGTTCCTGATTTTAGGTGAAATGGTTTCAATTTTTCTCAATTAAGTATGATGTTGGCAAGAGGTTTATCATATATAGCCTTTACAATGTTGAGGTACATTCTTTCTATTCCTAGTTTTCTTAAAGCTTTTATCATGAAATGGTGTTGGATCTTATCAAAGTCTTTACCTGCATCTATTGAGATGATCAAGTGGTTTTTGTCTTTTCTTCTATTGATGTGCTCTATTACATTTATAAATTTTTGTATGTGGAACCACCCCTGCATCCCTGGGATGAAGCTGACTTTAATGCTTTTCTATAGGTAGATCCTGTGCCATAGGAAAAGAGGAAAATTCAAAGTAACTGAAGGTCACTTTAATGAATTAATCAACTTTTTTGGCTCTCTGAACCTGCTTGACTAAGTCACCTAAACTCCTTGAGTTACAATTATTGCATTTACTGAACATGGATACTACTACTTATATCCTTATTGTCAGGATTAAATGAAATTATCTATGTACAAGCAGGTGGTACATACCAAGTGTCCCAGGAAAATGATTTTCAAAGATTGATAATGATGATTTCACTCCTGATTAAATATAAAGAAAACACAAGAGCTGTGGAATTATTAGTAAGCTGTATTACTGTTTGCATGCTCTAGAAAGATGTCCTCACTAGGAAGTGAACTTTTGGCAACTACTGTGTTTTTGTTTTGATACTATTCTGGACTATGTATATTGATCTGGTGCATTTGCTTTCCCTTCACCTCACTCTGGAAAAACTAAGCAACTGTCACTAGTTATGAAAAACTTCTTTTTAAATTTTCATTGCCTACTTTACTTTCCTAAATCAAGAATTTACCTAAATCTTTCACTCTAATCCCACTTGTAAAATACTTAAGTATTATGGTAGAAAAAAGTCCTGCCCAGACCAGTCTGTGAGTCACTATGATCAAGTTCCAGTGGTTAATTATGGGAATTAGAAGAAATAATGCAAATCTCATGCATGTGATCAAAGTCGAAGGAAAGGGAACTGAGAAGTACTTGGAGCACCAAGAAGTACCTGTGGAGAATTTTCTGGCCATGTAGGGAATGGGATAATAGAGAGAATCTTTTTGGATATAGTTAAGCATTTGCCTTACTTGGGGAAGGTCTGATTGGATGGCTGCTTGAGATTGACTTAAACCAAGCCATTTATCATTAAAAAAAAAAACATGCTAAGTTAGATTGCAGTTTATTAAGTAGGATCTCAAAGTACAGAGACGGCCTGAAGCTAATAGCCTTTTACATATTTAACAGGTGAAATGTTGAGGTATGGTCATGGGGTGATTGTCCAGTTTGGGAAACTACACAAGAGAGTCTGGTCTCAGAGAATCACATTTAATAAAGATAGGAAAAGGATTAAAGAATTTTAGAAGCTAAAACAAAATGAAAACAAAAACTTTAGATGATTTTATTTAATGTAGTATTTGTCAAACCTTTAATAAGGATCTTTTTTTTTTTTGATGTTATGTGTTGTACTCTCCAAAATAGATGTTGAGATAGAGTTTGAGGTTCTAGAGAAAGTGAATGTGCCCATAAGAATAGCTCTCTTTGTCTCAGGGTCTTTCTATTACCTTTTCCCTCAGCCACCAAATGAGGAAGACTAGGAAGATGGTTCAATGCAGCTGAGGCCTACCCTGTAGAGAATAAGAAGGCCAAGCATTGTACTGATGTACTTCCTCTGACTGGACAATAAGTTTTCCTTGAAGAAAATGTTTCTCCACGTTGATCACATTTGTCTTCACTGGTGTCCATTCTGCATAGTACACATTAGGAAACCTAAAGTTTTTTGCTCTAAACCTTTTAAGAGCAAAATAATTTTTTTAACAATGATGGCAAGTTGATTCACATGTGTGGTAGCTTTGGTACACATTCTTAAGGGTGAGTGCATTATTGAAGGAAAGATAGAGGTGTCAGCAATACGAGGTTTAGTAAATTGTGTGTAAAATTTGTTGTGGCAGAGTGGTGACTTTAGGCATAGACACTTATTAATTAAAACTGATTATTTGTATTAGAAATCTGAGGCAAAGTGCAAGAATGAGAGAGAAAATTCCCCACTGATAAATATTTTCTATTTGAATCCTGTACCCTCATTTTCATCAGGTCAAAAGCAGTGGCTCCTTTGAAAACAACTTGACTGCCAACTTGCCAAGTCTGCTTCCCTTTAATGATAATGAAGACCAAATTGCATGACATATTCTGCATGGCAAACTGCATGGCATATACCAAGACACCTAAAATAGACTCAAGAGAATCCTACCTGATATCAGTGGAAAGTGTTTTTCTCAATTTCTGCAACATTAGCAATAGAAAGGATTAGGAAGCAGATGGCAAAAAAAAAAAAAAATGGAAGAAGCAAGTAATATTAAAAAAAAAAAAAACAGAGCTCTGTTAGAAATGTCCCAGAGCTCTTAAATACATGAATCATGTATTTCACTCATATGAAATGTTCTATCTATTCTGACATAGTTATATAACACAGAATAAATTAATAACATCTTTGGTATGTCACAAACCCCTCCTGTTATCACCTTTTGGAGCAGCAGAGAAGGAAAGGAAGGCAGAATAGGAAGAAAAATAAGACGAATTTAGTATATTTCATTTCATTGACTGTCAGGAGATTTTTATAAATTATTGGGGGAAGATACTTAGACAAAATTTAAGCTAAATGAATTATTTAACAAACAGATGCCAAGTGGAAATGCATAATTTATTACTACTGTGCATAAGCTAGTTTAAGGAAACCAAGATTTTTTTTCCTTGTTTGCTGTACTGAAATATTCCCACACACAACCTCATGTACATCTATGGAAAAATTATACATATTGTCACACTCAATCAATCAGTTTTCAATTTAGTTCAGCAAATATTTTTACAGTGTATAAATTTTCTTATGTGTTTTCAAGGATGTAGGAGTAGTCAAAGATATAGAAATTTAAAGAAGAAAACATTTGTTTGCAGATTCATCTCTTTCTTCAAACACCTTATAATGGTCACTTTGTTCAGATTAGCATATTTGGGCAACATCTCCACAACTATGGGCCTAGAATACCTCTTCCCACTTCTCATTTCATTCAATGTACAACTCAAGGGTATTTTCTCCAACAACCCAACCTGTGAGTAGATTCATTTTTGCTGCATTTCATTTATTTGCTAGGTAAAAGTTTTATTATTGTAGCTGGGGTTGTAGTTCAGTGTTAGAGCTCATGCTTAACATGTACAAGGCTCTGGGTTCAATCTCTAGCATCAAAAAACATATTTTAAGCTTTATTGGGGGTATGGTAATTATTGGCTTAGGTTAAAGTGTGAGCTACTAGACTGTGATCAACTTGGGTTTGGGAAAGTATCTTACTCTCTTTAGGAAATGGACAAGATATTATCAATGGAATGTTAAACACTGGGAAAAAGGAAAAGGAAATTATGAAGTTGTGAATATATGCAGAAAAATTTTCAAAAAAGGATTCTTAAATTTTAATATCCAGCCCCCTGTGCCCCAGTTTCCTCATTTCTAAGAAAGATGTCATGAAAGAATTTACCTCATAACATTGTTATGAGAATGAAATGAATTAAGACATAAGAAATTAATTAAGAGGATCCAAGATGGTGATTGGGGCACAGAGGCAGACAGTGTGAATCAGGGACCTAGCTGAGACCCTGGAGCCATGCTTGGTTGAGGTAAAGCACCAAGGAGAGTTGAAACTTCAACACCTTGAACCTGTATCCCGTGAAAGGCTTCTCCCTGTCACACTGAGAGAATAGGAGGGCTCCCGCCACTGCCAGATGCTGGCTCCAAACCTGCCTGGGAGACAGCAGACCTAACAGGTGAGCACCAAATGTCACAGAGTATTCCTCCAGCCACCCCTGGAATAAACCAGCATAGCCCCCTGGGCAATCTGACACCCCTGCAAAAAACAAAACAAAAAAAAAACTGAACAGTAAACAACAAACTGAAAACTAGCACACAGCTAGTGTTGTGGAATGGGGTTGTTGAATGTGCACCAGAGAAGGGAGGACGGTAAAGAGCTGAACTCCATGCAGACTATAGGAAAACAAATGGCTGGAAAGGTGGGAGAGTCGACAGTGGGCAGGTGATAGGCCTCTGCCTGAAGTAAGGCAGGTGATAGACCACAGGGCTATTCTCCTGGACCAGTGAGCAGCACCCAAAGTCAGATGGCTCTGCAGGAATGAAGAACAAACAGTGAACCATCATAACATGCTGACAGCAGGGATTCGGGTGATGGATCACTGCCTTGCCCCAGGGAAACAGGGCAGGGCAAAGAAACAAGCTCCCAGTAAACAAGCACAGCGAAAAGCCAACTCCAAAGCAGGACAACTGGTGGACTGCAGAGCTATCTCCTGAACCTGAGGAGACCATGCAGGCTTAATCTGGCACACCTCAGTGAAGGAGGAGCTGACCAAGCAGCTGCCACTGAAAGACAGTAGAAAAAAAAACACTACCCACAGGCTAACCACCTGGTGAGACTATGACAGAGCTTCTGCTTAAATACCAACACCAGGACTGGATGCTGGAGGAGTAACACCAAAATTTAAGACTGAAATTCTATTGTTCCTGAACCTGGAGTTTTTGTTTGTTTTGGTTTTTTTTGTTTGCTTGTTCATCTCTCCCTGTTGATTTCTTTGTTTTTTTCTTTATTTTTAGTTTTATTATTGTGAATTAGTTAATACTAAATTACACCCAGAGCAGGAACAGAAATAGCATACACACACTTAGCTAAAAACCCAATATAGCAACAAGACAAAATTAAACCAAGGGAAAGAAAACAGGTTACTGAAACTACCAATGAGCCTATCAAGAACATAGTTGTACAATACTAAGTGAAGCAATGGGAAGAAAAAAAAGGGATGGAAACCATTCTTTGCCCCAAAATAATTTAATACAGGATTCAGAGGGAAATGAAGAAAACAGACATCCAGTTCCAGACTCCAACAAAACAAACCTCACCCCTGTTAGAATAGCTATCATCAAAAACACCACCACCAACAGGTGTTGGTGAGGTTGTCAAGCAAAAGGAACCCTTATACACTGCTGTGGAATGCAAGCTAGTGCAGCCACTCTTGAAAACAATATGGAGGCTTCTTCAAAAACTAAATATAGATCTTCCATATGATCCAGCAATCTCCAAGGATATACTACTCAGGCTACTCCAGAGGTACCTGCACACCCATGTTTATTGCAGGGCTATTCACAATAGCCAAGATGCTCCACTACTGATGATTGGGCTAAGAAAATTGGTATTTATACACAATGAAATTTTACTCAGCCATGAAGAAGAATTAAATCTTATCATTCTCAAGTAAACAGATGGAACTTGAGAACCTCATCTTGAGAGAGGTTACCCAGGCTCAGAAGACCAAAAATTGTATGTTCTCCCTCATATGCAGACTTTAGATCTAGAGCAAATGCCGTATTGTTGTTCGACTTGGATGAAATGCTAAGGGAAGAGCACATATGGAAGGAATGGGGATAAGGTGGAAACCCAAAACTTGAAAGTGTTTGATGTCCCCACTGCAGAGGAGCTAATACAGTAACCTTAAAGTGACAGAGGTCAATATGGGAAGGTGACCAGGAAGTAATGAAGCGGACAGGTAGAGATGAATCAATTCGGGTTGCAATACACTGTGCATGGAGGCAATGCTAGGAATCTCTCTGTTTAGCTATCCTTATCTCAACTAGCAAAAATGCTTTGTCTTTCTCATTATTGCTTATGTCTACTCTTCAACAAAATTGGAGAGAAGGGCAGAACAGGTTCTGTCTGGAAATAAGGGGTTGGGGAGGTGAGAGAGGGAGTGGGGAGCAGGGGGGAAAAATTGCCCCAACTATGTATGCACATATGAATAAGTGAAAAAAAAAAGAAATTAATTTAAAAAGTGGTTTGGAACTTGTAAGATAGTTTAAAAAAACTGGATGAGGGACAGTGCTAATATGGTAAGCACTAATAGCAATACGGCAATAATGGTATCTGTAAACTCTTTGGTAAAGTGGTTTTGTAAAAGCACAATTGAGTAGGTAGATATTGAGAAAATTGCTTTGGCTTCCTTTTACAATGAGGCATGTAACTTTGAGAAAAACATTATGCTTCCAGAGTCTAGGTTATCTATCTTTGAAATGAGAAATTTGGAAAATGTTTTGGCTAAGGTTTCTTCTATCCTTAATCTCTTTTTTAATTGTACCAAAACTAGTTTTATGAAGTGAATTTGTTCCTTTCATTTGTGATTTTAACATAAATTATTAATCATAAGGGTTTTTAAAGTTATTCTTAAAGGCATAACACATCATGGAGCTGTTACTTATGGATGCCAATGATGTAACAAAGCAGGGCTTATCTAGTTGAGGAGTTATCTCCCACCAGCAAAGGAAAAATGGTGATTATTTGCTAATAATGGCCAATGTTTGTTAGTAAAGCTGACACTGCAGGGGCCAGCACTGTTGCTTTGTTAAGTGCAACCTGACCTCAACATTTTCTTTCCATAGGCTGTCAAATTCCCCATTACAGGAAGAAATGTATTTTTATCGTAATTAAATTAGAATAAGGGTACTTCCAGATAATTATGATGCTCTCCATTGAAATCAAGCAATTCCTTTACTTTGTTTCTTTCTGTGTCTCTATTCTCCCTTGTCTCTTTCAGAGCAGAGAACCTAGAGACTTGGAATTTTAGCAAAGTACATGCCCTCACTGTAAGAGCTGCACATTCTTACCTGGCTCATTACTGCTCCTTCTTCTGACAACACATTTCCCTTCTTTCCACAACAGTGGTGAACTTCTAGTTGCCCTCTAGTATCTCAGTATCTGGTAAGAATCAGCTTTAAGTCCTGTTGAGTCTTCTTTTTGATGTTTTGCTTCCTCCCCTTTTGTTGTTACTGTGGCCTTCGGTTCAGGTCACTAAGATGTCACACAATTTTCTGTACTAGTCTCTGTAAAGTTCAGTAGGCATTTACTGACTACCTAGTATAAATGAGCTTGCACACTAGCCAAAATAAGCTAATTGACAATTAGCAACAATGTAAGCCCACTATGTTTTCTACTGGGGTTATTCAATGGTTAAATTTTGCATCTAGAAGGGCCTTTAGAAATATTCTAATCAAGCATATTCCATTAGAGCTTTGTGAGACAATGGAAATATCCTAGATATTGAGTATATGAAGTATGCCTAGTACTAATGATGAACTGTATTCTTAATTTTAAGTAATTTTGATTTAGAAAGCAATATGTAACTAGTGGCTACTATAAAATGGGTTTTATACATGAAGAAGCCCAATTAGAAAAATTAGAGATACTATAAGAGGCACTCAACCTGCTTTGACTGAAGAGCTCTGACTCCTTACTTGGGCCCACAAATTAACTAAAAGCTGGAGAAAAGCAAGGCATCTGTTTTCCATTTTGTATCTCTCTTCTCTCTTTTCTTGGAGCCATTCTTTCTAGTCACCTTGTGACAACTTTGGAATCAAAGAAGGACCAGAATGACGGATAATGTCTTCACGACAAGGGACCAATTACCCACAATGGTAGACCCTCCTTTTGATGAACCAAATTTCCTGACTCCAGATAACAATTCTGAAATATCTCCCAGGACAAGAACTGAGATAATGACCAACCAGGCCACACCTGTAGCTGAGATGGTTTAACTATGCATACTTTTGTCCCCTCTCCCCAGTTATTTGCCTGTATAAATGTTTAATTAATGTCTGAACCTTGAAGATGGATGAAGATGGGTTGAGAGCTTACTCTGTCCCAAGCCATGTAATAAACCTCCTTTCTCTGCCTTCACCATGCCTCTTTATTTGGTGTTTCGTGGTGAATGGCCAAACCCGGCATATGGAATCTCAGGAGTTTGGGCCTTGGGTCCAAAACTATGATTTCAATACTAATTCAAGGTCATATAGACATAAAACTCCTAAGTAATTTTAAACCCTCTTTTTCTTTCCAAAGTCATAATTAACCAAGTGGTAAGTTCTAAGTTGAAATTATATTTAATATCTGAAAACATTTCAACATATCCAGTGCTTCCACCACTTACAGGCCACCATCTTCTCTATCTGCTTCCATCCCCAGAAAGGCATTTCAAGGCCTTATAAACTGACTGTAGTACCTCTCTGATATCATTTTACCAATCTCACATTCATTCTTAATCTGCTATAGCCTGAAGGGCTCCTTGTAGCTCTTCCAATACTCTAATTGGATTACCACCACCTCATTTTCACACTTGAATTGTCTTCTGTCTTTAGAGCCCTTATTTCAGGCATCTGCTTAGTAAGTCAACCCACTTCTTACTTCTCAAATGTCCCTTATTAGAAAGAAATATGTAGGATTGTATGTCTGCTTATAATCTGTCCACATTAAGAATAAAGATGTGAGAGAAATCGACTATGTCCTACATATACAGAGATGGAAATAGGGTCACCCAAGGCAACCCAAACTGTCAAATTATGCATCAGTGTGAGGTATGAATTCATACTACTCATCTCAAGATAAAACTCAACATAAAAACCACATCTGGAGTCAAAAATGGTTGTTTTGGCTTTGAAAGAGAAAACTTGGAAAATGCTATTCAGTATTTTTTAATTGAAAGGTATAAGAAATTTCAAGAAAACAACCCCTGATGAAGATGAGCACGCAACAAAGAAAGGAGTCCTGAAGACAGCAAGGCAATGCACCAAATGGAAGGGTTTGTATCAAAGAACCAGTGATACCACAAAAATTTATAAATGACTTTCAAATGTTTAATTCTATTCTGAAACATAGTCATAAGAGTGAGGATCACAGATACTGCAATAATACAAAAGAAGAAGTAACCCTGCAAGGGAGTGAGTCTAGTTAGAGGAATTGGAACAGGTTTCAGAAAGAAGGTAGATTTGGGACTAAAAATAGGACTAGAATTTCTTTAGGCAGAAATGAATACTAAAAGAAAGTGGAGGAAGAATAAATAAGGTATCTCTGACACCAAGGCTACTCCTCTATATGCACACAATGGAAGGTATTTGTTTATTCATTTTAAAGATGTCAAAATTATATTAATACAACTTAGGCCCTTTAAGGAACCTTAATTTAGCCAACAGTATACAAAGTAACAGAAACAATATTAATAGAGGAGAGAGAGAGAAGAGAGAGGAGGGAGAGGGAGGAAAGGAGAGAGAGAGACAGAGAAAGTGATGTAGGATTATAGGTTGAGCCTGGGGCAGTGTGGAGGCAGAATTCCTTTAGAGGGAATATCAATGGTCTTCCCTTAAGGCCTCCCACAGATTGGATGAGGCCCACCAACATTATGTAGGAAGAGCTGGGTTTTTTCTATGTTTATTAATTGTTAATGTTATCTTTAAGAATACCTTCACAGGTACATCTAGGTTAGTGGTTAATCCAGTATTGTCTTAGTGCTGTGAACTAATAAAGTTGGCACATAAAACACCAGCTCCAGAACAGAGGCTTATTGGGGAGAATATGACTTAAATGCAAGACAGAAGTGCAGCTTGCAACTAAATATGATTTCAGCAATTTTATTTGAGTTGTGGCCCTATCGATATAATATTGTAGCATTTTACCTAGAATTTCTGCTGCATAGTTGAGAAAACACAGGACACCTCACTGTGTACACATTGTTATGAAT
The DNA here is from genome assembly GCF_047511655.1 of Castor canadensis. Lineage (NCBI taxonomy): Eukaryota > Metazoa > Chordata > Mammalia > Rodentia > Castoridae > Castor > Castor canadensis. The sequence goes on along the minus strand of NC_133398.1, from coordinate 48,840,505 downwards.
GTGGGTGAAGATGGCTCCTTTTTGAAAAGTTGTATCATCTGGTTCCTAATTTGTTTGCATGATAATCTCCCTCTCGAAATAAGAATGAAATCTAAAAGGAGATTGGGAACTAGGGATATAGCTTAGTAGTAGTGTATTTGCTTAGCATGTGCAAGGCTCTGGTCCCCAGTACCTCAAAAAGAGAGAGAGAGATTGAAATAAATAACATTTCTGAATTTGATGATAACACATGTCTGATTTTCACTTCCATATTCCTCCTATCTCACAATAAAATGAATCACAAGAAAAGACAGCAACCCCCTCTGTGTGCTATACAATCTCAGTTCTTTTCCCACTTTACTCATCTTATCACTAAAAAGATCCACAAAAATGAACAACATGTTTCTCAGGAATTGCAGAATTGAAATTCTTTAAGGTTTCTTTTGGAGTTTCTGTTTCATGGTTTTTATTTTTCACTGTGTGAACTTTTCACCAAGTAGAACGTAAAGCTATCTGCCTCTCTGTGCACCAGAGAACCCTATCTTCAATTTTCATATGCCAAGAAGCTTAAATATCTGTAATAAAATGAATTAAGAGAATCAATATATTGTGTTAACCTAATCACATTCACAAAAGCTAGTTTGAAATTCTTCAAGCCAATCCAAGACCTTCTGTTCAGATGCAGAAAATTTAAGGAAGGAGATTTTTCCTGTCAAAAATAATTATTCTTTTGAATATGTTTTGAGCACTAGCTGAATTAGCAACATCATACAAGACAGTCATAATAAGAAGTTAAGAACAAAAAGCCTCAGTCTATGCCATCATGGAGATATTGGTCAAGAAAACTGCCTATAACAAGAAAAACAAAAACAACAGAGGAAGACAGAAGTGGCTGAAATAATAAAGTTCTTACACCTAGGCAGATGTCATAATTTCTTTGTTCCTCAAACTAGACCCTCAATTCAAAACACCCCTGTTGTTTGAATATATGCCCTCCTAAATACAATTCATATACTACAATGCTCCCTCTTATAGAATTAAATCGTATGCATACTAGGAGATGTTTTTTTTTCCTGCCTCAGAAAGAAATCTAGTTGAAATAACACATTTCCTTTATGCTAGGATCTGCATGATGTCATTGCTTCACATGCACTCTGTGTGCCTTTTGCTGATATTTGGTGCTTAAGAATGTCCACCATGCCAGATTCTTGCCTAATTTTCCTCTCATCTGCTTGCATGGCTCTTAACCTACTCTTACCCCAGTGTTTGATATTTGTAATATGGTGGGCTTATGTCTATCAGCTTAGTTTCAGCTCACTTCCTAAACTATAATAACTTCTTGAAGGTTTTCCTGACAACACACCAAGCCTAAACTAACAAAACTAGCATATCTATTGTTCTCTTAGGACAGGTTTCCAGTGCTGTTAGTTGATATACTTCACTGACATGAAATAGTACTGGCACAGTCTGTCTGGTGTGCTAATGGTTTGCTGTAAAACTATATATAAAACAGTTGTTCTCTAAACTTTCTTTATAGGTTATTATTAAAATGCATAGACACATTTCTGGAGTATGTGGGGGAAATGCAACTGATGATTTCTAACTCTAGATGCATTTGTAATAGAAGAAAAAACTAACATTGTCTCATTATCTTGGATGTATTCTAGGTGACACTTAATGATTGAGCAAATAATAACATACATGATGCCTACCTTTTAGCAACTCATAACTTAAAGGAGATAATATGACTTACATGGAATTTGGTAAATTAGGATTATTTGCATAGACTATTAAGGTTTATTGAATACTGAGTATTATAATTATACCTACTATTGAAACTCAGATCTTACATGATAAAATATTGCTACCCTAATATTCTGTAAGGTAATATTTACAACATGAAACATTTAACATGAAGGCATTTCACTTTTAGGGACTAAATTGCATGGGATAAATAGAATATGATACACTTCTTTTTACTAGAGTATCATAGAATTTTGCCTTAATAACACTGGAAACAGAGCCAACAATAAGGACTTATTAAAAATTGGTTATTCTTCTAGGCTTATTACACATATTAGCACATTTAATCCTAATAGGAATCCAATAATCAAAACATTTTAATAAATTGTATACAGTGAGGAAAATAAGGCTCAATCTAACAGAGCTAACTCTTAAAAATAAAATGGGAGATGGAGCAGTCACCATTTGAATGTATATGTACTTAACATCAAAATTTATACCCATAAAATTATGCACTAAGAAAAATGTCTTCCTAGAAATAAGCAGCAGGGATTAAAGTTCCCAAGGATCCTAAAGGTTTCCTGGTGATCCTAACATTGTCCTCCATGAATTTGATAACATTTTATTGAGCATTTTTTCATGGTACTTTACTTACTTCATAACCTTCATATTAGGACATTGCTGGTTTGTATAGTTTCTTCATCTTCTATAAATTTTCCACCAAACAAGTGTAAAAACCAAGTTGAACAATCCCTAGAACATGATAGGTACTCAATATATGCTTATTTAATGATTAAAAATATGACTACAAAGAGGAATAAATCCTTTTAATAACTCATACATCTGAGTTTTTAAAAACTTTAATAACTAAACTAATCATTTGTTTTATTTCATTCCTGTAAGCCAACATGATCATTAAAAACAATTTAATTAAATAATGTCTGTTTTTCATTGATCTTAATTTTATATTTTAACTTGTTTGCCATAAAATACACTGGAGTTTAATTTCACTCCCTGGGATTAACATTTTTTCTCAGGAACATTATAGTAGAAAAAACCTGAGCCCTACTGTTAGGTATTGTTGAGTGTTAGGTTATCTCTATTATATGGTATCTTTAATGTTACTATCTATATCAATATGCTAAGGTTGGTGATTAAGTGTATTTCTCAATTTCTCAACACATAATTGTTTATGGCATATAGGCAGGAACTCACAAAGCTCAAATGAATTTTAGCTGTCATCTTTATTCTCTTTATAATTTCCAACTTGCATATAATTTTTCATTTCATTATCACCCTGTATGTTTTTCTTTTTGTATACTGTATTTTTTCCCTTTTATTTTGCTTCCTTTGATAGCCAGCAATTGGATATAAGAGAATGTCACTTTTATTTATTCTCTTTTTCCTATTTGACTAAAGACAAGGAAATTAACACCTTGATAGAAGGCACACTGTAGAACAGATCAACATCGTAGAACACTTTACAACCTCCCAGTGTACTATTATTACAAAATTTAGAAGAAGCCATCACAACTTTCCACTTGTTTTAGTTTCTACCTCAACTACCATGATCACATAAAATGACAGTAATAAAAGTAAGATTCTTGGAAAACCAACTGGACCTCTTAAACATTGTTATTAGCACAACTGAGAAACAAGGATCAAATTTATGTTTGTATGAAAGGATGAACTAAACGGAAATTGATAAAATCAATTAAGTTAACTAAGGGTTTCCTCAGATAGACTAACAACTTTAATTTGTTTCTTGTTCTCAAAGAAGTTCTAAGAACTTAAACAGAATATAGTAGTCTACAATGCATACTTGAATGAAATTGCAATCATTAACAGACTGAAATATTCTTTAATTGTTGTATGAGAATAATTTACCATATTATTTGAATTGCCTCACAGAATACTACTTGGGAGAATATTTTTTAAGGAATTATCATTATTTTCTTCATCACTAAACAATTAGCAGCTCACTCTGAATAAAGCACAATAGGTGACATATAGAATATACCTCAAAAACTGGTAATCTAATACTACCTAAAAAACATTATGTTTGTAAGAAGGACAAAATATTACATTCTTACAACATTTCAAATATTTTTCCAAGCCTCAATTGATAACTACCTTTGGTGTAAATCATACTTCATATTTTACTGAGAAATTCAGTATCCTATAGAATTCTAAAATTAATCATTAAGTGTTTTGTTATAATTAAAGTGCACATGGTGTATCCAGTCTCTGTGTGATAAAAGTAACTACCTATAGTTCAATCCCTCCATGTACTCTGAAAAATATTGCAAAAATTAAAGAAGGAAAATGAATCAACTAAGACCCATTCTTAAACAATTTTAGGAAATATCACTTCTGTGAATACATGAGTATGTAAAATCTGAAGAGTTGGATCCAGAGTCCCTAATAGCAAAGAGAACTGGAATTTTGCACAGGAAATGTTGTTTAATGGAGTCATGGAGGTGGCCCATTAAAGAGAGCGAATCAAAGGTATCACTTCTGGAAGGAACAGATTCTACCTGAGTGGAGAAACACTGAGAAGAGCTCTGAGATTTAGTGGTTTAGACAAATGTCCATGGGAAGGGTGTGGTAAAAGAAAAGAGTATGGTAAATATCTTGGAAAGATAATACATTGAAAGAAATGAAAGCAATTTTGAAAAATAGATGCTAAAGAGGCTTGTAATGAGGAGATAAGATGGGAATAAAGATACAAAGTTTCTGAAAAAAAAACTTAGTGTCCAGAAATTAGAAAAATACAGGCAAATACTAGATATAATTTATATTTTTATAAAAATTATACTATATAAAATACTATAATATTTTAGTACTATACTATAGTATAGTATACTATATTATAATACTATAATATACTATAATTATACTATATAAAATATAAAAATTATACTACTATTACATTGTGGATCAGAAGAGGATACTGAGCACCAAAGGGACAATGTAAAGCTCTTATGCTTTTTTTGGTTAAATTATCAATTATTGCCTGCCAAAGTATAACTATACAAATACATGTTTTTAAAAAAATCTTAAAGTCTATGCAAGAAGAAAATAGAAAGTGGAAAATAAATTTTATTTGGATAAAAGCACTTAAAATATCAAACTATTGTATAATATTCTTAGAGGAATTAAATAACTTTTAAAAAGCAACTATAGACATCAAGGAACATCAAAATACACAACTTAACAATTCAGAAAACTAGAGGTTGTAAAATTAGAGTTTACTAAACTTCAGAAACTGAAGAATGAGACATGATTTAAGAAAGGAAAAATAAATTATAACATCCAAGGGACACAGGGTATGGCTAAAAATATAAGTGACATATAACTAGAAATATAGTAAGGGATTAGAAAGAAACTGATATGAAAGACAAGTAGGTAGAGTCTCTAAAGAAGAAAAACAAAAGAATTGAGATGATTAGTATATACAGCTATGACTTATGAAAAACTTACTGAAATAAAGGAAAAATTAAATTTCTTACTTTTGTATGTCAAAACTATAAAAACACAGCTTTACCATGAAAATGTCAGGAAACATTGTACTCAGGAGTTCTTCCTGATGGATATACTAGTGGAGGAGCTTTGTCCAACCAAAACAGAATTAAGGAAACTATGGCAAAATAACCAGTGGTATATATAATAAATAGCTAGTATTGAATCTAAGATTAAAATAAAGGTAAGAGTAAATGGGAAGAATATTATGCAAGTAATATAAGTTTTTAAATGGAAAGAAGGAATGAGAAAGGAAAAAAGTGAATAAACTCACTTGTTGCCATATAGATGCACACCTATATACACACACCTGTAACCCAAACCAGATTGGGTTTTCTATTTGCTGCAGCAAGAGAGTCTATACACCAGCAGAAACCAAGGGATGTCTCAATAAAAGGATGTTAGGCAGGTTTGTTACAGGACCTGGCCCTATGCTAGATACTCTGGGGAAAGATTCAGAAAACCCAGAAATTTTCTCAGGAATTAGTGCTAAGACCAGGTGCAATTCCATAACTGGATAGCTTGATATTATTTGAGAAGCAGGAGAAATTAAATGGAACTTAATTATAAGTGGCAAAAAGAAATCACTCATGAGATGGGAGCAGGGAACATTTGGCCATTTGTCTGTTTGCCTGTTTGTCCTGTTGTATTATGGTCACAGAGTTGTCATAATTAATGTTTGTATTCTGTGAAATGTGGACAAAACCACTATTTAGGGTATTCTACAAGACTATCACCTGGTTTCTTCAGTCAATGTGGTCATTTTAAAGATATGTCCATAATTTCTTTGATATTCACCTACTCATGAAGTAGAACTTAAGTCTCCTCCCTTTGGCTATGCACTGTGTTTAGTGACTTATTCCCAATGAATAGAATACAACAAATGTGATAAAATGTCATTTCTGAGATTTCATTGTGCAAAGACAATAGTTTCATTATGGTTTCATATCTCCTTTTCCCTTCCTCTCCCTCTCTCTCTCTCTTTTTCTGATAATTTGCCCTGGGAGAGCCAGGTGGTATATTCTGAGATACCCTATAAGAGTTTCCATGTTGTTGACATCAAAGGCTTTCTATAAATTCACCATACTTACTGAAAACTACATGAGTAACCTTGGAAGAGTAGCCATCCACTTCAGTGGTATTGCCAGATAGCTAGTCCTGGTGGACATCTAGGAGGAAGCACATGCCAATCCCTGAGCCAGAATAATCCAGCTAAACTGCTTCTGTACCCTTCTGTTTGCTCATTGAAACTGTGATGAAATAATTTTTGTTGTTTTAAGCCATCAAGTTTGAGGGCAATTTGTTACATAACAATCAACTAATACATTCAATATTGCATAAAGAAAAAAATTTAGATTAATGGAGACTAAAGAAATATAATAATAAAGCCAATAGCTAACAGAGACTAAAGAAATATAAAAAACAGATTCAATACATGAAACTCAACTTGGTAGCATAGATGAATTTTGAAGATGAATCAGAAAAGTTGATATTAGGAATTATTTCTCAACTGCGATAATGTTATTTTGATTGCGTTACAGAAACTATATCATTTTAGGAAATGCAAGTTGAAGTACCTGGGGTTAAGAGATGCTAAGTTTGGATAAGTGTCCCAAAAGCCGATCTATTAAAGCCTTGTTTGCCAGCCTGTGGCATTATTGGGAGGTGGTGGGTACTTTGAGGTGGGGTCTTGTAGGAGGAGGTCAGATTTCTGGGGATGTGCCCTTGAAGTGATATTGAGACTACAGGTACTTCCCTTCTTTTTTCTTCCTGGACACCATAAGATGAAGAGGCTTTCTCTACCATGAACACTGGCCATGATGTACTGCTCTAGCCTCAGGCCAAAAGCAGCAAGTCAACTCATTATGGGAATAAAACCTCCAAAACTGTGTGCCAAAATAAGCCATTCCTCTTTCTAAGTTGATCTTTACAGGTATTTTTTACAGACTGAGAGCTGACTAATATAAGTGACATGATATTTTTATAACTAGCATTTAAATGTCTCTACAAGAAGTTATATGCATATACATATCAAGCCAGTATGATGATATTTTATCAATTGCTTAATCTAAGTTAGTGAGTGTATGGCAGTTCATTCTTTCACTCCTGAGAAATTTAAACATCTCTCTCAGTTTGCATAATTTCATAATAAACAAGTAGAGGGAAACTGCCTAAAGATACCATGGAAATACTTTTTTCTAAATGTTCAAGGACCCTTAAAACTGACCAAATTCTTTCAGCCAGTAATTCCGCTCCTTAAAACATAACCTAAGAAAGTAATCAGCAATGTGGCATAGGTTTATACACAAAGACATTTTTTAATGCTATTATAATTGCCAAAAGCTGGAAATTCCCAGAGTAGAGAGTGAGTAAATAAACCATAATTTACACATGTGATGGTATATTTTGATATGATTAAAAATAATACTTTCATAGATTTAATATCACAGAGAGTTGGTCACTATTTAGTATTGAATGTAAGTGGTAGATACAAAATATACAAGGTGTCAAAATTATATAATATTATATGCATTATAGATGTATGTTTACCTCTCATTTATTTCTAAATGAAAGTGGACTTTTTCATGTTTAATGGAATCACAGTGAGTAGACATTAATCTTTATACATTTGGAAACTTTTTTAAAAAGGAGCAAAGATTACTTTTATAATAAAAAAATTGGTAATTAAATTTCAAATATTTTATAAGATCATATTAAAACTTTTATGTAATTTATATTATAAAGATTTTAAATTATTTATAATAAAAGCATTTTGCCAATACTTATAGCATGCAGGTACATTGTGAACATGTAAAAAATAAATCAGCATTTTGCTTATATATGTTATTTAATATAATAATATATATTACTATACATGTTTATAGAGAGAGAGACATAAATATATATGAAATAAATGACAGGTAAACATAAATGATATGCCAGGACACATATATATGATTCACTATTTGCTGGAGTTTGAAAATTTGATTTAATTTTACCATAATAGACCCAAATATGTAGATGATACTTTTACCTTTAATAACTGTCATTAGCTTTCTTACTTCATTCAGGAGGAAGTTATCATCTTTGCATCATATCTCAGCCTGAAACATTGCAGCTCAAGTCCCCCTAGTCACTTCAATCTGTTGTTTTTATCTAAACTGTGAGTTCTAGTCATATTTTAAGCTAGAAGTTCTGGTCTTATTTATTTCTTTCATACCTTGGCTGTGATGGATCAATCTTATTTAACATGAACTTTGAGGGACTTTTGTAAACCTTTGTTTTCTCAATCTCTTCTCAAATCTCTGTGTTCAAACAAAATGCCTTTGGATGATAAAAGCAGCCTAACTGTATTAAATCACCAAGAACACTGGTCTAGTTCAAGGGCATCTTGTTTGATTACAGATGTTCAATTCAGTCTCTTTCCCCTAAGGGCAAAAATATTTTTTTAAAGTGTTGTATTTATAAACTTTAAGTGAATTGGTACAAAAGTTGGATCCAGATGGCTTGAAGCCAGATCATACACATAAGTTCCCACTTCTTCAGAAAATCTTTGTGGAAATCCATTTAATGTGTTGGACAAACATATGTTAAAGTTTGACAACACAAAGTTTGTTGACCTTCTGTTTTTTTCCAGCAGTGATGGAATATTCTCCGTTTCCTATATGGTCATCTCTCCTGCATGTAGCAGATACAAAGATGATCTAGACAGAATTCTGGCCTTCAAGGAGTCAAATCTTAGTGGAGGGTATGGACACAATCAACCTACACTGGTAATTTTATAAATATTTTGAAAAGAGATGTATCCACTAGGTGTATGAGGAACGACAGGCAACTCAACTTAATCTGAGGAGTTCACATACATTTTAGAACTATAAAAACGTCCTTTTTAGACTGCATTTTATACCATACCCATTGACAATAGGACCAGACTTATCCTTTTAGACAATATTATTCATTTAATTTTATTTCTTACATACAATACCAGTGTTCTCATCCCCATCACTACTAACAAACAAGGTTCAAGAATGTGGGAAGTGAAGTCTGCATTAGTGAAAGATTGGAAAAGGTTTAATTTCCCTTAACATAATTACCATTGAACTTGCTGCCTACTGTCTTTTTAAAAAAAATTTATGGCAGGGATGGTTTTATATATGCACTTCAAACCAAACAATTTTCTCTTTGTTTGGACTTTCGATTCTTTTATCATTTCAGTCTGCAGCTGGCACATACTTAATCTTTTATTTAGAGATTGTAGTGATTTTTGTAGTGTAGTATGAATAATGTTTCTACTGAATTCAGGCAATTCATTGTATACTAACTTATTCCCACAAAAAGTGAATTATTTAGGTCTGAGAATTATTTTGCACTTAAAAACCTTAAGTGATGATTTTGCATGTTATTAAATCACTTAGGATTTTTAAGTTATTTTGATTTAATAACAATATTTATAGAATATCGGTGAGCACAGCACATGGTGACACACGTTTGAAGCTGTCATTGCATTTTCCTGGTTTTGGAAGCAGCATGTTTCCCCACATTGAGAAGTTTATCAGGAATTCTTTGAAGATAACAGCAATTTTCTTTCCATTATTGTTTTGTTTGTTATTAGATTACTAATCTAACCAATACAGGACTGGCAGTTCTTACCGCATTTTAAACATGATTTTTGTTTTTGGAAATTAGATTTAGGTGCTCTATTGCTGTTTTCTGATTCATTATATGTATTGTTCCTATACATTCTAAAAGTCGTATTTTATGTTTTCTTTTATGTTTATCTAAATTCAAGCACTCATGCTAATCAATATATCTCTGCAACTCTAACTAGAATGTCTTCTTTGATTTTGCTGTAAGTTTTCATGTCTAACCTACCACCTATGAGAACATAGAAGGTTTGACACAATAATAAGGTGTTTATTGATTTGTGACATTGATAAAGATTTAACAATAAATTTGTTGAATTTTTTAAATGATAAAGTATTTGAAGGTACTTGGCACTTGCTGGTTACTGAGAAATAAGAATCTTGTCTATCAATAATGTCAGAAGAAAAAATAGATGTTTTGAAAGTAGAATTTGAATATTTTGGGGGGATGGAGGTGAAAAGGTCCGTTAAGTTAGAAAAATATGAATGTTCACATTCTTTTGTCTTTCCCACAATAAGAAAGTGCTCTACCACTTCCCCAGCCCTTTTGATTTGTGTTTTTCTTTTGAGATAATATCTTGCAAACTTAGTCGACAATGATCTTGAACTTTTGGACCTTTTGCTTCCATGTCCTCAGTAGCTGGAATTAGAGGCATGTGATATTCATGATTTATAATATATGTGTAATAGTTTCATTTTTCCTTAATTGTCATATACTCAAAAAATTTGGAATATGTTCAATTACACAGGCTTCCTCAAATTCCAGTCCCTCATTATTTCATAAATATTGCCATATTGAACTATCTCCAAAAGCAATTTTATTGAACCACTGAAAAGGACATAGTGAAGGGCTTAGAAATTCAGAAAGTGAAAGACTGTACTAGACGATAATTGTTAGATAGATAGATCATAAATAGATGATTAGATAGATAGATAGATGATAGAACAAGCTTGATTGCTATTCTTGAATGACTGTCAGTAGACCATTCGGTTAATGGATGCTTGCAACAATAATGGTCAGCCTCAGTGCCACATCAGCAATTTGTGCTTTCTATATACACTGGTACATGCTGTGTTTATATGCAATGGGATTTTATTCAACCATAAAGATGAATGAGATTTTTGCCATTTTCAGGAAAATGGATAGAACTGGAGCACATCATCTTAAGTGAAGTTAGTCAAGTTCTGAAAGCCTAAGGTCACATGTTTTTTATCATATATGAACTGTAAACCCAATACAAACGCAAACAATATTATGAAAAATGGGTCACGCTAAGAGGAAGTCACATATGAGCGAGGGAGGATAAAAGAAGTTAAGAAGTTGAATATGATTGATATAGTCCCTATCTAAAGAATAAATATAAAATTTTAAAACCCGTTGAAATCACCATAAGAAGACTAGAGTAGAAAGGAAAAAAATAGAAGGGATGAACCAATTTGGGTTATAACACATATGTACATGGAAATGCCACGATGAAACACCCTATATAGCTACCTTAGGCAAGCAAAAAAGTTTTAAAAATATGGAGAACAAGAAGGCAGGGTCCTGTCTTGGGGGTAAGAACCAATAAGAGGGAACGAGGATATAAGGAAAGGGTATAGAAGGGTGAATATGGTGGAAATAATATGTATACATGTATATAAATGGAAAAATGAGACCTGTTGAAACTATTTCAAGAATGGGGGGAGTTAGGATAAAGCAAAGTGATTGAGGGGGTGAATTCAGCTATGATATATTGTGAGAACTTTTGTAAATGTCACAATGTACCCCCAGTACAACAATAATTTAAAAAAACAGAAAAACTGGATTGCCATTCCCTACTTAAATTTTATATTGTCTTAAAAATAATATAGCTGGATCTGACATTATAGTATGCCAATTATGTTTGTATGGAACATACAAAGAAAAATGTATAATTATCAGAATAAAGTAATTGGCAGTCAATGCTACCTCAAATATTCTCCTCACTCACCCCAGTATAGGTATTTCTTTCAACACTGAGTAATTGACACCAAATGCCCATTTAACTTGATAATCAAAAAAGCAAGGGTATATTATGAACATAAGATGTGTCCCGCCATTTTTTTCTTTACTCTCTCACATAATAGATTTAATTCACTGAGCAAATAACTCATGTTCTCTGAACCTGAGATGTTGCTATGAAGCGAGTATAACAATACTGAAGAAGCACCATGAAGATTTGACACTGTGTTAGAGGCTACCTCATAGTAGGTCACATAATAGGTCAATAAATCAGAGCTACTGACTGCTGTAACTACTAGTGTCTGTGTGTTTGTGTTTCTACCTCATCAGAGGAACTTTCAGTTAATATTGATGCTGTGAGTCCAACCTTATATAAGCCTTCAGATGCTGTCCTATCTCTGCTCTGTATTGAAAGCTTGGACTTATGACTGTGGCAAACCAGGAAATTAATTTCAGATCCAATTTTGCAATCTCCAGTATTTCTTTCTTCAGGTATCTAAATGTTGATTTTCTACATCGATGTTCATACACCACATATGAGGAAATGATCTGGTATCTATCTCCAAAATTGTTACTAGATCTCAGTGCTCACAGCTAATATTAAGAGTTCTCTCAGACTCATTTCTCCAGGTTTCTGAATTCTTTGAACTCCATCTAAGGTGGATACACATATCAACCTTTTTCATTCTCCTTTCAAAATGAAATTTCCTTTCAGTTTCTTCTCTGCCCAAAGCAGGAAACAACTCTCCTGCTCCCCAGCAGTTCCTTCTATGTTTTCCAATATTAGAAGGCATGGTCTGCTACTTGGAATCATTTCGGATTATTATAAGGGCTCATACTGTACTTCATTAGCAGGGCTGCTGTGAAATTATGAAACATTTTGGTGAAAATTACAAGATATTTAGACTTGTTTCTTGTTGAAAATATGCAAAGCCCTTCAGGGAAAATACAGCCAGATGGTGTTTGAGACATTTATTGTTTTCCTATGAATTTGTAAATAAATACTATAAATTAGATGCTTCTAGTTTTAGAAATCTAGTAGCAAATTAAAATCTGAAATGATATCAAATTAAAGTGCAGAAACTGTGATACTCATTTCTATCCTAAGAGTGTATTTCCTTCTTGTCTGTGCTATAGAACTTTGAAAAGGTTTCAGATTTGATCCAAAATTGATTATTGAAAAGTTTCAGGAAAAGCAAGAGTAGCACCTCCAGTTTTTTCCAGGTATAATTTTTCATAATTCATATAAGCTCAATAATTAACACATACCAAAATATTATAATTCCTTTTTGTATGTGTAGCAATATTGTTTGTATCTACTCAGAAAACCCCAGATAGCACAAATCCATAATCATATAAAATCAAATTATTTACTTCTTATCATTTAAGAGTATAAAATATATAATTTATATTCTTTGTGGGTTCTTGCTGAAGGGCTGTGATTTTTAGAAGCTTACAAGTGTTACCCTGAGGACTTTATTGGAGCAAGTGTAAATACCACATGAGAAACTGTGTAAAGGAAAATATCCTTAGTTTCTAGATGCTTTGGCTGTAAGGTAAAAAACAAAATATTTACTAGTTCTAACAGAGTTCAAACCTGATTCTTATGCAAATCAAGGAGGCATTTTTGAAAATATAAATTATTTATATCCCTTCCCTAATTGATTTAAACTTTTCCCTTCTACTTTGCTTAATGTTCTTTCCCTCTGTTCTCATAATAACCTCCCTTCATATCCTATTTTTCATTTTCCAATTTTGTTTACAATAAAGCAGAGAAAACTTCCAAACAAAATATTTGATCACCATAAAACTGTTTCTAAAGAGTACGGAGTGCTAATAAAACAGAAAGCTGTTCTTTTAGAGTACACCTTTGAAGATAATGTTATTGATAAGAAAAGCTATTTTAGTGTAAGATGTTTTATTGTATTTTGTCATTCAGATTAATTTTTTCTAGTTGAATATGAGCACAAATTTGGAAAGCAACATTCTGTTTTAGTGAAAAAGGTTAAGCGCATGAATCAGATTATTTTTCTGACTTTTACAAATAAACACAATCATTTTCCTCAGTAGTCTTATGAGAGCTGGAGTTAAAAATTAAATTGCCTATTCTTTTTCTTCCCCTCTCTCTGCTGCATTTCTATCTCTTATTATTACACGGGTATTAACAAGGAGATACATTTCAAGGAATTTCTGGAGACTTGTGAAAGAGTATGTGGAACATGATAATGCTCTTAATGTCATGGACAATAACTAGGTTTTCATCTTAAAATAGTTGCCCATGAGAAATGAGCTATGACCAGCCTAGAATCACACTCATTATAGACTGTCCATATGGAAACATTAGTGAAAAACATTCATATTATGTACCAAGCATTTCAGTGTGAAAAGGAAAGTTTCTTCTTTTGAAAAATTTTCTATGAGGGAGACAATTACCATACAGTTCTTTAGTTCTTTACTCATAGTTTTAAAATATAGAAAGTAAATTAAATTGGCTCAAGGAACATAAAACTGGGAAACCTCCATCAAGAATGAATTTAATTCTTTCATTTATTTGTTTATAATTCGCTTTTGAATTTGAATCATTAATTTATTCAAAAATATTCTTTGGGATGAAAAATTTTAACTTGTAAAAGAGCCTGCTTTTATTCTCAGTCCACACTTTTCCGTATCATCTTTAAGTAACCAATAATTTCTTTTTAAAACATCTTGCAGAAATCATGATATATTATGCCAATGGATTGCGGGAGAAAAATTATCTTTCTCTAAACCCAGAAGACCTTGTCAAAAGCCCACTTTCCTCTTTTTTCACAAGGACCATAAAGGCACCTGGAGGCATCATCAGTCATCATCATCTTTGCCTACTACATGCAGAAAATAATTATGGATACATTATATATCTTTTGTAGAAAAAGGTTTCTTTCTTTTCTGTTCTTTTGTTGATGCAAATCCAGCTATCTAAAGTTCAACTTCAGAAGCAGATAGAAAAAAGATATTTTCCGATAGAATCCAAAAAGGGTTGAAAATTAAAACTTGGTTTCCTTCAAGCGTGTATTTTTTGAGAAATCCAGGAAGCCATTCATGACATATTTAAAACCTGGAAGCCCAAAGAAGGCTTCTTCAGTACTCAGTGAATCTCTCCCTCTACCCCTCACATCTCCAAAAAAGCCCTAATCTTGGGTTATTTATGGAACTTGTCAATTCAGGTAATGGGAATAATTTTAGAGCTTGGAAGAGCTCATGAGCTTTTAGTTGGTGGATTAGTCATCTGGCAAGAATTTTTGTTTCAAAAATAAAATTATACTGTACAAATACGATTATGAATAAATGAGGAATATCTCTAAAGAGGTATTCCATGTCCCGCTTCAAAGAATTGAGCTGGGATAAATTGCACTGGAAGAAAGCAAATTGTGGCAAGGAATGGCTCTGACCTGTGATGTCAAATGACTCAACATGGCCTCAGCCAATAATCATGCATAAAACCATGAAAGCACCACAAGACAGGAACTAAGGTAGAATGAAGAAAATCAGAGGAGATAAACTAATTGGGGTCATAATACATACATATTCATGGAAGTATCACAAGGAAATTCCCTGTGTTTATCTCAAACAGGCAAAAATGTCATTTTTTTTCTTTTTTCTTTTATCTTCTACAAAATCAGAGAATAAGAGGCAGAACAGATCTTATGGAACAGGGAGGGGAGGAGGTGATTGGTACTAGTGAGAGGGTGAATACAGTGCAAAAACATGTACATATGTATATATGTATGTAAATGCAAAAATGATACCTATTGAAACTGTTCTAGGAATGGCAGATGGGGGGAAAAAGGAGTGTGATGGAGGATGGAGAGGGTGAATTCAAGTGTGGTATGTATGTTTGATACATTGTAAGAACTTTTATAAATACCACAATGCACCCCTACCCAGCACAAAAATAAAGGAAAAAAAAAGTCCATGTCCAGATATGTCTCAGACTTTATTGCAATATAGTACAAATTTTCATTTCCAAAACAAAATTGAGTGGGGTTGGAAAGAGGATGGAGAATTTTAGAATCATGAATATATCACCTTAAAAATAATCTTGAATATCTTCTAGATAGTAAAACATAGACCCAAAAGCAATGAACATGTCATTTGAACCAAATCATTTAATCTAATTTGAATCTGGTTCATTCAGTTGGGTTTTTATCTCATGTATTTATGTGCTCATTGATTCATTTTTCATGTGTTTTTGTGCTCACTCATTTCACATATATGGACACTGTGAAGGATTGACTAGGCTTGACACAGATCTGACAATTCTTAAGTGGATTTTATGGAATTGATTTCATCTTTTGTTATTCTTTTCTGTTCATTTTCAAAACAGGTACAATAATAACATCTACCTTCAATGTGGATTGAATGAGACAGTTAATGTAAAAAGTTTAGGACAATTCCTGGCACATAAGCGGTATGTGTATTAGCCATTTTTTTTGCCTTTAAAGGTCACCTCTTATGAAGTCTTTTAAATTAACCTCTTTTCTGAGATTTAATTTCAAATTTTCTAATTCACATTGAGAAGAAAGTCTTCCTAGATAAAATCTAGTACCTCAAATTATAATGCCTTGAATTTTACTACTTTTTTCCTCCAAATTAACTCTTGTTATATAATTTGGCCTATTATCACATTGTTCCTTTGTATTGCAGCATTTCCCAGAAAAAAATCTAAGTCAGAACATACTTCAAAAGAATACCTCTCCCAAATGGGATTCTTTAAATTTCAGGCTTGCTTCAATTTCCTTTGTAAAGAGAGGTAAAAACCTAATTCATAAATAAAATTATTAAAATATTTTAAACCTCAGTCTACAAGCAGGACATAACATGTAACATATTGGGTCGTAGGATAAGTAATGGAAGACAAGCCAGTACTTGTATTTTTCTTTTTTCTCTTTTCCTTTGTTCTATAATTCTGTTTTATTTCATTCAGTGATGGTTGCTAAAATAAATGAACATCTTTGATTTTATAAATATTCTTAAATCTATATGTATAAAATTGAAGAAAACTTACCAGAAAAATCTCGAGAACTTATGGCAATAATAATAATTAGATTTTAAAAATTCTACACTTCCTGGTATAGGTGCTGTGAAGATAAGGGCCCTCAACTATCGCCAACCAGTGTGCATGACTTGTGAG
The DNA here is from genome assembly GCF_047511655.1 of Castor canadensis. Classification (NCBI taxonomy): domain Eukaryota; kingdom Metazoa; phylum Chordata; class Mammalia; order Rodentia; family Castoridae; genus Castor; species Castor canadensis. The sequence goes on along the minus strand of NC_133398.1, from coordinate 48,823,464 downwards.
TAATTGCAGATATCTTGAAAACCACGGCAAGCCAGCCAGCACATAGAAATTAAGAAAAAGAGGGATGGATTTTTATAATTTCCCTGTGAAACATAAATACATATCATGTGTATCTTTGAAGAATTTTGTGTTATGCTCTGCAAAACTCCTGGATTGGTCTCTGGAAGAGAAATAAACTAATATTAACACAGCTTAGCATTGTAAATGGGATTGTGATTCTTTTCCAAAGAAACTCTATGGATAAAACTGAACTATTTAAACAAAAATACAACAAACAAATGAATGAGATTATAATCCCTGAAAGATTTCTTATTGTCTACTGTTAAGGCTTATTATGAAGTTATCCTACTAGTGACACTAAGTGGCCTGTAAATAATGTTTACTAAAACATAGCCACGCAATCTATTCATTCACATACATGCCAACCTAAACTACATGACCGACATGTCTCATACAGTTCTGATTTTAATGACTCTGACCTAAATTTCAAAGTCTGTTGCAGGGAATACAGGAAGATAAGTGTTTAACTGATCATATTGCATTTGAAAAACACATGATGGGGTCAGGGCACACATCTGGTCACAAAATGACTAATGTTGACCTGATTCCTATTTCCTCTCTTCTTCAAATTCCTACCTCGGAGAACCTGCTACTGTGTCAGCTCCCTGTTCTGCTGAAGCTGCCTGCTGGAAGTAATACTTCCACACTCCTCATCGATAACGGACTGCCACAGAGAAAAGTCAGGCCAGTTACAAGGCAAGTACAAAGCTATCTAAACTGTAAGCGTGGGCGTTTCAGCTTGGGTCTTATCTCATTTGAAATTGAAATATGTTTGCAATGCTTGAATGTGGGAAGATTAATTATCACCTCTGTTTCAAAATAAGCAGCAGTAGAAACCCATCACATGAAAATGTGGAAGTGACATTGTCGACAGCTAACAAGAGAGGTTTTCAGCTGGAAAAGAGTGCAAACAGCAACAAATGTATTCGTATTTCTAATCTGCAGTCAAGCAAAAATGATATTTTATATTGGCTCCGCTTGCCTTAGAAAATCATGCTCCATTTTGGTTAGGATACTAAATGCGGCAAGATGAACCATGGAATTCCATCTCCCAGTTATATCAATGGTCTCACATTTCCAACGTCAAGCTAGCTCTTACCTTTTCTTTCTCCCAGTAAAAAAGGAGAAAACATACATAGTCCCACCACTGACTGGCAATGTGACCTTAGGCAAAGAAATTAATCTTGCTAAGCTTCAGTTTCCCCATCAATGGAACAGACTTAAGTAAATGCTTAACTCATAGAGTGGGTGCAAGTCTATTGTGTATTAGTATAAACAATTAACAGAGCATCTGGCACACAGTGAGAGCTCAAAAATTGTTAGCTGTTGCTGTTCCAAAATCATCTTCCTCTGTTCTAAGACTGCAAAGGCAAAAAGTCTTCCTTCCTGTCTGAATGCAGCTCTATCTCAAGTAGTGAGGGTTAGTTTATTTTTCCTTCTTAAACAAAAGTGATTCTAAGCAATCAACTTGGTGCTTCATTCTGGAAAGACATCTTTTTTTGTTGTTTTAAAGCCCAAGCTAAGTCTTCCATAGTTAATGTCAGGTCTTTAAGAAGTTCTTTTGGGCTGTTTGAACACTGGCATTGTGCAACACAAGTCTCATTATAGACTCCTTTTGTTAATAGAAAGTTCAAAGTTAGTCTGAGGCCTGTACCATACATTAAAGATAATCAAATGAAAATACTATAAATTGAAATCATTTGTACCCCTCCTCTGCCTCTATTTCTCTCTCAATTTATGTTACACAATGACATAAAGTACCACCTTTGTAGGTGAGACTGCCCTGTGGTTAATCATCCTGATACATGCTAAAATACCCCACACTATAATTTAACATGAAGAACAGCTAGGGGTTGTGTTGAAACTGTCATGACTCACAGGAATCTACTAATTTTGTCCTGTTCACCTTCATTCTATAACTTTGTAAGAATTTCTGCCAACATTGGTGGAGGTGGAGAAAGTAGAAAAAAAAAAGAGAGAAAAAGTTCTTTGTGAAATGGCATCTCAAGTCTATGTCATTGATAGTGTCTTCCTAATTCCCCAGGCAAGCTCTTTCTGAGCCACCTGAAGCCCTCCAGAGATATTTTGTTTTATGAAAGCCAGACTTCCTTCTATCAGGCTCTCATATCTTCAGCAACAGTAATCATTCTTTAAGCTGCAAATGTTGTTGCTATCTTGATGTTGCTGGTGCTGAAAGCAGAAAACAAAGTCATCCTGATTGTTTTGGTTCAGATTAGTCTGCAGTGCATAGAGAAACATTTTAAAAGACTTATTTTGACTATCAAAGTGAGTCAACGTGACAGCCGTTGTCAGGGGAAAAATGTGCACCATGCAAACACGCAAACATCCCACAGAGACCAGCTCCAGCTACTTTGCAGTAGCACATTAGAGGAGAAGTTGCTTTCCTGCACATCAGTGGAAAAAAGGGCATTTCTTCAAGCTGCTTAGGAAAGGGTGCCACCACATAGTTGTATCCAGGATCACACAAAGGGCAAAGGAGTTTAGAAGTCAGCCCTTATAGCACATGGCATCATTGCATTATGTCTGTGGTTTGATACACATGTGTTTCCATGAATTATTTATAAATCAGCCACAGATTGGCAGATTCTGGTTCATTGTGACCAAGAATATGCTATTTAACAAAAAGAAGAGTAATTCAGGTTAGGAAATTGGAAATAAAATACCTAACATGAAAAAAAAAGCAATAATCCAAATTAGTTATAATAGAATTTATTCACTGACAGCAGTTTTTAAATTCAGCATTACCACCTAAAAATATCAGTTTGTGAATGGAAAGCTACCCAAATCATTTTGATCATATTATGAGGTGCCTTTATAGCTTTATTATTCATACAAGAGAACTGTCATCAACATGACAGGAACTGCATGACTCTTTATTAAAATACATGCAATTAAAGATGGATTTCTTGCCATACCTTCCTAATAATCACATTTATATTTAATCAGTTCCAAATGTTATACAATTGCCAGTTTTCAACAGAAAGTAAATCTTCCAACACTCATCTCAATAAAATATTGATGTCTACCTAAGGGTCTTTCATACTTTACAAATGCCAGATCTATTTTTGAGCAAAAAAAATACTCACTTTGACAAAACAATTATTATTTGTAAATAATCATCTCAATATGTTCCCCAAAAAGGTATATATTATTATGTGATATGTTCTATATTTATAGACAAGAAAACTTAGAAAAACTTATACAAAAGACTCTTTCAGATCATCTTGAGAATATATACAATTATATTTTTAAATGCTTCTAAAACAAGCATCCTTTCTTATATATGGTTATTCAAATTCCTTACCTCTTAGTAGTTTGAATCCTACAACATATAATAAAGAAATTCCATTTTATTACAGAAATAAATACTGAAAAGAGATCATAAACTTAATATATGAAAAGTAAAAGAAGCATCCATATAGTTTGAGAAGAATCCATATGATTTTTAAGGCACATGCTCAGAAGTTCCAGCCAAGGTTGTAGACTTTCATAGGAAAGCCTTGGCTCATACTCACCTCAAGGTCAAAGCATGTCAAACAGGCTTCTATCTAATCCTCTCCTCAACACCAAGAGGACTGGTTCAGGCTTGGCAAAAGTTTCTGAGTAGTCTTCCAAACAAAAGTATATTCGTCCAGAGATGTTTTAGAGTGGGTTTGCTCCTATGCTCTTCTTGTTTTATCTTTAGTCTATCCATCAAAGTCAGTTTGGGCCTTAAGCTTAGAAAACCAACATTCTTATTTATTCTTTATTGTCAAATAAAATTTGGTCTTATGTGAACATTTATTCCCAGAACCTTCCCTAGCACTTTACTGGGGGAACCTGAACCTCACATTTCACTTCCTTCTCCTCAAGAATGCTTTTACATATAACAGATCTTTCCTGTGGTCAGAAACTTTGTGGTGTGGCACAAATCAATCTGAATAAATTCATTAAGGAAAGCTCACAAATGCAGAAAAGGAGAAACAGGACTGAGACCAGGAAGCACATGCTGCTTCTTGTCTATGTTTTGCTCTGCCAGTTGTCTTCCTTCACCCTTAGATGTAAAAGCAGCTCATAAACTCACATCCTTTTATGTCTACTCCAAAGAAGAAATGACTCTTCCCAATCCCCTCCTTTTCTAGATACTGATGGAGGACAGGAATAGACGTTGATTGGCTGAGCTTGAGCAAAAGCTCAACTGTGTCAAGGAATTTTCAAGACCTCTTAAAAATTGCAATATGGGAGGAAAAAGTTTCCTAAAAGAAGGTGTTGGGAGTGGGAGAGAAAATGAGAATGTGTGCCTATTAGAGGAAAGCTAGGAGAATCGGGATGGCTAAAACCATTGATCCTGCTGCATCCTTCTTTGCCATGAACATATAGCTGTTAGGGGAAAACCTGTCCAAGTAAACACAAAGGTATTTGTGGAGGAGACTAATATTTAAATTTGTAGACTGAATAAAGCAAGCTGGTCTGCCTAAGATAAGTGGGGCTCAACCAATTAATTAGAAGTCTGAATAAAACAAGAAGACTCACTCTTTTCTAAGTAAGATTGTTTCTGCCCAACTGCTTTGAACTGGGACATTGGTTTTTTTCTTGACTTTAGAATTGAACTTAAACATTAGCTATTCCTGGGTCTTAAGCTTTCCAGCATTTGGACTGGACCTACATTATCAGCTCCCCTGAGCTCCCAGCTTGCTGACTCACTCTGCATATCATGGAACTTGGTCTGTACAGTCATATGAGCCAGTTATGTATATACACAATTTTACATCCCCACACACATACACTCCCACTCACTTCTTATTGGTTCTGTTTGTCCAGAGACTCTTGACTAGCCTTCATCTATATATAAGAAACTCTAAAGCAAAGAAAGAACACAGAAGTTTAGAAACCTACATAAAGTGTGGATGTCCTCCTTATTTGGTAGCAATAATCCAGAAAGCATTGGAAAAGCTGACATGCTCCAGTATAGTCCACTGGAGAAAATAAGTCCCCAAATCTTCAGAATCTGTGCCTAGTAGGCATTTGGGCACATGGATTTTAGAAACATTCCTACCATTCTATGATTAGATCGACTTATTTTACCTTGTCTGTGTAAAGTGGTTTATGTTGAACACCTGCTTTTCTTATGTGAGTCTCAAATTTTTATGAGAGCACGCCTACATGACCAGCCTCCAACAAAACCTTGTGCGTTGACTCTCTATTGAATTTCTCTGATGGACTACATTTCATATATGTTGTTTTCACATTTCAATCCTGGAGGAATCAAACATATCCTGTGTGACTCCACAGGGAGTGAGTTCTTGGAATATTATACATAGATTTTTCCTCATGTGCCCTTGTTTTCCTAATTTTGCTTTTATTCTAATAAATCTTAGCCATGTACACAACTGTACATTGAGCTACGTGAGTTCTCACTAGTCATCAAGCAAGTATTGGGTAAATCCCAACCTGGCCTCTAACTTCCCAACCACTTCTTCAAATTTGGCTCAACCTTCCAAAATCTCAAATATGAGCCCAGGCCTCATTTCTATATTTCTATAGATGCTGCACAGAACTTATTTTCTCAGAGACTGAAAACCTGGATATATACCCAAAGTAGTACTTGATTTAGAAAAGCAGTCTTTCTATGATAATTTGTTAGTGGGGTTATAATGAAATTTCTCAGCTAAACTAAATGTAAAGTCAACATCGAAGTAACTAAATGAGATGATTTAGTGAATGGGATTGTAATTTTTCCCTTCTACCTATAACTTATTATTCCCTTTCAGCTAATACTATTAAATCCTTTATTCTCACAGTTATATGTAAAAAGTAAAATTAATTTCTTAATTGGTTAAATGTTTTCCTTGTCTTAATCTGTTAGTAAAAATAGCTTAAAACACTGAGTTTACCATGAGCAGATAATGTTCTTAGATAGCAGGAATACAGATCTATCTTTCCAAATGAAGAAGTTTCAGCAGCATAGAAAATATAAGAGCTACTAAACACTTATGAATAGAAGTTAATATACTAATATTGGTGTTTTAACAGAGGCTGGAGACTTTAAAGAACTGCAAAGTTACAAGAGCTGAACACACATACACAAACCATTTTCTCTTCCAAGGACATAAGATAATATGCACTTCTCATACCGCTAATATCCCTGCTATTCTCTAAAACTTCCAAACTTTATTTGCTACAGAATAAGGCAGGAAACCAGCCACAATAGAAGGCAGAAATGAGGAACCACACTGAAAACAGGAATACCCTGAGAAATTCTTCCTACTTACCTATCAAACCTGCCATCATCACCCTACTTTTCTCTTCAGCTCAGCTCATATTAACAGATAGGCTAGCAGGAGACAAGAGACTATAGGTTTCTCTCCAAAAATTGGCTGGCTTGGGAGAAAAGATGTAGTCATTTGTGAATAACTTAATAAAAGAGCCATGTTCCTGCCTGATGATCCAGTAATGGATTCTATCTTCTACCTGTGCTACCTTTATGCTCAGGGCATCCAATCTATGCTTTAGGCTTTATTGATAAATAACCCTTTCATTATTTTTATTAATAATAAGTATTTATTTATGCTTTATTGAGAAAATATTGACCAAATTATTGATAAACAGCTAATCACCATGAGACTCTCAAAAATGAAAGCTAAAAAACAAATACCTTTTCTGAGTTCTCCAAAATCTCAGAAAAAATAGATACAATTAAATGTGTAAAAATTTTAATACCTTTGGGAACAGAAGAAAAGAACAAGGTGTTTTAAAACAGAAAGAAAAGTTTAGAGAGTAAAGAGTATTTTTAAATGTTTTTACTGAATCATTGAAGAAAAGAACTTGAAGAAATCTCAGGAAAAAATGGGCCCAAAATTCAAGAAAATAAATATGAAAAAAGGTTAAAGGAATAATCCAGGAAGTCCAATACCCACTACACATGTTCTCAGAAAGAGATAATACAGAGAAAACAGGTGAGAGAGAAATATTAAGCAAATAAGATTTTCTTTCATAACTGAAAGACATGAATCTCTAGATTTAAAGTGTGTGTCAAGTGCAAGTACGATGATTGGAGAAAATCCCACAATGACACATACAAGTATAATGTTTCATAACAGCACAGATAAAGTAGAGACACTAAAATTTCCACCTTGGAGAAAGTAATAAATGAAACACAAAGACTAGCAAACTACATCTCATTTCTCAAAAACTCTACTGTAGCCAGAAAATACTGGTATATTAGACCCCAAAATCATTTAGGAAAATATTTACATCATAAATTTCTGTCTGTAAACAAATGTTCAATGAAGGGTTGAATAGAGTCACACAAATGATAAAAATAAGTTTACCTCTGCTTATCCACTCAGTGTTAACTACAGCAGCAAAAAAAAAGCATATATTCAATAAAATAGAACAGTAATCCTAAAAGAGAAAGAAATGCGGCCCACAAAACAAGACAGTTAACAGAAAAAAGACAAAGGAAATACATAAAATAATGGTAAACAAAAATCACAGGGTAAACTCAGAAAGTTTACCAAACCATCAATCCAGTTTGAAGCAGAAGTAAGGAAATCTCTGGGAGGGCCCACTTGCAAAAGAATATGGAACCTATAGTTTATTGATGAGTTGGTCTTCAATGAGAATAGTTTTTTTGCTCTAAGAGAGCTTGAGGAATATTTTTTGATGTACCCATAGGAAACATTTGACAAAGAAAAATAATATCATCATAAACCTTGGATATACATGTGCATATGTGTGTGTACAAATGCATATAAGCATCTGCACATAAATTATATTTACATAATATACATATATTTTTAAAGAAAAAGATTTACTTCAAAAAAGGCAAAAGAAAAATGAGTTAAATAAATTATCTGATTAGCTTAGTACAGAAAAAAGATCATAAGAAAAAAAAACTTTAAGAAAATAGAATTTTAACAAAAGGAAGTGAGTTAGAAAAAAGGAAATTCTATAGAGAAAATTTTTTAGTAAAAAATATGTTTTGAAGACCAATTTAAATGTCAGCAAGATGAAAGAATAATACTCCAGTGCTCATTCCACTTCAGAAACATCAATTCAAACAAATATCCACACACAAATAAAATCTTCACAAGAGATAAGGAAATCATGTGAGAAATTATAGCACCTGGGGATAGCACAGAAATAAGAAAAGATGAAGGGAAAAGGTTTGGGAGGACATTATTACATTTCCAGAGTTATCTCTCCCTTAATCCCAGGCAGCCCAATGTGGGGAGACACACTCTGCACGGTGGAGGGAAAGAACAGTGAGCACTTGACATTGCCTTGGGACGCCCCAAAACCAGGCTCTCTTTCCATTTAAAACCCAGACGACAACATTTCCCTCTGATTCAAGACTTCTGTAGTTCCCAACCAGGCTTCACAGCCAAAGATTCCAGGTCTGAGAAGCAGATTTGGTTTCCAGGTTATCCCACCACAAAGTCAACCTCAGTGGCTCTAAATACTGGAATGCCTATAGTATTAGGCCATTCACACAGGCTTCAGCTCCTAGACTGCCACTACTACCAGGCTGAACTCAGCATCTTCACGCTGTGTTCACCTCCTAGTGCTGAGCGGTCTCCCACAGGCCCAATCAACACACCAGCATGTGGGGCTTCCCCAATGCCATGTCAGTCACTGAGGCCTCAGGCTCTAGGTTGGTAATTGTGGACTGACTCTTCAAGACTGCAACAGCACCAGGCAGAGTCCTGTAGCCCTGGACTCCATGCCTGCCTGACAAACTTGGTCTCTGGATCTGCACCAGTACCATGGAGGCCCAGCAGCACCAGGACGCCACCCACATCCCTAGTCATCAGGATCCCAAAACCCTACAGATAAAGAGTACAGGCTGGCTAGGCACCAAGCCTACCCTGACAGTTCTAGGCCTTAGGGTCTGGTCTCACCAGGCAAGAATCAGCTGAAACAGGCCACAGGCCTGCCCAGTACCAGACAAATAGGCCAGCTCCTGCAGTCCCATGCTTCATAAATCCTAGGGTCAATGCCTATTCTAGTAGACCCCAGTAGTGTACTCCTATGGACCCAGCCTCCTGCACTGTTCTTGCATATCCAGATCCCATGCAAATCTTTGAAGGCCTAGGACCCTGATCAACCATTGTGGACCATCACCTGCACACCCAGCCTCTATGTTTGCTGAGTGAACACAAGCTACAGACCAGCTCACGGGGACTCAATACCCAGATCTATCCCCTTAGACTCAGGTTCTAGGTCCATCCCAGTTGACTTAAGTACCAGGCCTATCTCAGTGCTTAGCCTCTGTAAACTCAGTTTCAAGGATCATCTTAGTGCCAGGTAACTCCTGCTATTCCAGATACCAAACTCACTTACCTTTTAATCCAAGAATAAGGCAAGCCTGCCTCAGAACACCAGCAGCAAGCCAGCCAAGAATCTTTGTATAAGTTGATGGATGAAGGGCTTTCCCTGATGAAGCCAGTCTCCAAATACTGAAAAATGTCTCTACTTCATCAAATGCAAAGACATCAACAAAGGCCAAAAGAAAAATGAAAAGCAAAGAGACATAATACTCCAAAAGAACATGATAATCTTCCAGTGCTACCCAAATAAAATAGTGATGTACAACTATATAACTAAGGATGCAAAATATTTGTTTTTTAGGATCTCAGTGATTTTCCATAAAATATAGAGGAAAGAATAGGACAAAATATGGAAATAATATGTCCAAAATGAAAAACTTAACAGAGAAATTGAAAATATATTTTGAAAAATCAAATTGCAACTTTGGAGCTTTAAAATACAATGAATTATAGAGAATTCATTAGAAACCATCCTTTGCAAAATTTATCAAGTAAAGAAATAATTTTTAAACTCAAGACAAGGTATTAGAGGATAAAAAAGATTTGGGGGCAGATAGTACTATGATTTGAACTCAAGACCTTGTGCTTGCTAGGCAAACACTCTGCTACTTGAACCACACTTCCAGTCATTTTAGATAGAGTGACTTTTTTAGATGTGCATCTGAACCATGATTCACCTATGGCCTTCCATATATCTGGGACCACAGGTATATGCCACCACACCCAGCTTATTTGTTGAGATGGGGATCATCCTAACTTTTTGGCCTGACTGTCCTTGATCCACAGTCCTCCTGGTCTCCACCTTCCAAGTAGCTAGGATTGCAGGCATGAGCCAAGATGCCTAGCCTAGAGAGAGGATTTTTTTTTCCTAAATGAAGAAACTGTATGAAATTTATGAGATACATCAAGAGAACAATAGTTTGAGTTTAGACAATTTCAGGGATAGAAAACTTATTTAAAGAAATAATAGGGCATCTTTTAAATTTGTAAAAAGATATAATTACCCACGTACAGGAAGGCTGTAGGTCTCCAATGAAAATTCAATTCACACAAAACCACACCAAGACAGATTTTAATCAAACTATCAAAAATCAGCATCAACAGAAAAGAAACAAATAACATAGGAGAATGTTCTTATATGGCTGTCATCAAGCTTCCCAGCAGAAATACTACAAATCAGGAGAAGTGATACAATATATTCAACTTTCAACCAAGATTATTATACCCTGAAAAACTGTTCTTCAGACATGGACAAACAAAAGCTAAGGAACTTAACCATCTACCTTCATACCTGCTATACCAGAAATGCTAGTGGAAATTTGTTAACCTGAAAGAAAAAATACTATTTACTAACACAAAACATCTGAAAGTATAAAACACATTAGCAAGAGAAAGCATGAGTCAAGTTCAGTTTACTTTACTTGTATTTGAAAATATAAGCATGAAGGTTAAGGCAAAAGTATTAAAATTATGTTTGGCTATAATCATTTTTCTGTAATATACAATATAAAATAGACAAATTGTGCCCTCTAAAATGTAAAATGGAGCCAGGTGTGATGGTGCATATTTGGAATCCCAGCTACTTTAAAGGCAGAGTTTGAGGACAGCCTGGCAGAAAGTAAACAAGACCCCCTCTCAACAAAACAAACTGATCGTAGTGATAAATATTTTTAATCTCATCATAGGTAGATGAATTGCAGTTCTACACTGGCCCCAAGCAAGACCCAATATAAAAAATAAATAGAAGCAAGAAGGACTGAATACACAGCTCAAGTATCAGAGTGCCTGCCTAGTAAGTGGGAGGCCCTGAGTTCAAATGCCAATACTCCCAAAAAATTCAAGTGCAGGAACTGTGGTGGAGTAAAAGCATAGTTTTCATATGAAAAGCTAAGTTATTATGAATTTCAAATAGCCTGCTACAACTATAACACCCTTGGTGAAGTATTCATGATAATTACAGAGCAAAGCCTTTAATAGACAAAATATAAAAAGAATCAAAACATGACTGTACATTGATGATATTCAAATATATTACTCTAGTCCTACATCTCTTTTGAACTCAAGATCTGTACTCACTATTTATATTATTACCATCAGTAATTCCAATTTAGCACATCAAAATTGAAATCTCTCTCCTTTCTACCCTTCAAGACTAGCTCTGCTCTTATCTTCCTCTGTTGAGAAAAATACACCCCGCTGCTCAACAATGTGTGAGAAATAGCCTCTCCTGTTTTTCCCTGACTTCTACAAAAATTATAAAAATTATTTACCACATTATTCCTATATATGCGATATATATATATATAGTTTCTTAACTATATATCTTTGTGTGTGTTTGTATGTATATATATATATATATAGAGAGAGAGAGAGAGAGAGAGAGAGCGCATCTTAAAGAAAGAAGTGTTATGGGTATTAAAAAAATGCATCAGAACCTATGTCACACATGATGCTAAAACAGGATTTAGGATGCTCCCTTGCAAAAGATTCTTTGACTCTACAGCTTTTGGGTCTTAGGGAGATCTGGAAATTTCAAGGAACGGTCTGAGTATAAAAGTCAGGGACTTGGGGCAGTAGCTATTTCCCCAAGGGTTTGAAAGGATTTTACTATTTTTACAATCGGTATGAGTCTACTGAGACATGGAAATAGTACCTCCTGTCTAAACTATTCTTGCTAACATGTTCCCTTCCCTCTATTCATATTAATACTGTTTCTGTGCATCTTCTCATTTCCCTGGGCAATGAAATATTCTGCTAATCACAACCCAGAGCTCTAATTTCTTGTCTCATATCTTACCTCTGGTAATGATTCAAATCTTGCCAGTTAGTGTTTCCACTTGCTGTGCTATAACCGAGGAATTATAAAAAGCGTTAATACTTTATTTGCATTCATTTCCCTTTTCTGAAACTTTCCTTCTCTTTTATGTGTTAGATGATGTAGTCCTTTATAGTTTTGTAAACTATAAAGTTTTTTTAAGTGACATTTTTCTATCCTTTCTTTTTAGTACAGGAAAGATGAGCATTTGGCAGGTAGGAAAGGGAGGTGGCTTTAAAAGCAATGTTGAAAGAATAAAAAATCCTTAAGCCAGCTGCACAACCTTAAGAAAACTCCTTTAAAAACACATTTTATTTAGCTGGACAATTGGAAGCATCACTTGCCTTTTACTATAAATAATGAATGTGAACAATCACACATATGAGATGATCTTAATTGATGAATTCACAGAAAGTAGTAAAAACTCAATATTCAAGATATTCTGATTCTATCATTTTAGTCTCTGGCATTGTATACTTTAGTGATTATGGATCACACTTAGTGTTTAACATGACTTTCAGAAGGACTTGAGGAAGTGTTTGTTTCAAGGATAAATCCAATCTACATGTTCTTGAATGAAATAGTAAAGTCAAAGGAATGATCTGCTATTACATATGTCCTGGGGACCATTTTATATGCTTTTAAAGTACACCTCACTTCTAACATACATTGATATCAACTTCCTACTAAGTTTATGCAGCTTCAAATTCATTGGAAGGTTCAAATGACCCTTTCATATACATTGCGATACATGGTGGACAGCTTGGTGGTAGAAGAGTGGGTAAATAATTTTTAAACATATTAATATTCTACTTTCTAGTGAAGGTCCCTCTATGACAATTATATGTTTTTCTTTTTAAAATGTTTTTAATAGTAACTCATTTATTACAGAAATATATGCAGTCTAAAACTCTGTAACAAATTTCATTACTTTATTAGAGCTTTGTATCTGTCTGTGGTCCTAGGCCTTATTTTTAGTTTTTAGAGTAAAGCATCTATTGTGATTAAACAATTCATAACTTACAAAATCACAACTTAATTGTGCCTTAATACAAATAATACTATTTTCTGACAGAGTATTAGATACATGATTTTAGCCAATTTTGAATGCATGATTAGAAATGATACGATAGGATATTAAAAAATGTAAGATAATCCAAGAAAATCCAAGATATATGCTTGAAAGAAACATAAAAATGCATTCTTAATTTTTATTTTTAGGTATATAAGCAAAACTGTTTTTATAATAAATGTTGCCTCAGCGTACTTCTATCAGTATTAACTATTATAAGTTTCAATCATATACATAATATATTTAATATTATTTATGAAATGTAATAGCAAGCATAATATCAATGCATACTAATATTCATTGTAATTCTTATGTCACTACAATAATTATGCAATCATGTTTGTATAATAGGTAAATTTTTTAATGTGAAGTTTCAAAATAGGTAATAATATTTCACTGAAAAGAATGGAATTTTATTAATCAAATTCCAGCAACAAGTGTGAGCTCTGCAAAAATATTAAGAATCTCAAATCACATTAAGTTACAATTGAAATATAAGATATTTTGAAGTAATGATAAGACATTAACCAAAGTAAAATATTTTTATTTATTTTTTAGTTATATATGACAAATGCCTTCTTATGCAAGCAGATTTTTAAGGGAATAAAAATTTGGAAATTCTCATAATTCACATTTTTGGGAAAATTATGTAAGATTATTTTTGTGCATTTTTTAATCTTAAGTATGATTGACAATAGTTTAAGATTATATCAGACGAAAATCTAATCTAAATCAGTCGTTTCAGAGTCATTGAAGGTCAAATTTATAAATGAATCTATAAAAATGAAAACTCTAGTATGTGAATATATTTGTTTAGCTTTTAAATATGCAATCAATTACCCATTGTATTTTGTTACAAAATAATTAATGATATTTGTAAATTTATACATTCGTTACTTTAGTGCTTAATAAAATGCTAATATTCTTATCTTCAAATTATTTATTTTGGCTACATTTCCTTTATTGAAATAAACAATGATTCCTACATCACATTATTAAAGCATAAAGCCTCCTAAGAAACAATTTTGAAAATCCTACTGCTGGTATACTTTTAGTTTATTGCTCAGTATGTAAAAATCTCCCTCTTTGGGTGTTGAAAATTCTGTGCTACATTAGCACTTAATGGGCTGTCATTAACCTAACAAAGCACCTTTTGTTGTCTCCCTGGATTAAGACCAGACCCTATAGAACCTGGGTAAAATGACCTTGTTCTCCGTCCTCATATTACATAACCTCCTAGAAACGCTACATATAAATAAAGAGCACATAGTAGTGTTTTAAAGAAACTGATATCCAATTGCTCAGACTTCCTACAATGTACAATATAAAAATCTGATAGAAATTTATTCATTTTATTAAATAAATTCATTCATTCATTTTATTCATTTAAATAATTACTCAAATAAATTTAGGATTCCAGTAAAATCACTATCATTTTTCCTTCTTAATTTTTTAGCTTTATTAATACATAACTGGTGAAATTGCATATTCAGTTTGTACAATGTGATGTTTTGACACACATATACATACATATTTTCACAATCAAGCTAATTAACATATCCATATACATAAGATTTAATCTCATAGTGAATTTCCAATATTGCCTTTAAAGCTGAAAAGTCTTGTTACTTTAATAAAATTTTGGACATAAATTATGTAGTGTTCATCTAATAATTATTAAGCTACTAGGATCATGTTCCACAGATTAAAAGTTTCATAGTTCTTAGGTTGGTTCCCAGCTCATCTGTAAATATCTGTTGCTTATTCAGATATACAGTATATTTGTGATTATAGAAAATGATAATAGATATCAACATTTTACAAATGGTTTCTAACATGAAAAGATTTCTGATATGAAAGTAGCATTTACTTAACATCTCACACCAGAATTTCTCTTAGGGAGAAAAAGGTATTTTGCTGTAAACTGCCTTGATAAGTCATTGGAGGTTGAAAATGAAGCACTGAGTGAGTCCAAGCAACAACAGAAGAGAGAATTTTTGTTGCTAACTCTATTCTTACTTAAGTATAGATATCCTTCACATGGTTAATCCTCATAGGTACTTTATGATGCATGAATTCTTTTTCTTACACTTTGCACATAATGAAACGGAGATAATAGGGAGTTTAAGTGACTTATTCAAAGTAACACAACTGTAAGAGGCAAAGCTAGAATTTGAACCAATCCGTAGTCCAAGCTTCAATCATCAGCAGATAACACTAACTTTGATAGAAATAACAATAATTCTTGAGCTCATAGTTTGTTGTTTGTTTGTTTACTCTAAGAATAAGAGAGAAAATTGGGGAGAGCATGAATGAAGCTGGAAGAGAAAGTAACCAGAGGTGGCAAAAAGATGAGTAAGGGGTTCTGCTTTTAGAGGCAGAGGGTGACTGAAAGGATTTTTAAGAAGAAAATTAAATATGAATCACTATACTGATCTATATTCTGAACAGTGCCTATTGTGTTACCAACAACTCCCCCAAGAGCCTTCAAATTAATAGTAAATCTTCTGGACTGGGGATATAGTTCAGGGGTAGAGGCTTGCCTAATATGCACAAGGCCCTGGTTTCAATCTTCAGCACTACACACAAGTAAAAAAGTAAATCTTCTAACATCACACTGTTTTAGCAATGGCACTGTTACACATCTGGGTTAATGTTCAGAGATTTTACTGGGGTTTGAAGAGGGGCAAAAGCTCAGAAATAGAAGTGATCAGAAAATCATAAGCCCATGTGTTCTCAAAAATCTTCAATCAGGTTTTGAACTTCCAGGCTACGGGATTGGTGGTTTAAATCATCTTTTCAAAATCTCAAGAGGAAGAGAGTCCCCAGTTGATATGTACATTTTAATTTATGGTAAGAAAATTATCTAAATTTTCTCTACTGTAAATTGAAAGTAAAAAAGAAAAAAAAACTTCTATTATTCTGCATTAACAATGGCTCACAGTGGAAACAGGTACCTATTTTAGTTACAATAAGAAATTGCATAAATATTTTTAGAGTTAAGGCAAGAGTAATAAACCAGAATATTTTCAAAGATTTTCCTTTATCTCTGGGCAAATCAGTTCCTTTAGACAGATAATTCCTGGTCCAGATAAGTTTTAAACTTTAAGATATTCTTGAATTATTATAAAGATATATTTCCATTCTGTGACGCATAAACATTATTTCCCTTCGTGTTGATGAGCCACAGTTGTCCTTTTATTTCATACATATAGCTCCACAGCCTAAACCAGGACAGGCTGGTTGAATGAGGGACATCCCAAGGCTGATGACCTGGTTTACTCTGTGCCCTGGCTGTTATTGTGCATCTGAGGCCATCTGGGCCCCTGAGGGCTCCCAGACAGAGCTTTAGCAGGTGGGCCTCCTGGTAGAGTCAATAAAAACACTAATAAGCTTGGCTCAGCTGGATGATACTCTTTGCATATCTTTGTATCCTTATTCTTCCAAGGAACTGCCTTCAGGAGAAAATTCACCCTGGTCACCAATTACACTGCTCTCCAGTTGGTTTGCGAATGCTTCAGCTGACTTATTTGTTGCAAACAGAGCTAACTTTTTTGGTCTATATCTCACAAATTAAAAAAAAAATAGTGTAAATGACTTTTAAAAGCAAGACATTTCAATTAATCACTCAATAATTAAACTTATATGGGCAATCCACTATGAATGTAACTATACTTAGCTAGCATGAAATAATTAATACTTTATTGAAATGTTTTATATGTGCAAGACATTGTGCTAAGTGCTTTAATCCCATCATCATGTTAAGCCTTCACCACAACCATCTGAGAAATATCCCCAAAGTACAAGTTGGGAAATAGGCTCAGAGAAGTTAAATATTTTGCTCAAGTCCATGAAGCCTTGTTTGCAAAAACTATGCATTATCTCTGGCCCATGTGACATTAGGGCCCATTCTCTTAACACTTTTATTAGTAATAAATGGTCTGGCCCTCAAAATCTTATAGTTTGTTTAAGTTTAAAGCTCAATATAAGAAAAATCATTATGTGATTAGGTGCCCTACAATAGCATGAACAAAGTCCATTAGCAAGACAGATCAAAATAACCACATTTTGTACTTTTCACTGTAACACTGTTAGGGTCCGAGAATCCTATTCCTCCGAGAGACAGAGAGTCACACGTGAATGCAATCAACAGAGCAGAGTTTATTGAGCTGGCAAGCCAGGGTCAAGCTCCCACACAGACACACAGGTCCGATTGGGCAGACAAGACCCCGAGCCTCTTTAGGGAAGATCTTATATAGGCCCCTACCGGCTGTTACAGCAAAAGCCCGCACAGTACATAGCTAATGAGTTTGTAACACCACATACATTTCCAGCCTATCCATTTAAGAGTACATTACTTCTTAGCCTATAGATTCAAGGGTCAGTATTCGCGCACACGGTTACATTTAGCAAGCAGGCAGGGCACATCTTGCACGTACTGTACTTCTAGTCGTCTTTCGCACTCTGCTCACATTCCTCACATTCCTCACATTCCACCTGCCCCCATTCTGTTTATCTTATCCTGCATGGGGCATCCTGTGCTGGCTTTACTGGTTTCTGCTATGGGGATCTGCTGGGGCAAAGGGCACATCCTTTCAACACTAGAAATTAGTCCAGATCCTTCAGACAGAAATGAAACAAGCATTCTAGTTGGAGTGATCACTGAAGTAATAGGCAAAAGGTCAGCAGCAAGAATATATAAGGACAGAATTGGACAGCTTCTAGTTCACTACTAGAGAAGCATGAACAGTTGAGTATGATGCCTTGAAATATGTTTCTGAAGTCAAATTGAAGGCAATTTATAGTCTTTATCAGAAAATATCACAACACTGAGGTTACCAAACATGAACGCTGCAGAAGCCCTGCCTTTAATATAAGTCTTCATACTCCTGTTCATTTTCTATTAATAAATATCAACTCAGTTTTTGAGACCTTCTAACTTATGCAACTATTTCCTTTACCTAGTTAATGTAGACTGGATTTCACTAAATCACACAGACAATTCTATATACTTTTAGCTCATGACTAATCTTTATACTGCCCTCAGGTTCAAAGTTTGAGTTTTCTCTTTGATGGTTTCAATGGTAGCCAATTTCCCTTGAGGATTACATAGAAAAGCAATTCCTAAAAGGCTCTTTCAACCTTCTGATTCAGTTTCCTTTCTTCATATGCTGGAATATGGGGAATAAAAGAAAAGAGGACTAGATAGATCTGAGAGCTCTCTGGTTTACATAAATATTCAGGTATATGAGTATGTGAGAGAAAAGCAGAGAGACAAAATATATAATGAAAGCATACCCATTATAATTTTGTATTGTAGTCTTTGGGTTAATTGTTATGTCCAGGGAATCAATTATATAGTGAAGGAAGGGGTGACCAATATTAGAATTTGGAAAATAAATATTTTACTACAGCATCTTGAAATGATTCATTAAAATTTCTAGTTGCTTCTTCTTCAAGTTCATCATAGGCTGTATTTGAGACTGCCATATCTTCTATAAAATTTTATAATTGTACATTAAACTGTTTATTGAATTTCTTAATACTTTAAATATTTCAAGTAGAATGTGGATAAGAAAACAGTTTTTGCCATAATCTCCTTATTAGGGAATTTTAATACTTCACCTTCAAAATCAATGTCTTCCACATTTCTGAGTCCTACCAGTTAGCACAGAATGAGAAATCATTTTCTTCAAGGGTAGGGACCAAGACAGTGGCTGGACAATTCTAGGTTTCCTATAGAACAGAATTAATTCAATAGAGTTACTGTTTGACCTGTCCTTAGCCCTTCCTTGGAGAAAGGCAAAATTTCAAATGCAGTCATGTAAGAGATTGCAAATGCTATTTTTCCCCATGAAAGAGAAGTTAACCATAGTAAATGTGAGGCTTTCCATTCTAAGCATTCATGGACCGTGGAGTATTCGTGATGAGATATTTCTCTGCTTTTGCTATGACAACAGCAATGCATTACCATCTAAATCCTTGTGTCTAGCTAATATCAGAGGCTTGGTGCCAAAAGGACAAACCACATCAGGGTGGGGAGTTTAGGCAATGTCAATTTCCTTGTTTTGTTTTAATGTCCTGCTGAAATATCTCTGAAGCTTCACAAGACTTTGCTTTGATCAACATCCCCCAACCTTCAAAGGCATCCTGGAGGTGTTTGTGAGACAGCTGCTTGCTGAAATAATCTTGATTGCTTGTTCGAAGAATCATCACTGCATGCCTCATAAATTTGTGGGGAGCCTCTAGCAAAAGCTGATAACATTGGCAGCCAAGTTCATCTATATTCAATCTACTAAGTCCCTACCACCCACTATTTTTAATGAGTGGTACCTCATCTTACTGTGTGTACATATATGCTTAAATATGTCACACAACAGGAAATAGTACCTGTTTTCTTATTTTAGATATTCACATAACAAAAGTAATGCATGGCCAATTATAGAAAATTCAAAAATCCAGAAACAGGAGAGAAGGAAGTAATGTCATTGATGAAACTACCACTGAATATAATGGAGTATTTCCTTCTGGTAATCTGTATTATTAACAGGCTTTGTTTTGTTCATGACTAAATAGAGTTATAATCATAAATGTATGCAAAATAGATATTTTTTAAGTAATCATATAATATCTTCTTTTTTATAGGAAAAATTGGCTTTCTGATTAAAGTCCCCTTATTCCACTAGTGGGTTTATATTTTCCTGTTCAATTCCCCCACTACTATCAAATTCTACTTGTAGTATAAAAGGAAAACCAGCAAGTTAAATGGTTTGATACTTGAAGAATTTTGGAACACATGAAAATCAACTTTTGAATTACAATTTCCCTTTTATTATTTGAAAAAAGAACATTCTAACCTCCAAAGTATTCTGAATTTTGTACTATGTATGGATAAATAAGTTTTATAGCCATCATTGGACTGATTATAGAGAAGAGATTATCCAGTTTCTGGGAAAAGGGTAGTAGTTAGCACATATTGGAGAGGGGTAGATGAAAAACCATATGACGGAAGTTGATTTAGGAAAAATTGTAAACATAACAGTGAAGGTAGCGAGTAACAGGAAGAGGAAAAGGACTTGGGCTAGGCATTATGCTAGGCATTTTCAAAATATTACCTCACTTAATTTTTACAGCTATGCTATGAAGCAAACCAATATACTGAGGCCCAGAGATGTTAACACATTTTTTTTCTTGTTGTTAATAATGACAGAGAGCTATGTTGGTAGATTTCAAAGCAAGCCAATCAGAAAAAGTTCTCTTGGAAATTGTTCACAGACAATAAAATGTATTTAATATTTGCTTCAAGTTTTTGTTTTAAATGTTTGAAATAAAATATTAAAATCAGAAGTTTCCCTTATCCTCAGCTACCTTCTGATCTTCCTAATCATGGAAGCTGCTACTGTCATGAATGTCCCATATTTTATTTTTAAATCAGTTATATGATCTTAAAATCTTTGTTTTTCAACATTTAATTTTATACTGAAAACGGGAGTCCACTTTTTAAAAAGTGAGGACAAGTGATATTGAAACACACCAGTGAGTTCTAAAAAATAAGAGATACTGTCTTTGAAAATCATGTCAAGATAATCTACAAGATACATAAGTTGATTTCATCTTAGGAAATTCACATATGGCACATCAACAGAAACTAAATGTTAAAAAGGTATAGCAACATTCACCTCTTTTGTGGTTTTTATTTCTAAGGAGTGAATTCATCAGAAATAAAATTTAAAAATTAGAATTCAAAATGACTTACACTGGCAACATGTTATTAGAGGGAAAATGATTTTAAGTAAAATCTGGCATAGTTTCTATTATTTCATTATCTAAGATAACATATGGAAGTTCATTGTTTTCTAAAAAGTGTTGATTTTTAAGGAGGCTACAAAAGATTCCAAATATAAGGTCATGAAATCAGACTTTATACAAAGCGTGTTTGCTCTTTATACCAAAAACCATAGAACGTATTTTTTTCAGTTTACTTATCATTAAAAGTACTTTTTTGCATATTCATTCAATAATTAACAAATAGAAGAGACCTAATATAATTTCATATGCTATGAATATGATTGGATATTTTATTAACTTTAGGGTATTAACTATTACACTAACCAATATTAGACATGCAACCACTTTATAAACCCAAGTTAATGAGAAATGTATACAATTGTTCAGTAGATTTTATATTATGTTCAGCAAGTTAAAAACCAAAAGCAGAGGGTAAGAAATGCAGGATTGGAGGCTCTCCAAGGCCCTCCTATCCTGAGATGCAAGGACTCACAGATTCTTATCTTTCCTCCACCCACTAACTAAAGGCCTTGACAGGAAGAAATGGAAAATGGAAAAAGGAAGATGTATAATAGCTCTGGTGGATAGATTCACTCATGAGGTATAAATCAAAAGGAAAGTCTGGATTATTTTAAAGAAAATCTATATAACCCAACCCCAAAAACTTTCTTGGTCAAAACAATATAACACAGCAAATGCTAAACTCAGTTGTTATACATGATACTTGTTCTCAAAACTATTTTTGGTAATAGAACTTTTAATTTTTCAGAGATCAATATTTTCTAATATTACAAATTATTTTTATTGCTTTTTTCTGCCAGTATTGGATAAAATAGGCGAGTTACAATATTTAGCATCTAGTAAGCCTAAGGTGGCATAAAATGACTGATGAATGAGTGAAATAGGACCTTTGGCCTTTCTCTGAATCGAACTTCCTTTTGTATTTTGGAGACAGTAATCAAGTGTGCTGATAATTAGTGCACTTTGGTGAGAGAATTATAAAAATTATGGAGAAATATATTAAAGGGTTGAATTCCGCATTATTGTAAATTAGCTAACCTAATCTTTTGGCACAAAATAAGCAGTGTGCTTTGAACACATTTGGAAGGTTTAAAAAACAAATCAATATATCCATGCAGTCAGGACTGTGCTCAACAGAGCCACACACGGCCCCGCCACAGTGGGCCCATTGTGGAGTGATGCCACGTTCAAAACACCTTCCAGCTGTTGGAGGAAGCCACAGAGGAACGAGTGCAGACGCAGACACCCTCAGTCAGATAATTACCTTGATTAAGATTCTCAGAATTAAACGGAGTTTAATCAAGGACCCTGTGAAATCGTGAAAGCGCCAGTTTTCTGGGCTTGCCCTTCTTTTCTGCAGATGGTGAGTTGCCAAACAAAATCAAAGGAGTCTTAATTACTAGGATAAGAGGCAAAGTCAAAAGGGAATGAGAGACTCTGTGTTTTGTGATGGAGATGGACCAGCACCAAATCAGCAGCAAATTCAGCTCTGCTCTGCATGGGGACAGCCACAATGCATCAACACTGAGCACACTATCAACATGCTTGACAATTCCAGGCACTGAATTAATAGCTATGCCAATATGGCTAAGGTAGTGGCTAACATTGAATCTTCTTATGATATAATGATAGATGTGAACTTTTAAGGCAATATTTGGGCTGATATTAGAAAATCATCCATGCCACTCCAGCTGTTACTAAGAAAGCATGACATGACTAGAATCTAAACTAATTATTATTGGAAACAAATTCCCACATAAACAGAAAAAGCTTAGAAGAGCAATAGTATGAGGCCAATATTTTTTTCAATTTTCTTGTGTTCTCTTAATTTGAATTTTGACTACAAATACAAGTGATTATAAAAACGATCTGTTCCATGTCATGAGTCATTATCTCATAAAGTCTATTCACCACAATATCCTTCTTATGCATAGTGCTATTAAAACTTTTCTCACTGTCCTGCATTTCTACATTTGCTCTTTTTGACTTGCAGGACCTTGTGTTTATGTGAACAGTTTTATTGGTAAATTGGAAGTGAAGAAATATCATTCCACTTAACACCTGGAAAATAAAATTTAACCTATGTGTAGAAATCATACGCTGAAATAGAAGGGGAAATTTTGCCTTACTGACTTTTGTTGGATTTTATAAAATTTACTTTTATAAACTTTTAAAAATATACTCCTAGTTGTTCTAGACAGAAACACATACACACACACACACACAATCCAAAACAACTGAAGTGTATTCTTTCTATTCTACCTAAGCTAATAAGATTTGAACCATGACATTTGCTCAAGAATCACATTTTCTTGAATGAAAACAAATACTTGTTTTTGCATAGGACCACCAAAGTGGACACAGACACAATACAAGTTTGGAAACCAGTCAGCATAGGATAGACACCAAACAGAGATAGGCACTTGAAGTTCATTTTCAGGAAGCAAGAAGAACAAGAATGAGAGCCAGTTCAGTAAAGAGGCTGACAGCATGGTGTCTCCAATAGATTTCCTGCTCTGAATTTCAGTTCTGCCTCTGATTTACAATATAACTTCTACCAAGTTAAAGAACTTCTTCAACATTTAGATATCTTATCTGTAAAGTAGGGATGACTAAGAGTGCCTACATAGTGTTGTAACGAGCATTAAATGTACTAACATGTCTGAAACACTTAGAAAGGTGTTTCATAGTAAAACCCTTTGGTAGACTATAAAAGTTTTTAAAAATTATCTCTTTTATTTGCAAAATGAGTAGATTTCTCATATCATTACTGTCTCCTAGAATACAGAATTTTGAGTATGTTTTTCTATATAGCTAATCATTCTTAGAATTTAAGTTCAATGCATTTATGATTCAATGTCAAGAAAGATTTTTGAAGATGAAAATATTTCTACATGAAATTTCTGCCTAATACAATGAACATTACATATAAACAATTATTTAGCACAACTTTTTACATGCTATAATATTTTTCTATTTATGTACTAAATTACTTGTGATGTTTTTCATTAAGTAATTCTTAAACATTTTAGGAATGTACATCATAATAGAATATGAAATTCTCAATGAACTCCACCCTCCTCTGAAGTTTACAATTTGGGGAGTTGATAAATGTAAATGTTGAAGCACTACTCCCTCTGAGATTTGTATGCCCCTTATTTATTCATTTTTATCCAATAAATATCACTGTCTTGACTGATGGCACAATACTTCTTCCTCTATGCAGGTTTATATATCTGCTCTTCCTCTGTTCTACTGAGGAAATCCTTGTCTATGCCTATTGCTTCCAGGGTATTCCATGCTCTTTCCTGTACTAACCTCAGAGTTTCAGGTCTGATATTAAGGTCTTTAATCCAGTTTGAGTTGATACTAGTACAGGGTGACAGGCACAGATCTCGTTCCAGTTTTCTG
The DNA here is from genome assembly GCF_047511655.1 of Castor canadensis. Classification (NCBI taxonomy): domain Eukaryota; kingdom Metazoa; phylum Chordata; class Mammalia; order Rodentia; family Castoridae; genus Castor; species Castor canadensis. The sequence goes on along the minus strand of NC_133398.1, from coordinate 48,798,965 downwards.
CAAGCAGATAATCACTTTTCCAAGCAACATTTGTTGAAGAGGCTGTCTTTTCTTCCTTGTATGTTTCTGGTACCTTTGTCAAAAATTAGGTGGGCATAGCTGTGTGGATTCATATCTAGGTCCTCTATTCTGTTTCACTGATCTTCATATCTGTTTTTGTTGCCAGTACCATGTTATTTTATTGCTATCACTCTGCAGTATAGTTTGAAGTCAGGTATTGTGATACCTCCAGCATTGCTCTTTTTGTTCAGTATTGCTTTGGCTATTTGCAGTCTTTTGTGTTTCCAAATAAACTTTAAGGTAGATTTTTCAACCTCTGTGATGTCATTGGGATTTCTCCTAAAATCAGGAATGAGACAAGAGTGCCCACTCTCCCCACTCCTATTCAGCATAGTCCTGGAATTCCTAACCAGAGCAGTAAGGTAAGATGATGAAATAAAAGGAATACAAATAGGTAAAGAAATAGTCAAACTATCCTTATTCACAGATGGCATCATCTTATACCTTAAAGGCCCAAAAAACTCTACCCCAAAACTCCTAGACACCAGGAACAGCTTCAGCAAAGTAGCGGAATACAAAATCAACCTACAAAATCAGAAGCCTTTCTATACACCAACAATGAACAGGCTGAAAAAGAATAAAGGAAAACACTTTCATTTTCAATAGCCTCAAAAAAATCAAACGTCTAGGAATAAACTTAACAAATGACCTCTACAAGAAGAACAACAAACTATTGAAAAAGGAGATCGAAGAAAGCTCTCTCATGCACATGGATTGGCAGAATCAACATAGCAAAAATGGGCTATACTACCAGAAGCAATCTATGTGTTCTACAGCTTGTTTTGTAAATTAGTCAGGTACATAAATAATTTTAAAGAATCCATAGAATGTGAAATGTCATAGAAATTTTCTCATAGTAGGTTAAATTGAGTAAAACTTTTATACACTCTTTTTATTTCCTATTTTCATTAGCATACCCTGACAGTAGATGAGGGTTTCATTGTGATGATTCCATACATGCGTAGAGTGTATTTTGAAAAATTCACCCTTGTATTATATTCCCTTTATCCTCTTCCCCATTCCTCTTCTTCCCCTTTTTCAGTGTCTTAACTACTCAATTTTATCTTGTCAAATTGTGCCTACCAACAGAGTAGCTAATATTGTTATCATAATTGTTAGAATTTTTCATTCGAGCTCTTTAGACAAATGATCTGTTCCTTAAAGAGCTTTTACATAGAACTGTTTATACTGATGCTTACTACCTTAAAGTAATGTGATGTTTCCTTTGTCCTGGATCATATATTTCTTCTTGAGATTGTATCTCTGTAATTACAAGAGTACAATAAGAATTCACTTGTCAGTTTACAATGTTTTTATTATTCCCTGGAAAAAATGATACTTTTCACTTGATTTCTAATTTTTGCAATCATTTTTCTTTCTTTTTTTTCTCTCTTTTTCACCCTTCTCCTTATTCCCCAACCTTTCTCTATTTCCCAGTTACAATTATATAGAGCTGTCCCATACTGCTATCTCCTACATCTCCTTCCCTTCTTTCCATCATCCCACTCCCTTCCCTTCCCCACACCCAAACCCTATAATACCCAATTTCCTACCTGAGTGCCCCTTAACCAGTGTTAAGCTCCCAGATCATCTCCCTAGAAATCAGAATTTTCCTCCCATACAACCTCACTGGGGAGACAGATAAGGGTTCCAATTATTCCTTACTCATTCAAATATTACTTTTATTGCAGAATTGTTAGCCATTTTACTGTAGTAGGTTCTCTGCTTATCCAAGGAAGTAAAATGAAACTTAGATGAACATATGTGAGAATCACAGTGTAGAAATTTAAACATGAAAAACCAAGGAAATGTCTTACCTCCACACTCTCAGGACAACAACTCAACATCTGAATCCAAAGATAATGAATTGACTGAAATGTTTTTTTTTTTTTTCTTTTTTAGGTCAGGAAGATAGAGAATGAATTGACTGCTAATGTGTACAGTATTTCACATGGGTATACTGAAAATGCTCTAAAGTTAAGATATTGATTGTTGCACACTTCTGAATATAATAAAAACCAATTTAAAGGGTGAATTTTGTGGTATATGAATTGTATCTCAATAAAGCTGCTACTTAAAAAGGAAGAATAATATAGTTGATGTATTTATTTCACTGTTCAGTCAGTACTTTCTGGTTTACTGTTTTCTCTTTTGTTGACAGTAGAATTTTTTAACCTCTTACTTCCAGATTTGTTAAATGATTTTAAATAAACTTATCCTGTTCTCCCTTCATTTTCCCTATTCCTACACTATATTCAAACTCTTCCAAATCAAAGATCAAGCAGATAGAAAATGTATACCTGTGTTAAGAAAAACTAAACTATACTTTAGTTTGAGAAGTATTAAATAACAACACATCACCCAATAGCCTAAATTCTAAATACTACTTGGGATTATATAAACTAACTTTGTAGAATTATAAAACAAGTGTCCTTCACTCTTGAGGAATGTTTAAATATTTAAATAATGTTGTTGCAATATGTTTTCTTTGATGACATAAAGTCAATAATGGTTAGTAGAAGGTATATCATTTTATGGGTAAGGATACTATGAGTACATACACAAACTCAATGGCAAAGTTGAGTTTACAGTTGATTTACTTTCTTGAGTTTTAGAATTCCACTAGTTTACAATAATCAGCTATTTGGGGGAGTAACATCTGAGTGATTTGGTTAAAGTTACAATAACAACAAAAACACTGTACAAATATTCAAACTTTGGGGAATTTCAGTTAAAACAATAGAAAAATACTTTTCCTTCCAAAAATGGTACCTAATACAATGGTACGATTAACCCATGTAGATTATTCACAAGTTTTTTGTGAATGATCCTTTTCTGTATTCCTTAAATAAATTTTATAGTCAACTGATGAAAAAACAAGATTCATACTCAAAGACACTTTCAGAATGCATCTGTAATTAATTTACAGTAGCCCCTTTTTATCTGTACTTTTGCTTTCTGTGACTTCAGTTAGCCACTAAAAATACTGAATAAAGACACTCTGAAAAGAATTCCTAAGTTTTAAAATGTACCTCATTCTGAGTATTGTGATGAAATCTCATGCTGCCCTGCTCAGGAAATAAATCATTCCTTGACACAATGTATCCACACTGTATACACCACCTGCCTATTATTCACTTAGCTGTCTGGGTGATTGGAGTGACTGTCATGGTATTATGGCACTTGTATATAGGATTCAGTACTATCTCCAGTTTCAGACATCCACGATGGATCTGGACATCTCGGAATGTATCACTGGTGGATAAAGAGGAACAACTGTATTAATACAAGTCTCTTTTAAAAAGTTATTTCATTGAAGGCTTTAAGTATAGGACATTTTATTATTTTTGGTGCATCTTCTTATGCATTTCTTCAAGAGCTGCTTCTGTCTCTCTTAGGACCTGCTTAAGTCTTCTTATTTTTTCATCTTGGATGGTTTCTTCTAATTCTGGTGGTGTTACTGGGAAAATTTCTTCAGAATAATTTTTATTAAAGGAATGACTTTGTTCAAAAGGTGCACTTGAACTCAATGTGCCTTTCTCCTGCTTCTCATAGGAACAGTGTTCTATCTCTGTTCTTTTTTCTTTGGTTTTGTTGTCACTTGTGAGTGTGTTATGCTGTGATATGTCTGAAGTTGGCAAAATACTGCTAAGTTGTTTGGGACTAGTGACATCAGTTCCCCCATTTATGACTGTGCTAAAAGCATGTTCAGTTTTTCTCTTCTTTGTGTGATCCATCTTCTTAACTGGTTTTGCTTTCCTTTTCCTATCAAAACTCTGCTGTTTTCTTTCTTGTTCTGTCACCACAAACTCTGTCTTTTTATAAGTGCTACTCTTTGCCAAACTGCTAAAGGCATCAAAACCTTTTCCAGAGCCCAAATGGTCAGGAATTCGGATAAGGCACACTCTCAAATCTTTTGTGAGACCAAATGTCTTCCTAAATTCAGCATCACTCTTCAGATCTGATGCCTCACTATGGCTTCTTTGAGGCTCCTTCTTGTCACTTCTTTCTTGAGTGCCCTTTTCTAATGCAGATGACATTTCTTTCTGGATCAGTGCGAGGTGGTGCCTGAATTTTCCTCTGCAGGATTCAGTAAGACCTTCTGGAGATTATTGGACATTTTAGAAGGTTGGGAAGGGACAGCTTAAATGGGGACCAAGGTTCCCAACACAGCGAGAACCAAAACGAAAGGACGTTGGGTGGCTGTTACACCACAGTGACTCCAAGGGGCTCTGTGATGAACGCAGGGTGAAGGGGGCTAGGGAGAGGGCATATCCCCAGAAATCTGAGGGGACATGGCTCAGCCTCACAAACCAGAAGACTCCTAGGGAGGACAGCCTGACTGAAATGTTGAAGAGAGAATTAAGGAGTTTACTGTCAAAAATGATCAGAGACCATAAAGGGGGTTCAAATAAGCAGGTAAGTGAAATTAGGAAATTAATCCATGACCTAGACAAGAAAGTGAGCAACATGGAAGAAAAATTCAGCAAGGAAGTAGGAATTATGAAAAATAACCAAGTAGAAACATAAGAAATGAAGACCTCAATAAGCCAAATACAAACCACAATAGATAGTATTATCAGCAGACTAGATCAAACAGAAGAAAGAGTATCAGAGATGGAGGCTGACAAACAACCATGAAGAGAAAATTGTTAACCTTCAAAAAATGCTAAACATCCTAGGAAGAATATACAATTACAGAGGAAAAATTACCCTTAAACCCATACAAATTTAAGAAGAACTGTTTTATGTGTTTGTGGATTGAACACAGTTCTCGTGCATGTGCTAAGAACAATGTACTAAGCACTAAAAATGATTAAATATAAATTTTATAAGACAGAAATACAAACCAGGTTCTAGAATCACAACGCATTTAAGTTAAAACCTATAAACAATACAAATCTAACATATTCTGAAATATTTGGAAATTAACTAATATACTTCTAAATAATTACCAAATCAAAGAAGAAATTTCAAAATAAATTAGATATTTCCAAATATTCAAATGATAAAATGGGATCAAAATTTATTGGATGTTGTAAACACATTGTTTAAAGGGAAATTTAAGTTCTTGAAAACCAAAAGAAAAGTGTTCTAAACTTAGTAGTTTATTATAATTGTTATAGAATAAAGCTAGAAAAATATGAGTAAAGTAAATGCAATGAAAGTAAAAGAACAAAATAAGCAATAAAAAATAATAAATTGTTTTTTATATAAAAGATAACTAAAATTGATAAGCCCTATCTAAAAAGAAAAATAACAAGAGAAAAGAAAGGAATTACTGATCTTAACAATAAGAAGGACTATCATTAAAATTTTTTCAGACATTAAAAGGATACTATGAGAATATTAGTAACAAATTGTATGACAAAAAATTCAGCAATTTAGATGAATTAGATAAATTTATTGAAAAATCAGTATACCAGAACTAACACAAAATGAAACACAATATATGAAGTTGACCACAAATGAAAGAAATTAAATTTGTGATTTAAAAAGAAAAAACCTTCCATAAAATACCCAAAGGAATGTGACACAGGTTACTCCAGAGGCACCTGCACACCCATGTTTTTTGAAGCGCTATTCACAATAGCCAAGTTATGGAAACAGTTAAGATGCCCCACTACTGATGAATGGATTAAGAAAATGTGGTATTTATACATAGTGGAGTTTTACTCAGCCATGAAGAAGAATGAAATCTTATCATTCGCAAGTAAATGGATAGAACTTGAGAACATCATTCTGAGCGAGGTTAGCCAGGATCAGAAGACCAAAAATCATATGTTCTCCCTCATATGCAGACTTTAGATCTAGGGCAAATGCAGCAATGTTGTTGGACATAGGTCACACAACAAGGGGAGAGCACATATGGGAGGAATGGGGATAGGTAGGAAACCCAAAACATGAAAGTGTTTGATGTCCCCACTTCAGAAGAGCTAAAACAGTAACCTTAAAATGACAGAAGTCAGTATGGGAAGATGACTTGGAAGTAGTGAAGAGGTATGGTAGAGATGAATCAATTCAGGTTGTAACACACTTGTGCATGAAAGCAATGCTAGGAATCTCTCTGTATAGCTATCCTTATCTCAACTAGCAAAAATGCTATGTCTTTCTTATTATTGCTTATGTCTTCTCTTCAACAATATTGGGGAAAAGGGCAGAACAGGTTCTGCCTGGATGAAAGGGGGGTGTGGGGAGTTTGAGAAGGTAGGGACAGGGGGAAGAAATGGCTCAAACAATGTATGCACATATGAATAAATGAATTTTAAAAAATTAAAAATAAATAAAACTTAAGGCACAGATGGTTTCTCTAAATAACACTAATCCTACATACATTGCTTCAGAAAAGAGGTTTCTCTCTTATTTTTCCCTCTCAGGTAAGCACCAAAAGTGAATTTCTGTGTAATAGAGTAGGCATATGTTGAGTTTCATAAGAAAATGACAGAACATTTCCCATAATGGTTGTAGTGTTTTATAGTACTTATGTATGAGAACGCTGATTTCACTAGGTCTTAACTAAAGGCACAGAAAGTTGCAAGAAAGCAGTGATATGCAGGAAGTATGCAAGGGTTTTTGCTTAATTTGAGTAATGTAATTCATTCATTCAACTGCCTATCAACCCATCTATCCATTCAACAAATACTTGTTAAAGGTTTCTCTGTTCAAGCCCAATTCTAGAGATAATGAGATAAGTAAGTCTTGTGCTGCCCATCAGAAGCTTACAGTCTAATAATAGGAGAACACATATTTAATTTAGTTATAAGTGCTATTTTTTAAAAAGTTTGCCCTTAATATTTATACACAATGGAATTTTACTCGGCCATGAAGAAGAATGAAATCTTCTCATTCACAAGTAAATGGATGGAACTGGAGAACATCATTCTGAGCAAGGTTAACCAGGCTCAGAAAACCAAAAATCGTATGTTCTCCCTCATATGCGGACTTTAGACTAGAGCAAATACAGCAATGTGGTCAAACTTGGGTCACATGATAAGGGGAGAGCACACATGAGAGGTATGGGAATAGGTAAAAAATCCAAAACATGATAGTATTTGATGTCCCCACTGCAGAGGAACTAATACAGAAACTTTAAAGTGACAGAGGTCAATACAAGAAGGGGATCAGGAACTAGTAAAAAAGTCAGTTAGAGATGAATCAACTTGGGATGTAACATATTTGTACATGGAAGCAATGCTAGGAATCTGCCTGTATAGCTATCCTTATCTCAACTAGCAAAAATGCTTTGTCTTTCTTATTATTGGTTATGTCTTCTCTTCAACACAATTAGAAATAAGGGCAAACCCCCCCTGGAAGCCAGGGGGGTTGTGGGGAAGAGGGAGGGGACAGGAGGTAGGGGGGAGAAATGGCCCAAACAATGCATGCACATAGGAATAAACAAATAAAAATAAATAAATAAATAATGTTTTAATGTTTGGCTTCAGTAGACCTCCTACTTTTGGTACTCACATTCCACTTAGAATTTAAGAGTAAAACAAAACTTAAAATACTGGCAATAATTACAGCACAATATTTTATAAGCTCTCTACAATCCCCTATTAGTTTCCTACTGTTCTCTTAGTGACCCCACCATCCATAACAGAATCTAGTGTCTTAGTCTGGCTCTCTTTTACATAGGTTGCTTTACTGATCTTAAAATAAAAAAAATCTGAGCATCAAGGTAATTTCAGACACAAATGTCAGCATGAGCAAAAGGCTATATATGTTAAAGAACCTGAATCACTCAAGAAATTAGCTAATGGCTTAGATCAGTGGATCAGAATTTATAAGATGAGAAAGAGGGGTAAAAATGGGAGAAATTCAGGAAGATCTTTGTGTGCTTTGCTCAGAGGCATGGGATTTGCCATGGTAACAATTAGGAGTCGATGAAGAGTAGTGCTAAATTAAAAAGAAATGGGAAAATATTTGCGCTTTAAAATGATTAGCACGTGTAGTTTATAAAATAGTTCATAGGAGTATAAACTGAAAATAAAAGGTATGTAACCATTATGAGAATAGAAATAGAAGCAATATGGGCATGAACTAAGATGCCACCACTGAAGGATATAGGGGACAAACATAAGAAAAATTAAGGAAGTAGGATAGAAAAGATCAGTGATAATATTCTATTAGTAGTAATGTTATTATAGAAAACCTATGCAATATTTTTATTATGTGGTTTATTATAATTGTTATAAAATAATTTATCAATCTGAAATAATTTAATGCATTAAGTTAAATTAATTTTGCATAATTGATATTATATAAAGTAATAAGTGAATTGTATCATTGTTATATGATTATTGCTTATATACTATTTATTACACACCAGAAATTTAAATTATTTTTGTAGCTGTGGTAACCAGTATAGTGTGTTACCAATAATGGGTTTGAGAAAGTGTAATAACCACCCAGTTCCATATTTTTATGGAACTTTAATATGTGTATTCTAAATCCTATATTCTAAGCAGTTCACAATTTATTATTTATATTTTCACATAACTTTTAGATATAAGAGAAATAAGACTGAAAAATATTAGATAACTTGCTTTCACTAGATCATGCAGCTATCATATAAAACATCAGAATTCAGACCCATGACTTCAAAATCTTCTATTTTAAATACTATACTAAGGAAAGATAGTTACTCCAACTCAAAATGTATAAGACGAAAGCATGTTATCCAGACTGATGAACCTCAAGAAACAGTTACAAGATTTGGGAATATCAACATCCAAGAAGTTACTGAAACCATGTTAATTGGTGACATGTTGCATTCAAATTGCATAGACTAGAATGACTGCCATTTTAGTTTTTGGAAAGTGTGATAAATCTCATTAGAGACATAGTAAAGCTGACAACATATTTCCAAAACTGGCATACAGATGACAAAAGTTCACCTCTCATCCCTCCAGTAGTAGAATTCAGTGGATAGCAAAGAGTTTCATGACACAGAAGTTTGATTTTAGTGTAACAGACGAAAGGGGGGATGATGTCAGAAAAGAAGAAACATCTTGAGTTCTTCAAAATGTGATGTCATTTTAGTTGCTTTTTGTGATATCTGATCTGGACCTAATAGCAAATGAGAAAGAGCCTGGCTCCTATTTCGGGGTCGGGAGCGGGCACTGAGAAATCCAGCTACAACATCTCTGGTATGGATACTGAAAGAAGATGACAACTGGTATAGCAACTTTGGCCAGGACTAGGGCCAACAATATAGTGATAATTAACTCATATATCTGCAAAATGAGCAGATATGGGCATCAAAAGAGGAAAAATAAACACCTTTATGTGTATAAGGGACTGTTCATTGCTGTGGTTGGGCAAGAGATCACAATGGTCTTCCAACAGGCCCAGAGGAGGAGGTGGCTTGGATTCTATATCAGTAACAGCATGGAGAACACACTATTGCTTCTTTCTATATCCCCTGTACCTGACTGAATTAGCCTGACTGTTGTGGCCTGAGCAAACACATATTACTAAGTATTTCTTCTTACCTATCATCATGCAATTTTTCTGTGCTCTGTGTATCTAATTCTATTCAGTTATTCTGAGACTCACTCTGGGAATCCTCAGCATATAATTTAAAACCAAAATTCCTTTTTACAGAAAACGTATAGTAAGTTCTGGATTTGTATTACAATGTTTTGCTAGTGTCAGCCGCAAGTTAATACTTTCCAAATTACATGTATTGGCATATTTTAATGCTCAAATGGTCTATTTCACTACCTTCTTGATATTCAAAAATAATAAAGATGGACATATGCATGACTAGATATCATAAATTCTCTGGAAAGTGTATAATGAGAAGTTAAAGCTTCTCTAACCTCCTATCCCTGAGTCCCTCTCCACAAAAGGAACTGTTGCTAATAGCTACTTGTCTGTAAGTTAAGAAATTGTTCCCATGCATTTAGATACACATATATATCAGTTTTAAGACATAGAAATGATAATACAATAATCACTTACAATTTTCTTTCCTCTTAATCATGTATCTTCAAGGTTTTTATTCAAATGACATAAACATATCTATATGATTTCAGCAGTGTCCATATCTTGTGGACTTAACACAATTCACTTAGTACTTGCCTTGATTACAGTAACCTATTGAGTATTTTTGTTCTCATAGACTTATATTCACAAAGCATTTTATTGTACATATTATAAATTTAGCAAATATTATAAGATTTCACTGGAGGATAGGCTTCACCAAGTTCCACTTTTACCAACAGCATATGAGAGGTCTTCATCCCTCCACAGAACTGATAATATTAATCTTTAAGGTTTTTGTTTAATTAATTAAAACATTACTTTGTAATAATAAATAATATTGGTAATAAAGGGCAGAAATTAATGACTTTCAACATAATAAGTACAAGATGCCCTCAATTTGTTTCTAAACATATTTTATATATAATAATCATATAATTATATAAGTATTTTGTATTTATATTTTATGTACTATGTTTTATTCTAATAAGATACTATAGTATTTAAAATTGAGAAAAATATTACTTGGGATCCCTTTCAAGTTAAATAAAAGATAGGCTTTCCTTCTCTAATGAATTGTGCATTTCCTATATCACCATAACGAATCAACATAGAATTATATAAGATACCCAAATGTCAAGTTTTCCAGATACTCAAGTATTTGACTTGAAAAGTAACTTAGTCATTAAGGAAAATTAAATGTACTTATAAATAACTAATATATTTTATCACCTCATAGAACATGACAACATAAAGTTGTTATTATATTGATTTTAGGAAATAACTTTATTGTACATTTGAACTTTTCCCCCAACACATTCACCAGAGAAAGAAGAATTAAGGAAAGAGAAGAGTGATGAGAAGGGAAAAAAAAGAGTTATAGCTAGAGAACTGAGGACAGGGAAAGAGAAAGTGAGAAACACTAGTGTGAGATGGCCTATTTTCATTTCCTTGTGGAATTTCCTTTACTTATCAAAAGATAGTTTGATAGAAGATTCACACTGAATTATCCCAATGAATAAAATTTTCTTTTGAATTTTGGGTTGATAATAAATCTAATCCTAGAGTAGTCTCAGTTCACATTTGGGGGATTATCAAGTACAAGTCAGCAAGAAAATAAAATGCTAAGATGAGACTGAATTCTACCAGAATATTATTTATCATCTTCAAAGAATTCTCAATCCAATATGACAATGCACAAAATTAACAAAGATTTAGTAAACATGAACTTTGTTTTAAACTCTACAGGCTATTCTAGTCTTGCACAGAGGGACATTGACATACATGCCACATGGTGTAAACATTAAATAATGATTATTTAATTAGTTTTATGATTACTGGGTAAAAAACTTATAAGCACAGAACTATTAGAGCACACATGATCCCTTTAATCTCTCATTATTTTAAGAGATACATGCTAAATTGAGCAAAGGTGGGCAGGATGCTTTCCTAGTAAGGAGCTCCTGTCCTCTGAAAACTATTTATGAGAGTTAGGGAACATATAGCACCTATGCAACTAGGAAGCAATGGAAGCTCTCTAGTCAAGAACATAAATAGTGAGGGCTGGGCAAGGGCCTCAGAGCTAAGCCTCTGATATGTGTTTATTTTGTCACTAAACTAACCCAAACTTACTAAACCAGCCCTTTATTAAGTTCTCATAATCAGGTGAAGGAATGAGCCTCTAGAGTCATCTAGATTTATCTCTCCTCTTTTACTGTGTGTTTATCTACACTGAATTATGGCCTTTGAAATAATACAAATTTTACAACCACTTCACAATATAAACTTGTGCATTGGATTTGGATTTTGTATATGGACAACCCAAAATTTTTGTTCATCCATTTATTTCAGCAAACATTTATTTAGGATTATGGAATCACAATTCAGCTCTTCTATTTTATTATATTTACATCCTTGAGAAAGTTACTGAATTTCATTGAAACTCATCTTCTTCATTGGTACATCAGAGGTAACAATTCCTGCCTATGGTATTGTGCAATAAGTAAGTCATATAAAGTACCTATTGAAGTATCTTCCCTTTCTTTTGTAAGAAGAAGAGAATAAGTATTTTCAAATTTGGTTATCCTTGATGTATAAGACTGTTTAATACTAAAAACCTTGCTTAATAAAATAATTTCGTAGTATTTGTTAAATTGATACCTCTTCACATTGATACTTCCTAGTTTATATTTCTCTCTGTGAAATATAACACAGAAATTTAAGAAAACAACACAGAATTTTAAAAATTTATAAATCTTATGGTAGACAGTTGTTTCTCAATTATAACCCCATTTCGGAAACAATGTGTAACAAATAGTATAAAGCTCACTTCCAAAGCAAATCCAAATACCCCATGTAGCCAAATAAAAACGTAGCTATTATTTGCTGTAGAAAGAAATAGATTCAGGTTATACAGAGAAAACTGCACTAGTGACAATCTGACTACTAACTGACAGTTCAAAATTCTCTTTTTGATGGCTTACTAGAACTAGATTGTTTAATTCATCATTTTAACATGAATGACAAGATCATAAAAATCTCCAAATATCTTTCTTTTACACTAATAAAGCTACACTAAATTCAATTATCACCTAATAATTTTTAATTTCCTTGCCCTATAAGAACTATACCATGCATAGTTCTTGGTAATTTTTTTAAATATTAAGAGTAAGAAGAAAATTCAGACTTAGTTCAGGCCATTTCAACTTGTGAACACATATTCTAAGAAGAATTTAATGTGTCTTCAGTATTGGTTTTAGGGAAGCATGATTCTTTTGAGTATGCCACAATGGACGTTAATTTGAAAGATAGTATCTCAAGAATGTGTTTGACCTGAGGCATATCTGAAATGAAATAATGGTGACATGTGTCAAAATGGACTATTTTGTTACCTAAAACATTTCTACAAATCTCCCAATGGTAAAATAATGATATTTTTGGTTCTGAAAAGTAGATCCTCTCTGGTGAGAAAAAGCAGAGTCATAAGATCATCACTTCTGCATTTCCTAAGATCACAAGGTAGGGTGAAAATGACACATTTTTCCCATCTGAGAACTCAAGTTAAAATGTCTTCAAAAATGAAAAGTAAGTGGAAACTTTATTGTTTTTCATATTTGGAGGAAGAATTTAAAAATTCTGCTTTCTTAGACTTGGGGCAAATGCAGTAACAGTTAAGCCTTTCTGTAATGTTTATCCCAATGGGACAAAATGTTTATATTTTGATTCACTTCACATCATCCATGGGCACAATGGGAAGTTTGATTTTCAGGTATGCTCTTAGATCATTTGCCACCCTTGTACCAGCTAGGAAGCCTCAATTTCTCCATTTCACATCACAGATTTGAAATAAAAAGTACAATGTGATGATAAATAGCATGACCATTTTGTAGAAGAGTCTCAAAGCATGTTGTCACTTTGTGAAAAATTACATGGATGTCATTTTTCCTGTGTCACACAGAAGATTAATGAATGGTTGTGATTCTCTGCCCTAATTCAAAACAGTAGGATCCTGAATGATGTGGAGTGTTTTAAGACAGGTGCATTCATCGATTTGAACAGCTAGTAATTTCTCCTTTCCCCACTAGATAGCCTAATTGGAGTAACAAAATGTTAAGAGATTGACTTTAAAGTCCAGCACTCCTGAGTTCTAACCATGACTCCACCATTTAACTGTGTTATTATAAGTTACTTATATACTCCAAGGCTGAGATCTTTCTCATGCACAAAATGAATTAAGTAAAGTGCTTATCACAGCCTCTTGCATGTTGTATACACTGAATAAATAAATAACATGTTTTCTACAATTGTTCTAGGTAAAGTATGGAGTTTGAAAATAAAAGTATTATTCAGTAAAACTGAATTTGAAAACTAGGAAAAACTTCTCAAAACCATCTATTTCAAAGAAAATTCCTCTTCTATTGTCACTGACATCAAAACAAAATCCTGTCATTCATATGATACCACAATATATTAGAACAGGGTACTTTATTTACCACAATGAAGTTCTCAAATTTGACTTCTAGCTCTTAGTCAATTGCTACCTTTAATCTTAATAGCTCCTGACACTGAATTTTGAGATAAACCCATTCAATTCCATTGAAAACCTGCCTTCATACTATAGCTGTCTTCTAAAACTAATGAATACTGACATATATTTTTCATATAATTTCTTAAAATTCTGAAAAATAATCAGTACATTTAAGATATACATGTTTATCTATACAAATAATGTGATTAAGTTTGTTAAATTATTACTTTGTTACAAGGTTTGTAATTTAACCCATACAACATCTGTATCCTGTAACTTGCAGTTTATCTGCAAGCCAGCTAGCTGTTTCCACAACAGCATGTTAAAATTAAACAGAGGCTCTTGTAAAAAGGAGCTTCAAGTTTTGCAAAGGGAAACCATTACCTAATTCAAAAGAATTCTAAGCCCCTCTCTCCTAAATAAGGTATGTGCGGAGAGGAATACAATTCTTTTAGCAAATAACCTCCAGGAAATTCCCAGGGGATAAGTTTAACACTTCGTTCCATACCCTCTGTGCATTGCTTTGGCATAAGACAACAAGAAAATTAAAAGATTGGAATTGTGTACAGAAAACTTCGTCTATCTTTCAATGCTTTTAAATGAACTCATCTCATTCTTATTCATGGAAGGAAAACACCCACACACTTCTATGAGACCAAAGTCAATAGAACTATCCACATGTCCAAAATAAGGATTTTTTTATTGCTGTGCTGGGTGAGGATACATTGTGGCATTTTAAAAGTACTTACCATATATCAAATATGTCATTCTTGAATTCACCCCCTCCACCATTCTCCTTTATCCTCCCTTCCCCCCATTCCAGGAATAGTTTCAGCAGTTATCAATTTTCCATTTACATACATGAATACACAATATTTTCACCATATTCATCCTCCCACTCCCTTTCCTAACCTTCTCCCTCCTCCAGCCACCCCCCCCCCCGTCCCCAGGAAGGTCCTATTCCACCCTCCTGTTCTCCAATATTTGTAAATAAAAAAAAAAGAAAAATGACATTTTTGTTTGTTTAAGATAGCTACACAGGGAGTTTACTTGTGACATTTCCATGTATATATGTATTATAACCTGACCTGGTTCATCTCCTCTATTTTTCTACTTTCTACCTTAGAAACAATAGGTTTAAAAACTCAATATTCATTCTTGTATAGAAAGTACATAAATGCATGGAAACAACACAAGGAAGTCTCCCTGTGTAGCTATCTTTATCTTAAATTAGCAAAAATTCCATTTTTCACTTATTATCATTTATGCTTTTTCTTCTACAAAATTGGAGAACAAGAGGGTGGAACAGGTTCTGCCCATGGGTGAGGATTTGCCATAGGTAGGAGGGGGAGGTGCTGGGGAAGGGGTAGGAGGATGAATGTGGTGCATATAATTTATACACATGTTTGTAAATCCAGGAATCAAGGGAGGGGGAACGAAAGAGAGCAGTGGAGGGGGTGAATTCAAGTATGATATATTTGATACATTGAAGAACCTTTGTAAATGCTACAGTGTACCCCACCCAGCACAACAATAATAAAAAAGATTTAAAAAAAGAAAAAAACAGGAATTAGTTTCTCACATTAATTGAGCAAAAATGTACCCAACACTAAAGATGTAAAAGACTTGTTGAATAATACTAGCTGTTGAAAAGTAAAGAAAAAAAGAGAGTACATCAACCATATTCACCTTATTAACTTCCTACTTTAACCCTCCCCCCATCTTATGTGACCTCTAACATGACTTGTTTTCCATAATATTGCTACATGTGTATTAGGTCTATATTTCACATATGAGAGAAAACATGTGGCTTTTGGCCTTCTGAGCCTGGCTAAGAATGTTTTCCAGTTCCATTCATTTACCAAAAATTGATAAAATTCCATTGTATATAAATACCACATTTTCTGAATTCATTCATCATTAGTGGGGCATATTGGCAGCTTCCATAGCTTAGCTGCTGTGACTAGTGCTACAAAAAACATGGGTGTGCAGGTGCTTTTGTTATAAGCAGACTCACATTCCTTCAGGTATATCCCTAAGAGTGGAATTGCTGGATTATATGGCAATTCCATTTAGAGTTTTTTGAGGAGCCTCCATACAGTTTTCCATAGTAGTTGTACTACCTTACATTCCTACCAGCACTGTATGAGGGTTCCTTTTTCCCCACTTCCTCAGAACATTTGTTGTCTTTTGTGTTCTTAATGGTAGCCATTCTAACAGGAGTGAAGTGGAATCTTAATGTGGTTTTGATGTGCATATCCTTTATGGCCAGGGATGTTGAGCATTTCTTCATGTGGCTTTATCCATTTGGACTTCTTCTTTTTAAAAGCTCTATTCAGTTCATTTTCTCGTTCTTCATTGGGTCATTGATTTTTTTAGAAGTTTAGTTTTTTAAGATACATATATATTCTTGTTATTAATCCCTTGTCTGATATATAGCTGGCAAAGATTTTCTTCCATTCTATGGATAGCCTATTTAATTTAGAGACCATTTATTGTTGTGCAGGAGCTTTTTAATTTCATGTAGTGCTGTTTGTCAATCCTTTCTCTTAGTTGCTGAGCCATTTGAGTTCTACTTAGGATCTCATTGCCTATGCCTATTAATTCCAGTATATTTCCTGCTCTTTTCTGCATTTTTTCAGGTCTTATATTAAGGTCCTTTGTCCAGTTTGAGTTGATTCTTGTGCAGGGTTGCAGGCATGAATCTATTTTCAGTTTTTGACATGCAAATATCCAGTTTTCCCAGCAACATTTGTTGAAGAGGCTGTCTTTTCTCCATCATTTGTTTTTGTCTCCTTTGTCAAAAAATCAGGTTTGTGTAGCTGCATGGATTCATACCTGAGTCTTCCATTCTATTTTTTCTACTTGTCTTTATGTTTCTGTGTCAATACCATGATGTTTTTATTGCTATGGCTCTGTAGTATAGTTTGGAGTCGGGTATTATATCTCCAGTGTTGCTCTTTTTGCTAGTATTGCCTTGGCTCTTCATGGTCTTTTGTGCTTCCAGATGACATTAAGAGCTCATTTTTCAATATCTGTGATGAGTGTCATTGAAATTTTGATAGGGATTGCACTGAACATGTAGATTGCTTTTGGTAATATGGCTGTTTTCACAATATTGATTCTGCCAATCCATGAACATGGGAGATCTTTCCAGCTTCTGTACTGTTCTTCAAAATTGAAAGTGAAACTTTTTGATTGTTGACATAATGCTACTAGTGGAAAATCCCACAACATTAAACTCTGCTTGATGCACATTTTCAAAATATTGTATAAAATTACCTTCAGGAGCATGGGAGATCTTTTCATCCTTCTGTAGTCTTCTTCAATTTCTTTCTTCAATGCTTTTTAACTTTCCTTGTACAAGTTTTTCACATCCTTTGTTAAGTTTATTCCTAGGTATATAAAATCTTTTGAGGATATTGTAAATGGAATTGTTTTCCTATATTCTTTCTCGATTAGTTGATTGTTGGTGCATAGAAAGACTTCTGATTTTTGTAAATTGATTTTGTATCTTGTTATTTTGCTGAAGCTATTTATGGTGTCTGCTAGATTTTGGTGGAGTTTTTCAGGTCTTTTAGGTGTAAGATCATGTCATCTTCAAATAGGGATAGTTTGACTACTTCCTTTCCAATTTGTATATCTTGTATTTCTTCTTCTGGTGTATTGCTCTGACTAGGAATTTTAAGACTATGTTGAATAAGGGTGGAGAAAGTACATACCTTTGGTTGATGTACTGTCTTTTCAGTTTTTCCCCATTTAGTATGATGTTAACTATAGGCTTGTCATATACAGTATTCATTATGTTGAGGTACATTCCTTCTATTGCTAGTTTCATTAGAGCTTTTATCATGAAAGGATATTGAATTTTGTGAAAGGCCTTTTCTGCATCTATTCAGATGATCATGGAGTCATTGTCTTTGCTTCTATTAATATGCCGTATCACATTTAATGATTTGTGTATGTTGAACCAACCCTGCATCCCTGGGGTGAAATAAACATGATCATGGTGTATGATCTTTTTGATACACTATTGAATTCATTTTGCCAATATTTTATTGAGGATTTTTGCATCTATGTTCATTAAAGATATTGGCCTGTGGTTTCCTTTTTTGTTGTGTCCTTGTCCAGATTTGGGATGAGTGTAATACTGGCTTCACTGAATGAGTTTGGCAGTGTTCCTTCCCTTTCTATTTCATGGAAAAGTTTGAGGAGTATTATTACTAGTTCTTCTTTATAGGTCTGTTAGAATTGAGCAGTGAATCTATCAGGTCCTGAACTTCTCTTTTTTAGGAGATTCTTATTACTCCTTCAATGTCGTTGCTTGTTATAGATCTGTTAAGGTGATTAATATCTCCTTGGTTCAATTTTGAATGGTCATATGTATCTAGAAATTTGTCCATTTCTTATAGATTTTGCAATTTATTTGAATATAGTTTTTCAAAGTAGTCCCCCATCATTCCCTGGATTGCCTTGGTATTTATTGTTATCTGCCCTTTTTTTGCTTGTAATTTTATTAATTTGGGTCTTTTCCTTTATCATCTTAGTTAGATTTGCTGGGGTTTTATCAATCTTATTTACCAGTGATTCAGTGATTCTTTATATGGCTTTTTTGTCTCTTATTTCATTGATTTTGGTCCTTATTTTTATTATTTCTCTCCTGCTAAATTTGGGTTTGCTCATTAACATTTTTCTAGGAGTATGAGGTAGAGCATTAGGTCATTTTATTTGAGATCTTTCTGTATTATTAATATGTGTACTCATGGGTATAAACATTCCCTTTAGGACTGTGTTTGTTGTGTCCCATAAGTTATGATAGGTTATGCTTTCATTCTCATTAAATTCCAGGAAGTTTTTTATTTTCTCCCTTATTTCTTTCATAACTCACTAATCATAGAGCAGTGTGTTGTTCAGTCTCTAGGTATTTGAATATTTTCTGTTGTTTATTTTTTGTTATTGTTGAGTTCTCATTTTATGGCATTGTGGTCAGACAGTATGCATGGGGTTATTTCAATTTTCTTATATTTGTTAAAACTTGCTTTGTGACCTAAAATATGATCTATTTTGAAGATAGTTCCATGGGCTACTGAAAAGTATGTATATTGTGCTATTGTAGAATAGAATACTTTATACATATCTATCAGATCCATTTGATCTATGGTGTCATTCAATTCTAGAGTTTCTTCATTGATTTTTTTTTGTCTGGATGACCTATCCATTAGTAATAGAGGAGTACTAAAGTCTTCCACCATTACTGTGTTGAGGTCTATCTGTGTTTTTAAGTCCAGTAGTGTATGTTTAATGAAATTGGGTACACCAGCATTGGGTGCATATAAATTAAGAATTGTTATTTCTTCTTTTTATTAGTATAAAGTGACCTTCTTTGTCTCTTCTGACTAATTTAGGTTTGAAGTCTATTTATCTGATATAAGTATTACTACCTCTACTTGTTCTAAGGGACCATTAGTTTGGCTAATTTTCTTCTACCCTTTTATTCTAAAGCAATGTTTGTTTCTGTCTGTGAGGTGGGTTTCTAGTAAATAACAGATTGTTGGGTCTTCCTTTTAAATCCAGTTTGCCAGTCAGTGTCTTTTGATGCAGGAGTCAAGTTCATTAACATTCAGTGTTAATATTGCAAGGTATGTGGTAATTCCTGCCATTTAGTTGTTTTTGTTGTGTAAGTGTTTGTGTGTATACAAGTAATTCTATCCTAATTTCTGATTACTTGTCTGCTCTTCTCCTAAGGTTTAATGATTCCATCCTTTCATATTGTTTTCATCTACTGTGTGTAGGATTCATTTCAGGTTCTTCTGTAGTGGTGGTTAAGTGGTCATGTATTATTGTAGTTGCTGTTTATCATGGAAGACTTTTATTCCTTCTTCAATTTTGAATAATAGCTTTGTTGGGTAGAATATCCTAGGACTGAAATTGTTTTCTTTCAGTGTTCGAAATAACTCATTCCATGCCCTTCTTGCTTTCAAAGCTTCTGTTGAGAAATCTGCTGTTGTTTTGATGTTATCTTTTTCCTCTCATACAGCCTTCAATATTCTTTCCTTGTTCTTTGTGCTAACTGTTTTAACTATGATATGCTGTGTACAGGTTCTATTTTGGTCATGTTTGTATGGTATCCTGGAAACTTCCTGTACTTGGATGGTCATCTCTTTGTTGAGATTTGGGAAATGTTCTGGTATTATTTTGTTGAATATATTATGTATACTTTTGGTTTGGACCTCTTCTCCTTCGACAATGCCCATGATTCACAGGTTTGGTCTTTTGATGAAGTTGTAGAGTTCTTGTGTGTTCCTTTCACAGCTTTTGTGGCTTTTGCTTTAGGATTCTTCTGTTTTTTCACATATATCCATTTTATCTTTGAGCCCTGAAATTTTGTCTTCCATTTGTACTAGTCTGCTAGAGTGGCTTTCAACTCTATTTTTTATTTGACTCAGGAATTTTTTATTTCCAGGATTTCTGTTTGATTGTTTTTTTCTGAGGCTTTCCATATCCCTGTTAAATTCCTCTTTCAAATCTTCTGCTGTCTTACTTCATTTATCTCTTTTTATATAATATCTTTAGCTTCATTTTGAAGTTTGTTGAACTCCTCTTTGAGTCCATTTAGTTGTTTCTGTGTCTTCTCTAGTTTTTTTTTTTTTTAAATCCATGTTCTCTTAGGATTCATTGAGGTTTTTTTTTTTTTGTATGTCTTCCTTAAGCTCCTCTTTAAGTTCATTGAACATTCTTATCATCATTCTGACAATAGCAAGTGGAGATTTCTCCCCTTCACTTTCCACCAAATTCTCTATTATGCTATTATTATTCTTTTGAGAAGTTGTTAGTTGGAAGTTTTAATCACCAGTTATCTTTCCTTTGACTTAATTTCTATTCTCTGACTAGCTTAGTTGTTAGCTAGATTGTTGTAATATTTCTGTTCCCTAGCCTGGAGATACACCTTAGCAATAACAAATTCACAGATTCAATGCCAAACTAGTAATTTACATAGTATATATTTAAAAAACACTTTGTGATAATATCTATAAACAGTGGTATTGGGGAGATATCAGTAATTTGCACAGAGATGGATTCTTAGGTAATTTAAAAGATGGCACTATAAGAGGATGATGGGAGGGGGAATGGGGCAAGGGAAAAAAGAGATATGAGGTTTGGAGTAATAAGGATAATAAGGCCCTAAAGTTTGTAAAGGTATAGCTCAGTTGTTGTGGGGAAGGGTGCTAATGTCAGGGATTGTAAAGAGATGGGGTAACATATAAAGTTGGTATAATAGACTAGTCAGTGAGTGGTGCATTTGGAGGAAGTAAGGATATGGGGGGAAAGGGGGAGAGAGGAGAGGAAGGTAAGAAGAAGAAAAAAAGAGAAAAGAGAAGAAAGAAGTGGGGGAGAGAAAGGAAAGTGGAACAAGAGAAGGCTAAGCAAATTGATAGCTAGACAGAGTGGAAGAGGAAGATAGGTAACAACAAATTTTTAAAAATACATTAAAAAATAAAGATATACTAAATTATATATATATATTTATATGCATATGTAGTTATTGTCATTTCTTCTTTGTTATGGAGAGGAATGGGTTTCTTCTCAGGTCAATGAAGGATTCAGGCTCTTTCCTCTGATTTCTAACCCAGGTGCTAACACTTTTGACAAGGGTTTTCTCTGTGTCTCTGGCATTTCTTAAGGTTGGTATTCTGGACTATGTGACAGTTAATGTTGCCCCTCCCTATCAGGAAGCTTTGGAGCTCAGGGTATTTGAGCCCCCCAGGCTTTTCTTGGTGGAATGGGCTGTCTGGTATAGACAGGTTGTCCAAAGTGGTCCTGCAAGGAGCTGGTATGTGAGAAGTTACCAGGCCCTACTGCCCACAGGGCAAACCTGAGAGCTATAAATAAGCGTTTTGGTTCACTGCTTTTCTGTTGGAAGTCTGTCAGTTTTAGTTTACTATCAGCTTCTCTGAGGTGGTGGAATGTTTTGTTTTCTCCAGACTGTGGCTGGGCCCTCTGTCCCCACATAGGCTGGATCAGTTTAGCATTCCTCCCCACCTTCAGAGGTAAAACTTTCCCTCCATTTATTAGGCCACTGGTTTTGTGCAAGGGTGTGTAGACTGCCTACCACCTGCACTGGACTATGTAGTTTCCCCCGGAGTAGATGATGTGTCACACCAAGCTGGCAGGGTTGCAGTTTCACTTGACAGAATCAAGTCAGCACCAGCTCCCAGGATGGCTCAGGCAAGCAAAAGTCCAAGATTCTGTGTCCATGAATTATGGCAAGTCCAGGATGTCTTGGATGCTTTTAGAACTCATTCTGCAGTTCTCTGTGTTGTGTTTTTGCAAGAGCAGAGGAAAGAACCGCCCCCCACCAAAAGAGGAAAAATGGCTTTACAGCAGGCTGGCCAACTACTCTGCTGCTGATCAGCACTGTCTGGGTTTCTGGGGCTGTTATGTGCTATAAAAAAGCTAATTTAAGGGTCAGTCATTGTACTTTATATACACTCTGTTTATTGGTGGTGTTTTAGTTGACAAAAAAGACCCGAGTTAGTCAATCCTTGCTACCACGAATCTGAAGTATTTTTCTGGAATTATGGAGCTTGGTGTCCCAGGGTCCTTAGGCTACCCAACATCTTTCCCAAAATAAGGATTTTTGTCAAAGGGAAGAAATGCACTGAAAATATTAACACTGAACAACTTCATTTACTTTGAATTTGACAATGTTTTTATGCAAACAATAAATGAAGAAGCAAGTTTCCAAACTCAAGCTTAAATCACACCATTTTTCAGTACCTGCCTAACTATTCAGAAAGTAGGGAAGCTGGGCCTCTTTAGACATCAAAAGAAAGACATTTATTTTTGCTTATAACTGGATAAATAAACAGTAAAACAGAAGTACACACAAAATATTAGCAAGTGTGTGAAAAAACAGAAATTTTCATATTGTTGATCAGCACCTAAATTGGTGGAACTCCTTCTGGGGACATTTTTGAGAATTTTAATAACTTACAAATTCCATGAATCAGGATCTTTTCTGGAATAATTTATTCAATGACTATTTGTGTCCATGACAAAAATATCAGTTACCCCATTTGTTTGTAATAACCAAACACTGAGGGTCTAGGATAGGCTACCACCCAGTAAAAATTGTATGAGAATAATAAATTTGGTAGCATTCAGTAGAAGTGTAAATTCAGTTGAGTTATACATGTAGTCACTAAAAGGATCTGAAATGATGATTTCCTTTGATTTGGACTAGAAGGCAGTGAGACACATCAAAATGTTTAAAATAAATGAATTAATGAATCAGCATTTCTTTAGTGCTATAGTAACAAACTTAATATTGTAAAAATGCACAACACTATGAAAGCATATTTCTACCTGTCCTTCTCAAGCCAAAATTTTTACAAATAATGATTCCAAGTCCATGATCTTTATAGATTTATAGTTTTACTCAGAGAAAAAGATCATGGAAATTATCTTTATAATTAATTAGAATTACTTTTGAAGCATAGCTTACCTACGTCATGTTGGACTAATACTCAGTTGGAGTTCCTCAACACAAGATGAGCTTATAACAACCAGATTTTACTGTGTGTTCTCCAGTGACTAGAAGAAAGAACATATGATACATAATAGGCAGTTGATCTGTTTGCTGAAAACTCAAAATAATATTGTCCATCATGTATACTTTCATGTAATTATTTTGGATAAATTGGGTAGTTCACCAATTTAAAGTCCTAGAATGACAGAAAAAATATCCAAGTCACTGAAATTCAATTTTACATGAGAATGGTAGGAAGAGTTTTCATTCTATAGAGTTACTAAGATTATGGTATTTGAGGAAAAGCCTAGAAATATTAATAGTGAGAATTTTATTGTAGAGATGCCTCTACTGCTGCTTCTTAGTTTTGCAAACTTAACCATGTCCTTTAATCCTGAATGTTTATACTTTTATCTGTAAAATTTTAGGATTTGTGTTGGAAGTCTCCATTTTCATCTAGCTTTATAATATTTGATTAGATGACTTTGAATATGAAAATGTAAGATACCTTACTAATAACAATGGGGTTCTATTCCAGAGAAATTCCTAAGGGGAAATATCTATTGTTATTCCTACTCTTACTTATTGTGTTAATTTTTCCAAATGTACCAGGAAAAATGTTGGCATGTATGTCGCTCTAAATGCAGTCTCTTTTCTCTCTTCCTTCTCACTACTAACATATTCATAACCTTCCATTTCCAATTCAGATCTTGTTGATGAATTCAGCAAAGAGCAAAAATCTCTCCTCTATATTGGATCACTTTTTAATTGAACAGTGAGACAGATATTCACATGATGATGTACAACTTATTGGTTTTAAAAGACAATACAAAAAGGAGGCTTTCAAAACATACATATAATTCCACTTATCCAAATGTATTCTTTCAATTTATTTTGAGACCATCTCAGAATTTTAGAAGAGTTGCATAAATATTTCAAAGAATTTCTTTACATCCTTCACTTATTATCTGAAAGCTAACATTTTACCACATTGTCATTATCTCTATCTGTCTATCTCCATCTATCTCTGGGAATATCAAAAGCTACTCACTGGAGCATGATTTATAATGAAGAAAACTGGAAGAAACCTAAATGACAAGCATCAAGGAAATGACCCCATAAATATGGCATACTCACTAGATGGAACAGTGAAGGGGATGTTCAAAGTGATTATTGCAAATTTTAGGGGCAATCCTTAGATAATCCTAACTTGAAAGATGTTAAAGTTTTAAAGTGATTATTATAAATATTATGATATGCTGGCTAAATATTTCCTAAAAATAAGATGACAGAAATGATAACATATGGATTTATGTGGAAAATACTAGTAGATATCATGCTAAAATAAGTTTAGTTATAAGTTTGATTGATTGGAATTATGAATAACTCTTCTGTCTCATAAATAATATAACCCTTTAGGGCTATTCTTTAAGGTTTTTTGAAAAGCTATTTGAAGATAAACAAGAGGTATTAAGTTTAACAAGTTAATCATAAAAGTATAGAGTAGAAGGCATAAATTGAACTGCACACTGTAAACTTTTATGGTTCATGGGAGAAAGAAGAAAAAGTGTCATTTTTTCCCAAGAAAATAATAAACAGGACTCAAAGCAGAGAAGTATTTGGATTGAAATCTACAAAGGAATCAAACTCATATAAGTTTTTTATAAATATTTAAGAAGAGTTCTCAGTTATTCTACAAAGCAGTTTAATTTTTGGTGTATTCATGATGCAATTGGATTGCATTAAACTAAAATTTCTCTGAAATACTTTATTCTGTGGTGTAGCTCACATATATGTGCAATCTTACTGTGAGTGTGAACATAGTTTTTTTAACAAATGAAAAGGATATTTTTAAAGAGTTACAATGTCTCATAATTAAAATCTAAAGGAGGAAAAAGATAAGACTTTCTTAGCAAAGAAACATATAGACTATATATATATATATGCATACAGATATATGGCTTTTGAAAGTTTAATTGCATAATCAACACAAAGGGAAACATTTGTGAAAACAAGCTGCTAAAGACTTACTGTACTCAGCTGTAAGGTATTTGGGACTATAAAGAGCCCCAATTCACCAAATAATCTCAGGTACATGAAACAGTGCTATGCTTTAGCAAATCTTTGCTTTTTAGCAAATCTTTTCTAATTTCTATTTGAATATTTGCTTGTAAGGCTTATAAAGCTATCTATAGGCACTTCTGCCAAAGGAAATAGAAAGTTTTGTCTTCTGTATGCTGAAGACAGAGCTTTTTTTTTTTTGCCACAAAGCAGCCATAATTTGGCCTCAGAATACATCTAAAAACACACAAAAAAGCAGCATAATGTTAGTTATGACTTTCAACTTTCTAAATGTTCATGTGTTGGAATATAATATCTAAAAGTAAGTTGGCTAATATCAGGAATTTTCATTTTTGTTGAACTTGCTCACAAACAAGAGGAGAAAGGAATGGAAGAGAGGAGGAAAGGTGAGCAAGCTAAGGGAGGGGAGGGGAAGTATATAGAAAAAGAAAATGGAGAGGAAAAAACATTTCCTGAAGTCACTACCACTCTGATGTAGACTTAGACTAATTTATTTGGTATGAGAAAGGAATGTAGAAATGAAAAGGGTCTGTTTCATATTAAAGTTAATCACATTTAAATATTTTCATTTTTATTCTCTCATTAATCCATCATTCCTATTATTAGTCCTGGAATCAAGTATTTTAAGGTAGTGGCACAGTTACAAGGCATATATATTTATACGTCTTTGTTGGCCACTTTCATCCTCTTTCTTATTTTCCCAGTGACAATGAATACAACCAGGACTCTGATGAAATTAGACCTAGGAATTTTTAGGGAGGAGGCTGTCAATTAACATGAAAAGCAACTAACAGCAGCATATTGTTTTATTTTGTTTCTCCTATTCTTTTTTATTTTATTTTTTCTTTCTTTTTATTTTATCATTTTTATATTTACTTATATGTGTATACATTGTTTGGGCCACCTTCCCCCTCCCCCAACCTATCCCTTCACTCCCCATCCTATCCCTCCCCCACCTGCCCACTTCCAGGCAGAACCTGTTCCACCCTCTTCTTCTTCAGTTTTGTTGAACAGAAAACATAGGAGATAATAAGAAAGACATAGCATTTTTGCTAGCTTGAGATAAAGGCAGCTATACAGTGAGATTCCTAGCATTGCTTCCATGCACTTATGTATTGCAACCCACATTGGTTTCCCTCTGCCAGGCTTCTTTACTACTTCTTGGTCCCCTTCCCACAGTGGCCTCTGCCAGTATAAGATTACAATGAACACATCAACCACATTTAAGTTTTAGGTTTCCTTCCCTTTCCCTAGTCCTCTTCTGTGCATTCTTCCCTTAGTGTGTGACCTATGTCCAATAGTATTACTGCATTTGTTTTAGATCTATCATCCACATATTAGGGAGAACATGCAATTTTTGGCTTCTGAGCCTGGCTAACTTTGCTTAAAATGATGTTCTCCAGTTCCATCCATTTACTTCCAAAGGACAAAATTTCTTTCTTCTTTGTGGCTGAATAAAATTCCACTGTGTATAAATACCATATTTTCTTAATCCATTCGTCAGTAGTGAGGAATATTGGCTGTTTCCATAACTTGGCTAATGTGAATAGTGCTGCAAGAAACATGGGTGTGCAGGTGCTTTTGTAATAACTAGAGTTGCTTTCCTTTGGGTATCTATAGGAGTGGCATTGCTGGATCATACAGCAGATCTATGTTTAGTTTTGTAAGAAGCCTCTATATTGTTTTCCAAAGTGGTTGTATTAGCTTACATTCCCACCAGCAGTGTGAGTGAGGGTTCCTTTTTCCCTGCATTCCTGTCAACATTTATTGTTGCTGGTGTTCTTGATGCTAGCTATTCTAACAGGAGTGAGATGGAATCTTAGTTTGATTTTGATTTCCATTTCCTTTATGGCCAGGGATGGTGAGCATTTTTTTGTGTGTGTTTTGGCCATTTGTACTTTATCTTTTGAAAAAGTTCTGTTTAGTTCAGTTGCCCACTTCTGTATTGGTTCAATCATTTTGGGGGACTTTAGTTTTTTGAGCTCCCTGTATATTTTGGTTATGAGGCCATTATCTGATACATAGCTAGCAAATATTTTCTCTCACTCTGTGGGTGGTCTCTTCAGTTTAGAGACCATTTTTTTTGTTGTTGTGCAGAAGCTTTTTAATGGCACTAATTTCATATAGACCCATTTGTTCATCCTTTCTCTTAGTTGCTGGGCTGCTGGAGTTCTACTGAGGAAGTCCTTGCCGATGCCAATGTATTTCCTGCTATTTTGTGTACTGACTACAAGCTTTCAGGTCTGATATTAAGGTCCTTAATCCACTTTGAGTTGATAGTCATACAATGTGACAGGCATGGATCTAGTTTCAGTATTCTGCAAGTAGATAACCACTTTTCCCAGCAACATTTGTTGAAGAGGCTGTCTTTTCTCCATTGTATGTTTTTGGCACCTTTGTCAAAAATAAGGTGGGCTTGGCTGTGTGGATTCATATCCTGGTTCTCTACTCTGTACTACTGGTCTTCATGTCTGTTTTTGTGCCAGTACCATGCTGTTTTTTATTCCTATGGCTCTACAGTACAGTTTGAAGTTAAGTAATGTGTTGCCGAAGCATTGCTCTTTTTGCTCAGTATTGCCTTGGCTATTCATGGTGTTTTGTGTTTCCAAATGAACTTTAGGGTAGATTTTTCAGAGTCTGATGAATGTCATTGGAATTTTGATGGGAAGTTCTTTGAACATGTAAATTGCTTTTAGTAGTATAGCCATTTCTACTATGTTGATTCTGCCAATCCATGAGCATGGGACATATTTCTATTGTCTGTAGTCTTCCTTGATCTTGATCTCTTTCTTCATTGATTTGTAGTTCTCATTGAAGAGGTCATTAAGTTTATTCCTAGGTATTTGATTTCTTTTTTGAGGCTACTATAAATGAAATTATTTTCCTCCATTCTTCCTCAATTTGTTCATTGTTGGTGTAAGGAAAGGCTATTGATTTTTTTAAGTTGAACTTGTATCCTGCTACATTGCTGAAGTTGTTTAGGTGTCTAGGAGATTTTGGATGGAGTTTTTTGGGTCTTTGTGGTATAGGATCATGTAATCTGCAAATAGAGATACTTTAACTATTTCTTTACCTATTTGTATTCCTTTTATTTCTTCTTTTTTTAATTATTCATTTATTCACATGTGCATACATTGTTTGGGTCAATTCTCTCTCCTGCCTCCCTCCCCCATCACTTCCAAGCAGAACCTGTTCTGATATTATCTCTAATTTTGTTGAAGAAAAGACATAAGCATAATAAGACAAAGTTTTTTTGCTAGTTGAGCTAAGGATAGCTATACAGAAAGATTCCTAGCATTGCTTTCATGTATACATGTGTTGCAACCCATGTTGATTGATTTCTAACTAATCATTACACTGGTTACTGATCCTCTTTTCTTGTTAAACTCTGTCATTTTAAGGTTTCTGTATTAGTTCCTCTGGAGTGGGGACATCAAATGCTTTCATGTTTTGGGTTTTCTACTTGTTCCTATATCTCCTGTATGTGCTCTCCCCTTGTTATGTGATCCAAGTCCAACCACATTGCTGCATTTGCCCTAGATCTAAAGTCCACATATGAGGGAGAACATACAATTTTTGGTCTTCTGAGCCTGTCTAACCTCACTCAGAATGATGTTCTCCAGTTCCATCCATTTACCTGCAAATGAGAAGATTTCATTCTTCTTCATGGCTGAGTAAAATTCCATTGTATATAAATACCACATTTTCTTGATCCATTCATCAGTAGTGGGGCATCTTGGTTGTTTCTATAATGTGGCTATTGTAAATAGTGCTGCAATAAACATGGGTGTGCAGGTGCCTCTGGAGTAACCTGAGTCACATTCCTTTGGGTATATCCCCAGGAGTGGGATTGATGAATCATATGGCAGGTCTATGTTTAGATTTTTAAGAAATCGCTTAATTTTTTTCCAGAGTGGTTGCACCAGATTGTATTCTCACCAGCTGTGTATCAGGGATCCTTTTTCCCCACATCCCTCCAACACATGTTGTTAGTGGTGTTTTTGATGATGGCTATTCTAACAGGGGTGAGGTGGAATCTTAGTGTGGTTTTCTTTTGCATTTCCCTTATGGCTAGAGATGATAAGCATTTTTCATTTTTTTTTTCCATTTGAATTTCTTCTTTGAGAAAGTTCTGTTCAGTTAAGGTGTTCATTTCTTAATTGGTTCATTGATTTTGGGAGGGTTTAGTTTCTTAAGTTCCCATTATATTCTGGTTATCAGTCCCCTGTCTGATGTATAGGGGGCAAATATTTTCTCCCACTCTGTGGATGGTCTCTTCAATATAGAGGCCATTTCTTTTGTTGCACAGAAGCTTTTTAATTTTATGAAATCCCATTTGTCCATTCTTTCTCTTAGTTGCTGAGCTGCTGGGGTTCTATTGAGGAAGTCTTTGCCTATACCTATTAGTTCCAGAGTGTTTCCTTGTCCTTGTGGTAACTTCAGACTTTCAGGTCTGATATCTAGGTCCTTGATCCATTTTTAGTTGATACTAGTACAGGGTGATAGACATGGATCTAGTTTCAGTTACTTGCAGACGGGTAACCACTTTTCCCAGCAACATTTGTTGAAGAGGCTATCTTTTCTCCATCATATATTTTTGGCACCTTTGTCAAAAATGAGGTGGATATAGTTGTGTGGATCATATCTAGGTCCTTTGTTCTGTTCTCCAAGTCTTCATGTGTGTTTTTGTACCAGTACCATCCTATTTTTATTGCTACTGCTTTGTAATATAGTTTGAAGTCAGATATTGTGATACCTCCAGCATTGCTCTTTTTGCTGAGAATTGCTGAGTATTTGCGGTCTCTTGTGTTTCCAAATAAACTTTAGGGTAGATTTTTCAATCTCTGTGATGAAAGTCATTGGGATTTTGATGGGAATTGCATTAAACATGTAGATAGCTTTTGGTAGTATAGCCATTTTTGCTATAACATTTTTGTTGATTCTACCAATCCATAAGCACAGGAGATCTTTCCATCTTCTGTGGTCTTCCTCAATCTCTTTCTTCAAGAGTTCGTAATTCTCCTTGTAGAGGTCATTCACATCCTTTGTTAAATTTACTCCTAGGTATTTGATTTTTTTAAGGCTATTGTGAATGGAATTCTTTTTCTATTCTATTTCTTCTTCTTGCCTTATTGCTCTGACTAGGAATTCCTGCATGTGTTAAATAGGAGTGGGGAAAATTGGCATCCTTGTCTCATTCCTGACTGTACAGGAAATGGTTTCAGTTTTTCACCATTAAGTATGATGTTGGCTACAGTTTTGCCATATATAGCCTTTATAATGTTGAAGTACATTCCTTCTCTTCTTAGTTTTCTTAGAGCTTTTGTCATGAACTGGTGTTGAATCTTATCAAAGGCTTTTTCTGTATCTACTGAGATGATCAAGTGGTTTTTGTCTTTGCTTCTATTAATGCTGTATTACATTTATTGATTTGCATATGTTGAACCATCCTTGAAACCCTGGGATAAGGCCAAGTTGATCATGGTGAATGATCTTTCTGATATATTCTTGGATTCTGTTTGCCATTATTTTATTGAGGAGTTGCATTGATGTTCATTTAGGAGATTGGCCTGTAGTTCTCCATTTTGGATTTGTCCTTGTCTGGTTTTGGAATGAGTGTAATGCTCACTTCAAAGAATGAGTTTGGCAGTGTTCCTTGCCTTTCTATTTTATGGAAAAGGTTAAGGAGTGTTGGTATTAGTTCTTATATGAAGGTCTGGTAGAATTCAGCTAAAAATCCATCAGGTGCTGGACTTTTCCTTTTTGGGAGACTATTGCTGCTTCAATTTCATTATGTGTTCTAGATCTGTTTAGATGACTAATATCCATCAGTTTTGGATGGCCATGAGTATCTAGAAATTTGTTCATTTCTTCAAGATTTTCCAATTTATTGGAATATAGGTTCTCAAAGTAGTCTCTCATGATTCCCTGGATTTCCCTTAGTATTTGTTGTTATCTCTCCTCTTTCACTTCTGATTTTACTAATGTCTTTTCCCTCCTCATTTTAGTCAGATTTGCCAGGAACTTGTCAAATTTATTTATTTGTTCAAAAAACCAGCTCTTTGTTTCATTGATTCTTTATATGGTTTTTTGTTTTAGTTTTTTGTTGTTGTTGTTGTCTCTATTTCATTAATTTTGGCTCTTATTTTTCTTATTTCTCTCCTTCTGCTTGTTTTGGATTTTGCTTATTCTTCTTTTTCTAGGAGTTTGAAATGTAGCATTAGGTCATTTATTTGAGCTCTTTCTGTCCTTTTAATATATGCAGTCCTGGCCATAAACTTTCCTTTTAGACTGCCTTTACTGTGTCCCATAGGTTCTGGTAGGTGGTGTTTCATTTTCGTTAGCTTCCAGAAGACTTTTGATTTCCCCTTTTATTTCCTCTATGACCCCACTGATCATTGAGCACTGTGTTATTCAGCCTCCAATTATTTGCATATTTTCTGATGTTGCATTTGTTGTTGAGTTCTAGTTTTAATGCATGTGATCAGATAGAATGCAGGGGGTTGTTTCTGATTCCTTATATTTGCTGAGGCTTGCTTTATGCCCTAAGATAGGATCTATTTTAGAGAAAGTTCCGTGAGTTGCTGAGAAGTATGTATATTGTGCCATTGTTGGATGAAATATTCTGTAGACATCAGTTAAGTCCATTTGATCTATGGTGTCATTTAGTTCTAGGATTTCTTTGTTAATTTTTTGTTTGAATGACCTATCTATTGGTGATAGGGAGTATCAAAGTCTCCCACTACCACTGTGTTGGAGTCTATATATGCTTTTAAGTCCTTTAGTGTATGTTTGATGAAATGCAGTGCACATACATTGGGTGCATATACGTTAATAATTGTTATTTTCTTTTCATATATTGCCCCTTTTATTAGTATGAAGTGTCCTATATCTCATTTAACCAATGTAGGTTTGAAGTCTCCTTTGTCTGATATAAGTATTGCTACTCCTGCCTGTTTTCAGGGACCATTGTTTTGGTAAATATTCTTTCAGCCTTTCACCCTAAGCCAGTGTTTATTTCTATCAATAAGATGGGTCTCTTATAAACAACAGATTGTTGAATTTTCCTTTTTAATCCAGTTTGCCAAATGTTGTCTTTTGATGGGGGAGTTGAGTCCATTGATTTTCAGTGTAAATATTGATGGGTATGTGGTGATTCCTGCCATTTTGTTGTTTAAGGATTTGATTGCTTGCAGTAGAATCAATGCTACTGTCTGTTTACTTGTTTTTTCTTCTCCTGTGGTTTGATATTTCCTGTCCTCTCGTGGTTTTGTTTGCTTTCATCTTCTGTTGCAGAATTCCTTGTACAATCTTCTGTAGTGGTGGCTTGGTGGTCATGTATTGTTTTAGTTTCTGTTTATCATGGAAGAAATTTATTGCTCCATCATTCTGAATGACAGTTTTGCTGGGTAGAGTATCCTAGTGCTGAAGTTATTTTCCTTCAGTGCCCAAAATATCTCACTCCATGTCCTTCTTGCTTTTAAGGTTTCCATTGAGAAATCTGCTGTTATTTTGATGGGTTTACCGTTAGAAGTTATTTTTCTCCCTTAAAGCCTTCAATATTTTTTCTCTGTTCTCTGTGCTTGTTGTTTTAATGATAATATGCCATGGGGAGATTCTATTTGGTCAAGTTTTTTGGTGTCTTAGAGGCTTCCTATATCTGAATGGACAAAATTTTCTCAAGATTTGGGAAACTTTCTGTTAGTATTTTATTGAATGTATTATGTATCCCTCTGGCTTGCATCTGTTCTTCTTCTTCAATGCCCATGATTCTCAGGTTTGGCCTTTTGATGTTGTTACTGAGTTCTGGCATATTCCTTTCATAGCTCTTGAGTTGTTTGACTAAGATTTTTTCTGTCTTTTCTTTAGCATCTATTTTATTTTGAGCTCTGAGATTCTGTCTCCCACTTTTAAAAATGAATATTTGATACAAAAACTCAGAAGTAAAGGCTTAAGAATGTAGTGCCAATTCAAGAAGCAAGAGACAAAGTGTCATTATAATCATTATTTTATTGGATATAGATAGAGACTAAAACATGGAAAACTGGTTAAACTAAAATACTAGTTAGGTCCTGGACACTCATTAAACAGTAAGCACTCTTTGATTATTAAATATATATGATCTGAATTATTCAATAAATATTTTGAAAGCTTCCTTTGTACCAGGCCTTTTTCTATACCTAAGCTCTGTGGATAATGCAGTAAACAGACAAAATTCTTTCTTCATGTTGAGGAAGTTACATCAAAACTAGTAAGCAAAACATGTGAATTTGTTGTATTTTAAGTCATTTGAAGGAAATACAGGAAACTGAGCACATAGGGTAGTAGAAATGAATGATAAAATGATATTAGAGATAAGACTAGAAGATTGAAGAGCCAGTCACAATCTGCACTAGAAAAGGGTTTTTAGGCAGAGGAATAAGGGATTTCAAAGGCCCACAGCTGGAAAGCATTTATGCATCCTAGAACTGATCCCAGTAGGCAAAGAAGAGAGGGTGGTGAGCTGATGTGGAAAGGGACACCAAAGCTATGTAATACACTGTTATGTGAAACAGAGAAAAGAGTTTGAATTTTTCTAAAGGCAATGGAAAGAGTAGCATCATTAAATTGTTATTTTTAAGAGATTAATTTCTTCACATGTACAGAACAGATTGTAAATGGGTAAAATGTAATGTGGAAAAACAGACATTGAGTTGCCCATGAGGAGATGATACTGTCTTCAAGAAGGTTCAAAGAGCAGCAGATTTTTATATATTTTGTTTTTGTATTTATATATTTCTTTGGAGTGGAAAAAAGGAAGGAGCCAAAAATGCTCTCAGAATCTTTGTTTAAGCTTCAGGATAAGTGGTAACAACACTTACTTTAATACACAAAACATTGGGAGAAATGTTAGGAGGAAAAACAAGAAGTCTGTTTTGGGGATTTCACATATGATATGTTTATCAGTAATCAAGCAGAAAAAATTCAATATCAAGTGGGCAGTATTAGGAATAATACATGATGGATTTCTGATATAAAATTATCAAAAATCTATTGTACATATGTCAGAAATAATCAGTTCTTAATGTAACAAAAGTCTAGGTACAAGCACATTGAATTCCTCCCCAACATAACAACACCCACATGGGCTTAATGCATTAGAAACTGGTAATTGAAAAATAATATCTTTATTGTATCTATGTTACACATAGACTCTATTATCAGACTCTATAGGAAATATTATCTTTATTGTATCTATATTATTCTTACATTGTATCAAAAATGCAAAAATATTCTAAAGCTGATCAAAGCAAAATGCATTTTTTTTCCTTAAGGATCATTTTATTCTGCTCACAGCTATATTTGTCTTCTATTGTTATTTTACAGATGACATAATTCACAAGTTACTCAAGTTTTTCCTGCAGTCTGGACTTCATATTTTCACACATTGCAAAAGACTTTCAATTTTCTCTGACTGTTCTGTAGTTTCAGCCCCAAAGAATAGAGGAGGAAAAAAAATATGTACATTGAGCACATAAAAGAGAGACAGAAGGGAGCTGGTCCATCATGAATTTATTTTAATGAAAGGAAAGATGAGATGACTTGCTCATTTCAATATTATTTACAAGTTATTTCTTCTCACTCATCATATAAAAATACTTTTAAAGAAAGGTTAGGATTTCCATGTTATTTATATCAGTTATCTCTCTTCAGTCTTCATAATTTTCACAGTTGTCAAATTTCAAACACTATAGGGCAATTTATTTTTTAAAAGTTATCAGAGGATTCCTTAACATATTTGCTACCATCTGGATTGATCCCAGATTATGATTGTAATCATAGTTTAAAAGTTTGCATAAAAATTGTGAGAAAATAAAACAAATATAAAATTCAAAATGGAATCAAGATTTAATGACAGTCACCAGTATACACAAAAGAAAAGAGCTCTATAGATCTTCCATTGCAATACTGCACTTACAATTGACCATAATATTTTATGCACTTAAAAATTTGTCAATTATACATTTCAAGACAATGTTCTTATCACAAAATGAATAAATGAGTAAAAAAGTACTATTGATAAATAAATGAATAAATAGTACTGAAAGATAATCAATTCAGTTAATTGAATGGTACTATAGCAAGGTACACACAACTATTTGAAGATATGGCATAATACTAATAGTACATGTTTGTACATATCTAGAAAAAATCATAGTATGTATAAAAAGCTAGCATACAAATAAGCATATAGCCAAGTAATTAATCATTTTGTAGGATAAGAATGAGAGAAATGTTTACATTTTATGATATGCATTTCTATATTTTTTACCTTTTACAGCAGGAATGCATTATTTTTTAAAAATAGGAGAAAAGATAAATTGTAAAAAAGCTTTATGGAGGGGTATGAATCTAAGGAATATGTTTTACAAAAGCCCAAGAGTTTCCAAGTATGATTTACTCCTAGCTGCCTACTATGGAAATTTAATTGACAATTCACTTTTTTGTAGTCATCTTATCTTCCCTGTTTCATTCCCCTATTCCCTGCTGATGCTTCCCAGAATTGCCACCAAAACACTTACTGGCCCTGAATGCATTGTATCAGGATCTGAGTCTGGGAGAAATCTAGCCTAAGATAGAAGTGGTCCTTGAAAGAGAACCTTAGGGGAGTGAAATTTGATCACTCTCCTGTTAGCAATGAGGTCTGAATCTTGATGGTAAGTAGGGTTATGATAGCTCTGTATTATAGCAAAATGGTTACTGAGATTCTCTCCTGTAAAACTGGGATGTGAAATGGAAGTAAATGCACTTACTTATGAAATAATGCCAACATTTGTGATGTGGCCCCATAATGATATGGTTTATGAAGTCAATTGGTTTTTAAGTGAACAGAAGTGCTAAAGGAAGAAAACAGCTGGCTCATGAGAACAGACCACTATCTAAGGCACAAAATAAAGGCCAGAATACCTTTATGAAAGGCTTTCAGTAATTTTCATCTCCCACAGTTAATGATACACTATGCTGAAAATCGGAAACAAAGCCTGATTGCAAGAGTAGCAAAAATCACAAAAAATGCTGAAATCCTAACATCAGTTAAGTCTCTACAATGGAATCAGGATCCTGATAGGGAAAATGTTGTACCCTAACACTAAGAATGGAAACACCTGTGAAGTTGCACTCCACATCCTAGAGACTGCAGCTTTCCATGAATTCTTGAAACTAAAGGAAGTTACCTATGACATTGCTCTTTTCTAGAGGAGAGCAGCCCTCACTTACCTGAGGACCATCACCTGAAGAAGATGCCAAAAAAATAATGTTTACTGTTTTCAATATCTTTCTCTACCTCTTCTCTTTTTCAGATCCAGACCAATACTATAGTTGAGTGGCATTACAGTCCAATTCTAGAAGTACTATCTCTTCTATGACATTAAATTATTACCAAAAGAGTTGCAAGGGTTAGAAAATATATTTGGTTGTAGCTTGTAGAAGGTGCTTGAAAATGAATATTGGGAAAGCTCTAAGAATGGAGACAAATATGAGGCAGAATAAGGAAAGTGTATAATATGAAGGCATTCTGCCATGACTTAGCAATCAATGATGAGGAAAGGAACCTTAGGACTGATTCCAGTTCTAAAATGCAGGTGGGATAGTTCCTTTAATCTTAGAAAATTGGACAATACTTAGCTGAGTTAAGACTAGAATTTCCTCAGGAGAATACAGAGAAAATAGATTCAAAGATCATTCACATTGGAACATACATATTAAAATCCTATAGAAAAGGTCAGCAAACTGCTGTGTTACCTTGTGAGTTACAGGGAAATATTGCTTCACTGTAACAATGACCAGTGTGCTATAGTAAGAGGTCACCAGAATCACTGAGAAGCTCTCCTCTGAGAGCCAAGGTTGAACATAGAAGATGCTTTTATGAAAGTAGGCTTTCCAGAATGAGTAGGTATGATAGGATTTTAAAACAATAAAAGTCAGGAGACAGTGCTTAACCATAAGAGGCTAGATGGATACAAATTACTGTAGTGATCCAAAAAGCCCATAATGATAACTACAAAGTTCTGACCTAGTATGGATCCATGGTGATTACAGAGGCCATAGTGTTCTGAGGAGTGTTATAGCTGGGTAACAAATTAAGGCATTGTTTGATAGAGCATATAAATAATGAAAGTGAACGAGCAGAAAGTACATGAAATAACAATATCATGTATCATAATCACTTGCTCACTTCAGTCTTGATCCTATTCTTAGAGCCGAAACCTATTAGGTGAAAAGGAAGACTCTTGAGGAAAGAATTTGCAATACTACTACAAGAAGACCCAGTTATGACCCCTCAGTATTTTCCCAAAGGACAACAGCAGTCTTTTATCATAGTAATTATATATTATGGAAGAAAGACTGCACAGATAATGTGAGGATGTAGGATATGACTTATAAATTGACATTAACACCAAAATCTCACTTTCACCCTTGTTAGAATGGAGGTGTTCAAAGGCCATGTGGGAAAAGAGGTCCAGCTTTATCTCACAATGTGACTAATGGATATTTGAACCCACTTGCTATTTCTGCAGTCTATAAACATGCAGTCAAGACAGACATAATAAGTAGAAAACATTCATATTTCATGGTAGATTAGATTATTATTCAAAAGTATTCACCAGTTCTACTCCTACCTCCATGGTAAAGCATACTTACCTTTTCCATTTGATTTGCTTTAGCCAAATGGATGTTAGCTAACATTAAGTAAGATGAGATTTAAAATGTAATTATACATTTGGTTTTCTTTCTTGTGCCTCTGTCCCCACCCTGAGAAGAGGTTCTTCTGGACAACTGTTGCCACCTCAGCCTGAGCACAAGAATGAACACATGTGGAGTGACCCAAGCCTGACTAGTACTATGAAATCAAGCCCAGTCAGACAATCAGATTCACAGCTTGAAGCAAAGAGGCCCAGCTTCTCCAGCCTAAATTAGCTGACCTCCAGCCAACTTACAGACAAATGAGCAAGAATAAATAATTGCTATTTTAAACCATTGAGCTATATGTTGACTTGTTGTATGGTAACAGATAGCAGATACCCAAAAATGTAATATTAGTTTTGCAGTGAGAAAAATACAGTGAATAAACCACTATATGAAAAAGTTAGTGAGAGACAGTATATGAAGCTAGAATTATGACCCATGACAGGTAGCAATACTATTTGCCAAGACTTTTGCTGCCAAAATATGTTCATAATGAACTCATAGAATAGAAAGGAAAAAATCAATGATAACTTTTAAAAGAATTAGGTAATTGCTACTAGCACATTTGATACGGTAATATAAGGATCAGATATATTGAGAAAAAAATTGGCTACTTTTCAAGCTCATTTTAGGGGAAACATTGAAAACTAATCAACTGCAGTACAAATGCTGCTCAACTTACAATGGAGCTATGTTCCAACAAACCAATCTTAGTTAAAAATGCATTTTATTCACCTAAACTGCCAGACCTTGAGAGTACAGCAATACACTGTTGAGTGTCCATTGTTTAACTTTGTGATAGTGCAGCTAGCTGGGAGGTCTGGA
Source organism: Castor canadensis (assembly GCF_047511655.1). Taxonomy (NCBI): domain Eukaryota; kingdom Metazoa; phylum Chordata; class Mammalia; order Rodentia; family Castoridae; genus Castor; species Castor canadensis. The sequence continues at coordinate 48,759,729 of NC_133398.1, read as the reverse complement.
CAATATCACAAGAGAGTATCATACTACTTATATCACTAACCCATGAAAAGATACAATTTTTTATTTCTCCATGTCTTTTGTTTTATTCAGGCAATATTTGTACATCTTTATGAAGGATAGTATGATAATTCAATACATGTATACAATGTACAATGATCAACACATGATAATAAGTACGTTCATCTCAAATATTAATCATTTCTATGTTGGCAACTTTCCTACTCTTCTAGCTATATCAAAATAGATGGTATGGTTTCTACTAAATATCTAAGCATTTCACACCATCATAAAGTCAAAAACTCATAGGCCCAAAACTGAGGACCGTCTGTATTTTCAAATACAGAATTTAAAAAGATTTTGACGAGATAAAAGACCCATAGCACAACCTCATCAAATCCAGATATTTTTAGGCAGACATGAAATGTCTGTCAGAATAAGGACAAAAGTAAATCGTGGCAAGAAGACCCTTTCTTATGACATAATTAGATCAGAGATTCATTGATTATGTCAGCTAAACAAAAGAATTCCTAGGATGATATAGGGTTTCGTCCTACAAAACCTTGACATGTTTAATACATATATAATTGAGTCTAAGAGGAGAATTATGTGCCAAAACAGAATTTGACACAAAAAGTCAATGTGACCAAAATTGATGTAAAAACCCAAAAATTCTTGAGAATTTTATAAAGACACTGCTAACCCAGACTAAACATGACAGAGACTATTTGAAATGTAAAAAAGAAACTTCTCAATCTACAACTTTCTCTAGTTAAAAACTTCTTAAACTACAACTTTCTCTAGTTAAAAAGCAGGCTGAGAAAACTACCTAGCCACCAAAAGGGTATATTCTATAGTGCTGCTTTCAGAGATGATCAAGGAAGGTGTTAGAAAAAGGAGTAGCTTCAGAAGTCAGAACTAAGGACAACAAATAATAAGAGACTTGGAATCCTTTCCAGGGAATAGAACAAAAGGCTAAACAATTTACATTCCCTGTATCCCGAGGTCCTGAAGAGTTTTGTGCAAGGGATTATCTGAAAAGCTAGGAAGTACTTACTTTTCTTCCTCGTTTTCCCTTTTCAAATAAGGATGTGTCTTGGTTCTCTTCTGCTACATGGTAATTCTGTGTAGGAAAGATAATGGGGGGAATAATTGAGTTTTTGGTTTGTGGTTTTCCAGATCAAGAGGAGCCACATCTCAACCATGATCCCAATGTCATATTTTTTTTTTGTATTCATAACAAATCCTGTTTATTTTTTTTATTCATTTATTCACATATGCATACTTGTTTGGGTCATTTCTCCACCCTGCCCCCACACCCACCCCTTCCCCCTCCCCCTCCTTTCCAGGAAGAACCTGTTCTGCGCTTTTCTCCAGTTCCATTGGAGAGTAGAAATAAGCAATAATAAGAAAAACACAGCATTTTTGCTAGTTGAGATGAGGACAGATTCCTAGCATTGCTTCCATGTACAAATGTGTTACAACCCAAGTTGATTCATCTCTAACTGATCTTTACACTGGCTCCTGATCACCTTCTCATGTTGACCTCTGTAGCTTTAAGGTTTCTGTATTAATTCCTCTGGAATAGGGACATCAAATGCTTTCATGTTCTGGGTTTTCTATCTAACCCTGTACCTCCCGCATATGTTCACCCCTTGTCATGTAACCTAAGTCCTACAACATTGCTGTATTTGCAATAAAAGGAATACAAATAGGTAAAGAAACTGTCAAAATATCTCTACTTGCAGATGGTATGATCCTATACCTTAAAGACCCAAAAAGCTCTACCCAAAAACTCTTAGACACCATAAACAGCTACAGCAAGGTGGCAGTATACAAAATAAACTTACAAAAATCATTAGCTTTCTATACACCAATAATAAACAAACTAAGAAGGACTACATGGAAATAATTCCATTTACAATAGCCTCAAAAAATAATCAAATACTTAGGAGTAAACTTAACAAAAGATGTGAATGACCTCTACAAGGAGAATTACAAACCCCTGAAAAAAGAGATCAAGGAAGACTACAGAAGATGGAAAGATCTCCCATTCTCATGGATTGGAAGAATCAACATAGTAAAAATGGCTATACTACCAAAAGCAATCTACATGTTTAATGCAATTCTCATCAAAATCCCAATGACTTTCATCACAGAGATTGAAAAATCTACCCTAAGTTCATTTGGAAACACAAGAGATCACGAATAGCCAAGGCAATACTCAGCAAAAAGAGCAATGCTGGAGATATCACAATACATAACTTCAAACTACATTACAAAGCAATAGCAATAAAAACAACATGGTACTGGCAGAAAAATAGACATGAACACCAGTGGAACAGAATAGAGGTCCCTGATATGAATCCACACAACTATGCCCAACTTATTTTTGACAAAGTTGCCAAAAATATACAATGGAGAAAAGATAGCCTCTTCATCAAATGCTGCTGGGAAAAGTGGTGATCCATTGCAAGAAACCAAAACTAGATCCACGTCTATCACCCTGTACTAGTATCAACTCAAAATGTATCAAGGACCTTAATATCACACCCAAAACTCTTAAATTGGTATAGGAAGGAGCAGGAAACACTCTGGAACTAATAGGTATAGGCAAAGACTTCCACAACAGAACCCCAGAAGCTCAGCAACTAAGAGAAAGAATGGACAATTGGGACTTCATAAAATTAAAAAGCTTCTGCACAACAAAAGAAATGGCCTGTAAACTAAAGAGACCACCCACAGAGTGGGAGAAAATATTTGCTAGCTATACATCAAAGGACTGATAACCAGAATATACAGGAAACTTAAGAAATTAAACTCTCCCCAAATCAATGAACCAATTAAGAAATGAGCAACTGAACTAAATAGAACTTTCTCAAAAGAAGAAATTCAAATGGCAAAAAAACACATGAAAAAGTGCTCACAATCTCCAGCCATAAAGGAAATGCAAATCAAAACCACACTAAGATTCCACCTCACCCCTGTTAGAATAGCCATCATCGAAAACACCACCAACAACATGTGTTGAAGAGGATGTGGAGAAAAAGGAATCCTTGTACACTGCTGGTGGGAATGCAAGCTGGTGCAACCACTCTGGAAAAAAATTTGTAGGTTTCTTAAAAATCTAAACATAAATCTCCCATATGATCCAGCAATCCCACTCCTGGGGATATATTAAGGAATGCGACACAGTTTACTCCAAAAGCACCTGAACACCCATGTTTATTGCAGTGCTATTAACAATAGCCAAGTTATGGAAATAGCCAAGATGCCTCACTACTGAGGAATGAATCAAGAAAATGTATTTATACACAATGGCGATTTACTCAGCCATGAAGTAAAATGAAATCTTATCATTGGCAAGTAAATGGATGGAACTGGAGAACATCATTCTGAGTGAGGTTAGCCATGCTCAGAAGACCAAAAATCATATGTTGTCCCTCATATGGGTCCAATGTCATGATTTATCAAGGGTTTGAAAAATCTTGAATGGCAATTACTATTTCTATCATTTAGAAGGGGTACTGGTATTTATGAGAAAAAGAGATGATTGGGGTAAATTCAGGTATGCAGAAACAATTGTTTGCTTTGTAAGGAAGAACGTCTCTATTTTCTTTTTTAACTTTTCACTTTGCCATGTAAGTAAATTGACCAAACGGAATACTTTCAAGCATGGTACTAGCAGAGGCTGAATACGTGCTCTTTTGTATCTTTGCTGTCACCATGTGAGGATGTTTCTGTAGGGAACCTTCTGCCTCTTCATCAGGGACACCAGATTTGAAAAGACAGAACAGACAGCCCAACCAGAAGTCAAGGACTAGCACTGTATCTAAGAGCTCAAGAGTGTCTGATTTACGTTCATGGAATCCCTCACTTTATTGACTCTTATGAGCCACCTAATTTTATTGTAAAATAAGTACAGCAATGAGGATATGTCTATATAATCCATCAGTTCTTCCATACACTACATCAGTGAAATACTGCCGCCAGATAGATAAACTGAATGGTCTCTTATAGGCATGATTAAGGGATTCATTTGGGCATAACTCCTTGTAGGGAAGTGCTATCCTTCTAGTTATATAATATGCTTTGAGTTAGCATCTTCTTCCTTCCTGAAAATTAAGAACTAGGGAGTACTGATAAGAGTGTTCCTCTGTCCATCAATCTCAGAGACCCACTGGGGAGAATATGTTTCCTATGCTTAAAAATTAGGCTCTTCTGGATTATATATTCTTGTTGCCACAAACAGATGGGGGAAGATATCTGTCAAGAACAGAAGAATACTGTAAGCCATAAAGTTGTAATTACCACCTGATAATTTGGGTCTTCCCATCCATCAGAGCAGCAGTTAAAGAAACTGCTGTGCTGGATAAGTAAATTTATCCTGATAACCATGAGGAGATATGGGTGCAGTTGAATGAGGTGGCTGTTTATGTCTCAAACTCAGGAAACTGACCACAGTAGAAACATTCTGTTCTTCCACGCCTGGGTATAACTTTAAGTGGGTACATTCAAAAACAGTTCTAAAATAACACAAGAACTGAGACATTTCTGTCTATAGGAAGGTCTGCACTACTCTACTATTCAAACAACTATGCTGGCTTGAGTAAGAGAAATATGGAAAGATGTAAAAAGAAGGGAGGTATCCATAATCAATTACAGACATTAACTACTTGCATTAAATTTTTTCTTTGGAAATTATGACAAGCCAACTTTCTTGAATTTCCAGTGAGGTTAAAGCCAAGAAGCCTAGAATAATAATTTACCTGATAATCTACCATTCACTAACTGACTTCCCTTCTCTGCCTCATGTTCCCATTTCTCTTGTGTTACTTTTTCTGGAATTATTTACAAATATGTTATTTGTACTCCAATTCTTGTCTCTAGATCTGACTGTAGGGGAAACTTTCCCTAAGTCAGAGGTATGTGAATTTATTTTGAAATAGAATATGAGTTTATTTGATAATCAATTGGACATGTGATATGAAAGAATGAGTGCAAGTAAATTGAATCCAAATTATTCATATAAAATACTAGAAGAATGTGACTGGCAATAACTGATATAGTAAAGATTACAATGGTAATATTTTGGAAGCCATGATAATAAGAAGTTTAATTTTGGACTTGTAAAGTTAGAGGTTCCTGGTGAATACTTACATGGACGTAGGTATTGATTAAACAATTAGTTAAGTGTGACTGCAATTTAAGACTAAAGAAATGAGCTATCAAGCCAGGAGAAGACATAAAGAAACCCTAAATATGTATTTCCAAGTGAAAGAAACCCATTTAAAAAGGATATATACTATACAATTTCAATGATATGATGTTCCATAAAAAGAAAAATTCTGGAGACAATAAAAAGATCAGTGGTATCAAAGAGTTAACAGAGTGGAATGGATGAATATACAGAGCACAGAGGATTTGTAAGGGAGTAAAATTTTTCTGTATGATACTATAAAGGCAGGCATATGTCATTATAGATAGGTCAATACCTATAAAATATACAAAAGCAAAAGTGGATCTGGCATAATTGTGGGCTTTGAATGAAAATGATGTATTAGGGCATGGTGGTGCATACCTGTTACAGAATCAGAGATAGGGGATCATGGCTCAAGGCCAGCCTAGGCAAAAAGTTAGTGAGATGCTGTCTCATAAAATCAGCCAGACCTTGTGGAACAGACCTCTAATCCTAGCTACTCTGGAGGTAGGAGAATCATTCCAAAACTGGCCTGGTCAAAAGCATGGGACCTTATCTATATAAACAAACTAAACTGTAGAAAAGGCTGAGGTCATGGCTCAAGTGGTAGAATGCTTCCATAGTGAGTGTAAGACCCTAAGTTCAAGTCCCAGTATAACCAAATAAAAGAAAATGATGTGTCAATGGGGGTTCATTGATTGTAATAAATGCATCACTCTGCTGTGCCATGTTAATAGTGGAAGAGGTTGTGAATATTGTGTGAGAAGGTGTTCATGGAAAAATCTGTACTTTTTGCTGAATTTTTGCTGTGAATATAACTGCTCTGAAAAATAAAATCTATTTCAAAAACTCATAGATAATTCAATTACTAGAATATTTATACACCACATTCAAAATAATTGTGATTAAAATGTTCAGAAATTAACTGACAGAGTGAAGAAGTTAGCAATGAATGATAAACTAGAAAAAATCAAGTAGAAATTCTAAGTATGTTTTTCATAAAATAATCATAAACTTTTTAAAAGCAAATTTTAAACTTCGATTATTTAAATAGAATATTAGATATAAAGAAATAACTAGTAAACTAGAGGTTAAAAGGAGCAAAAATAAATACATTACAAGAAAAATATGAAAGATATAGAGAAAATAGTGAGAAAGTCTGAGTTACTTATTATTGGAGACCAGAAATTATAGGAGAGAAAATGTGGCTATTCTACAATTCTACAGCCTGTGTAATTCCTTGCCATTGAGCATGAATAAAACCTATTGATTTTATGGAGTATCATTGTCATGATTATGTTGCTATATGGCTGAAAGTATTTTGAAGATGTAACTAATCAAAATGGAGATGATCACTTTTCAATCTGATCTAACTTAGTGAGCATTTCAAGGAAGAATGAAAAATTCATGGTGAATGATATTTTGCTGGCTTTGAAAAAAGTAGATTTGATATTGTGAGAAGACCACAAATAGTTGAGGAAGGCACTGAATTAATAGTCAGTAAGGAAGTAACCAATCAAGGTTTTACAGCCATGGGAAGGGAATTTGCAAATCAATATGTTTGCAAATAATCCTAACCTTCACAACACCAACCAATATCTTAATTGCATATTTATGAAACCCACTTGGATTTTACACAGACTTCTGACCTAAAGAAGCTGTATGACAATAAGCTCATATTATTTTAAACCACTAAGCTGTGATAATTTGCTATGCAGCAAAATAAATAAATACAGCATCAGAATAAATTATTGAGATGATAAGGTAGAGAATGTTCCCAAACTAAAGGTATTCAGACACAGATCCAAGATATACCACCAAAATTTGCCACATAAGTAAAAATTTATTCTACAATGTAATAGGAAAACTATTAGAATCCAAGGGAAAAGGACACTTTTTCAATTCTCCTGAGTATCTAAAGGACAACTGTATTTCCTTCACAGGAAGATAAATAAAATTGACAACTGACCATATTATGATATAAAAATAATAGGAAGTCAGAAGATAATAGCATGTAATCTTTACAGGGTCATGGAAAGGAAAAATATAAAAATAGAATTCCATACAGCATGAGAATATTATTCAAAAATAAGGTGAAATAAAGATATTATTAGCAAACAAAAGTAGAAATAACTCAAATCCTAGAAACCTACAAGAGAGTTCTCTATATTGGAAACAATATCCTGTTCAGATGTAAAAGAAGAAATGTAATTAAAGTTGTAAAAATTATGGATTAAATATACAAAATAATCACTTATAAAATAACAATAGCCCAATTTGTGGGATCTGAACATGTAAATGTGTTTTGGTGTATGTGTATAATATGAACAAAAGCCAAAGGGGACAAAGATAGTTCAAGTATTCTAAAGTAATTGAATTTTATAGGAAGTAGAATATTAATTTATATTTTATTTAAAGACCCAAAGATGCATGGCATAATCTTCAAAGTATTGCCTTAAAGTATGAAAATTTATAGACCAAAATAGAAAATGAAATTATAAACAAAGACCAGGTTCTAGACAGGAAAAGGTAGTAACATGGTAGATTTAAGAACAAATAAAAGAAATTACATTAAAGAAAAGTGGAATTCTAATTAAAATTCAAATATTATATGGTGTCTAGCCTCCAAAATTGCCTTACTGACTACTGCTCTGTGATACTAACACTTTTGTGTATTCTTTCTCTTGAGAATGGACTGGTATAATGATTTCCTTCTAATCCCTCAATCATTCACATCCCTTCCACTTAAAAACACATTTTTCCCCTTCCAATGGCTCCAAAAATCTCAGCCTACTACATCATCAACTCAGAGACCTGAATTTTTTCACCTATATCGAATCCTTGTGCAGATGGAGTAACCAAAGTATAATTCTTCTCTATAAATGAACCCAGGAAACTGAAAGATGAGGTGTTTACTGCAAACACACCACTATATATTGGCAAGACAGGCACAGGGTAACTGCTGTGTTAGTTCTCTATTTTTATGTAACAATTGACTACAAATTTATCTGCTTAAAAGAACTGTCTTAAATCAGATTGTGCTGTTATAATACAATATCATAGACTGGGTAGCTTATAAACAACAGAAATTTATTTCCTAGTGATCTAGAAGCTAGGAAACATAACATCAAAGTGATGGCAGATCCAATGTCTGACAACTCATAGATGCTGCCTTGTTACTGGGTCCTCACATTATAGCAGAGAGAAAGCTCCACTAGAAGACTCTTAGATCTGAGATACATGTTCATCAAAGTAACAGGATAGAAAATCAACAAACAAAAATCAATTTTTCTATACAGCAATAATGAAAAAGTTAGGAGAAGAATCCCATTGATAATAGCCTTAAAAATATAAAAATATCTAGGTATAAACAATAAATGACATTAAAGATCTCTACAATGAAAACTATAAAGCACTGAAGAAATCTCAGAAGACACTAGAAGATATAAAAACCTTCCATGTTCATTGATCGGAAGAAATAATATTTTTTAAGTGGCCATATTATCAAAACTAATATGCAAATTCAATATACAAACACATCATCTGCATACAGGATAATTTGAGTTCTTCCTTTCATATTTATATTCTTTCTATTTCATGTTCTTGCTTTATTGCCCTGGCTAAAATGTCAGGCATTATATTGAATAAGAGTGATGATAATGGACAAACTTGTCTTATTCCTGATTTTAAAGGGGATGCTTTCATTTTTTCCCCATGTAGTGTGTTGGCCATGGTGTGTTACCACACAACATTATTATGTTTAGTTATGATCTATTTCTTTAGGGCTTTTATTATGAAAGAATGACGGATTTTGTCAAAGGCTTTTCTTACATGTATTGAGATGATTATGTGATTCTTTACATGTGTTAATTTTATTGATTTATGCATGATGAATCATTCCTACATTCCTGGTATGAAAGCAACTTGATCATAATGTATAATCTTTAAAATGTATTGTTTAATTTGTTTTGTAAGTATTTAATTGAAGATTTTTGCATCCATAATCATCAAGGAAATTAGTCTAGTGTTTTATTTTCATCCTGTGTCCTAGGGATTGGAAGCATGACTTAAGTGGTAGAACATCTGCCTAGCAAGTATGAGACTCTGAGTTCAAACCCCAGTACCACTCCGTACCTCTTAAAACATTCTTCCCTGACCTTCTCTGATTTTAGTATGAGGATGATACTGAATTTGTAGAATGAGTTTGGAACCATTCCTTCCTTTTCTAATTTGTGGTAAAGTTTGAGGAGCATTAGTGCTAATTCTTCTTTAAAGGTCTATTAGAATTCACCAGTGAATTTTTCTCTCCTGAGCTTTTCTTTGTTGGGAAGATTTTTAAATTAATGTTTCAATCTCATTTTTGTTATTGGTCTGTTTAGTTTTTTTGTATCTTCTTGGCTATTTTTGCTAAATTATATGTATGTACAACTTTATTTCTTATAGATCCTAGCATTTATTGTAGTATAAGTTTTCAAGATACTGCTTATGATTCTTTGGATTACAGTGTTATCTCTTATAACGTCACCCATTTCATCTCTAAATTACTTAATTTGTGTCTTCTCTGATTGTCTTGCTTCTGATTTTATGCCTACATCAATCTTGGTTTATCCTTTCAAAGAACCAACTCTTAGTTCATTGATCTTTTCTATTTTTCTTGTAGTTCCCAATTCATTAATTTCCATTCATTAATTTTTTTAAAGTTTTTCTTTCTTCTGTTTTGGGCACAATGTCTCACCATAAGTCCCAAGATGACCTGGAACATGCTCTGTACCGGGATGGCCTCAAATTCATCATCCTCCTGTCTCAACCTCCCAAGTGCTAGGAAGACAGCTGTGTGCCCTTTTCCTGTTTATCAACTCTGATCATTATTATTTCTTCTAGTAATTTTTGGACTGTTCATGTTTTACTAAGATCTTAAGGATCATCATTAGTATTCTAGGTGGAGTGTCTAGGAATAGAACAAAACAGGTTCCAATCCAGTCCATGAAGTTTGCCTATTTCTGCAGGACTACTCGAGAAATCGCTCCAGTGAAGTTTTTTCTTTGTTTCTTTGAAGGATCTAAAGTTTGATAATTCTTGATTTTTCACTACTCACTATCTATTCCTTATGGATGACCTCTCTTCCTGCCTATCTAAATTCTCTCCCTCCTCCTCTTTCTCTTCTTCTTCTTTTTCTTTTTCTTCTTCTTTTTCCTCCTCCTCCTCCTCCTCCTCCTCCTCCTCCTCCTCCTCCTCCTTCTTCTTCTTCTTCTTCTTCTTCTTCCTTCTTCTTCTTCCTTCTTCTTCTTCTTCTTCCTTCTTCTTCTTCTTCTTCTTCTTCTTCTTCTTCTTCTTCTTCTTCTTCTTCTTCTTCTTCTTCTTTCTTCTTTCTTCTTCTTCCTTCTCCTCCTCCTCCTCCCCTTCTTCTTCTTCCTCTTCCTCCTCCTCCTCATCCTTCTCCCCCTCCTTTCTCCTTCCTCCTCCTTCCCCTTCCTCCCCCTCCTCCTTTCTCTTCCTTCTCTTCCTTCTCCTTCTTCCTTTTTTCTTTCTCATCTTCCCCCCTCTACCAATTTTCTTTATTTTCAAAGCTTTTGCTTATTTGTTTTCTTGGGGTTTATTTTCTGTATCACTTTATCTTTAGCTGAATTTTCCCTTTCTCTTCCTTTCTTCTTTTTCATTCCCCCATCTGTTTACTTTTCTCTCCTCTCCCATTTTTTCTCTATCTTCCTAATACTGTTCACAAGCATTATTCTTCTTATTGTCTTTATATTCATGCTCTTCTTTTTTGTTTTTTAAGATAGGGTCTATGTTACCCATCCTGGTTTCAAACTCAAGATCCTCCCACCTTAGCCTCCTGAATGCTAGAATAACGTGTGCACCACCATGACTAGCATCCATTTCTTCTGACATCCCTTCTTATCGTCATAGTTAACAAAGTATTATCTCCATTTTTTTATTATTCTAATGTCATCAGACTTGTCATAGTGATTGCTTTTAATTGGTTATTACTACATTTTCACAGAAGTTTTTTCTATCACTTGTGGTTACTCCTGCTGTTAGTTTTCTCTCTGAGTGGTGCTGGGGATCAGGTCTAGTGCCTTAAACAACATGGGTGAGTGTTTGGCTACGAAGGTACATCTCCAGTCCAGTGGTGAGAAACTGTACCTAAATGCTGCCACAAATTAGTACGGACTAAACATTATGTATACTTCAACTGAAAGTCTATAGGAGATTAAAACTCCCAATTAACAACTTTGCCCCCAATATGCAAATTCAAACACAGAAGCACAAAATATATGAAAAATGCAAGAAAACATGACTACTCCAAAGGTTAAAATTTCATAGGAATAGTGAAATGGATTAAATTCCAAACATAGAAAATAAAATGTGATTAGGAGAATGATTAACCAAATCAAAGAGGACATGAATAAATACCTGAAGGTAGTCAAAAAGACAAAAAATAAACAGGTAAATAAAATAATGAAGACAGTACAGGATATGGAGGAAGTCAGTAAAGATACAGAAATTCTAAAAATATTCAATTTTAAATTATAGAAACAAAAATCTTGATAATTCAATCAAGAAACTCAGTTGAAATCCTCATCAAGAGACTGAATCAAGTGGAATTCAGAATATTAAGGCTTGAATACAAGGTAGATGAACTGGAACATCCAAACAATAATAAAGAGGGGGAAAGGTATAAACAGAACACAAGAGACATTTGATATGCCATTAAAACATCAAACTTATAGATCATGTGTAACAAAAAGAGGAGTACAAGTTATAAAGGAATAGAAAACATGAAATAAAATAATAGTATAATATTTCCAAAATTTTATGAAGGAAATGAGTATCCAGGTACAGGTGGATTTTAGAACAACAAACAGACAAGACCAGAAATGAGATTTCCCATGTCATATCATAGTTAAAACATTAAGCACACAGAACATAGAAAGAATATGGAAAACTATAAGAGAAAAGTGTCAAGTCACATCTAAATTCACAAAAATTTATAATGAAAATGAGAAGACTAAAATTAACAAATTAGGGATAACAAAGGGGATATCACAAAAATGCCAATGAAATTCAGAGGCTCATTATGGAATACTTTGAAAAATTATATTCAAGTAAACTGGAAAATCTTGAAAATATGGATAAATTTCTAGATGCATATGATTTTCCTAAAATTACCCAAAAGGATGTAAACCACCTACATGGACCTATAATTTGCAATGAGATTGAATCACTAATAAAGTGTCTTCCAAAAAATGAAAAGCCCAGGACTAGAAGGATTCACTGCTGAATTCTACCAGACCATTTAAGAAGAACTAATACTAATACTCTTCAAACTACTCCATAACATAGATAAGCAATGAATGCAACAAACTCATTCTATGAAGCCAATATTACTCAAATACCAAAGCAGATATAACACAACCAAAAATATAGATAAATTTAATTGATTAATATGGACACAGAATTGCCAATAAAATTACTTCAAGTCAAATTTGCCAACACATTAAAAAAATCATATACCACGGTTAAGTCAGTTTCATTTCAGGTATGCAAGGATTATTCAACAGACGAAAATCAATAAATGTAATACACAGCACATATAGAGACTAAAGGACAAAAATCACATGAAAATCTCAATAGGTAAAGAAAAAACCTTTGACAAAATTCAATATCCCTTCATGATAAAAGCTCAGAATTAACTAGGACTAGAAGGAATCTTCCTCAGCATAAAGGCTAAGTACGATAAACCTATGGTCAACATCATACTAAATGGGAAAAACTGAAACCATTTCTTTGAAAGTCAGGAATGAGACAAAGGCATACACTCTCTCCAGTCTTAGTCAATACAGTGCTTGAATGCTTGGCCAAAGCAATAAGGCAAGAGAAAGAAGTAAATAGGATACAAATAGAAAAGGACAAAGTTAAATTACCCTTATTTGCAGGTGACAAGATTCTATACTTAAAAGACTCCAGTGACACCACCAAAAACACTTAGCTCTGATAAACACTTTTGGTAAAGCTTACAGTCATCTGATTTTTGACAAAGAAGCTATATGCACAGGTTACAGAAAAGACATCCTCTCCAACAAATGGTGCAGGGAAAACTGGATATCTACATGTAAAAAACAGCCCCCTATTTCTTACACTGTATGTAAATCAATTCAAAATGGACCAAAGATCTTATTGTAAGAATTGAAACTACTATAGGGAAACACTTAATGATATAGTCAAAGGCAAAGATTTTCTGAATAGAATAAATAGGATCTTATCAAATTAAAATGCTTCTGCACTTTAAAGGAAACAATCAGTAAAATGAAGAGACAGCCTACAGAATAGGAGAAAAATCTTTGCAAGCTATTTATCAAAGGATTAACATCCAGAATATATAAAGAGCTCAAAAATTAAACACCAAAAGAATAATCCAATTAATAAATGGAGAAAAAATTAAACAGTAGAAGTACTGATTGGAAATAAATACATGAAGAAATATTATACATCCTTAGCTATGAAGGAAATGGATATCAAAATGACACTGAGATTCTATCTCACCCCAATTAGAATGGCTACCATCAAAAAACAACAACAAATGCTGGCAAGATTGCTGTGAAAAAGGAACTCTTATACACTGCTGGTAAGAATGCAAATTACAGCAGCCACTGCAGAACTCAGTATGGCAGTTCCTCAAAACACTAAAAATAGAATGGCCATATGATCTTGTTATATCACTCTTCAGCATATATTGAAAGGCATATCAGTCAACATACAATAGAGATGTCGGCACACCCATGTTTACTGCAACACTATTTACAATAGCCAAGCTATGGAATCAGCCTAAATGCCCAAACTGATGAATGGAAAATGAAAATGTGGTATATATACACAATGGAGTATTATTCAGCCTTAAAGATGAATTAAATTATGTTGTTTGCAGGAAAATGGATGGAACTGAAGATCATATGTTAAGTGAGATAAACCAGTCAGAAAGCCAAATATCACATGTTTTTACTCATATGTGGAATGTAGACCTATAATAATAATGATAATAATAATAATAATAATGACATTATTGTAAAAGGAGGATTTTTTGTTGGGGAACCAGGAGTGAGGGGGAAAGAAGAGGATGATGGGGGAGTATATGTTTGAAGTACATTATATGTGTGTGAAAATAGTGTAACAAAACCTACTACAATATGAAAAAAGGAGGGCAAAACAAGGGGGTGATAAACAAGAGCAATAAATCGGGTAAATTTGATCAAAGTACATTATATGTAGATAAAGAAGTACCCTAATGAAACCCCTTCATACAATTAATTTATGCAAATAAAAGGAGAGAAAGAGAACTGATCTAATTGAAGACAGAGAAAGAATAAAATAAAATTGGGGAGGAGGAATATGAGAGGATTAAAAGCTAAATATAGAATGCTAAGTGTGGTGGTTTATGTCTATAATCCCAGGGACAATGCCCCCAACCAGCCTGGGCCCTAAAGCAAGAGCCTACCTCAGAAAAAGGACAATACAGGCAATAAACTTAGGTATTAAACAGAGAAGTGATATGAGGGAAATATAAAAGTAAAGAGAAAAAGGAATTGTGCAAAAATAGAATGAAAAATTTATATGTAAATATTTAAACGTATCGGTTTGATTTAAAAGGTCTCTATAGAAAAGCAAACAAGGGAAACACATAGGAAAATAAAATAAATATAGGAAATGTTCTTCTTTAAAAAGAACATTCTCTAGTCCTCTAAGGACTAGAGTAGCTTTTCTACTCTAGTAGCTTTTCTTTCTCTGGCCATTTTGGCTGCGCACCACCTGGGAAGAAAGAGCGGAATCCCTGTGTTACTTGGTTTCCTCTGTTTTCATTTGTGTTGTTCACCTAACAACTAGAAGGCATGGTTTTTAACAGAGTCAGTACTGACTACTCTTGGCTGTCCTTCTCAGGACTGGATGGGCCAGACTTCAAACTTTCTACTGGCAGGTCTTAGTATAGGGAATCTTCAAGTGTGTGGTCCTGGGCTGGGGAAATCCCATGGGGATAGAATGACCAACCCAGAGGCAGAATACTATGTGGTGTGCTCCCTTTTTCAGTCTCCAATTTTCTGAATCTTAACTCTTACCCCAAAAGAACTTGCCCCCACTCCTTTCCTGTTTTGGGGTTCTGGTTCTTCATTACTTGGCATGCCAGATGGAAAGTAACACCCACCAGTTTTCTACCACATGGAGCTTTCCATGTTTCTGACTCAGTCTTTCTTCTGCAGCTAGACTAACTGTCTCTGCCAGCACTCAGTGGATAAATGCCACGCATTTGCAGTGGCTTCCTGAAGACAGGACAATGCAAGGACCTTTGATTCCTAAAGTCATCTGTGGTCTTTTCTAAGGGTATTAAATCCATTCACAAGAGATGTGCTCTCATGACATGATTACTAGTCAAAGGCCCACCTCCTAATATCATATTAGGTGTTAAGAGAGGTGCACAAACTTTCAGTCCATAGCACACAAATACATTATTTCAGTGTCTGTATGTAAGGATTCTAGGGATAACTTAGCAGGGACCTCTGCAAGGCTTCAATCAAGGTGTTGACTAGGGCTGAATTCTCATGTGGACTCTCAACTAGAATTATCCTCTACCAAGCTCACTCAGATATTGGCTATATTAATTTCCTTGCAGATTAAATGGATGGAATGGGAGAACATCATCTTAAGCAAAGTTAGCCAGGCTCAGAAGGCCAAAAGTCATATGTTCTTGCTCATATGTGGACTTTAAACCTAAAACAAATGCAGTAATATTATCGGACATGGGTCACACGCTAAGGGGAGAATGCAAACAGGAGGAAGAGGGAAAGGTAGGAAATCCAAAACTTGAAATTGTTTGATGTGCCCTCCGTAGAGGAGCTAATAAAGTAATCTTAAACTGACAGAGGTCACTATGGGAAGGTAACTGGGAAGTAGTGAAGAGGTATGACGGAGATGAATCAATTTGGGTTGTAACACATACATGCAGGGAAGCAATGCTTGGAATCTCTCTGTATAGCTATCCTTATGTCAAACTAGCAAAAACACTATGTCTTTCTTATTATTGCTTATGTCTTCCCTTCAACAAAATTGGAGAAGAGGGCAGAACAGGTTCTGCCTGGAAGCAATGACAGTGGAGGGGAGAGGTAGTGGGGCAGGGAGAAGAGATGGCCCAATCAATGCATGCAAATAAGAATAAATGAATAAATAAACCAAAAAAATTTCCTTGCAGATATATGACCTTGGAATTCACTTTTTCCTAGTTATTAAAAGGAGAGCACCCATGTCTGCTCTTTATGTTTGAAACAATAATTGAAACATAAAGCCAAGAAATTCTATACACCTTATTTTCATATTATACATAGGTCAGTGGTCTGAATTAGCTAGGAGTATTATCAGATATTGATTAGATTAACACATCTATCTCTTTGGCCATGGTGCTTAGCTACCACCCTAAAGGGTAACTGGCTAGTGGGAGTATGGACTATCTCTTGTATTTATTGTATCCTAGTAGGTAAGAATGTGAATAGGAAAATTGGATAATGGCTTGCATTTTGATATGGTAAGAAATCATTTACCTTGATTCTCAAAATCATCTATTCCTGTTCACATCCAGTTGTCTTTATGATTAGAGTAAAGTAATCTTGGTCACAGGGGAAGAAAAGAGAATTTCATACATAGAGTTTTACAAAGTTAGGCTTAGGCTCAAAATGCCTAAAATTGTTGACCATAAAATCATAACTAGTGATGAGGTTTAGATTAGGACTTAAAACTGTGTGACAAGCTGCTGTGAAGAGAAATGCATACATGGAAATCCATTAGGGATGAGCATGAAGACTTGGGAGAGTAAAAACAGCTGGCACTTGGAAGTGAGGTTTACTTCTGTCAGGACTGATATAACATGATCCTACTTGAAGGCAGGAACTCTATGAATCTTTTCTCTAATTCTTTGATTCTAAGATCTAAAAGAAAAAGAAAACTTTGAAAAAGTTTTTTTGTGACTCAAAAGACTTTACATTTGTATTGATATAAAATTTTACCAATCTATTTTATGTGCACAGTGTTTAAAAATGTAATATTAATAAATTGTGAACATATACTTAATTCCCTACAAATTAACTTCTTAATATAATTTTGCATGTAGGTTAAATTTTCTAATGGAGCTACACCAACTACTAGACCACCGAATTTTCATCTATTCTTCATGCATTTCCAAAGTCACAGACCTAGCAGAGATGAAGGAAGTGAGGAACCATGGCTTGTCACCCATGATTAACACTCAGGGGTCATTTTTAAACTTTTGGAAACATTTCATAGTCCACAGAACCTTTTTCTTTTTTGATTTATTTTATACTAGGGGTGGATGATTCAGATAAGTTACTGTGGTACAGCTCAGCATTCATGTGTTTAGCCCTCTCTAATCATCAGGCAGGCTTTGGCAAAGACTTAGAAAGACTGAAAGGCCCCATCCTCCTGTGGGTTCCCTATCCTCAGAAAGCTTAGAGTTTAGGACAATACTATCTTTGTAAACTTATATTTCTTCTTTATTGATACCATGTAAAAGTTATTTCAGAGGGTGAGAGATGACCCAAACAATGTATATACATTTAAATAAATGTGTAAACCATTAAAGTTATTTCAGATAAGCTATAGAATACATACATGAAAGAGAAATTTAAAATCTACCCAAAGAAATCACTGTGATAATTTTGATGAATACCTTTCCCATTTTTCTACACATATTTACTGTTTTGCAAAATTTTAATCATTTTATAGACACTACTTTGTAACCTGTTTGTGTTACTCAATATATTGGAGCAGTATTTTCATGTCAATAGACACCATTCTCCCATAATGATTTTAATGACCCCATATTATCTCATGCTGAAGATTGTGAATGACCCATAATTTATCTAACTACACTTTGTATTTAATATCTGTGCAGTACCAATATTTCATTAGTCCCAATATTTTTAACGAAAATTAAATTCTGAAAAAGAAAAATATTATTTTTAAGGAATTTAATATATTTTGCCAAACTGTGCTATTTTCTAATAATAGTTATAAAATGATAAAATCCTAATCTACTTATCATAAGCAAGGGAAAAATGCTCAGAACAGTTTTTCCTGAAAGATGTTTTTTTCCCCCTTTATGCTTCCTAGAAAGGAATTTTGTTCAAAAAGTTTGAGGAACATGATGTTATTTCTCATACTTTGATATTCACAGTTACATTAGCATTTCAAACACTGAAATGTCCAACACTAAAGAAACAGGTTCAATTTTGTTTATCACAACATCAATTATCCAGGGCACACTGTGTCAGTACAATACTTATTGTCATGTTTAAAAACACTCTTTGCTGCTTTAAAATAATCTGAAAATGTCTGAGTTTAAATAAAGTAAGAACACACTTGAATGTTTTAATCAAAATAACCACAATGCATATGATGTATTTAGTAATTAACATTTGAAATATAATCAAAATAATTAAAACCATGAATAAATATAATGATAAACCTGAATAACATTATTACTGGAGTGTCTGACTCCAGTACTTTTGCATTCATATTTAATTGATTGCTATACATTAGAATAGTATTCTATTTATGCTATGTATGAACCCATATAACAGAAAACTGTATTATAATGAAATTCTATTGGAATGAGATTGGAATCCAGGTTTGTAGTGTATATGCTTCAATGGCTAAGTTTATTTCTTATATGTGACACAGTAAGATGTTCTAATATCAATCCTAAAATAAAATTAATTCAATTACAATTATATGTCAATGTGAAGAAATAAGATAATAATGCATGATTAAATACTTTGGGTTCATCTTTTGTTTTGCTTTTGGACAATATCAACTCATCAGAAAATAGGAAGAAATTGATATTTTCATATGTCAATCAAATACCTAGTTATACATGAGTATAACATCACATTCATGTGTAAAAAACTACCTTGTCAATCAGATGTCTTGTTATACACAGGTCTGACATCAGATTTAAGCATAATAAGAGAGAAGATTGACAGCTAATTAGCCAAATGTGAGAAAAATAAATTGTCCTTTGTTTTCCTTTCTTTTTTAAATGAGACAGTTTTTAATTCACTCTTGGCTGATCCAATATATAACATTTCTAATTTACTCCAATATCTATGCCATAACTCCCTTTAATTTTTGTTGCCATTTTTCTTGCTTTTGTTGATAAGGAAATGAATGTTATCTATGTTGATGATTATACTTAAAAGGTAAAATATCAGTTGACATGCAATCATATTAAGCAAATTTAAAAATTAGACAGTGCTGCTTAGCTTTTCTAAAATTATAACAGTGACAAAAATTTGAACCCCAGAGTAACACAAAAACTACATTTTTGACATTTATCCATAGCAATAGTACATGCTGACCAATGCTAAAAATTTCTCATACTTACTCTATTCATCTCTCAGGTTCAGGACATTCATCAGTCTTGCAGGGTTCCAATCTCCAGTAGAACCTACCTTGATCCTAAAACACTCCTAGTGTTTGAAGACATTCACCAGGGATTTTTCTAAAGATAGAGCATTAAGTTATATGCCCCTAACATTGTGGATGTAGAACTGAGTCAGGGCAGTTTAATTCAAATAAACATTTACTGAGCTGTCTCAGTACAAGGCATGGTACTAAGTTAAAGAAAGGAAAAACAATAATTGGCGATATCCAGTCCCTGACTTCAAAAATGTTGGTTCTAATAAGGGATTTGGGCAAGAGGTGAAGGAATTTCAAGGCAAAGCAAAATCTTACATATGTGTTATGGAAGGTACCACAAACATCATAAGAGATTGAGGAAGGAAGAATCCATATTTATGGTACATCATGAAAATATAATACTTGAGGTAAGCCTCAGAAAGAAAGATATAATTTTGACTCCAAAACGAAATAAGAGAAGACAAAAAAATAGTAGTATGGAATTTCAAAAATATCAAAACCTGGAGAAATTGGGGGTACAACTTAAAAAGAGGATGTGGAAGACTAAACGATAACTTAATTTCCTCCTATAAAGAGTGTGAATGAAACCTGAAGGTCATATAACTAGTTTAATAGGTGGTTTTAGTCATTTTTAGGGGGAAGCAAAGAAGGAGAAAGATCATACAGGAATCTATTATATTATTCCCATAAAATGGTAATAATAGTAAATTTTAAATAGCTAAAAGGAAATTCTAGAAAAAAATAGTGGTGAGAGACTTTACAGAGACAAATTGCACTAGACTCAGTAAATAATCAGACATAGGTAATGAAAGAAAGACTCCAAAGATTGTCCTCATCCATTGAAGTTAATAAGAGAAAATTGAATTTGAATAGAAAACTGGAGAATGAATATGGACAGTTAAGATAGAAGAATATGTAGAAAAGTAAGCTAAAATACATGATTGTATATATGATGAAAGAGAAGTAGAGAGTGTGAAAGACAAACTAAGAGACAGAAAAGTTGAAAGGAAGAGAGAAAGAAAGAAAGAGGAAGGAAGGAAGAAAGCAAGCAAGAAAGGAAGGAAGGGAAAGAAATATATATTGAAAACAGTAGCACCACAAAAGAATGAAAAAAAAAATCTCTTCAAAATCAAGTAGCATGTCTTTACACCTCTTACTAAGGCACTTTAGACCATAATCTACAGTTAAATGGTTACCTGTTCCAACAAAGGGAATCGTCCTTCCTTTTCCCTCTTTTTAAGCTGTCAATGCTAGCCCAACATTGCATGAACAGCAGAACCAATCCCTCAATTTAGTTACATTCATTTTCTTCTGGCAAGGTTTTTAAACTGAAAATGGAAGTTTTCAATGGAAGTACAGAATAAAAAAGCTAATCTCTATCTCATCCCTTAAGCATAACACCCAGTCTGTATATGGCCATGAAAGACCTTTCACATAGAACAAAGCTATGTTTTCTCAGCCCCTTGTGATGTCTTGAGGCTGCATATCACAAGAATATTGCTTGGGAATCTCTAATCACTTTCTAACAGCTGTGTGCTCTAAATACTCTTTTTGAAGGTTAGTAACTAAGAAGTTTTCACTTGAGTCTGGCAAACAACATTTGTGCAAAGATATCTTTAAATGCATATATTTATGATTCAACCTGCATTAATCTTCCTTCAAACTGAATTATATTTATTAAATTTTAGATAAATGCATGACATGGTCAGGTAGGGTTATTCTAGGGATATAAATATGGAATGGGGAGAGAGAAAGAGAGAGACATAAAGAATGAACTGGAAACTGGCAGAAAGCAACAATTTATTCTGACAGATGTGACCTTATCAAGTTTAGAAGTGTCATCACTGTCATTTATACATTCTGTGGAAGACATGGTCTTGTATGGTAGTAGCTGATTCTATTTATTAATTGAAAAAGCTTTTGGTGGACTTCTAGAAAGGGGAATTTATAGAAATAGATCAGTAACACATGCACACTGCATACACATACACAGGTATTTTAACAAAACTACAAATTGAATCTTGAAATCCAAGGGCTTAATTGCCACATAGTCTATTTGAATATAAACTGAGGGGATGCAAAAACTGAATATATTTCTTGCTTCAAGAAATTATTTTCTAAATGTTAAATGCATACTCTCAATTATTTGATTTTTTTGCACCTGGCTTGTTTGAATCACATAACATGTGTAGAAAGATAACTATATTCCTTTTTCTGAATTACTTACTTTTAAGTTTGACAATAGAGGTCACAGAAGCCATTTTCCCAAGATTTTACAAAATGTAGTTTGTATAGATGAGGGAAAAATTAATTCAATACATGCATTTACTCAGTACTACTATTATTAAATTGAATTTTATAATTCTAGAAAAAGTACCCCAAATTCCACATGCTATTTATTAGCATTTTCACTTGAAAGGCACTTCAATGTTATAAATTGACATTGATCTAATAAATACTTTGATTTGCTGTGAAGCAAAAGTTCTCATAAAGTCCAAAATGATAAGAGGACACCTATTTATATGAAATAAAAATCCCTAATATGCATTTATCTCACAAAATATTTTTGGTATAAAATGAGATATACATCAGTGATCTAGTCCCAGATTACTTAAACAAGTATTCTTAGAATATTTATCAGCAAGACATTTTCCAAGGAAGTGAGCATATGATTGTGGATGAAATATTCAAAAATCCAGTCTTTGTTTGAAGATGACAAAGTGTCAAGGCAGAGGTAGAAGATAAAATGAGTTAGGGTTTGGACATAGTGGGAGAGGAGAAAGGGAACTGAATTTCAAAGAGCATGGACTGGTCTGACTTCCTTGAGAATATTATTGGGCATTGAGTTGAAGTGGATAAAGGAGACAACCTGTGCCAAACTCCTATATACAAACACACTTTGATGTTCAAAATACAGTAGAGAATGGTTAACAGAGAATGAAGGAGTGACGGAAGAGCAAGAGAAGAAGATGGAAAAGGAATAGGGTGCCAGATCCTACAAGATCTCAAAGGCTATTGTGTTCTAAATGTAGTGGGAAACATCAAAGAATTTAGAATAGGAGTGACATGATCTGTCTTACATTTAAAAAGATTCATGTTGGCTGAGGTTTGGAGAAATGGGTGAAAACAAGAAAGCCAATTAGAAGACAATTTCTCTTAATGTAAGTAACAGATGATGACACTTGGAAGAGGGTAGAATTAATGGAGAGATGAGGGGGTGAGTTTATGAATATATTTTGATAGAACTTGTTCATGTATTGATGGGAGGTATTGGGGAAAAGAGGCTTTAAGAATGATATCAAGGCTTTGGTTCTTGGACAGACATAATTGCGTTTACTCTCATTGAGAAGATTCACAGCTAGTGTTTACATGAATAAAAGTAAGATAATACATAGGAAAAAATACTGTTGGGTGTTATTATTAAAAATCTTTTGATTCAAGCTCCAATAATTCAAAATTTTTGGTGATCCACCAGAGTTAGATTGGCAGAGACTTCTTTGGATCATCTATAAAGGAAGATTTACAAAGAATATTAATACCACCTACAAATATTTAGGAAATGTAGAAGGGACCATTAAACTAACTTAGAAAAAAATCTTCATGGTTTTTTTTTTTAGATGTATCCCTCTTCTAAAGAAGATGTTATGTGAATAAACATCCTTACAAAAAGGCCCTGTGAAATCTGAGCTTGGCAACATGTATTTTTGTGTCACTGTGAACAGCTGCTTTGCCTGAGTCAGACATGAAGCTAATCTGCCTCTCATAAGATCTCATACATTCATGGGCAGACTAAATTATTTTTAAAAATGTTCAGCCTCCCTAGTAATCAAAGTCATGAGAATTTAATCAACAGTGATGTTTCATCTGACAACCATCAAATTAGTAGAAGTATGAATTTTTTAAAAGATCATATGGTTTTCACATTTAAGATGAACTGAGTGCATATATTTGTCTACCTTCTCAGCCTAAATCCCACTTATATTAGAGTTGAGAAATACACATAGGAACATATAATGGTAACAAGGGGAGTGAATGCTAAAAGCAGATAAAAGATTTTACAAACTTCTAGAGTATATATTACAGATGAGATCATTTTTAAAGATAGGCTCAAACAGCAGAAGCAAAAGCTCAGAGTACACATGAAAAGGATTCATCAAAGGTGAAAAATACCATTTCCATTAATGTCCTGGAGAGCAGCCAACCACAAAGTCAGCAGATTTTTAGAGAGTCATGAGCTATAGAGCTGAAATCAATATAATTAGCAAAAAGTCTGGCTACAGAACCACTGGAAGATCTCTGACTACACCATCATCCTACACACATATAGAATGCTGACCTGATGGCTTTTGGCTATTCAACATAGAAAACTAAAGAAACATGACAATATTGTGGAGACAGCTAGAATGAAGAAATATTACTAAATTAAAAATAAGGTCACATTATTCATTATGAATAGCATCTGATCCATGCATAGTAGTGCACACTTGTGACTCCAGCTACCCAGGAGGTTGAGGCAGGAGGATCACAAGCTGAAGGCCAGCCTGAATTATGTAATAAGACCTATCAAAAAAATAAGGAAGGAAGAGAGAGAGGGAGGGATTGGAAGAGGAAGGAAAAGGAGGGAAGGAGGGAAGAAGAGAGGGAGAAAGAAGAGTGAGAATAACATATCATTTTAATGCATCATTAGGAAAATTTATCATTCATAAAATATACTAGATCAAAGTTTTTCAAACTTAAGTTTTCATGAAATCACTATGAATCAAATTAATAATGTATGTACCCAAACTCCAGAAAGTTTCACTTAGTAGGTTTGCAGTGGGACCTGATAGTATGTATTTTGAACACTATAGATTGCTATGTTATAGGCGGTGGAATATAAAGTAAAATGGAAATAAGTTGTAAGTATAGTGTTTGTGCTTTCTTGCTTTAGCAACTTGATTCTTGTCATTCTGTCCATTCCTTCATATTTATTAATCTCTTACCTATACATCAAAACCCAACTAAAAGCCCTTAGCCTGTCTACATTCAATCTCTCCCTATAAATGTCTATATTTTGCTTTCTTTTCATTCTACTCATATGGCAAATATGCACTCTTTCAACATACCTGGTGCCTTTTATTACTACTCACAGGATCTAAATGTCATTTGTCTCACTAAATGGAGCATAACTTATTCAAATGTTTGGAATATAGTAGTTACCCAATATTTACTCATATATGATAGATTTTTCATTTTCATTGGATATATTAAGTTGACACTTCAGTCTTTCTGTGCTTTCCAATGTATCACTCCAGTTAGGAAAAAAAGAGAAGGAAGGAAAAGTAAAGGAATCAGGACACAAATTTAGAAATTATGTCAAAAATATAAAATATATAATGTTTAATATTTCCATATGCCATCGTGTTAAGAATCTAAGGTTAAAGTGTAGATGTTAAATATGATCTTTAAAGAAAAAAAAGTTAGATTTTTTCATTACCATAATAATCTTATTTGAAAATATTACTTTTAATTTTAAAATAATTTTATTGCTTAAATTATAAAATCAAAACTCTCATGTTAACAGAGACACTGAGGACTAATAAGTAAAAATGTTCTTTAAACTCTCTATCTTCTTTCCAGATATAATAGGTCATATTCCTCAAATTCCATATCCATTTCCCAAGGTAAATTACTATCACCAGTTTTTGTGAATTTCGCCAGTGTAGGTAGCTATACAATCACAAAGTAATGATTACATTTATGGAGAGTTAGTTCATAGAACCTATCGATGTGCTTTACCTGGAATCCCACTGATGTTTGTAACTCACTGTAAAATGCAGACCATTAATATCTCTGTATTTTCAGAGAAGAAACTGAGACATAAAGAAGTTAAATAACTTGTTCAGAGCCATAAAACTAATAACTGGTAAAATCAAGATTCAAACCAAGGTAGAATGGCTCCAACCTATGACCTCTCCACACCATAACTGCCTAAATATAAACTGAATGATACATAGGAAATATGCTAATGGGAATCTGTGAACACATATGATTTTTGTTACACAGATGAGGTTATATTATATATATTTTTCCATGCTTATATTACATAAGTTAGTCTAAGAAAATACCAAGCATGGCACATGAAGTACAGTTACAATTAGTATCCTTTGTAACTAAACACAATGAGACATTTAAACAAGTTATTTTTATTCACTACAGCACCTATCATAAACTACATGCTTGATGAATATTTCTTTCAGCACTGTTTCAATTTTAAGATAGTCTTCAATTTTAAGAGGAACATTTTCCTTCTCATTTCTATGGCAATTAGCTACTGATTTTGTTTGTACACATTTCCTTTCAAAAATAATAAATTAATTTACTATCTCATGTTCTGAATTTTAGCCTTGAAACCAATCTACCACAAAAAATTAGTTGATAAAGTACTTAATGATAACATCAAGAAATAAGAACTTGATGGGCCCATGGTAACACCCTTTTGATACACAATTTTAGCAAATAAATTTGGAATGAAAGTAGGAAATTAAATTATCAGTATGTTCTGTTAAGTCTTTATGTTTAAAAAAGAAGGATAAATGAATAAAAAATTAAAAGTAGAAATGAATCAAGTTTCTAGGCAAAATAAGTATGGTTTCTCTTTTTGGTATATGTCAATATATAATTTTTTAGCAAAATAAAGTGAATAACAGTTGATGAACATTTTATTAATCACATATTTTTCTTTTTTTTCTTTCATTTATATGTGCATACAATGTTTGAGTCATTTCTCCCCCCTTCCCCCCGCCCCCTCCTTTACCCCTCTGCCCCCTCCCTTTCCCCCGCCCGACCCCTTTGCTACCAGGCAGAAACTATTTTGCCTTTATCTCTAATTTTGTTGAAGAGAGAGTATAAGCAATAATAGGAAGGACCAAGGATTTTTGCTAGTTGAGATAAGGACAGCTACACAGGGAGTTGACTTGCATTGCTTTCCTGTGCATGTGTGATATCTTCTAAATTAATTCTTCTTGAACTAACCTTTCCTCTAGTTCCTGGTTCCCTTCTCCTATTGGCTTCTGTCGCTTTAAAGTATCTGCATTACTTTCTCTGCATTGAGGGCAACAAATGCTATCTAGTTTTTTTCTTACCTATCCTCATACCTCCCAAGTATGCTCTCGCTTTTATCATGAATCACATACTTTTCTAAACAAATTTTGACTTAAACACTTTCTTACATAAAAGAGTCTATTTTAAATAAATTAAATAAACTAATCTGATCAAAGCAACAGCAAATGGTCGATATGTGAAATCAATGATAGGAATTTACTTGATCTTTGATCCATTTCTGATTAAATGAAAAAGGTTTCTGCAAGACTCCACTTTTATTGCATTTTCAGAAGGTCACTTTAAGTTGTTGCCACTACAATAACTTGAGTGTGCTCACATTTTTTTTAAAATATTACTTCTTTTCAGTATGGATTCAGTGATTTTTAGCTTATTTGCATACATTTCAGGGAATTTAGCTGATCTTAAAGTGTCATTCCTGGACAAACTACAACACCCTGTAGGAGAATCACCTACAGTGATGGCTAAAAAAGTGTCATTTCCTAGGCAGATGTAGAATATCTCATGTGCAATATGGGAGTCTGCATTTTTAATAAGGATTCCACTTGAAGCTTATGTTCCTGAAATTTTTAGAATCATTGATTCAGATTTTATAGTAGAATTACTTTAGTAGAATCATCAAAACACAGTAAAGAATGCTTAAAATTTAAGGCAAATATTTCCTGATTTCTAATGCAGAAATAATGGAAATATAATCTTTTTTAGGCATCTCCATTTGTGAATGAATGACTTCATTTAGATGCTTTTGTGTATGGATATAAAATGGCGTTAATATACATTTTGATGCAACATGTCACAACTCCTCATGTCTAGATATCTTTGCCAGCAATAACAAGTATAGCCTTCCTTTAAGAAAGTAAATGTTAGATTTTTCACACTTGGTTTTGGTTTCCATAACAGGCATCTTCTTTGCACGGGGCAAATTATCAAGTATTCACTGGTTTCTGTTTTCTTCTATGATAAGAAACTGCAGTTTTTGCCTCTCCTCACTATAGAATGTGTTAAATCAAGTTCAAGTCCAAATTTTTTTAAGAAACAGTATGCAGAATGAATCTGAACTGAGTCTATGAGCAGGAAAGGAGCCCAAATTAAATCAGAACTGAAATTATACTTTGATTTAGTTATATCACTCTCCCCAGAAAAAAAGTATTCCACAAATGGTTAGAAACAATGCTTCCAACTTAAAGAGGAGATAACAAAGTTTTCATTTTGTAGCATGTCGGTTCACTAACAGCTTGGTAGAGTGGAAGGTGAATGACATGAAATTATAATACTGATTGAGCACACTGCAAACACTGAGCTGAATGATGCAAACCATGTACAGTGTCAAGGCATGGTCTCTATTCCCCAGGAGTCAACAGTCTGTAAGTGTAGGAAGGGGATGATACATACAGAAATTGAGAAATACAATAAAGGACACATGTGGAAAATGTTGGATGATTCAAAGAAACACAAGATTATAGTTTAACAAAAGACATCATGAAATTCTTCAAATTAAGTTAGCATTTGAAATTACTTTTCAATAAATACAGAAGAGAAAAATAACCCTAAATGTAGGGGCTTGATAACCCACTCTATCATTTCCAACATGTTTGCTTATACTGTAAACATCTTGGTGGAAGAAAAGGAATAGCAAATAGAAAACTGTCACATTTACAAACCAAAGCAAATACAAAAATCTCTACACTAGGAAAATAAAATATGTTATTGTCCAATCCCAGAGCCTCTCACATGTAGCAACAGGCAATAAGTAGAAGAGGGAAGGCAATATATACACACCTAGACTTTTAACCCATCCACAGGAGACACCATAAGGACTACGGACAATCTATAAGGCCATGGACTCAGTAAAATCAGTAGTATCGACAAATACGGCCAGCCTCTTATGAGTTCCTCCTTTGCCTAACGCAGAGTCTTCTCCTGAAGGACTCTCAGACTTTACCTGAAGGCATGACTAGTTAGTTAGATAATGTGCTTCTCCATCCTGATTATTGTTATATACATATATATGTATACTTATACATGGTGTAGATCACTATTAAGAAGAAAGTAATGTAATGTTTGTGAAACTCAGTTTAAATTTTATTATTTTCACTATTTTTGTCAAACTCCAACCAGGTTCCTGGCCCATCAAACTCCCTTTTCAGTAAAAAAGTAAACATTCTTCAGTCTCTTCCCTATCTTGTCTTCTTTTTTATAGTGTCTCTCTGATTTGTATATTATCTCCTTAATTCATGGCTTTTCTTAAACCACTATTGATATAATAAAATTAAATAACAAGCAGCCCTAAGACACTAGTAACACATGACAATAAGCATTTTTTTTTTACTTCATGCATCTGTGGGTCAAATGGGTATTAGTTGATCTAGGCTGTGCTTGGCTGGCTAAAAATTTTGGCTTAATATATATCTCATCCTACTCTTAAGTCTGACAAGTGAAGAAAGGTAAACATTACTCATGGGATGGCAGAAATGTACATTAGCAAGGAGAAATGTAATAGGTCTTCTAATGCACTTCTAGACCATTCTGTTATTCAAAGGAACTCATGAGGCCAACTTCTCATTCTAGATACAAGGTGATCAATATGAACTGTACCTTTAATAGCAGAATAGGTAGAATCATAATGCAAAGCTTACAGGTACATCACACACATGAAGTAGGAATTTCATTGATGTACATATTTCCTGCTGGAGGCATGGCTCAAGTGGTAAGAGTTTTGCCTAACAAGTGTAAGGCCCTGAGTTCAAACCCCATTCAGCAAAAAATATATATATATGAAATACCTACTTCCTTAATACCTGGTGCCTCTGCTAACCTAACAGTTATCACAACAGAGTAGAATAATCTCATAACTTCTTTGTTTCCCCACCAAAGATGAAGCCTTTCCTTAAGGCAAGAATCTGCCATAATCATCATTATGGAATCTCCAGAAACTAAATTTCTGAAATGCAGACACCATCACCATTTTCTAATAAATGGATGAGGAGGAGGGAGGCAGATAGGAAGGTATTAATATAAAGCACAAGGTATAATTGCTGTTAGGCCATTACCTTAAATACACAATAAAATTCTATTTTCCAAAAAATTTTACTTCTGCCATCACTTATTTTTTATTTTCTACAAATAAGTACAGATAAGTTTTTAATAATACCTGAAGCAATCAGAGATGAGCCAACTATCTTTAATATCTTCCTCTCTTAATTTCCTTCTTGAAATCTTGAATTAAAATAATCTCTTGTTCTGTGTATCATCTTTTTTCCATTGCTATTACAAAACATCTGAAACTCAGTAGCATAGTCAAAAAGAATTTCATGTAGCTCATGGTTTTAGGGGTTGAAAGCCCAAAGAACATCACACTAGCTCTGGTGAAGGAACTCCCTGATTACAACACATCATGGCAGATGGTGTCATTAAAGGAACCTGTGGAAGAAGAAGTGATCACATGGTGAGACTGGAAGGCCAGAGAGAGATTTAAAGACCAGGACTTTTATAACAATCCAGTCTCATGGAAATAACCTGGATACCACAATGTCTTTGTCCTTTTTAGATTGTTTTACCATAACACAATAGCATAGGTTGGGTAAATTATAAAGAAAAGTGATATATTTGGCTCACATTGTGTTTCAAGGGAGAACCACATTTTCTGATTGCCTACTGACAGGCAGGGTCACCAGGCAGTATTGGGCTTCACAAAGCAAGAGACGGGTATGTGTGTGTATTCTGGTCTTTCTGTCTCCTCTTATAAAACTATAAATATTCAATCACAGGGGCTGACCTTGGTTATCTTATCTAATACCTCCTGAAGGTCTGACCTCTTTCTACTCTCTTAATACCTCACAATGGAATTTAAACTCCAAAAGGGGACGAACTATACTCAAGCCAGAGTACACAGAATAAGTGAAAATAAACAGAAACAGGCCAGGGTAACCTTTTATAGGTGATATTCAGATGTATAGCATAGATTATGGGGAGTTAAATTTCAGGCTATATATTATCTCCAACCTCATCCAGTTGTATATATTAAATTTCTAAAGCTTTTTGAATGTTGACCATATGTCAAGTGATTTTAAATGATTGTGATGAAGTCTATGGGTTTTCTTTATAATACCTGATTAGAGTTATAAAATAACTATTTTTTAATCAATAGAATAGAACCTTGAAATATGATGCTATACCAAAGATTACTACTTGCTTCCTGCCTGACAGCCTGTGGATGTTGATATCACATGTAACTGTTGATGTTCAAACAAAATAATCACTGCTTCAGTGTCCAGGATTTGAAGTTAGACAAAATAGAAAGTCAAAGTGCAGCAACAATGCAAAGTTACCATGAAATCTACATATTAGTCTACACAGACTTCCAACAATGTCTCAGAATCTCAAATCACATAGTTTTCATGCACTTACTTTTAAAGCTCAAGTTAGGTTTACACAGAAAACCAAGGAAGACATCATGGAATAAAACAGATCTGGAAAACAATGATTTTATTTCAAATTGAAGATAAGGAAATCAAATGGTTTGTGACTCTCATTCATATACAATTCCCAGAGTTCCCAGATATAAAGGAGTCCTTTGCATTCTCTCCCACCATCTGTCTCCTTATTTTATTCTTCCTTTTCCTTTTCCTATTGGGAGAATAAAGAAGAATTTCAATTATTAGCCAGGCAACAGTTTAACAACATTCATCGAGTTTTAAATAAATGCTGAAAATAATTACACACAATCTCCTTTTTTTCCCTCTTCTAGCCCCTATTAAAGGTGAGGAGAAAATAAGATGACACAGGTAGACTGAAATAAACACCAAATAATTATCTCTGTAATGAATTTTTAAAGTGCACAGAAAGGACAGTGCAAGTCAATGAATATATCTTATCAACACATTAGAAAGGCATTTAAAAGTGAACTGTGATCTTTAGCCACTATGGCTTCAGAATTGCAAATTAGCAAGATCAAAAACCCAGGGCAGAAAATAGCATTAAATTGGAATAGAGAGAGATTGGCATTAACTACATTTTTGTTTGTTTGTACTTGAATCAGAGCTGCCCTAGTAAGCATTTAATTTGTATAAATATACACATTAGAATCAAAATAAGATTAATTACATATAATCAATGACATTACAAATGTCTTAGCCTAATATTCAGGAACCCACACATAGAAATCAAATCGGAAAGGACCCAGATGGGAAATCTAAGAGGCAGGCCAGTCAATGAAGAGACAAAGACCATTTTGCTACATAGTGACAGAGCCCTTATTAGATGCTTGTAAGTCAAAGAAGAAATCTAAAACCCAGCAGATAGACACACTTTTAAATATATTACTTTAATCTAAGTAAAGCTCTTAATATTGAAGGAAAAACATTTATATTTATCCAAGGAGACAGGGTATATGTTACAGTTTGGATATGAAGTATCCCTCAAAAAGGCAGAGACATTTCAAGTGTTGATGGCTTGGTCCCCAGGTGGTGACACTATTGAGAGGTATAAAACTCATCAATGGGTTAATGCATTGATAAGTTCATAGCTGAATGGGCTATTAGGAAGTAGGAACTAACTGGAGAAAGTAGGTCTCAGGGAGCATTCCTTTGAACAGTATACCTTGACTCCAGACCCTGTCCCTTCCCCTCTTTCTGCTTCCCATGAGGTGAGCTGCTTTGCTCTGGGTCATGCTCCTCACTGTGATAATCTGCCTCACCACAGGCCTAAAAGCAATACAACTTGTTGATCATGGACTGCAACCTCTAAGACCATGAGCCAAAATAATTTTTCCTTCTTTAAATTAATTTTCCCACACATTTTTTTCACTGAGTCAAAGAGCTTACACATGTGGTAAAGATACACAACCAGTATGCAGAAAAATAACTACATCTGTCTGACTTAGGATGCCATGCCTTTTTTATTTCATCACTCTTTTGGAATTTTCTTTTTCTTTTGTTATACTAGCAGCCCCTCATAGGTAGTTATCTTCTTCAAATTTGATGGCTGGAGTTGTCATTCCTTCATTTATGATTCTGTTGTGGATATTGCATGTGTTGTTGTTGCTAGCCACAATATTGCTCCTGCTGCCTAAGTGCTTCCTATAATTTGTACTCTTATGCTGCTTGCGAAAGAGGAGCATAGTTAGCATTATTCTTTGAATATGAAATTAGAAATTAGGCTGCAACGGACAACACAGCAAAGATTCTTGAATGAATGTGTTACAGAAATAAGAATGAGCACAATAAGCAATGAAAAATATACAATTTGAATACAGAACATGGGATATGTAAGTCTCACTCACAACTTTTGCCTTAACAAGTCGAAAAGAAGAGTGTGGCAGGATTTCCCATAAATCATGAAAACATCCTCTTAGGGAATTCATTTATACCGTATAACCCTGTATAGAAGCTGATATTATCCCTAGCTAATAGATGAGGAAAATGAGAATCAGAGAGTTAGCTAAGTTACCTGAGACCATGAGCTAATATGATGGAGAATGTGAACTTCTGAACCTATATTCTGTATGATAAATGACACAATTGCCTCTTCTCAGCCATCCATTTCTGTTGTTCACTTACAGGTTTACCAATGTGATCTTTAGATATGAAAATTTAAATTCAACACAGCAATACCAGAATAGGAAAAAACTAGTCTTACTTTCAAATTGAAAAATCAAGGAGAATTAAAGTTAATATTACCATATCCTTTTTAATATCTTTCTCTAATCTCTGATTGAATTAAGAACTCCTTCATCATAATGACTCCATATTACACTGAGATTTTACCATGTACTAGACTTTAAGAAGCTAGAGATCAATGAGTATAAGATCTTATCAACTTAGAATGATTTCAGGCATATGACCATCACAGAATAAATGCTTCTTGACTAACTAATATAATTATCACCATTAGGGGAACCAATTTTTGCCAGTATTGCAGGAATTTTCAATGTTTTTGGTCCATGGAAAGCTGGAGAGCCTATGACATACCATTCATTGAGCAGTGTGGTAGTGAGTCATCCTTTGGCAGCAGTGATGGCAAGAGCCATCTCTCCATTGAAACTCTTAGAAAAATACAGTAGCCAAAACAATCAGCTCCCTTCTCCTCCCATGGCTATCCTCTCACCAAACAAGTAAGTAAATAAATAAGTAAAGCAAGAAAAGTTAGGGAACAGAAGTTACCAACCATAGTACAGCCACCTTCACCACACACAAAAGGATCTTTCTGCGCTGCTTAGAGAATGGGTGTTCTGCCTGTAGTCATAAAGGCACATCTCACATAATCTCTGCAAAGGCTCTTGGGAAACCAAAGAAGACACAGAGCCTCAAGGCTCACCGTCACATCACAGACAGATGTGAAATAGAACTACCAGCCTCCTGAAATAAATTCATCAGCTTAGAAAAGAACAAATGAGACTTGACAACATTTTTGTCAAGAGAATTGATAGGAAAGGCCAGGGCTTTGCCACATGAGTACACACTGATTGTTGCTCAGGGCTTAGAGAATTATGAACAAGTGGAGGCTCTTTGCTGAGAATGTTAGCCATGAACATTCAGACAAAGGAACGCATGATTAGAAGAGAAAAGTTGTGCACTCTTGGATGCCATTGTACATGAGAAAAACTTTTTCTCTCAGATTTTTTGAAGTTGATCTAAAAGGAAAAGAAAAGGGAAAACCTTCACACTTTTTTCATTTCACTTATGATAATGTTTCAATGCCAAAGATAAAATGTGATGAAAATGCCACAGAAAAGAACTGTGGAATCTATAGCATTCATTGTGTTTATATAGAGATGATGCTTCTGGTTGTTAACAGCCTCCAGAGGTAAGCAAGTGCTAGATCTATGCATTTAAAATAGAGGATAGCAGGCACACTTCCCATTTTTTAGTATAGCAAAAGTGATATGGGGGCTGAATATAACTTCCTTTTCCATATAATAAAAACTTTACAAGAAGTTCCGCTATAAGTCGGAATTCTTTATTTTTTTCTCTTTCCTGTCTAAAAAAGTGTTCATAAAGAAAGCCACAGGAAAGTAGTTTTGCTATTTACTTTTCATTACATTTCAACCTAAAATTGTGATGTAATTAGAATATTAGAAAGAATTAGCATGATGTATGCTTGCTGTTATCTTTTTTTATGTGATCTGACAATGGTAGCAAGATATTCCCAAACTCTATCCCCTTGGCATACTGACTGCAAACATATGCACATATTCAGACACACACAGATAACGCACACATGATTTCAAGTTTGATATAAGCTTATGCTTGATGCACTTAGAGAAAAGCATAATGTGTCCCATTTCTCAGCACTGCAAATAAGACAAGTTGAGAAACACAGAGGAAATGCAGATATGAATAAATTACGCTGAATGACTCTACTTACAATATTTCCAATATTATTGCATCAAGAATGCATCAAGAAAGCAAAAACACTTTGTCTTCCTTATTATGCTTGTGTCTTTTCTTCAACAAAATTAGTGATAAGGGCAGAACAATACCTGCCTGGAACTGAGGGAGAGAGAAGGAGAGAGGGTGGGGGAAGGGGACAGAGTGTAGAAATGACCCAAAAAAATGTATGCACATGTGAATAAATGAATAAAATAAAAAGATTGTGCCACTTGTATGGGTTAAATGAATTATTACACAGTCATATAATGAGTTACTATTGAGGCCATTAATAATGGTGTCTTAGAAGAATATATAATGACTTTCAAAGATATACATGATATATTATTGACAGAATAAATCAGACTACAAAGCAACATCTACAATTTATTCCCAATTTTGAAACTACAAAATATGATTATTTTACAACTAGTCTTATCTGTCTCTAATAGAAAAGAAAAAATATTCTAACCTGAAGCTCTACAAATAATGTATTTTGGAAAAAGATTGAATGGAAGTGTATCCACAAAAATATTGTGCTTTTTTTTCCTTTGGAATGTCCTATAGTAATTTAGCTTATCTAATAAACTGAGAAGGAGAATAAGGCAAAAATGACAAACACTAAACTCAAACTGAGCATACTTTTCCAAAATAGTTAATCGAAAGATATTTGAAAAATAATCTTACAAACGTCATCTAGTATCAAGAGAAATTTATTACTAATCACAAGCTGGGCACATGCCTGCAATCCAAGCACTTTGGAGGCTGAAGTAGGAGGATCATTAGTAGTCAGCCTGGGATTTATAGTGAGACCCTGCCTCAAAAAGAAAGAATGAAGGAAAGAGAGAGAGAGAGAGAGAGAGGATGGAAAAGAAGGAAGGAAGAAAGAAAGGGAGGAGGGATACTAATCACATCTATCTTCAAAGGTAAGGTGATAAAATACAGAAGTTAGCCAAAGGCCTATTAAACCTCAAAACAATTGTTAAAGTAAATAAGTCAAAATTCAGAACTTTCTATAACTTGGAGCAATAAGAAATGAGAAAGTGTGAGGCTAATGAAAGCAGCAAAATTTCATCCTCACATGACCTATTTTTTGTTTCTGCTTCTCTGTGGGCATTTTTAAATCAAACTAATTTCAAAATTACATGAAACACAACATGTAAAAGTAAATCATTTATGGTTTATAACGTTTGTGCTTTCATGTTCTTCTATGGGCAGGTTGAATGCTCATCTACATTTCTGTGAAGATCACTGTCCACCCTGGAAAAGCTAAAAATAATTAATAGAACTGGAGAAGAATATAATCTGACATTGAATTCTCTAATTTTTTTCTTCAATAAATATTTTCCTTGATTAAAGTTAGGGTTCATTTGGCATTCAGTAGGCACTAAAAGCAAACAATTAAACTATGACAAACTATCAAAACAACAGAAATAACCAAAATTGCCAAATACTGAGCCTTTTCTCTGGGCTCATATATATATATATATATATATATATATATATATATATATACACATAAAATATATATAAATATACATATATGCATATATGTATATATATATAATGTTTATAATAATGCTGAGTTACTTTTAGCCCATATTAAAGATTTTGCAAAAACAAAAACAAGAAGCTGGAACTATCCTAATTTA
Source organism: Castor canadensis (assembly GCF_047511655.1). Lineage (NCBI taxonomy): Eukaryota > Metazoa > Chordata > Mammalia > Rodentia > Castoridae > Castor > Castor canadensis. The sequence continues at coordinate 48,722,938 of NC_133398.1, read as the reverse complement.
CCCCAAATCAAACAGCAAGCTAGCCACATAAAATGAGTCAAGTACAAGTTTGTCTAACTGAGACTCTATTCACTAAACACTGTTTAATGTTTTGAAAAGAGAAACCTGAACAGTCATTGTTTCTCTGAATTGTCTTTTAAGTTTAGTTAATGATTCTCCTTTAACATAAAAATGAAGTTAAACAGAAGATTTGACTGGATATACATTCAAATGTCAAAATATAGTCCTAAAACTACAAATAAAGTTGAGAGGACCATAAGGATGGTTAATAAATCTTGTTAGTGCTAATCCATCATTACTAGGTTTAAAGAAGCATAAGTGTACAATACTGGAAGCAGATTCATGCCACAGAAATTACTGAATGAAGGTATTATAATTAGCAATTTAACTGTGTATCTCTGTGAACATTTACATTCAAGGAAGATGAAATATATTTGTAATCTGTTTATACTTTGGGAAGGGGGAGGGATGAAGAAAAAGAAGATGTGCTGGGAAAAGAAAAAAAAGAGGCAGATCCATGTATTATCTTTTCCCTCTGCTTAGAACATCCAATTCATTAATTTAAAGTCTCTGAGTTGTAATCAGTTTTGCTTTTTTTTAAATTCAGACTGTCAAAAGTATAAAATAAATCAATGTCAATGTAACAAAACAAGTCAGAAAATGAGGGGAAAATGACATCTTTGAAGATCAGCTGTTCCACAGAGTACAGAACAAGCTGGCAGGCTGCAGTTCATCCATTTACTATATAAGCACTATGGGGAAAAAAGCCCTGACAGTCAATGCATATCAGAGTCATGAGGCAAAAGAATCAGTTCTCCCTGGGGACTGATATGTTGTGACATCTATATAGGTAGACATTTCTCAACCACATCCAAAAGTCTTATTTTAACATATTTTTGTGTCTCTTTTAACATAAAATTCACAACCATAATGTCACATAGAAGAATATGAATAATAATTTGAGATATCCTGAAAGTGCAATTCACTTTTGTCTACTTATTGATACTTTGCAAAATGATTCAATAATGGGCATTATGGATAGAGATAATTGTTAAATAATTATGATAACTAGATAATTATGGACCAGGAATAATAATTATAAACTAGATACAACTTAAATGATCACTAATAAAATTTTTTTTCAAAAGACCATCATTTATTTCTTTGCTGCTATGCATATCTTCTTTACATTCATTCCTTTGTTGTTATTTAGTCAACAAATTTGTACTGATCAACTCCTATATATTAATTAAACTTATTGACAGTCATAAAATACTAGAAATTTAATGACAAACTAAGATTTTTACTTGGGACACTCAGTCAAGTAAAATTTTGATGAGAAACACTGATTAATCTTGTAAGACAAAGATATCTCAGAAATTTTGGATAAGTATGTACTGAATGAAAGTCAAGAAGAAATAGCAACACATGAAAAGTGAAGTAGACAGGAAACAGGAAAGAACAGGTGGGCAAGACATAAAAGAATAAGGAATGTGAAACAGGATGCACAGTGGAAGACAGAGAAACCTCAAACATGAAGCTAAAAGAAGAATAAGGTATTGGAAACTAAAGTAGAGACATAAGAATAAACACTATTTGAAGACTGTGGAAAGAGATGTAAGAATGAGATAAAACAAGTCCTGTTTGAGAGTGGATACTGATGGGAGGGGGAGGGGGAATCAAGAGGGTAAAGGAGGGTAAATAAGGTCAGTGTATGAAAGCAAAACTTCTATAAGAAAACTGTTGAAGTTGTTTTAAGAAGGGAGAGAAGAGAATAAGGGAGAATGATGGAAGGCTGAACCTAAACAAGGTACACTGCAAGCATATATGGAAATGTCACAATGAAACACTCCTGTACAACTAATATATGCCAATAAAAATATTTTTAAAAGTCAAAAAAAAGAAAAAGTTAAGGAAGGTTAAGTGAAAGATTCTAAATGAGGGAATAAATAAAACTTAGAAACTATGATAGAAAAATAAAGGAGATAGAACATTGTGAAATAAAGGAAAATTGAACAAAAGGGAATACTGATTGAGCAGGAAGCACTTTTTGACCAAAAAAACCTCACAAAATAAGTAAAAAATACCACAGCCACCAATACTTTAAAGTAGAAAGATTACTGGTTTTGATCCTTAAGGTAAACAGTAGGAAAATATAGAGGAAAACCCAATTTAGGGAAAAAAGTAAAACAATTTACAGAGAAAAGGGAATGAGAAGTGAGTTAGGGTATTGGGGTGTTCTTTTATTTATTCTTTAAAAAAATTTTTGAGACAAATTCTCACTATATAGTCCAGATTGACCTTGAACTCACCATCCTCTTGTCTCTGCCTTACAAATGGTGAGATTACAGACATGTGCCACTATGCCTGGCTAGAGTATTTGTTTAATTGTTTTATTCCAAGTCCAGATTCTGGAGTATGCGTCATTTCAGCCTGGCTTTGATAAGAGGATAAAAAAGACACTCTTTCTTACTTCTTCTTGACCATCACTTTGGGATGAGCAGTATTTGTTCCATAACAGCAATTCAGATGGTGCAAATGTTAGAAAGAGAAAAATCAAAGAGTGTAAAAACTAAATATTACTAAGGAGTTGAAGGAGACAGACTGACCTAGAGCAGTGCTTTCCCAATGTACCCTCCTTAAATATCAGTGCTGAGAATTCCTACCCAAACATTATTTCCTTTTAATTCTGCTTCTGCTTGATGAGCCAGGAATAAAACCCTCAACTGAGTTGTGGTTCTGTGGGGTTATGGGTGATGAAGGTGGATTTTCATTGCCAGATTCTCTCACAGGGCTCATTTAACAACATCCCACATTCATTTCAATGAAATATGGTTCCCTGGCTTCCCACACACATGGTCTGCCACAATGGATAATGAACCTGGAAAAAATGAGCTCACAAACCTAGAATTAAGACATTGTAGGGAATAACTTTTTAAATAAAGAATTACAAACTGTATTAAAGATTCTATTAAAGGCTAAAAATAGAACAAGTGCAATCTACAATGAACACACCTTACTGGCAATGACAAACATAGGCTTAAGTGAAAGGATGGGAAAAGATATTCCAAACAAATGGAGCCCTAAATTAAGCACAAGTACCTATATTTATATCTTACAAAGCAGAATTTAAATCAAAATTAGTCAGAAGAGACACTTCATATTGATAAAAGGAGCAATCCATATATGCACCCAACCTTGCACGCCCAATTTTCAAAAACAAAATCTACTGGACTTAAAAGCATAGATAGACCCAAAGACAGTACTAGTGGGTGCTTTAGTACCCTACTCTCACCAACAAATATATGATGAAAAACAAAAAAGAAATTTCAGAATTAAACAACACTCTAGATCAAACAGACTTAACGAACACATCAAGAATATTCTATCCAACAGCCACCGAATACACATTTCTCAAGAACCCACAGAACTTTCTCCAGAAGACTGCATTTTAGGACACAGAACAAGTAAACAAATATAATAAGATTGAAATGACTTCTTATATATCATCAGACCACAATGTTATAAAACTGGAAATCAGCAACAAGAGAAACTGTAAAAAATATTTAAATACATGAAGACTTAACAATACACTTTTGATAATCAATGAATCATTGGATAAATAAGGGGGAAATAAAAAACTCATAAAAAAAAAAAAAAAAAAGAAATGAAAACACAACTTACCAGAACCTTGGGTACCCAGCAAAGGCAGTGTTAAGAGGAAAGTTTATACCTATGAATCAGAAAAATCTCAAATAAATAACCCCACAATGTACCTCAATCTCTTAGAAAAACCTTAATACACTGGAACCAAAGGTAGTAGACAGAAAAAAAATAATAAATCTCAGGTCAAAATTAATGAAATAGAGACCACAAAGACAACAGAAAGAATCAATGAGATGTAGAGTTGGTTCTTTGAAAAGATAAGCAAACTTGACAAACCTTTAGCCAAACTAACCAAAAAAGGGGGGAGAGTGAGACGCAAGTAACAGAATGAGACATGAGAAGGAGAATATTGTAAAAATTTCACAATGAATATCAGATGACCACTAGTGAATATTTTAAAAACCTATATACAAATAAACTGGAAAATCTGGAAAGAAATGTGTAAATTTCTATATGTATATGACCTCCAAAATTGAACCAAGAGAAAATAAACCATTTAAATAGTTCTATAATATGCAATTAAATTGAAGCACTAATAAATAATCTCCCAACAAAAAAAAACCTGAGACTAGGAAGATTCACTGCTGAATTCAACCAGCCATTTAGAGAAGAACTAATACCAGTACTCCTCAAATTATTCCATACAATGGACAAGGGAGTAACACTACCAAAGTCATTCTATGAAGCCAGTATTTCCCTATGTCAAAACCAGATCATATAAAAAATGTAAGAAAATTATAAACCAATTTCTTTGCTGAGTACAGATATAAAATTTCTCAATAAAATATTTGCAAACCAGATTCAACATAGCATTAGAAAGTTTTTACATCATGACCAAGTTGGTTTCCTTCCAGTGATACAAGGATTGTTCAATATACACAAATACAGAACAAAAACATTACAATTGACAAAAATCACATGATCATCTCCATTGATTAAGGAAAATCTTTGATAAAATTCAACCTCCCCTCATAATAAAGGCCCTGAATAATCTAGGAAAAATAGGAACATTCCTCAATATAGTAAAGGTTATATGTAATGAACCTATACCCAACATCATAATAAATGTAGAAAACTTAAACCCATTTCCTCTAAAATCAGAAATGAGACAAGAGGGTTCATTCCCCCCACTCTTACTCAATATGGTGCTTGAATTCTTAGCCACAGCAATAAGGCAAGAGAAAGAAATAAATTGTATACAAATAGGAAATGAAGAAGGCAATTACCCTATTTATAGATTATAAGATCCTATACTTAAAAGACTCTTAAAGACGTCACTGAAAAACTTTTAGATCTGATAAACATTTTTTAAAATGCAGCAGTATACAAAATTATCACAGATAATTTGGTGTCTGTATACCAAAAACAGATGAAAAACAAATCAGGAAAACAATCCCATTGACAATAACTTCAAAAAATACTAGAATAAACCTAAGTAAGTAGGTGAAAGACTTCTACAATAAAAACTATAAAACACTGAAGAAAGAAGTTGAAGAAGATGCTAGAAGCTACAAAAACTTCCCATGTTCATAAAGCAGTAGAATTAACTTTGAGAAAACGGCTGTTCTACCAAAAGCAATCTACAGAGTTGATGCAATCCACATCAAAATTTTAATGTCATTTTCCAAAGAACTCAACAAACAATCTTAATTCACATGGAATCACAAAAGACCCCAAATAGCCAAAGCAATTTGAGCAAAAAAGAGCAATACTAGAGGTATCACAACACCTGATTTAAAATTAAACTCCACATCATGAAACAAAAATAGCAAGTACTGGCAAAATAACAGACACACAGATGAATGGAAAACAAAACAAAACAAAAAACTCAGAAAATAATGGCACACATACATTGGAAAAAAGACCGCCTTTTCAACAAATGGTGTTGAAATCTACTTGTAAATATCTGAAACTAGATCCCTATCTCTTAACCTATACTAGTGTCAATATTCAAAGTGGGTCAAAGACCTTAATTTATTGCCTGAAATGTTCCCTTAGGGAAAACCTTTGAAGATATAGGCAAAGGCAACGACTTTCTGAATAGAATTCTAATAGTTCAGGAAAAAGGAGCAAGAATTGACAAAAGGGATTGCATCAAATTAAAAAGCTTCTGCACAGAAAAGGAAACAATTATCAAAACTGGGAGGGGTTTATATGGGACAGCAATAGAGGGGTGTATTTGATCAAAGGACATTTTACACCTACATGGAAATATCACAATGAAATTACTTTATGCAATTAATATGTGCTAATAAACAAAGAAAAAAGATAAAAGTTAAAAACACTTAAAAGAACTACAGCATAAAAAACCTCACACAGCATACTATATTTAAACTATTAATAGCAAAATTTTAAATTAATCTTTTAATTTAAATTTAATTTTATTTAAATTTAATTTTAATTTAATTAATTTAATTTAATTTAATTTTAATTTTAAAGAATTATGACACTTGATTCAAAGAGAAAATGTGGATAACATTTTAAAAATATTGAAAATAAAGCACTTTGAACCAAGAATTTTATATCTGGCCAAACTATTTATTATCACCGGTACAAGGCTGCAAAACTTTACCTCATAAAGGTCCACTTAAAATTACATCTTAAAGCACTCAAGGAAAGAGGTAAAAAAAAAATATGAATGCTGCTGCTGGATGTACATGAAGTCAAAGTGAACAAACAACTAGGCAATGATTCTTGTGATGGAGTTTAAAGTAGCTAAGAACAAAGGAAAGAATGATAGAAAAGATAGTCATAAAAACCCCACATTTGGAATAAGAATCAGTGTAGCAGGATGGGAAAGGGATTAATATAAGAGCTTCTAAAAATTCTTATCTTGTTATTGGGAAGTTAAAGATTTTAATTTTTTTTAAAAAGGAACAATTTATAAGAAACAAAGTAGACCACTTCCTCTGAAAGTTGTCTAGGTAAGGCGAAGTGCTACCATTGAGAACCACCAGAGAACTTGTACAAAACACAATATAAACCTTTTAAAAATATATTGAAGAACCTAAAAGGTAGTTAGGAAATACAGGGCAAAGATCTGAGAGAAGGTTATAAGAAAAATGACCAGGGCATTTTATAAATTTTTGTCTGAAAGCAACCCCCAGAGTTTAAGAGGGAATCCTACGGGATTATTAAACACAAGATCAATAAAAGAATACATCTAAAAGAATAGAGTCTGGGGCTGGCTGAGTGGTTCAAGTGGTAGAGTATCTGCCTAGCAAGCATGAGACCCTAAGTTCAAATCTCAAAACCACCAAAAAACATAGGACAATAATAATAATTTGTAGTAAAAACATACAGATAAATAAAATGGATATTACTAGATAATAGACATCTGCATCAATATGGAGTCTAGCATTCTCAAGTTCTAGCACCTTCTGGAAAAATGTAAAAGTATTAATTTATATTAAACTGAAATAAGTATACAGGCTGTAAGTTAAATATTGAAAAAGTTAAAAGAGTAATAGTTACAATGATAATAAGAACAACTGAGAAAAATGAAATAACCTAAAAGAAAACAAAAAAAAGAAAAAATGAAATAAACTAAAAGAAAACATAAAAAAGAAGAGGAAGTAAGGTGTAAAGAGGTAATAAGATATAAATTCAATGTTTAATATCTATTTAACTGGTAATTACACTAGATGTAAATAGACTAAATGCTCTAAACAAAAGAATAAGATTGTCTGTCAGGAGTTTTTAAAAGACAGTATAACATTTTTGCTTATAGGACAAGCATTTAAAATCTAAAAATATAGAAACATTGAAAGGAAAACTCAAGATACCATGGAGCCATTATTCAATAGAAAGTTGGTATAATTACATGTTAAATATTTATATATATATTTAAATATTACATGTTAAATATTACATGTTAAATATTTACATATATAATATGTTTATCCATGTAAACCCTATGCACTATATAAGAAATGTTCTTTAATGTTTCTCTTCTTTACTGAAGAGAAAGTGGAAAACTTCACAATATATAAAAATTCTAAAGTTATTTACCCTTAATATATTCTTGAAGTATATTAAGTAAAAGTAAACATGCATTGTATAAATGTGAGATCTAATTGAGAGATACATAAAATGAGAAATATATAATTCAACAATTACAATGGGTGATTTAAAAATATATTTGCTAGGAATTGAAATTATAAGCAGAAAAGTCAGTAAGGTTGCAAAAGAATTAAGCAATATATTTAGCAAAATTAATCCAATCAATATTAATAAAGCCTTGACCTAACAAATGTGCCACTTACCAAAATAGACAACTGCTTGGACATAAAGTAAGCTTCAAAGATATTAAAAAATAAAATCAAACTGATTCTATTCTCTGTAGAGTGGAATCACACATAGAAATCAGTATCAAAAAGCTAACTAGTTAATTCTCATCTTTTGGGAATAAAGAAATGCATTTTTGAGTTATGTTTGACAGAAGATTAAAAATCCTTGACCCAGGAGAAAAATAAAACAAGTATAGCAGCACAGACTGGGAATGAAGCTTAGTAGTATAGAATTTTCCTAGCATACATGAAACAGAGTTCAATCCCCAGCATTGAAAAAAAAATTTTAAATAAGTATTTCTAATTAATACAGAGGAATAATAAACTCTCCCAAGCTTAGTGATTTAAATTGTCAGGGAATAAGGCTTAGACTGGCCTATTTTCTAAAAACTCCCTGGGAAATTCTGAGGTTTATATACACCTTGTTGAAAAGTATGGCAGGTTATCTCTAAATTGCCATAACTTAATATTTTTGTTATATGTGGCTTAGGGACTGGGCACCAAATAGAGATTGGTTACTTTCCTAGTTAACCTTCTTTAATACAATTCTCTTACTTATACTTCTTCATAGGCACAAAGTCTTGTAAGGCCCTGCTGGACTAAGAACTATGTAGAAATGTCAAGTAATATGGTGACACATCTAATTATTGTCTACATTGAGATATTCCTAGTCTTCATGCTTACTAATGTTATATTTGCTTTAATTTACATGACTAATTCCTTCCAAACATAAGAAATGCAGCGGTCTCTCCTTATACCAGATTTTCAGCAATTTGATGAAAAAGAACTCAGAAGGAAAAAAAACTTGGCTTTTTGCCATTTGTAGTAATTTACCCAAACTAAAACTATTTATATAACCTTATAATAGTTCTAATTAGTTCAGAGACATAGGTTGGAGAATCATCACAGAGCATCAGTGATGCAATATATACTGATGTGTGGTATATTACATCTTCATTATTTTTGAAAACTATGACCAGTGTTAATTTTCTGTTTAATGTACTCAGTTCCAAATCAAGCCAGACTAGAGAAAATGGGTTTCAACTATTCCAGGTATGGAGGTGGGAGGTAAAAAAGAATGGTAGAAGGGATGAATTTAAGTATGGTATGTTTGATCCATTGTGAGAACTTTTGTAAATGCCACAATGTACTCCCACCCAGGACAATAATAAAAAAGTAGGAATTAAGCAATGTAAAAAAATAAAAACTAAGGACTCATTTTCCAAAAGATGCAAATTGTCACTTCCTATTATGTACAAGTTTTGTACATGAATGTTTCTTATAATATTTATCACATATATCTGCTGTCTTCTTTAAAACTCTTTTGTGTAAATTAAAATATGAAAATAGAAAACATTTTAAAACAAATGTATACATTAATGAGTTATAGGGCAAACCTGCTCACCACCACTTATGCTAAGATATTGAACTTTGCTAGCCATCCCAGAAGCATGTTCAAGTACCCTAACCCATTGCCTCAAAAATTACCAAATTACCTAACTTTTTTTCCATTGGAACTATTTTTTATTTTATTTTCATTTATTCATTTATTTATATGTTTGGGCCATTTCTCCCCCTGCCCCCCCACTTCCTCCCTCTCCCCCCGCACCCCTCGCTTCCAGGCAGAACCTGTTCTGCCTCTTCTCCAATTTTGTTGAAGAGAAGGCATAAACAATAATAAGAAAGACATAGTGTTTTTGCTAGTTTAAGATAAATATAGCTATACAGAGAGAATCCTAGTGTTGCTTCCATGCACTTTTGTATTACAACCCAAACTGATTCATCTCTAACAGACCTCTTCACTACTTCCCGGTCACCTTCCCATAGTGAACTCTGTCATTTTAAGGTTACTATATCAGCTCCTCTGCAGTGGGCACCTCAAACACTTCCAAGTTTTAGGTTTCTTACCTTTCCCTATTCATCCTATATGTGACCTCCCCTTAGCATGTGACCCATGTCTAATAATTTTACTGCATTTGTTTTAGATTTAAAGTCTGCATATGAGAGAGAACATACAATTTTTGGCCTCCTGAACCTGGCTAACTTTGCTTAAGATGATCTTCTCCAGTTCCATTCATTTACTTGAGAATGATAAAATTTCATTCTTCTTCATAGCTGAGTAAAATTCCACTCATCAGTAGTGTGGCATCTTGACTGTTTCCATAACTTGGCTATTGTGAATAGCGTGGCAATAAACATAAGTGTTCAGGTGCCTCTGGAGTAACCTGAGTTGCATTCCTTTGGGTATATCCCTAGGAATGGGATTGCTGGATCATATGGAAGATCTATATTTAGTTTTTTAAGAAACTTCTATATTGTTTTCCAGAGTGGTTGCACTAGCTTGCATTCCCACCAGCAGTGGACCAGGGTTCCTTTTTCTCCACATCCTCTCCAACACTTGTTGTTGGTGATGTTTTTGATGATGACTATTCTAACAGGGGTGAGGTGGAATCAGTGTGGTTTTGATTTGCATTTCCTTTATGGCCAGAGATTGTGAGCATTTTTTTCATGTGTTTTTTGGCCATTTGAATTTCTTCTTTTGAGAAAGTTCTGCTTAATTCAGTTGCCCATTTCCCTATTGGTTCATTGATTTGGGGAGAGTTTAGGTTTTTGAGCTACCTATATATTCTGGTTATCAGTCCTTTGTCTTATGCATAGTTGTAATAGCAAATTCTTTGCATTTCTATACAATTTTTCTCCCAATGACCATATGCAATCATTTAAGTTTATTCTGTATCATTTTTTAAAAAATCAAATTAGATATAAATGCTCCTTCTCTATCTATTTCTGCTTATAATTTTTCTTCCATTGAAGAACCCAGCATACTTGGCTTGTATAAATTTCTCTTGTCTCTTTTTTCTTTTAAAATTTACAAACAAACTGAATATAATTGATATGTGTTTGAGACATGCAGCATAATGATTTCATATATTCCATCATGTACGCAAGATAGGAGAACTCATCCATTTTACCACTGAAAACTTGTGCCCTTTGAGCAACGGCTCTCCATTTCTTAACTCCATTCCTTACTATTTCCATGTGTTTTAAACCGCACAGTTATAATTTTTAATAGTCATCAAATATTCCATGTATTTCTAATTTGTTTACATATGCATTCACTGTATTGTTGGGTTTTCTTCAATTTTATTCACAGATAAAATCCTCATCATGAAAAAAAGAAATGCATTTTTAAATAATTTATGTCAAAGAAGAAATCACAATGAAAATTAGAAAAAGAACTTAACTGAAAGCATGACATATCACAATTTTTTTGGTGATACTGAGGTTTTGAACTCAGATTCATGCTGGCTACTGTACCACTTGAGCCACACCCTTGCCCTTTTTGCTTCAATTTTTTTTTCAGATAGGTTCTTGCACATTTGCCCCAAGCCAGCCCCAGACTATGATCCTCACCTTCACCTCCCAAGAAGGTGGTATTATAAGCATCCCAACACACTCAGCTTGTTTTTTGAGATAGAGCCTCAATAACTTTTTTTGCCCAAGCTGGCCTTGACCCATAATTTCCCTATCTCTGCCTCTCCAGTTGCTAGACTTACAAGTGTGAACCACCATGCCAGGCCTAGCCACATACAATTTTGAGATGGAATTATAGCAATGGCTAAGGGGAAATTTATAATTTACATGTATAGGTTATTTGGAAATATCTCTAATGAATTTAAGAATGGAAACATCCACAAATGTTACAATTTTCCAGCAATGTTGTTTTCCCTTTTTGAAGTTTCTTGTATTTATTTTCAATTCACCTTTCACCAGTTTGTTTTAGAGATGATACTGCTCTCTGAGAATGGCATTTTCTGTGCTCTGAAATAACTCCTTCTTTTAAGGACTGTCACAACTCAAAGCCCAACCGCCATAACAATAGCGCAGGGTGTTACATGAACCCTGTCATGATATGTATAAGTCTGTTTCTGGACCCCTTATACTATATGTGTGTATTTGTGTGTAATTATTTTATTATCTTCAGACATTTCAATAATACAGTTTTCTAAGTTGTGATTATATCTTTCCACCTAGTCACGTGATGTCTAATAATGTGAAGTTTCACATCTTTTTAAAAGCTTATTCCTAGGTATCAGATATTTGTGGTGCTATTTTAAATGGCATCACTATCTACTATTTTATTTCTAAGTCTAGGTTCCTGATATACATTGAGATATAATTGATTTATTATATTGATCTTATATCCAGCAGTATTAGCAAACTGACTTAATTCTAATATTTTATTGGGTTTTCTATGTAAAAAAAATCACATATTTCACAAATACAGTTAGTTTTGATTTTCCCATAGTTACATTTGTTCCTTCATATCTATGTTCTCTTTTTTCTCTCTAATCCACTTAGATTTTTTAAATGGCACATTTTTGGGTGCCTTATGGAACAAAGCCCATGCAGCAGCTCTAAAAAGGGGAAGTGGCCCTGGAAACAGAATAGACAGGTCTGAGATTTACCTGGAAGTTTTAATGGCATCCAGAACTCATTACAGAACTTAAACCATCTACTGAGTTATAAGAAAAACACTGTAAAGAAAGTGTGAATCCAGAAGTTTTACATTATTATAGAAGTATAATTGAATTTCTTAGTTAATAATGCATAAAATGTCAAATAACTAAACTATTATTCCCACTTAATTGTTCAAGTTGTGTCCAAATACATATTCTCACCCTTGGAAGTATAAAGTGATACCCCTAAAGGTTACCTTTATACCTTTATTGAAATAAGTCTCAGAAAAAATCTTTAGATAACTCACTTGACTTCTGCACTCTTACATCTGCACATTGCTTCATTGTTCAATATCAAAATATGCAGAAACAGTACTTCAAAACAATGAATAAATAGATCCACAAGTAATTCTGTGACAAGCCCATCCTCACCCAAACAGAGCCATTGTGACCCTTAAATTGTGCATTCCAGTCTGTATAAATATCTTTCTTACATACTAATTTTAAGAGAATGTGTATCTATTTAAAAATACAAAAACCTTAAAGTAACAGAGGTCAATATGGGAAGGGGACCAAGACCTAGTGAAAAGGTGAGGTAGAGATGAATCAACTTGGGTTATAACACATTTGTACATGGAAGCAATGCTAGGAATCTCTCTGTATAGCTATCCTTATCTCAACTAGCAAAAATGCTTTGTCTATCTTATTATTGCTTATGTCATCTCTTCAACAAAATTAGAGATAAGGTCAGAACAAGTTCTGCTTGGATGAGAGGGTGGTGTGGGGAGTGGGAGAAGGTGGGAGAGAGGGAGGAGAAATGGCCCAAACAATGTATGCACATGTGAATAAATGAATAAAAAAATTTTTTAATGTATGATAAATCCAATAAAAAAATAAAAATCAAAGAAAAACAAGATATGAAGCAATCAACCACATAAACTCAGCAAAAAACATTTGGGGATGTTGTTTCCGTTAAGGCTCGTATTGTGTTTCACTGGGATTATTCAGACAATTATTTCATTCACTCACTTATTGTAATGTCAGTACTAGTTTTAAAAATCAATTTATAAAAGGTCCACTAATAAGGAATAAACAGATATTCCAATGGAATGTAATAATAAAAATATGGAAATACATAAGTAAAAATGGGTATCCATCTAGAAAGGATGCATTATTTAAACTGTGGAATGGATGGTTGGATAACTATTTGGAAAACAATAAACTTGAATTTCTGTATTATAAACTATACCAAATAGATAACATCTAATTATAAAACATACAAAATATTAAAGGAACACACAGGACATTAGTTTAATACTTCTGAAATGAAGGTGGCCTATTCAAGTATAATATCAAATATTTAATAAAAAATTAATAGGTTTGGCTACACAAAAACTAAAACATTCTCTAAAACAAAATCTCCATCATTAATAAACAAGTTTCATTAGTAAGTTATCTAAAAAAATACTCTGATAGAACTATTTTTGTAACAAATAAAATTTCAGGTGATTTAGAAATACATAAAACATATATATACATACACACAAACATACATATATATGTATAAACCCATGTTTATCTCCATAATGTGTTCATTGTAAACAAATAGCCACTGAGGGAAAGTGAGAGTATGTATAATAGGCCCAAAAGAAAACATTCTAATGTTTTCATGCACATGAAGTAATTAAAGTAAGAACAATTACTATGATAGGTCAAAATAACTTTCAATGCATACATATTTCAATAACTTACCAGTAACTGGGCAATTTGAACACTTAAAGTGTCCCAAAAGTTCTGAGTATTTTGATTTTCTCAATGTATATTTCATTCTAAAATAATATAAACACTTTATATAAAACTAGGGAAATTGTCAGAAATTATGTATAATTCCACTGAGAAACAAGCCAAGGGAAGCATTTCAATTATTCTCTTCCAGTGTTTCTCTCCTTTGTATTGGCTTGTATTTAGAACTTATAACATCAATTCTGCAATATTATTTATAATTTCATGTAAGAGATAACAGGATTTTCTAAGCTAGCACCAGCCCTATCAGAATGATCACCAATTCTAAATCAGGGAAAGTCTATGGTAATGAGGTTTTACCACATCGTAGAGAAAATCTAGGGCCCGTAAACCTCTGTTTGGAAAAGTCTTATAGAATATGCTGAGCCTATGACTTGGGGATTAAAATCATTAACAAAAACTAATCCAGGACTCTTACTACATGGCTCTTTTTTCTTCTTTTGCATCTTAGTACTATCTGTGACTATTTTTTTTTTTAAAGAAACTTACTTCTTACCAGGAAGCTTCACAGATTAGCAACTTATCCAGGCCAATTCAAAATATAATTCCTATGTTTTAAATTCAATTTATTTTTCTGCTTGCTAGTTTTAGGTGATGTGATGTGTGCAGAAAGTAAATCTTTTATAAAATTTTAAAAATTCCAGTGGGCTGGAATATCAAAGGTACTTATCCATAAGGATCTGAAAGTTTTAGGCACTTAAACAGAATTCAGTCATCTGTGTGTGAGATCTGCACATAACTAGTAGTGACATTTTACAGATGCAACATTGTCCAAATGTTATAAAAACTGATCGTAAGGCAGTGCTAGTAAAATATTCAACTTGGTGAATGGTGGAAGGGGTGAATTTAAGTACGATATATTTGATATATTGTAAGAACTTTTATAAATGGCATGGTGTACCCTCACCCAGCATAACAATAAAAAAAAAAAGGAAAACGAAAAATATTCAACTTGGTATGAGTGAAATAACATGTTTTTCCCCACATAAAAAGATAGTTATACTTCTCTAATACATAAGTAACTATATGTAATTTATGGCTGAGTAGGAAAATAACTATTTCCTACAAAACTACTACTGCCTTCTGCCTCTCCACTATGATTTTCTAGGCACACATATCTGGGAATTATATAAATTGAACTAACTTGTACTTGTGTTTGAATCTCCCAAATTTTACCATTATCAATGGATTAGGTACATTTTTTCTATTAAGAATAAAACAACACACTTTAAACTTGCTGTCATAATCTTAGACATGTCAACCCTGATTGATTTGAAATCTCAGTCAACACCCAAAGACTGACTTTAAACACAAAGCCAGGTATAACTCTTAAGTTGTCCTCAGTGACATACTCATTTAATTCTTTAGTCATAATTACTGGAAACCTGGCATCAAAGAGTTCAGAGATGCCTTGCAAAAGCTATGATTACATTTCCATAGTTGTTGCTGGAAAAGATATGGGCAATGGCTTCATAGGAGTTATTAACTCTGTTTCTACCCCTTATTATTTGTTCAAATGACCTTGAACTAGTCTCTTTACCCTCTGGCTATGATTTTATGAAAAAGTATTAAATGTTGCACCCATTCAGGATCTATTCAAGTAAAATTTTTAAAAAATGAACAAATATTAAGTGTACCAGGGGCTATGTGCAATGAAAACTCTGAAACATCACATGCTTTGCAGTGTACCTTCTCAAGTAGTAAATGGAGCTGGCAATTTTCTGATTTTTGCTTGAAATGAAATGTCATGCTGATAATTTTTTAGGGGAGGGGGGTATTAATTGTCTTCCACCTCCAAGCAGGTGAAAATCTTTCCAGAAATAACTTCATCAGCACTTCTTTCTCTTTCTTCGTCTCTTTTTGTGAAACCACTTTTACTTCATCCTTTTTGTTTTTCTTTAACCCTTCCTAGGAGGAAGAAAGCATCTACTAAACCTCTATACTCAAGTCTTACCTTTGCATCTCTCTGCCCTCACAATTGTTATGGTGGGTAAGTCCCAATTCTAACCCACATGGCACAACAAAGGGAGTGAAGAAACTAGTATGAGTTAAAGAGGAAATCCTTCTATGATGTTCCCAATCTCATGTGGTGACATTCCCTAACATTTCAGATTTATTCTTCGCAAGCAACCCCTACCTCAAGGAAGAGAAAGAAAAGAGAAATTGAAGGACAAAGAAAAAGAAAAAAGGAAACCACCATGTTAAACAGACATTTTCTCAGAGTTTGCAGAATTATTTGTGACAGAAATGGAAAAACCAACAGTTCAATTTTCTTTTCTTCATTCACTGAGATTCTGTGGGCAACAGTGTTTCTCAGAATGTACTTTAGAAAATATGCAGATAATTTCCTCATATTTAATACCATCAGTTAGCTCCTATTTCAAGATCTATTTCCTGTCCTTCAAAACATTCAATATCCATTTACTTTGATATCTTTATAGTTGTCCTTCTTTACCAAGAAAGTCTTTCCTTGATGATAAGTATCTGACAACTTGGATAGCTAAAGAGCCATAGCTGGCAGAGTTACATCATTGTCATCCCTATGCTTCATTTTTCCAGAACCCAGCATAGGGGAAACAGTAAATAAAAATCCATTTTCACATGTAACTGACACTAGCTCAGTAGCTGGGATTAGCTCATGAGGGAGGAGGAAACGTGTACCAGCTCCCTTTCATATATGTATCCTTTTTATCCTCTTCCATCTGCAACTCAATGGATAGAAAATGTGATGGGTTGGAGAAATCTGTTCATTCTGGTAAAACTGTTTGGAGGTGTCAAGGCTAAGAATAGTCACAGGCTGACATTAAATAGTAGGACACATGCTGAGCTGGCTTACCCAAAGCTGGTGTCTACAGCAGCACACTAAATTAGAATTCAAATGGGAGGCCGTTTTTAGAATAATCCTGGGCCTAATCACTCAAGGACATTTCAAATTACAGATGTTTTGTGGCCCTTGGGCCAGGTTAATTCAGGTGTTCTTAAAAACTGTTTTTAAACCAGAATATAGAAAGGAAAACTATCACAATAGTTCAAGAGAAGAATTTTCCCTGAATACAGAAACAGAAGATACACAGGGTTAGCAGGTTAAACAGTGAAGCCAATCCAGAAGAAACTGTAATGCTTTCTGAGCTTATAGAGCAGCTCTGTCCTTTGAAGACTTCCAGATTGCAGATTTTTCTCTCTGAAAGTTTAGGAGATTCAAATCTTTGCGACATCCATATTCAGATTTGGGTGAATGTATGTCTAAATCTGTGTCACTATAAATGTCACAATTATGGCAAAAATATCCATTTCCATTGAAAGCCATGTTTCACTTCCAGTTATTGCTCCTTTAAGTCAATTGCAAATGTTTAGACTTAAATGCCTTGGTGTTTAAGTTGGTAGACCTGTAGAAAACAGGAGGTCACTCTTTAGATCATATTTTGGGAAACAATTTGTCTTTGAATATAGTAGATGTCCTACACCAGAGATTTTCCTGCATTTTTCCATTAAAAACAAATCTTTCCCATACCTTCAGTTTTACCAAACTGCTATTTAGGTTTGTTTTCTTTCACAAACTAACAAGTTTGTTCAAAGAGATGTGTTAATTCGCAGGTTTACACGGCAGGAAGCTTTAGGCTGAAGAGCTCATGTGGTATTCAAGAACATAGCCCTGCCTCCAGGCAGGACCCTGCCAAAACCCTTCAATGAGCTAACTCAAAGTGTAACTCATCTTCTAGGCCAGAGGAAAGAAATCTTCTGTGATTCCAATGTTTCAACAACCCTTGCCGCCTATCTACATGCCTTAAGGGATTTTACCCATCTCGTTATTTAAAGCTATCTCTTCATATTTCACTCACAGCAGACTTGTGACACATTTGCTAATAAATCTGATAATCATCCACTTTCACAGACATTAGGTTAAATGATCTCTTTCCTTTTCCTCATAGCCTCACTTATTAATTGTCTCTGGATCCTTAGAGTGCTATGGAAGGACTTTTTAAAAGTTCATTCTTCTAAACAAACTACTTCCTGGGTTCATCCATTTCATTCAACAAATATTCACTAAAAGTTCCTGTGAGTTGGACAAGTTCTAGAGACTAGTAGTAAAGTAGTAGACAAAAAGATAAAAATATCTGCCTTCTTGAAAAACAGAGTGAATCCAGTCAAAGGAGATGGGCAATCAAAACAGTATGAAAGTTAAAGAAAAGAAATTTAGCCTTTTTCTTTCTTTTTCTTTAACTAAGTCAATTGCAAGTACAGAATTAGGAAACAAAATTAAGAATTTGGGTTTAGATTTACTGTTGCAGAAAGCTGGTAGGTTTATCAAGCAGGCAGCCAGATACTAGTTTCCAAAGTTGAGATATGTCTGTATAGGAGATTAAAATTTTTAGAGTCACCTATGATTCAAATTACATTTAAGAGTAATTTATCCATGTTATATAGTTTATAATAAGGTTCCAGTTATTTCCATTTCAATCAATATCCCTACTCCACACTTACTTATCTTTCAATTGAATATTAGTTTTCATTCTAATTTTCTAATGCAATTTGACACATACCTATATGACTATATTTAATCTCTAAGCTAAAATAAGAAATTTTACCTTCTTCCAAATCATATTCTACCAAAAATTAAATGTTGACTTATACCTAGTATTATGTTAAACATTTCCTATGCATCATGTCATTTAATTTTTCAGAGTCCTTACAAATTTATTATTATGACATATGCCTTTTTGAGGGCATTGAAAACCAGACACATTGCCTCAGGTAAAATAGTCAGTCTCTTAAACATAACATTATAATAGCAATATATCCTCCCAATGAATTACAATGTTTCTTGACACCAGATTATTTCAATCCTTTCAGATACGTATTTCAGGTTTACCGACATCTGTTGAGGACTATCTCAATGAGATATAAACATGTATACAACTGTGCTCAAGATGGGCATGGCTCTACCAGCACCTGCATTGAAATGAGGAGGAGTGAAAAATTATTTTCATTACTAAGTGCTTTTGCAGCAATATTTCATTTGTTATCCATTTACTATTGGCACCAAACCTGAAAAGAGATGGAATATCAGTATCTAATACCTCAAGTAAGTCAAATGATCAGCTCAGTTCATTAGAAAATGTGAAAGCCTTGAGTTGACTGAAGGCATGTCTGACTCCAGTTCTATATTCTCTCCACTGCAATAAGCTATACCTCAAAGAAATGGTAGAAGGTCTTTTCAAGCATCTACTTACTGCAATAATCCAAAAATTAAAACAGTTAACTATGAAGATTAAATACTTTTGTCAAAATTTGCAATAGGTAGCGACCATTTCTCTATAAAAGATTAAAAAAAATGCTTTCACTCCTTGAGGAAGATATACTCAACTAAAAAGAAATCTAAAATGAAGAGCAATTAAGTAATTCACCTAAGATTGTATATAAAATGAAGTACAAGACTTAGAATAAACACAGGTGTTTTGCCACAAACCATGTTTTCTATACTGCTACATATGTATATAATAGAGCTATTTAATGCAGATTGTGCAGTGTGACACAGCACTATGAGAACTAAATTAACCTTTTCCCCTCAAAGTCAACATTAGTCTTTCTGCATCTTGTCTCATTTCAGCCCTGAAAGAAGCCTGGAAAACAGACTTCTCTAAAATGGATTAATTTGTGAAATTCATACCATATAATAAAATTATTAGGAGTGTGAATAAGTGACTGTTTCTTCTTTCCCTACCTCTTATACATTTTTTCTAAAACAAATGCACATATTATGCAATTCCCATAAATTATTGTAATGCTTAGAACTGCTCTATTGCTTGGATTCATACTGTGAGGACAACTTCCAGGAAGGTTTATTTATAAAGAGGTCATTTTGAAATTTCAGTAGCTAATCCCCTTGGATGGTTTCCAAGACATATCTGCGTTGTGATGAATTTTTCTCTGTCATGAATAGAATCTCAGAATATAGCAAGGTTGGGTCTAATACATCCTTATTTCAGGATACAGAAACAGATGAATTGAGACTGAACTTTTATGTGATAACTAGGACCAAACAAATTTTAGTTGTGAGAAAGCAAAAAATAATTGACTGCAGAAACAAAGTTTCTTGTAGAATAAAGAAGTTATGAAACTAGCTTTTAATGATGCATAATGTTTTATACTTTTCAGTGCTTTTATTACACATTCGAGTATTTGGTCTTCCCTGGGATTGGTCCCCAACATCAAAAAAGAAAAGATCAAAAATAATAATAATATTTGGTCTTGTTAATAACCTGGTAAGGTACCATTCTGTTAAACTCCAGGTGAGGAAAATTGGGCTAAAAAGGATTAAATAGCCCATCATGAATCAGATTCTAAGACAGGATTAGAACTTCAAGAAATTTATTGGCACAGGGAGAATCAGGCAGAATCTTCAGACTACAATGAGAGAAAGGAGATGAGAAGATTGAGCAGGAAGACTCTTGTACTACAGCTTAGATGCAATAAAGTTTCAGCCAGATGCAATATCCGTGAACTAAAGACCCTCATCAGAAGAGCAAGCCCATTGTTTTGCTGGAATGGTCTTTAGTAATCCTACCATGTTTAGTAATTAGCTTAGAGTAGCCCACAGGAAGTGTAGACCCAGGAAGTGTGACACAGTCTTGGATCCACATGGGTAGCAGCTGGGAATACCAATCAACTACCCTGTAGCAGGTGGTCTGAGCAGCACATTTTTATAATTGCCTCAGTTTCTTAAAATCACCCAAATATCAAGTAGAAATGGTGGACCCAGAAGTCTACTTACATTTAATAGAGTATTTTATGTACTCTTTAATGTGAATAATACATTATACTTAAAAACTTTTTTGCACCTAGAATCATGAACCAATGAAAACAGCTGTATTCAACTAATTGTCAAATTCTGTTCTTTCTTCAAGTCAAATATATCATATTTATTCAGTCAAGCACAAAGTTGTAGAGAGAATAAACTGAAAGTTTTCAAATGCATAAATATTTCCCTACACAAAAATTGGGGAGAAAAAAATCCATTCCTAAAATTTTTGGACAAAAAGACTGCTAAAAGATTAGTTTTGTCACTAGTCATGTTTTAGTAGATATTGTAATGCAAATATTTTAAAGCTCACTAGGTGAAACTTTTTTATGGATGCATGACATCTATTGCCTACATATTCTTACCTGCATACATACTAAAGTGAATATAAATTAATGAATTGTTTAAAATAAAAAACTCATTTCTCAGAAGAAATAGCAGGTGCATTTACGAAGTACCACTTACTAAATGCATTGAAAGAAACCCCTCATTTTATCCTGACAACAAGTCTGTAAGAACACATCAGTCCTACACATGAAAAACTGGTGCTCAGAACATTTTAGCAACTTGCTTAAGACTTATAGAGAATGGCAACATTTTTATTTAATTTGCCTCTATTGCCTATCAAAAGAGAGGTGCAGCATATCCAATGAAAACACAGATTTAAATAATCCATTTTTCTTCCATAACACAATAATCATGTAATTAGATGCTCTTGTTTTCCGTGCCTAAAAACTCTTTTCCACATCTCTGCCAATGAAATTGGTATTTATTTATTTCTTTTGCAATTTGTATTTAAATCTCAGTTGAAATCCACCTTTTTGTCTCCCCATGAAGCCTTCTACATTATCCTTCAGTCCACCCTTCCTTACTACATCTACATTTGATTGACACTCTGTTCTGCACCCCAACTGCTTGCATAGAACCTCCTTTATGCGGTAGCCATACCACTGTGCGCATATTTGTCTGCTGTCAAAGACAGCCAAAGAATTCCTTAGGGACAAAAAACTGCTCTTCCTTAGTTTTATATCTTTGGTGCCCGATGCTTAATAAATGTTTGAAGAATGAAGGCAAGACTGTATCATATGAAGAAAACAGCACGGAGAAATTAACCATCAAAGAATGCTGGTAATGTGATACCCATTTATATCTAAACTTTGAATTTCCCTTCTACAAGTATAGGCATATGATTTTTCAAAGAAAAAAATTAAAGTTAATATTTTGTTCCTTTTTATGTGATTGCTATAAAAACCAAAGCACAGAGGCTAATATAATTATATTATATTTTCAAGATAAGATTCAAAATAATACATAGAGTGATAAATGGCTGCATGGATAAGTATGTAAAACATTATATATTTCTAATGCCCCAATTAATTGTGGATTTTTAAAAAAATATTGACTCCAGTCCATCTGATCAGAAACACAACAAAAATGACATACGGAGCATGGCTCCAGTTTTAAGTAAACTTTCTCTATGCCCTAACCTTGAACTTGTGTTGTCTTTATATTTCCAAATGTATTATTTAATTTTCATCTATGGAACAAAATTGTTCAACTGTCTCATAACTCTTCTATAAATTATGATACAGTGGTTTTAATTTTGTAGAGTTGCAATAGAACAATGTAAGTAATTTTATTTCATCTGGCTTAGTATTGTATAGTTTATGTAACAGTATATCATACAGGACCATAAATGTCTTGATTCTGGACCTTCTTATACAGTACCCAAAGGATAGTAATATATTGTACATAATATACATGAGTAGATATTTATCAAATTCTATTGTAACATAAAATAAAAACTGAAAAAGCAAATAATTATCTTGAAAATAAATGAAAAAATCAATGCAAGGTGTCCTTTGGACAAATATGAAGCTACTATTATGTTTTAACATAGCCATACAACAGTGTCATCATTTCTGTCCATCACTAAAAGCATTAAGCTCATCTGAGCACCATGTTGTAAATCTAAAGACATGGTATAGAAAATTGCTATGTCCTGCATTCCAATAACAGACTGCATTTTTAAGTTTACATATCCCAAATATGTAATTAAATATGTTTGAATGCATAGTAGATTGTTATACTTTAAAAATCAGATTGTTACATAGACAAAAGAAACACAGAGTAGGATAAGAACACACATCCCTTCATCTCCCAAGTTTGAGTTCCTTTTCTATGGATCCATAGAGCAGTTTCCACATTGAATAAATGGGATAATGCATGCATGTGAATGCTCAGAAGCTATTATTTTACCAAGTTTATTAATCTCACACAAACTCATAGACATACAGTATTCATAGAGAATTAAAACACATATGCTACAGGAGCAGGTGTGCATTCCACAAGTAGTACTGTGTCCTAACATATTGCTGTCACGCTGCATTTTCATCTATAACATTAGTGCCATTTTCACATGCCTGTTAAGCAATCTTCTGTTATTATTTTGCAACATATCATTTATGTCTCTCTCTTTACTAACATAAGACCATTACCTTGCCATTCAGCAATGGCAGATGATTTATCCAAGATTTCAAATAACACCTTTTCGATATAACAGGGAAAAATATTTTTTACAGAATGTCTTCTACAGGTACCCTAGATACAGTTCCTCAGAAAAGGGTACAAAACATATTTAGTAGCACAAATCACTAGGTATTCACTAAATTCTTTCAAAGATAGAGGAAAAGAGGCACTTTTGTCATTAATTACTTGCGTATTTTAACTCTAGAGACCAGTCCATATGAAGAATCTAAAATAATGGGAGTTTTTCACATTGGAAAGGGGGGGGTGGCAAAAATATGGGAAAAGTTCATAAATGTACTCACATAAAACAATCACATGGCCTATTTTCCATTTGTCATCGTGGTGGGATTGAAATGCCAAAAAGGCAAAAAGGGTCTTTCGGTAGCCTTTGATACAGTCAGGCTTACTTTCTGTTTTAATCAGGATTTCCTATATAACTGATTTTCTTTCATTGATTTCTAAA
Organism: Castor canadensis; assembly: GCF_047511655.1. Classification (NCBI taxonomy): domain Eukaryota; kingdom Metazoa; phylum Chordata; class Mammalia; order Rodentia; family Castoridae; genus Castor; species Castor canadensis. The sequence goes on along the minus strand of NC_133398.1, from coordinate 48,698,929 downwards.
TTTATACATAAGTATTTTACCATCAATTGCATCTAACTGAGATTTATTACTTACTATGCCATCCATTATGTTATTTCATTCAACCATAAAAACACCCTTATACTTACAGCAAGTAGATATGAATAACAAGATTTAGATGACATAGAGAATTACAAAAGGTCATGAATTTGAATCTAAGTGTATTTTCATCGAAAACCTCTGCTGGTAGTTGATACTTTGCTTTCTGCCAATGCAAAATGAAAAGATTAAGTCATACAAAGGCATGAAATTAATTAAGACAATAGGACATAGTTATCAATTCCCCCTTATTGAAGAGTTTCTTTGGTGAGTGTTGGGTGTGCAAAGGCTGACACTATCATTCCTTTGTAAACACTGACCTAGTAAATACTCATAACCACTGTGGCTACAAAGTCACTATCTATAAGAAATTCTTTTATGAAGAAATTCACGAATGTTAACAAATACAACATGGTCTGGTGCATGCAACAAAAGTAACATGTTCAGGTTACTTTAAGTTCCCAAAGACGTCCAAATGCCTGACAAGGGGAGATGATAAGAAAAAACCTCCTAGAGAAAATACAGGGAAAAAAATACAAAAAACTTGACATTTTTCCAAAGTTGTGGAGTAGGAAATGGAGGTTTGGACAAGGAAAAGGCATTTAAGGTAGATGGAATAACATATTTAAATGAATGGAAGTATGGAAAGCCAGCAAGCATTTAAATACCAGGACATGAAGGTGGTCTCTCAAAAGGGAATGAAGGGAAATGGGATTACAAGGATAGATGGAGCAAAATCAGGCCTTGTATACCATTCAAAGAATATAGACATTATGTTTCAGGCACAGTAGAGCTATTGAAGGACTTATAATAGGGCAATGAATTAAACAGGTTTGTACTTTATTTAGGTCTAATCTAAAAGTATTTAATGTATAAAAGTTGCAAACTGGGAGACAAGGTAGCCAAAATTGCCCAAATCAGACTAAACTTTTTAAATGATTAAGTTCTTAGATGTATGAGAAATAGAAAAATAAAAAAGCCTTTTTACTTTATATCAGCTTTTGAGGATATGAAGGACAATCTTCTAGCAAATTATTGCCTCAGTATCCTATTATTATATTTCTAATGTCAAAATGACAATGGTTCCAGGTACAAAATCATATTCATGTTATTTTTTACCAATTAATGAGATAAAATTCTCTTTTGCTGTTATAATTTATGATTGAAAAACATTTTTCATAGAATAAGGTTTTAGTTCCTTATGGGTGTTTTTTAAATAAAATAAGAGTTAGATTGGATATCATGAGAATGATGCAATAGAAACTACCTATGTACTATTTTAGTTGTTGAAAGCAAATAGAAGAATAATGATGGACATTTCAATAATGAGTTTGTGCCAAGTGAAAACTAATTCAAAAATAGTGAGGATATAACAAAGATTTTTCAGTTATTCAAATGAAGAAAGGTACTGAGAAAATTTGGGTTTCATGTAGCACAGAATAATGTTAAGTTTAAAAATGTGCAGTACAATTCCTACATATGTCTCAGTTAAAAAGTTATCAGTTAATATACAGTAAAAAGAACCTTTCATTTATCTTGATAGTAATGAACTTTGTGATACAACAGCAAAAGTAGATCCATTAAAATCATTTTGTAGTGGTTAAAATATCCCATTGAATAAGAAAAGCATTTATAATGATGATAAAGAAAATGGTATAAGTGACTGTTTATTATAATTGAAGTGAAAAGAATAAAGTGGACTATAAAACCTAGAATTTAATGATAATTTTTTTAATCTCAAATCTAATTTTAGCAATTTGGCTTGGGTAGAGAAAAAGATCTATGGTGCTAAATAAATGCTATTACATTGAATGCTTAGATTTTGCTGTTTTGTTTATATTTCATTTCAAAATTTGTTTTCATTTGAGGTTTAATCAGAAAGTATAAGCACAAGGAATGTATGACTGGTATTATAATGTAATAAAAATAATTTATAAACACTTGGAGTTTCTTGTATTTTTTTCCCTAAAATGAGTACATATATTATAAAGTTGAAGACACCCTGGCATACATGAGAATTGATGAGGGTTTAAGTTAAGAAATTTAGGAAATTAGTTGGGGATTATTGTACATTATTTCTTGAAAAATTGGACATATTCATTCATAAATCCTTCCTCAATGAAGGATGTATTTACATCCTTCATTTGAGACCATATTACATCAGCCACAGCTTTCACTATGAAGCATATAAGGGTAGGAGTCAGAGTCCTGTCCTGGATCACACTCAGAGTGATCACAAGGTGGAGCTCAGCCAGCATTGCTCCAGGATTTTATTATGAGGTGGCTTAAGAAATCCCAGATTATTTGTAGCTAATGAGAATATTTTTAATAATTTCCCTATAAAGTAATGAAAAAAAAATAACCCGCCAGTCACTATTTACTTTACAATACTAAAAATACACGAGATAAATACCCAAAACAGCCTTGAGGCAAGCTGAAATATTTACCAAATCCTAACATTCTCTCCAACATTAAATCATCAATGAGGTACGCAGGTAATCAAATATAGAACAACCTAGTTCTTTTTTATGATCCATTGAAATAAGGATTCTGCTTGGTTAAATAGACATATGATTTAAAACTGTACGCTAATATTTGTCATATTTATATTAAACATTTTTAATCTATTGACTGAAGTGTTCAGATAAGAATTCATTGCCTTTCCATTTATAATAGAATGGGTACTTTGATGTAATTATAAGAAAGGCAAAAGAAAGGAGAGAGGAAATAAGAACAAGGAAAAGAAAGGGAGAAATAAAGGAGAGAGAGCAAATATAGTTTATTAGAGAAGGGAAGTTCTTGATTACATCCTACAACTGCAGTAATTTAAAGCCCCTGTCTTTGTCATCAGATTGCCAGAGGAAAGATAAACACAGTGATGTGCTTCAGGGTATCAGCTGAGACATTTCTTTGGAACTGGTAGTTAACCAAATTTATCTCAGTTCCTTCATTTAGCATTTGCTCTTAATATTTCTGTTTTCAATATCCTAATGTGAAAAATGAATATGGATAGTAATCTAAGTCAAAGGAAGGATGAGAGGATTAAAAGTTAATCCTCACCTAAAGCACCTGCATGGGAGAAGTGCTAAACCTGTGTTTAGTTTTACCATTCTAGTATTTACTGATCACCCATTGTGAGCAGCACACCATCCTTTGACCAAACGCAGTTACTAGAAAATTGACAGTCAACACTGATGCTCTCCAGGGACAAGGCACACTGCTTTGGAACCAACAGTGTGATGAAACGTTTTATAGGGTAACTCCAGTTGAACTAATTACCACCCACATCCATCTGTACCATTTGGTTCCTTGCCAAAATCTTATGTTTTTGTGTGAATACAGGCATATTTTTTCATAGATTTGTTCCAAATTCTCATTCCCAGAGGCTTATCTGCAAAGTAACTACATCCGAATCTCCTGGGGAACTTCTGAACAATATAAACTGCTAGTTTCCATCCCCAATGAATATAGATCTTGGGTCTTTGAATACTGCACAAAAGTGCCATTTGTGTGCATATTGCTCATCCTCAGACAAAAAGAATATAGCACAATTGGAAAGCATTCCAATTTACATCCTGAAGAATGCCCAAAGTACACATTAACATTATTTGATTGGAAAGGAAATGACTGCATCATTATATGATTCAGAGGGCACTACCATGCCCAGCCATGAATAGACATCCACATTTAGTGAGAGCTCTGCAGACGTTCAGACTGAATTGAAATCTGGCTCTGACTCAAGCAGCTGTGTGACATTTGGCAAGTTGTTTAACTTCTCTGTGCATACAATTCCTCACATGTAAAAGAGATATTATAATAACAGGCCTTTTCTCATTGTTAACAAAATTAAGCACAATAGAGATAAATACTCAAAACACTATGTGGCACATAGCATATCCCAATAAATATTCATTATCATTGTTAATATGAGGTATTATTAAGATAAATCCACAACATAGAGTGAAGTCTTGAGTATAATACTTATACTGTCAGTAGTTCATCAAATTAACCTTTTCTTTTGAAGCTATCTTTTAAAAGTAAGCTTTCAAAAAAGTTAACAGGTAAAATAACATTTCAGTTGCTCTGTAATAAATCTATCCACTGCTGTGAATATTCTTTTTAATTTGGCATGTTTTAAAACAACTTGAGAAAAGAGAATTTCTTAGCAAATATTGAGCATTTATTGCAGCTGATTTCAAAAAGTCCAAGGAAAACCACAAGAGAAAGGTATCTCTTGATGAAGGCAGAAACAAAACCTGAAGGATTACAGAAGTTAATAATTTACTCTTTAGAACGAATTCCATTTTCTCTATGTAGATTTGTATTAAAAGCAAAAAAAAGATCAGTAAATAAGTATGTCTGTTTGCTAAAAGTATAATAAAGTTCTACTCATCCCTGCATAAGACATTCCAAGAATTCACAGGTACTCTTTGAAATACAGAAAAAAATCACAAATTGGTCTCTGCCTAACTTAAGTAAATGGGAAATCTGAGTTTACTTCTGTGAGATTTTACCCTCCACACTTCAGGCCATAAATTATTAATGTGTATTATGGTTGTTAGGGAAATGTAAGGAAACTGGCCCAGAATCTAAAATTCCAAATAAAAGTAAATGGTTAATAGTGAAAGAGAGAAAAAGAAGGAGACAGTTATATTGGTTTGGTGAGCATTGAAACATTTCTACTACTCTATCAGCATTGATTTTTAAAGATCTGAATGACACACAGACTGATGAATAATTCAAATTTCATTTATTAGTCCACTGACCCTACACATGGCTTCATAAAAATGAAAATAATGTTATTCTCCTGCTTCATACTCCATAGAATGGAAAATGCATATATAGCCTGGTAGAATTTTTTAGTGTACTTTGCTTCAGCACAGGGTATATACATATATTTGCATGTCATACATTTAGAAGAAATGTTGAGATAAAAAATCTCAATGATACAGTAAGGAGACCATTTTGCCCCCTACTGGCTGCTGACTTAGGTCTGTAAAAAAAACAATGCTTATTATCCTTTAACAACTGGTTACCTGGCAACCAGAAATTCCACAATCTACAACGCAGTTCTATGTTCTTGTTCTAGAATCCACACTACGAGAATTGCCACCAATGCATCCATCGAGCTACATACATCTTAGAAAGCTGAGCTTTCTCCTGTGGACTTCCAAATTTTTTCAAAGGATTTAAAACCATCACACTAAACTTTCTAGCTTAAGAGTTAGAATAGTTGATGATGCATTTAACAAAGAAAAAGATTCCAGGGACAGAACCTTGTTTCTTGGGGATAAAATAGATTGAATGAGATCATTATTTGAACAGGTTAAGTCTGAAACATTTTTGGATTACCAGTAAAGAGTCTAGTAGGAAGTTGGAAACTTTCCTGTAATGGGAGGAATGTTAATAATTGTCTACATTGCTCCTGCCATTCATTTGAAACTCACTTTTCTTCAGTAATATTAGATAATCTGTTATTTCCTGAGAGGTATTATGTTAACTCAAGTTTTCTTTGTGTTAACTCCAATTAGACAATATTAATACATTTTATAGTCAATTATACAATAGTACTAAAATTAAAATTTTGACTGTGGCCCTATGACAATACTACATAACAAAACATTACCTACTACACAACATAACAAAAACATTTGTAACATAATCTTACATTATAAGACTTTCAAAATTAAGTGTGTGAGCTAGCTGTGGTGGTACACAACTAAAATCCAGCACTTGGGATGTTGACACAAGAGAACCATGAAAAAAAAGTGTGGGGAAAATATTTAGGAGACTGTTGCTATTAAACCTCTCCTTTGCATTATAGGTATAAAAGTTAAGAGTAGGAATTATGAAAGAATTATGTATGATGTTTCTTCTAGAAAAGGTAGAATTTTGGTCATTCCCAACCCCCCAATGGATCAGGGGGAATTGCCCAAAATTTAGGAAGAAAGCTTACTACTTTTTGAAACCATTGGACTATTCATTGGCAGGTTGGCCTAATGAGTTTGTGGTAGCAAACTAAATGGCTATGTTTTTTAAGTAGGTGCAATCTCAGAATTTGTTGAAGCAAAGGATCCATTAATGTTTCCTGCAGGTCAGATATGGCTTATGGGGTGGGTTTGTCATATACTATACATAGGACACTTAAGGACACTGAGCGCTGGTGACTCATGCCTGTAATCCTAGCTACTTGGAAGGCTGAGATAGGGAGGATTGCAGTTTGAGGCCAGCCCTAACAAACAGTTCACAAGACCTCATCTCCAAAATAACTAGAACAAATGTGCTGAAGGTGTGACTCGAGTTGAAGAGTGACAGTCCTACCAGCACCTGCTCTGCAAGCACGAAAGCCCTGAGTTCAAATCCCAGTCCAGAGAGAGAGGGAAGTCACTTTGATGTCTGAAAACACACATCAATGTTAAAGGCATTTCTGAATTTCCAGAGCTGAAGAAGTTGGTAAGAAATTGAAGATAATTCTTGAGTGCTGCAAGAGAGATAAAGAATGTGCCTATGGGCTATGTCTAATCCAAAAGTTTCCAAGCTAGATAGCTACAACTCTGCCACTCAAACAGAATTCCAGACCTCCTCCCAACTTTAATCCCAAAGAGATCAGAAATCCTGATTTACAAGATGAAGAAGGCCAGGTAGAATATGATTTAAAGGAAATGAATTTGGCATCTTCCCCAATATCAAGCTTCCCAGGTGCAATAAGCTCAAGCAACAAGAAAGAAATCACATTTGGAGTTTATATTATGACATGGAAGAGAACTTTGTAATTAGGAAATTGTGACTTTGTTCTGCAACTCAAAGTCACTGCAATTCTTAAAAATGAATAGAGAGGTCTTGCTAGATACCCAAATTTTCATTCAAGATCAGGAGCAAAACTAGTCCCAGTGAGTAAATATAAAGAGGCCAGAAGTTCAAATAAGTTGTTTTATGACAGTACACCATGAGTAATGCTTATACAATGCCCAAGCTACTCTGACTACCTCCTGGCAAGGTCAGAAGCCACAGGACTCTTAAGTGATCCAGCCAATAGCCTGTTCCCTGCCATATTATCTGCTCTGACTTTCCTGATTTACATGGTTTTTGCCCCAATATATCAAATGTTACAAGATAAGTATTTTATGAGTATGCCCTTCCATTTTTATCAGTCCTATTTTTTAAAAATTTTTTTAAAATATATAGTCAATTTAAATATACTTTCCTATACCTTCTATTATGTTGTCCTAATTCTGCCTTTTCTAGTTACACAGAATAAATTAAGTGCCTGTCTCATATGATAGTTCTTAGGGTTCTTGAAAGTAGCCATTATCTTATACATTTTTTCCCAGCCTGCTATTTCTCCACACCAAACACCTCACTTCCCCCTACTTCTGATCTGTTCTTTTCACCACTTCTTCAGACAAATTGTCTGCATGTTAAGGAGAATTCCACCTCTTCCCAAAAAGTATGAACAATACCTCTTCTCCAATTATAAATTATAATGAAGATTTGCATAAGATATTGATGTACTTTCTATATATAAATTTTTTGACAAAGTGGTGAAATTTTTGAGATAGTTATCAGATTTTTTATTTAGTTCTGAAAACTAACTGTTATTACCCTTTTCCTCATGTTTCTGTGTGAAGCAACTTCTGAGAACACTGCTCCTGGCCTCTTGCCTATTCTTTACTTTTGCATCCCCAGAGGATGTGAGTTGCCAAATTCGTGATTGATAGCCATTGCTCCAGGTTTTGTAAGAATAATCTCTTGGCAGATCATTATTAATGGAGGTTAAATCTGTCCCTTTCTGACCAATACCAATAAGAGACAATGATTTTGATAGACTAAAATTTTCCTTGAGTGGCCTGTCCCATAATTAGACTAGCAATGGGTCAGACAATGCAGAAAAAGTGGATGTGGAAAAGAGGGACAGGGAGAATAGCATTTTCACAGTCATTTTCTAAGCCACATTCTCCAATCAGTGTTATCCTTGTTGACAGTGATACTTTAATCAGTGTCTAAATTAGTGAGAAAGAAAGAATGGACATAATTTATGCCTCCAAAATTTTAATACCTGGGCCTCTAGTTTGGTTACCTAGCGAGGAGAAAAAGACAATGAATTGTATATGGACAGCACAAGAAGGGATTATACTTTAGTACACCTGGTTCCATGAGGCTTTGACATTGAATGGCCAGAAGCTAATCATGTCTAGTATTTGTAAGCTAAATTTACTTGTAATGGAGTTGTTGAAAAATTCAAGTGGCTAAAACATTAGTGTGTGATCTGCAGCAACTGACCTTGAAATATACAGGTGCAGCTTTTATCTAAGTAGGCACAGCTGAGGCAAAGTTTTAATTCCAGAGAGAAGAGTTTTTGTCTAGATAGGCTTCTTAAGCCTTGGAGAAGAACAACTTTTTTCTACATTTTTGATTCTATATGTGGTGCACAAACCAGGAGGCCCAAATGCAAAGGCAGTTGAGTTCCATGTGTATCATGGAGTACTAAAAGGGCCCTAGCTTCAAATTGTTAGTTCCTATTCTAGAAAATGATCACCACATCCACTGTCCCAAAGTCCCTCCTGCTGAGACAAGGAAGAATAAGAAACTGGTAAATGTGAATATAAGTCTTTAATTTCTTTGGCCTTTTGATGCAACATGTCAAGAAAAATTGATTTGAAACTGTGAAGTCTTGGACTACCATGCAATTTACTGTTTGAGCTTTAATTTCTCTCTGGAAAATTCATCCTCAGAATGAATTTATATTAAAATTTGGAGCGCCTCTGAATTATCAGCCTTAAATCATCAATATGATTTAATGTTACCATAAACTCATAACAAAACCTATGTTGAGCTAGGATTTGGACTCCATGCTTGGGACTATATGCCTCAGAGTTATACTGGACTACATGCCTGGGAGTTTTGCAATGATAATTGAAGGGGTGAATTTTCATCCTTAAGTAGAGTAAGGTTGTGATGGTTAATCTTGATTGTCAACTTGATTGGAAAGAGAAGTACCTAGGAGATTAGTAAAGCATACCTCTGGAGGTATGTCTATAAGTGTGTATCCAGAGAGAATTAACTAAAGCAGAGGAGGTGTGCCCCAAGTGTGGGCAGTACCATCCCATAGGCTAGGAACAAGATCTAATGAAAGGGGAGAAAGGAGAAAAGGAGAAAGCCAAAAAGGGCAGGCATTCTTTCTTTGTGCTTCCTGTCTGCCATAACATAAGATGCAATGTCCCACTTGCTACATAATGCCCTCCCTGGCATGATTGGCTGACATGAAAATGTTGTGCTCAGGTATTTTGTGATATAAACACACATGTATGAGCGCACAGACATGCACACACAAACACAAAGGTCCTTCATAAGTTTTAATCAACATGCTATTCTAATCCACTTCTAAGATTTCTGGAGGCAGTAGGATATCAATAATGAGTAGTTCATGGAGGATTCACAGGGAAACAATTGTTAGTTTTAGGGGAAACAGCTTATCAAGGGAAAAAGACTTACACAGGCCTAATATTTCAGATAAATGGGTTAAGACAACCTAAAGCTAAAAATCTTGTGGGAAATGGCTCAGGAGGGGACCATTCTTGTTCTTTTATAGCAGACAAGTTAGGTACCTTGTTGGTGAAAGTCATTGGTCTATCTTCCTTGGTACTTAGTATCTAATCTACTATCAGGAAAAAGCATCAATAATTTGATAGCTTTTATTCCTTCTCTGCACTGGGTAAAATGTTATCTAATATACAGAATCAGAACTTCATTTAGGAGGGACATTTCTATAACTAAAGTGGAAGGAGAAAAGGAGAGAATATTAGTGATATCACCTAATCCTGATGCTGAAACACATTCTCCAAAATGGGACAAAATAAACATGCCCTTAAAAAACGAGAGCAAACAACATCCCTGGTCACAAAGGAAATGCAAATCAAAGCCAGTTAAGATTCCACCTCACTCCTGTTAGAATGGCTACCATAAAGTACACAAACAACAACAAATTTTGGCAAGGATGTGGAGAAAAAGGAACTCTCATACACTGTTGGTGGGAATGTAAATCAGTACCACCACTATGGAAAACAGTGTAGAAGCTCCTCAAAAAGCTAAAGGTAGAATTGCTATATGATCCAGCAATTCTACTCCAAAGGATATTCCAAAAGGAATGTAAGTCAGGTTACAATAAAGGCACCTGCACACACATGTTTATTGCAGCATTATTCACAACAGCTAAGCTATGGAAACAGTCAAGATGCTGCACTATTAATGAATGGGTTAAGAAAATGTGGTATTTTCTTAATTAAATTTAATTAATTAATAAATTAATTAAAATGTAGTAAAATTTAATAAATTAAATTTCTTAATTAGAATGGAATTTTATTCAGTCACAAAGAACAATGAAACTTTGTGATTTTTAGGTAATGGGTGGAACTGAAGAACATCATCTTAAGTGAAGTTAATCAGGTTCCAAAGGCCAAAAGTTGCATGTTTTCTCTCATATGTAAAATGTAGAACTAATACAAATATAGCAATATTATGATAAACAGATCATGCTAAGGGGAAGTCATATATGAGAGAGGGAGGGTAAAAGAAGAAAGTTAAGAGGGTGAATATGGTTGATGTACTCTCTATACAAGTATGAATGTAGAATTTTCAAATCTGTTGAAATCACCATAAGAAGGGGACTAAAGCAGAAAGGAGAAAAATAGAGGAAATGAACCAGTTTGGGTTATGACACATAAAAATATGGAAATGTCACAAGGAAACTCTCTGTATAGGTATTTTAAAGAAATAAAAATGTCATCTTTTTCTTTTATGAAATCTGAGAACAGGAGAGTAGAACAGGTCCTGTCTGGGGGGTTGATACCAGTGGGAGCGGGGAGGAGACGGCGAAAGAGTGTAACAGGGTGAATATGGTACAAATACGTTGTACACATGTACATAAATGGAAAAATGTGACCTATTGAAACTATTGAGAGGGGGATAAAAGAGAATGATGAAAAGAGTGAATTCAAGTCTGATATATTGTAAGAACTTTTGTAAATGCTACAATGTACCTCCAGCACAACAGTAAAAAAAGAAAAAATAATAATGCTGCAATAAAAAAATGAGAATGGTGGAGGGGGTAAATTCAAGTATGATATTTTTGATATATTGTAAGAACTTTTGTAAATGCCACAGGTACCCCCACCCAGAACAATAAATAAATGAAAATGATATGAAAAAATGAGAGCAAAATACATAGAAGTTGAGAAAATTTGTGCTCAGTAGATATACAGTAAAATAAATAATAGAAGTATGCAATCAGAAGAAAAAATGACCTCCAGAGATGAGAAATGAAATTTATACAAACTCAGGAAGAAAGAATAGTCAACGAAAATGTTAAACACCTAGGATAAATAAAAATAATTGTCTCTTTAAAAAGTATTGCAAGATCATTAAAACACATGAGAATACAAAGGCAGGCAGCAGGTGATAAATAAAGCTGAAATGTATCAATGTCTTGGCATTATCAGGAATGTCGTCAAAGTAATTATTTTCATTAGACTCAGTAAGACAAGATACACTTTGTACTTGTCAGATTAACCATAAAGTAATAGAAAAAAGACCTAAAAATTTCCAATAAGTTAGAAAAAACAGGTTGATAAAATATTAAATACCAAAAAATGAAGGCAAGAAAGCACAAAAAAAGGGAGACAAAACATGGGGCTAGTAGACAAAGGATAGGAACAACAACAAAAAAACAGCAAAACTTCAGTACTTCCTACTTAAAAGATAACTATCTTAAAAGTACTTAGATGCCAAAGTGTTGGAAATAAAAGGATGGAAAATGATGTAATGCATGAACATTGACCAAAAATAAGCTTCTGTGCCAACAACAGAGGATATAAAAACTACATCTGAGGAAATAAATGAGGTAAAGACAGAGGTTTCCCAATTATAAAGACCTATGCTAGGCTAGGAACTATAAAATGACCATAAATCTGTATGTATCAAACAATACACTTTTAATTACATATAAAGCTAAATTTAGCAGAACTGACAAGTGAAATACAAATTCACAAATGAGATATTTATTGTAACAAACTTCTCGCAATAGCTGATAGAATGGTAAGGAAAAGACAGTAAGAAAATATAAAGCCTAGACAATATAATTAACAAGTCAAACCTATTGGAACTGGTACTGAAAATAACAAGCACGTTCTTTTCAAAGACACATTAAATATTTTCTAAAATCGACCCTACTCTGTCATAAAGCATATCCCAGCAAACTTCAAAGGATTGAAGTCAGTCAAGGTGTATTTTCTAGATGGTAGAGTGACTCAAGTGGTAGAATGCCTGCCTAGCAAGTGTGAAGCCCTGAGTTCAAACCCCAGTACCACCAAAACAAATAAATAAATAAAAGTTCTTCCAAGGTATGTTTTCTAAACATGGTTGAAGAAACCTGGAAAACCAAAACCAAAAAAAGTAACTAGAAATTCCTAAAAGCAATTTACTGGTGTGAGTCAAACAAACAAAGAAATCCAGTAAAAAGCAGAAAATGTTTTGGACTACATGATAATGAATTACAAACATAACAAAAATGTGTAGGATGGATCTAAAAATACCTAGGTGGGATTCTATGCTTTTAAATGCATATGTATATTTTCTTAAAAAAAGAAAATGGGAGATTGACTAAGCTATCATATCAAAACCTTAGAAAAAAATCACATCTAAACCAATTCAAATTACATAGAAGAAATGTAATGATAAAGGATGAAAAATCAGTGATACAGAAAAAAATAAAGAAATATCAGCAAAGACAAAACTTAGCTTTTAAAAAATTATAAATAAGCTAGCCAAGGTACAAGAAAAAGAAGAGAGCAAAGTCATGAGTATCTAGTGTCAGGAATGAAAATTTGACCTTTCTTTAGAAGCTAGAAAAATTAAAAAGATAATAAATGGATAATATTAAAAATATCTATGTCAATGAATTTGACCATAATGATGAAGTAAAATCACTGGTAAACTTGCAAAACAGAAAATCTGAGTAATCCTATCCCAAAGAAGGTGAATCTGTCAATACAACCATTTTCCTAAAAGAGGAAAATTCCAGTCAGATGGCTTGGAAGTTCAATATATATTTTCATATGTGTGTATATGCACAAATATATACACTTATTACAAGTCTCTTTCATAATTACAAATTCAAAAATAAAGGATTAGCTATTGTAATTTAATAAAATAGAAAAAATAGATATTATAGCCAAATATGACTTATTCCAGGGCAAAAATGTTGTAGCACTCCAAACCGTCAATATTGTTAACTATACTAACAGAAAACAGAGGAAATAATGATTATGTCAACAGACATGGAGGAAACACTTTGATAGAAATTTCATGTCTATTGGTGATAAAAATTCATATTCAGTGAAGAACAGAAGAAACTTCCTAAATCTGATAAAGAGAATATTTACAGTTACTTACAGCAACATCATATTTAATGATAAATTATTGAATGCTTTCAAACATTAAGTCCTTTTCATAATTTCTAGTCAACATCAAACTTTAAGCTCTAACCAGGGCAACAGGACAGCAAAAGAATAAGAAGAAATTCAAATGGCAAAAAAACACATGAAAAAATGCTTACCATCTCCAGCCATAAAGGAAATGCAAATCAAAACCACACTAAGATTCCACCTCAACCCTGTTAGAATAGCCATCATCAAAAACACCACCAACATGTGCTGGCGAGGATGCGGGGGAAAAAGGAATCCTTGTACACTGCTGGTGGGAATGCAAGCTGGTGCAACCACTCTGGGAAAAAATTTGGAGGTTTCTTAAAAATCTAAACATGAACCAGCCATATGGTCCAGCAATCCCACTCCTAGGGATATACCCAAAGGAATGTGACTCAGGTTACTCCAGAGGCACCTGCACACCCATATTTATTGCAGCACTATTCACAATAGCCAAGTTATGGAAACAACCAAGATGCCCCACTATTGATGAATGGATAAAGAAAATGTGGTATTTGTACACAATGGAATTTTACTCAACCATGAAGAACAATGAAATCTTGTCATTTGCAGGTAAATGGATGGGACTGGAGAGCATCATTCTGAGTGAGGTTAGCCAGGCTCAGAAGACCAAAAATCGTATATTCTCCCTCATATGCGGACTTTAGATCTAGGGCAAATGCAGCAATGTGGTTGGACTTGGATCACATGACAAGGGGAGAGCACATACGGGAGATACAGGAATAGGTAGAAAACCCAAAACATGAAAGAGTTTGATGTCCCCACTCCAGAGGAACTAATACAGAAACCTTAAAATGACACAGGTTAACATGAGAAGGAGATCAGTAATCAGCGTAAAGATCAGTTAGAGATGAATCAACTTGGTTTGTAACACATTTGTACATGAAAGCAATGCTAGGAATATTTCTGTATAGCTGTCTTTAACTAGCAAAAACGCTTTGTCTTCCTTATTATGCTTATGTCTTCTCTTCAACAAAATTAGAGATAAGGGCAGAACAGGTTCTGCCTGGAAGTGAGTGGAGGAGGGGAGGAGAGGGTAGGGGAGGAGGCAGGGGGAAGAAATAACCCAAACAATGTATGCATAATGAAAAATCTAAAAATAAATAAATAAAAAATAGAAAGTAAGAAATAAAAATATTATTCTTCACAAATTACAAGTTCTTAGAAAAATACAAAAGAAATCTCAAGTTATTAAAATTTATTATTAAGTTTAGCAAGGTTATTGGATAGAAGAGCAATATGTGCATATGTAATTTCTATATACTAGCAACAGTCAAGAAACTGAAATTTTAAAAATGCCATTATCAGTGGCATCAAATAAATTAAATACATATAAATATATCCATCAGAAGATGTAGAAGCTTTTACCAGTAAAAAATCTAACATATTATTGAGAAAAATCGAAATAAACAGAGGGAATATGGTGTTCGTAGATTAAAGCTCAATATTATTGAAATATCAGCTCTCCCAAGATTAAGTTATATATCCAATGCAATGCCAATCAAAATTCCTGGACCATTTATGGAAAATAGAAGGCTAAGAATAATCCAAACAATGTCAAAAAATAATAAAGTGATAAAATTTATCCAAATATCAAGGCTTGTTATAAAGTTATAGTAATTTAGACAGTATGTTCTGTTCTTGCTAAAAGAAGAAAAACAAATGACCAGTGCAATAGAATAGAGTAGTAGGTAGCAGATTCAAACATGAAGTAAGAGATAGCATAGAGATAGATCTACATATTTATATATATACCTATATTTATCTCTTTCTCCCTTTCTAGAATATGGTTGCCCCCAGGAATCAGAATTTCATCAGTGAGGAACAGCTGTGACATGGCATCCAAGCCCCCATAATACTGGTTCCCCAGTATTATGGTTTCTCAGAGGGGAGAGTAGTTCAGTGAGCAGCTTCAGAACACCCAAGTACTTCAGCTGATAAGATTCCAGGCCCTGCAAAGGAAACAGAAACTTTACTGAGCTGCACTGTCCAGCCTTCTGTGGAGAACAGCTTCAGCACACTTCTTCTTAGGTTATGGGCTAGTACTCTTTTAGTTGCTAAAGTATACTTTCTCTTTAGGGAGGGCAGCAATTTTTGCACTGCTGCTATCCTCTGGATCCCATAATATAGCTGTCACCTATCATTCTCAGACTTTTGATAACATTACATCCAGTTTGACAGAATTGGTCCAGTGCTGTCTCCCCATTACCAGGGTCCAAATTCACCACTTGGTGGTAACTCATGTCCTGGTACCCACATTTCCATTGTTCCCTATTAGCACAAGGATACAAAATGCATCTGTGTTATACTCCCCAAGTTTCAAGGCTCTGGTGCTTCCCTTCTTCCCTGGAACTATTCTATAGCTGTGTTCTGATGCCCAGGATCAAAGTCAAAGCTACCTCTCTAACCCCTAGACATGAGCCACCAGGAAGTATGTGAGTCATAATGCCCACCTTGGTGGAAGAGCTGTACTCACTTGTTCCTCAGAGAACAAACCTGCAGACACATTCTAGGTAGTGCACTAGTTCAAAAAGATACTGACCTTCACACCCCAGCCGCACATCTATTCCAAGAGCTTGTCACAGCACCACTGTGGCTAACTATGGGTCATATCAGCTCTAACACAAAAAGGTATTCACTCAGTTAAGTCTCTCCACTGTGGAGAAAAATGAGATCATGGAGACCTCTAAAGCTGTAACCACTGAGAACCCTAAAAACCTACTCTGCCACCACCACTGCCACAAATTATGGCAGCCTTGGCCACTGAGGCACTTATCATTGATATGAATGACAGCTGAGGTAGCTACATGGTGACTATACTGCTCCACCAATCTAGAACTTGATGCAATGCACACTTCTTAACTTCTTAACTGACACCTGGGACTTAACTGCAGGTATAATTCTTCCCTAGAGAAGGGGTTACTGCTCAGTAGATACAGCTATCAATACTGGGACACAAAATAAACAAGAAAAAGTTGCAGAAAAATACACTATGAAAGGAACATAATCATTCTCTAGTAACTAAGCCAAAGAAATAGAAATTTACAAATTGCCTGAAAAGGAATTCAAAATAATGATTTAAGGAAACTCACTGAGATATAAGACTATATAGACAAATAATTAAATGAAATCTTGAAAATAATTCATGTTCTAAAATGAGAACTCCAACAGAGAGATCAGGATCATTTCAAAAAGTACCATGCAGAAATCTTGGAGCTGAATAGCTGAATGAATGAAATAAAAATTAAATTGAGAGTTTCAACAGTAGACTAGCTCAAGCAGAAGAATCTCTGAACTTTAAGAAAGGTTTTTTAAAATAACCCAGAAGGGAAAAACAGAAAACAGAATGAGAAAGATGGGATAAAGCCTACAGGTCTTATGGAACATCACTAAGGAAAAAATATTAATAGCAGGGAATTTCTAGAGGGAGAAGAAACAGATGTGGAAAGATAATTTAATAAAAGAGTTGCTGAAAATTTCACACATTGTGAGAGAGACATGTACATCCAGACAGATTCAACCAAAAAAGTTTCTTTTGTTTAATACATACTTTTTTTATTTGACAATATACTGTTAACTTTTGAAAATCTTTTAACTCATATGAAATATGAATATACAAGACTGAATAAAGTGATGAATTTTCTAAAATCAAGTGTGTCTCATAACAAATATTTGGGTCAAGAAATACAGTATTACCAGATCCCCAGAAGCATGAGTGTGTTCCTTAGCCTAAAGGTAATCAATATCCTAATTTCAATAGTTATTGATCATCTTGCCTGTTTTTGAACTCTGCAAAAAATGGAATTATATAGGATGTGTTATTATGTGTCTGATTTCTTTTTTAGCATTTTTTATCATTAATAACTACATCTTATTTTTTCTCCTTTTATTTTATCACTTTTGTATTTACTTACATGTGTATACATTGTTTGTTTGGATTAAACTCTCCTATCAACAGTCCTAAAGTGGTTGAATATATGTATATATATATATACATATATGCATATACATATATATTATTTATTTATTTATTTATATAATTATCCAATATATACTGTTTACAAACAATCCATTTTAACTTTAAGGCTGAAAGTGAAGGAGTAGAAGAAAATATTCCATGCTAATTGTCACCAAAACACAGCAAGGGGTTGCCTATACTTATATCAGATAAAATAGACATCAAGTCAAAAACTGTGGAAAGAGAAAAGAAGTCCATTATTTAATGATAAATGGGTAAATCTATAGAGGACATAAAAATTACAAATACATATGTGCCCAACATCAGAGAAAACAAATATATAAAGCAAATACTAAGGACATGAAAGGACGAATAGACATTTGAATAAGTGGCATTAAAACAACTAGATATCCTTTTGAAAAATAATGAAGCTGGAACCCTACCTCATGCTATATACAAATATCACCTAAAATGGACCAAAGACTTAAATGTATCATGGTTTCAGGCCAGCCATGGCAAAAAATATTTAGACCCTATCTCAACCAACAAGTCAGGCATAGTGGTGCTGGCTATGTGGGAGATGTAGGTGTAGGAAAGTATCAGTCAGAGGCTGGCGCTGGGTAAAAACACAAGACTCTATCTGAAAAATAACCAGATCAAGAATGGTCTGGGGATGTGACTTAAGTGGTAGAGTGCCTGTCTAACAAACAGAAGAACCTGAATTCAAAACCAAGTACTGCCCAAAAATAAAAGGAAAATAAAAATTACTTGTGAGATCAGAGGGATTGGAATCCTCAGACATCAATGAAAAAGAATGTAAAATACTGCAGCCACTTTAGAAAACAGTTTGGCAGTTCCTCAAAATGTTAAAAATAAAATAACTCATATGACCCAGTAATTCAACTAACATACACCTAAAATAAATGAAAACATATGTCCACACAAAAACTTGTACATAGATTGTCATCGCTAAATTACTCATAAAAAAAGAGTGAAAATAAAATGCTCATCCATGGATGAATGAATGGATACAATTTGGTATAATCATACAATGCAATATTACTCATGTAGCAAAAGCAATGAAACACTGATTCATACCACAACATGGAAGGGCATTGAAAACATTATACTAAGTGAAGGCAGACAGATCTAAAGGCCACAAATTGTATGATTTCATTGACAGAAAATATCTACATAGGCATCCTGAAAACTAAAATATATATTACTGTGTCCTAAAATCTAGAGGTAAAGAAAATGGAACGTTTCTGCTAATTGGTACAGAGTTTCTCTTTGGGATGATGAAAATGTTCTGGAATTAGATCATAATGACGATTTGCAGTAATAGAAATATGCTTGAAGACCCTGAGCTACACATTTTAGGGGGAAAGTTGTATTATATCTCAATTTTTAAAAATAAAAAATAAGACCACAAACCAGTGCTATGATACATGCTAAGAATAACTAAAATGAAGAGAGTATGAAATATCATTCAAAATGTGGATCTAGTGGACCTCTCACGCACTTCTGGTGAGAGTGAAAATTGTACCAATCACATTGGAACTCTTTAACTGTTTCTACTAAATCTGAAAATATGAAAACCCCACAATTCTGCAAGTCTTTCTTTGACATATATATACTATGGAAATTTATATTTATGTTCACATAGTATATTTTATAGGAAGTTCAAATCAGCACTACTCATAAAATCCCAAAGATAGAAATAATCCAAAAAGGTACAATAGTAGAATGCATTGAAATATTGTGACAACATTCATATCATGAAGTACACACAGCAGTGAGGATGAACAGACTGTTAGTACATGCAGCAACGTGCTGCACCTAACAGCCATATTACTGAACAAAGTAACAAATGTGTAAAGCAATACAAACTATATTATCCATTCATATAAACCCAAGAAACAGATAAAACTCATCTAAGGTACTGAAGGTCTGAATATTTGTGTTTGGGCACTTCTCTCAGTGTATCTTATACTTCAGTTTTGAAAGTTTAGGTTAAAATAAAGAAATAGGCAAGAGAAAATCTTGCATGCATAAATACTAATATTTGTTAGAAATAACATCTCATATTATTTGAGAGTATTTGAGCACACAATTTTGAAGTGGAAATGGCAACAATATAACTCTATGTGGAAAATGATTAAAGAGTTCCCTTCAAATTGAAGGACAATTGACCATTAGTTACAGATATTCATAATTAGCCTTACTTTTTTCCATTTTCCATTTGATTTTTATTGCTATAATCATTTTATCCCATATCACTGGCCTTCTGATAAAAATTCAGAAGGTCTCCAAATAGGAAATAAGAATAAAGGAATTGGATTTTTTAGTGAATTTTTACTAGCTCCTGAGTTTTTGTCTAGGTTTTTTCCTATACAGGTTAGAGTGTTAAGAAGAACTGAGATCAATGTCACTCC
Source organism: Castor canadensis (assembly GCF_047511655.1). Classification (NCBI taxonomy): domain Eukaryota; kingdom Metazoa; phylum Chordata; class Mammalia; order Rodentia; family Castoridae; genus Castor; species Castor canadensis. The sequence goes on along the minus strand of NC_133398.1, from coordinate 48,678,980 downwards.
CCTATAGTTTTAAGAATCTATATTACCTTGTTTGTAAAATTTAGAAATAATTTATTCATCTCTTGTTTTTGGGTGTGGGTGGTTCCATGATTTCTCAAATAATGAAAATCAATATAATTCTTTGTAATTCATTTATTTGCAAAGGAGTTTAAATTTTCATTTACTCCCAGTCAGCTACTACTTCTGATCATTGATGCTTAGAGCAAAATAAATAATCTTGATATTTGCAGTATTACAAGCTGTGCTTCTCCTTATGGGGAGAAAAAATATTTTTATTAGCCACTAAATTTTTTACGCTTGTAAGAGTCCACAACATTTTTCAAGGCTGAATTCAATTCCAATTCCCTGCCTTCACATTAAAGTCTACATGAACTGCTTCATATGAATAGTTATTTAACATTTTATTATAGCTTTTAATTTTACTATCCCCTCAGTAACTTATTCCCCTGCTTACAAACCTTATGGTCAAGAAATTTTTCCCAACAGCTAATATAAATTTCCCATTCTTGGTTTTACAGCATTCTGAAAGATTTGTTAAATCTCTCCCACTTCCACTCCTTACTCAGTTTTTCTCTAACAATCCACAATCACTTTACCATTCTCCCTTTCATTTCTTACACCAACATTTACCATACACTAGCTGACCCAAGCTGCTCTGATTGAGGACCGCATATTTCCTAAGATCATCAGCATTAAGATTGAAAGCTGGGTTTTGACTAACCTTTACTACTGACCTTAATTAAAGTACTTAACCTCTGATAGTCTCAGTCTCATAGCCTGATTATTAGGAATAATAATAATATCCCCTCCATAACGTTATTGTGAAGATTATATGGCACAGCATCTGAGGTAAAGACAATGTTTGCTTAAACTAAGAGCTCAATAAATTCTGTTTTTATAATCATTACTGTAGTAGTTAAAATGCTTTTGCTTGCAAAATAAAATGAACAGCTAGGTTATTTCTAAAAGGAAGAGCGCAGGGCAGAGAACTTGAGTGATGCCTGACTAAAGAACTGGAGAAATGACACAACAATTGGGGTCACTCAAGGGCCATAGTCACACAGGTTCTGTGCCACAGCAGTAATGGCACAAAAACCCCCATGTGCACTCTCTATTTCAATCTCCCCATTTCAATTATTAAATGCCTAGAGGACAGCACCTAATTGTTCCAACTTGATTCAGAATATTTAATATTCTAACAATGAGCCAAAAACAGAAGACCACAGATCTCACCAAAACGGAGTCACTCCTGGTGCATGAAATGACCATCAAGAAAGGAGGCATTCGATTAGTTTGCACATGTGAGTGAGGTCATGCTGTATTTGTCTTTCTAAACCTTGATTGAATATTAAAAGTTATCACAACAGCAAGGTTCTCATTCTCAGTATAGAGTCTAATGAAAATGTACTCCTTTCCTAATGAACTTAGCTATCACTTTCACTAAAAAATAATAATAATGATAACCATCCGAAACAATACGTATGTTACAGGCTATATATTGTCATTGAAATGTCATGGTGCACCTAATGAATACATATAACTGTATCTGTCAATTTAAAAATAATACTAATAATTTTAAAAGGAGAAAATAAGAGAGGGTATGTGGCAGCTGTCCCACCTGGTCTTCTGCTATCACTGATAATGCATACCATTCTTCTTACTTCCATTACTAGTCAGCTATCTAGGGTCCTTTGGCTCTACCCCAATAGAAATCATAGATAGGAGAGGACATTCTGTCCAGTGTAAGTAATTCTGGGCCTTTGAATGTCCAAAGCCTAAGTGCTGGATTGGTGGACCCAGAGGCTTACAGCTCCATGCCCTGAGAACAAGGGACCTGTTGTTCCAGACTTTAGAAGCCAGAGACATATGAGTGTAGATACTCAGATTGAAAGCTTCTGGTTCCAGGTTTTAAACACTGGAGCAGCCCCAGCATGTGTCAAGTATTGTAATCTTCAGCTTCCAGCATCAGTGAGTGGCAGCAGCAGATAGGAGAAAGCACCAGCCTGTGGGTAGTGCCCTCTAGTGTTACAGCTCTCAATTAGGTCTTAAGTGAAGAGAACCTCAGCAATTCAGCAACAAGTGCTATTGTTCTTAGGCCTAGAGTGTCTAAGAAACTTGGCCCTTAAGCCTTGGAAGTTCCCTGTTTCAGCAAGTAGGGACCACTTTCTCATCTTTAGGACTCTTCATGGCCCTCATTGTCCTTATCACCTCTACTCCCCCATGTTTCTGCAGTGGACACTCTCTGAAACTCTTTAACTGCCCTCTTATTACCAGTGCCAATGTCACTGATGTTGCCACTTTCTGCTGCCATTTTGGCTGTGGACTCTGTGCTACCAACTCAGTCCACTCTACTGATGATAAATATCAAAAGTAGACAAGAAAAAAGAAGGCTTTATTTGGACATAATGTAGAAGACCAAGAAACAGAACAGGAGGGTGTCTCCTGACTGGCTCAAAACAAGCCAAACAGTCTGCTCACAGAGGAAAAAAAAGGGGTTACAACAGACCTTCATCCCGGTGAAGGGCTGTGCTTGCACCAATCATGGCATAGTCCTTCATGTGAATGTACAACCATGTTCACACCAATCATTGCATAATTCCTCACACAAGTGGAGAACTGTGTTTACACCAGTTACAAGCCTTCTGCTGGGCCACCAGGGGAAGTTCCCCCTACCCCTGCCCTCTGGCTTTGGTGAAAATGGCTGTAGGGTCATCTAGCATTGACAAAAAGTCTGATGCAACCTTTTTGCAATAATTGTGGCTAGGACTGTGCCTTCTGGAGCTGAAGTTGTGCTTTGGTTATCATATAGTTTGGTCAACGCATTGTAGAGTGCTCAAGATAGTCAGGCATGAAGGTAGTCCTTCTGGCTACTTGACTGATATTCCTGCACAGAAGGCAACTGGGACACGAGGGAAAGGCTGACTAGCTGTCAATTAAGGAGTCAAATCACCCTCAACATCTTAGCTTACTTAAAGGAAAAATAAACATTGAAACTTGGGATTGAGGCTGGTGGAGTGGCTCAAGTAGTAGAACACCTGTCTAGCAAGCATAAAGCCCTGAGTTCAAGTTACATACCACCAGAAAAACAGCCTTGTCATTAGCTTTAACTGTGATTTAGCAGTATTTAACAGTGCTTTAAACAACACTTAACTCCTGTCCTCATGCCCCAGGACAAGGTGGGTCCCTCTAATCTACCTAATTTCTTCTATTACTGATGTTATTACTACTGCTATGTCTCCTTTGGTTATTATTAGCAAGCTACTCTAGCCCTGCATCCAGAACGAATAAGAAGCCAGATAATAAACACAAAAAAACTCCTGCCCCACAAATCAAGCCAGAATGGAAATAGTTACTCCTGCTCCATATAATAATACAAAGAGAAAATCACATTAAAAGGTATTTATTTGTAAGAATTTAAGGTCATCAATTTAAAGAAGGCACAATCTATTCATAGACATTGAATGAAGATAATTTCGAGAATCCCTCACCAAACTTGAAATAAGAATGTATAAAAAAGATAAATAGCTCTCAGAGTTATCTCAGGCCCTCTAACTTGTAAATTACATTTTACATTACCTAGCACTCTCTGAACAATATTAAATTTATACATTATTTTGCCTGTATTTTGCAAAGTTTTGCAAGTATATGTTCATAAAATAAGATTTAATTAAGATAGATTTAAATTCTCCAATTCAGATTGAATTCTTTATTTAAATCATTACTACTTCAACAAGTAAATTGCCATAGCTATTGTACTTTGTTGGGTAAATATTGTCAAATGTATTCAGAGTATTAAAAGTAAACAATATACTTTATAATTAGTCTATAGGAAATTATCATGCAGGGTCTAATATTGTCTTTACTATTTCACTTAATTGGAAGGTAGCTTACTGGTGCACTAAAGAAAAAGAAATCAGGTTTAAAATGACATTGCCAAAACACGAAGAGGTCTATGGCTAGATAAATTTATTTTGATGATTTAATCTTGTTTATTAAGCACAACAGCAGAACAGTAGGAATAAAAAGCTAACAAGTGAATCAGAAATTATGCACAATTGATCCTATGGCTTGAATGTTTTTTGTCCTCTTAAAATTGATATGTTCATAAACTAATACCCAATGCATAATGTTGGAATGTGGGGCCTAATGAAAGGTGTTTAGGTCATGAGGGCTCTGCCATCATGAATGAATTCATGCCACTATAGAACAGGCTTACAAGAGTGCGTTCACTATATTCTACTCTTCAGTCATTTCAGCAACAGTATCCCTCCCTTCTGGAGAACATAATATTCAAGGTGCCACCTTGGCAGCAGAGAATACAACCTAACAAGACATCAAACCTGCAGGTGCCTTGATGTTAGACTTCCCAGTCTCTTGAAATATATGAAACAAATTTCTGCTCTTTATAAATTATTCAGTCTGTGGTATTTTGTTAGAGCAGCACAACATAGACTAAGATAATTGAGTACATAGTGTTGGTATAATAGAAAAAAACAATTGACCTTGGAGTCAAACAGCCCTGGAGTACAATTCTAGATCTGCCATTTACTTGTGTATTCATAAATCATTTTCAAAATTTATTTGATCCTCAGTTTCCTCATCAGAAGACCAAGCACTACAGAATCTATTTCAATTTTTACTCTGAGAAGACAATTCAGAAACAATGATAAAGGTCTAGAATGAAGCATAACACACATGAATTACTAGTTAATCTCTCTTAAAAAGAAAATACTAATTCTAGTGGAAGAGAATTTATTGTGCAATTGACAGAGTGTCAAAATATGTACAATTTTGCCCTTTCAGAGGCACAAAATTTAAGTTATACTAACAGTGCTTAAATGTCCTCTTTGAATTTGTCAGGCATAGCTTCTCATTTGATTTTAGGAGAATGTCAATTATGTAAAGCAGATGAAGGCTTGAAGAGACAGATTATTCCAAAGATTTGCTCAAGGCCAAATGGAAGTCTGTGGTCAAGTCAGAACAAAATCCCAGGTCTCTTGACTTTTACCTATATGCTAAATAAAACGTACTCTTTACCTCAGCTGCAGGTGGCATTTGTTCCAGTATTTTGGGGTACTTACCACACATTAGCCATCTTGTTAATGCTTAAATACCAGAGCAACAGCAAACACAAATAGGTAGAAAACCAAAGATATTCAGTGTTCAGAGCAGACAGAATGTGTTTCTTGTGTCAAAAACAAAATTTAAACTGAAAGCAAAGGAAATAAACAGCACACTAAGTAAGAATCTCAACAGAGGATTTTTTTACCTTGGTTGGGGTAGTTTGGGGAGAAAATGTGCAGACAATAAATAAACAACCTACTGGTGTAGATCACCTAGCCAATGCTATGTAAGCCAGTCACCTCCTTATTTTCATGTTCTTATTCACCACCCCCATCCCTGCCCACTCCTTGGTCCCATTCAGTCTCAACAGAATAGCTCAGCTACAACTAAAGAAGTTAATAGACTCAGGATAAGTTCTAGTTAAAAACACACAAAATGTGGAATGGGGAAAAAAACTAGGCTGATTTCTCCAAATTATTTATGGAAACTATGCTACAGAGAGATCCTGAAGGAAAAAAAAAAAGAAAAGAAAAGGAGGGGGAGAAATGACCCAAACATTGAATGCACATATGAATAAAAGAAAAACAAAGAAAAGGAGAATTATTGTGAGATGAAAGGAATCAAGATGAGAATAAAAGAAAAAAAGGCCTAGAAAAGAAAGGTCTTTCACAGGATTTGTACTACACACATGCATTATTTTACTCAGAAGAGTGTTGCTGCAGAACCCAGCAGGGGTAAACTATTATTTATCTCTGGTTATTAGCCAAGCCTAAATTGTGTAACACAAATAACAAAAGATTTTCTTTACATCTAATTAGACATAAAGGCTAGAACAATGCTCTTGTGAAAGGATGCTTTTAAGATGCTTTTTTGGAATGGAAATAGTAACAACATTTGTTTTGTGTGGTAAACAGAAGGCTTTTGGCAGTGCAGTTGCTTTCATTTTAAAACTGCCAAGAATTATTTGCTTATCTGTGGAATTTCAACTACTTTCCCTGCCTGTGAATCATATGGATGCTGATTTAGAATAACCAAGGCTGCACAGGAGAACATTTACTGGGTCATTACACAATTCCTCCTGTGCAGGCACACATGTGAAGAGACAGGTGTCCATAGGACTCCACTAACAGCAAAGGGTAGAAGAGACAGAAGAGAGTACAAGGCAGGAGAGAGAAGAAGCACAAATGTATTATAAGAAAGGAAACTCAGTGAGGAAAGGAGATGAAAAAAAAAGGAAGGATGGGTAATGTCAATGACAAAATTCCAAAGGAAAAAATTGAGGCAGAAGGGAAAGATGTCAAAGGATAAATGTATAAAAAGAAAGAAAGGGGAGGAAAAGAGAGAAATGGTAAGGCTGAGGAAGACACAGCAAGAACATAAAAAGTAAAAGAAATAATAGAGGAAATATGGGGAAAGGCTTAGCAAGGATAGACTATTTGGAAGGGACTGCAGAGCTGTCTAAATGATAATGGTATTTGACAGTTTGATATGTATTTATAGCTGCTTCCAACTCTCTCTGAATATTATATAGGATTATCCAGATTTTCTGGGGTTTATCACCACAGGCATGTAGGATTAACAGCCTGATGAAGCAAGGAATTATTTACCAATCCCATACTTAGGTTTGCATGGTACCCTTCCCAAGTTCCCTGAGCATGGTACATAAACTGCAATAACAGGGGAAAGTGTGTGTGTGTGTGTGTGTGTGTGTGTGTGTGTGTGCATTTATACATTATACATGTTTATCCATCAATACCAAAAATTCTTCATCTTGGTTTAAAATCCACAAAAGTAGTAAATACAGAAAACTTTCTTAAATTAGCAATTATTATCCAGCATCTACTATGTGTCAAACACTACATTTTCAATTTTTGAAAATAAAAGTCAATAGAGTCCCTGCCTCCTTTAGCTGATAGTTCAGAGTTTGGCATATGTGGTGAGTGATATGTTAGAGAAAGTACAAAGCTATAGGGACCATGTAACCAGAAACCCAACTCAGTCCATAGGGGAGGCAATATCTACTCAAAAAGTATGGATGATAAAAACTAATCAGGCAAAAGTTTAAATGGAGTGAAATGTATTGCAGAGAAATGGGAGAAGGATATTCAAAGCAGAGAAGAAGCAAAATAAAGGGTGGGCTTTTTGCTTTGCAATAAGTTATCCTCCATGTCTGTGAGTACAACATATGCTGAGGTAGTATGTGGTAGGGAAAAACTGAATCATGTCATGAGGGGACTTACACATCTGCCATGGATTTAGGTCTGTGTATCAGGGCAATAAACAGTTATTGAAAAGTTGTTCAGAAAGGTATTAATACTAAAAGATCTTTATTTTCTAAATAATACATTTTGGAAACAAGATGAGAAGTGGGAAAGATTGTGGCCAGGATGTACAGTTAAGGTTTGGATGTGGTGGTCCATGCCTATAATCCCAGCTACTCAGGAAGTGAATTTAGGAGGATCATGGTCTAAGACTGGCTAGGTTAAAAAGCACAAGACCTTATATAAACAAAAGCAAACTAAAGCAAAAGGACTGGGGGAGATTCCAAGATGGCGGCTAGAGGGAGGAAGCAGAAAGCGAGCCTCCTATAGTGAAATCTTGGAGAGACGCTGGAGACACACTTTGCAGGCAAAATCACTGAGAAAAGGCATAAATTTGACCCCTCCACACCTCCAGCCAGCGCAGAGAATCTACACTTCACGTTAAATGGAGAAACAAGGAGGGCCCCCGGGCTGCCAGTCGCCCGTGCCCAGACGGCTTGGGAAGACGCAGACCAGGTGAGCTTTGCGGTACCGCAGTACTCCCACAGACAAGCCTGGGCCAGACCAGCATAGCCCCCTAGACAGACTGACCTCCACCAGGGGAAAAAAGAGAAACTGACTAATAAGCAATAAGAACAATAAAGACACACGGAAAAGAGGGTGGGGCGCCCATAGCGCTGAAGACTGGGGGAAGGGAATCCTTCCGGGGACTGTAAATAAACAAGCCGGGCGGGTTGGAGAGGCTCTGGCAGGAGCGGGGGTAGGGCACATGCCCAGCAACCAGGAGTGGGAAAGCTTGTGAGAGTGGCGGAGGGAGGAAAAATCCACAAGAGAGGAGGGACGACCCAGTTCCCACGTGAACTGTAAACAAACATGGCGGCTGGCAGGAGCAGCAGCACCACCCAGTAATCAGGACCAGGAAAGCTTGTGAAAGTGGTAGTGGGAGGAAAACTGCACAGGAGAGGGGGGAAGACCCACCTCCCACATGAACTGTAAATAAACATGCAGACCGGACAACGTGGGTGCAGTGTCACCTTTCCCAGTGCTTGGAAAAGGGAAAGTTTATAGCAGAGGCTCCCACACAGGAGAACTCTGAGCAAACAAAGCCTTAGGAGCCAGGTGAGTGCTAAGCTCACCCCAGAGATCTGCATAAATAACACCGCCAGCAACAGCAGGCTGACAGCAGCGGGCAGGCAAGCCACAGCTGCAGATACCATTCTCAGAACTGTCTCCAAACAATTTTTTTTCGTTTTCTCCCTACCTTTGATGAGAGAACAACCAAATTACACCTGCATGCTGAAAAACTTACTGAAACTGTATTGCATTTGAACTTGGGACACTTGGTGGGGTTTTTGTGTGTGTGTGTGTGTAGTTTTGCTCTACTTTATGTGTTCCCTTTGATTAGACAACTACAGAACAACATCTGAGGCACCATCTCCAGGATTGGAAACTGAGATGGACACCCAAATTATTAAGACTGAAACTTCATTGCATTTGAACTTGGAGGTTTTTTGGTTTTTTAGTTTTTGGTTTTTTTTTAATTTTCTATCTTCCATTTTATTTTAATTCATTTTTATATATAGATAATTCTTTCATTTGCTTATTTTTTATTTTTATTCTTATCTTTTTTTTATTTTTGAATTTCAATCCTCTCTCTGGCTCTCTAATGTCTGTTCAGCTTACTGTGAATTAGTGTCAATTAGTACACTAACGCTCCCTGTTTATACCTTTGAAACTTTCTTGTCTGATGCCTTGTTCTGTTTTCTCCTTCTTGTCTGTGTATTTGTTTCTCCCTATTCTTTAACTTCTTGCTTTCCATCTCAGCTCACCCTTCCATTCTAAATATTACCATTGTTATTATTACAAGCTAGAAAATACTTAATTGCACACATTACAGGGACAGTAACAACACCAAAGACAATGACGGGAAGACAGAAAAAACAGGGAAAACAGTTTCCTCACAGCAAAAAATTAGTACAGGAACCAGAGGGGAATGAAGAAAACAGATACTCAGATCCAGACTCCAACAAAATGAAGATAAACTATGCCAAAGGACCCAATGAAGCCCACAAGAATAATTTAAAAGAAGACATACTACAGGTACTCAATGAGAATTTTATAGAGATGATACTGGATAGGGTCAACCAAAATGTACAGGAGACACTCAACAAATTCCAAGACAACAAAAATAAAGAATTTGAAAAAGCAAAAGAAGAAATAAAGGAAACCATAGAAGCACTGTATAAACACCAAAGTGAAACAGAGAACACAATGAATAAATGGATAAATGAACTCAGGACAAAAATAGACAACATTAAAGAGGAAACCACCCAGGATATGGAAAACCTCAGAAAAAAGAACGAAACAGAACTGCAAAACAAGATGGAAGGCCAATCCAGCAGAATAGAACAAACAGAAGACAGAATCTCAGAACTTGAAGATGAAATGGTAATTAAAAGAAAAATCGAAGAACTATTAATTAAACAACTCAAGACCTGTGAAAAGAAAATGCAAGAACTCACGGACTCCATCAAAAGACCAAACTTGAGAATCATGGGCATCGAAGAAGGAGAAGAGGTGCAAGCAAAGGGAATGCGTAATATATTTAACAAAATAATAACAGAAAATTTCCCAAATCTAGAGAAAGAAAATCCCATACAGATGCAAGAGGCCTCCAGGACACCAAACAGACCAGATCAAAATAGAACTACCCCATGACATATCATCATGAAAAAAACAAGTTCAGAAACAAGGAAAGAATATTGCAGACTGTAAGAGAGAAAAAACAAGTAACATACAAAGGTAAACCCATCAAAATCACAGCAGACTTCTCAACAGAAACATGAAAAGCAAGAAGAGTGTGGGGTGAGATCTTCCGGGCACTGAATGAAAATAACTTCAACCCCAGGATACTCTACCCAGCAAAACTATCATTCAAAATAGATGGAGCAATAACAGTCTTCCATGATAAGCAGAAACTAAAACAGTATGTGACCACAAAGCCACAACAACAAATGATTCTGCAAGGGATTCTGCACACAGAAAGTGAAATCCAACTTAACCATGAAAAGACAGGCAGCACCAAACCACAGGAAAAGAAAAAGCAAGACAGTAGAGAGTAACCTCAACTTAGGTACACACATCAAACCTTCAAACAACTAAGACAACTAAATGACAGGAATCACCACATACCTATCAGTACTGGCGCTTAATGTTAACGGACTTAATTCACCCATCAAAAGGCACCACTTGATGAAATGGATTAAAAAGGAAGATCCAACAATTTGGTGCTTACAGGAGACCCATCTCACCGACAGAAATAAGCATAGGATTAGAATGAAAGGCTGGAAGAAGATTTACCAAGCCAATGGCCCCTGAAAACAGGCAGGAGTAGCAATACTTATCTCTGACAAAGTAGACTTCAAATCTACATTGATCAAATGAGATAAAGAAGGACATTCAATACTAATAAAAGGGGAAATAGACCAAAAGGAAATAATAATCATCAACCTGTATGCACCCAATGTCAATGCACCCAATTTCATCAAACATACCCTGAAAGACCTAAAAGCATATATAAACGCCAATACAGTGGTTGTCGGAGACTTTGACACCCCATTATCATCAATAGATAGGTCATCCAAACAAAAAAATCAATGAAGAAATCCAAGATCTAAAATATGCAATAGATCAAATGGACCTAGTTGAGGTCTACAGAACATTTCATCCAACCTCTATACAATATACATTCTTCTCAGCAGCCCATGGAACTGTCTCCAAAATAGATCATATCCTAGGGCACAAAGCAAGTCTCAGCAAATATAAGAAAATAATAGAAATTATACCGTGCATACTATCTGATCACAATGCAGTAAAAGTAGAACTCAACAACAAAAGTAAAGACAAAAACCATGCAAACAGCTGGAAATTAAATAACTCATTACTTAATGAACAATGGATCATCGATGATATAAAAGAAGAAATTAAAAAGTTGCTGGAAGTCAATGAAAATGAAAACACAACCTACCAGAACCTATGGGACACAGCAATGGCAGTCCTCAGAGGAAAGTTTATAGCCATGAGTGCATATATTAAAAAGACTGAAAGATCCCAAATCAATGACCTAATGATATACTTCAAACTCCTAGAAAAACAAGAACAAGCAAATCCCAAAACAAATAGAAGAGAAATAATAAAAATAAGAGCTGAAATCAATGAAATAGAAACCAAAAAAACCATACAAAGAATTAATGAAACAAAAAGTTGGTTCTTTGAAAAAATAAACAAGATCAATAGACCCCTGGCAAACCTGACTAAAATGAAGAGAGAAAAAAACCCAAATTAGTAGAATCAGAAATGCAACAGGGGAAACAACAACAAACACCACGGAAGTCCAGGAAATCATCGGAGACTACTTTGAGAACCTATATTCAAATAAATTTGAAAATCTTAAAGAAATGGACAGATTTCTAGATACATATGATCATCCAAAACTGAACCAAGAGGAAATTAATCACCTGAATAGATCTATAACACAAAATGAAATTGAAGCAGCAATCAAGAGTCTCCCAAAAAAGAAAAGTCCAGGACCTGATGGATTCTCTGCTGAATTCTATCAGACCTTTAAAGAAGAACTGATACCAACCCTCCTTAAACTGTTCCATGAAATAGAAAGGGAAGGAAAACTGCCAAACACATTTTATGAAGCCAGTATTACACTTATCCCAAAACCAGGCAAAGACACCTCCAAAAAGGAGAACTATAGGCCAATCTCCTTAATGAACATTGATGCAATAATCCTCAACAAAATAATGGCAAACCGAATTCATCAACACATCAAAAAGATTATTCACCACGACCAAGTAGGCTTCATCCCAGGGATGCAGGGGTGGTTCGACATATGAAAATCTATAAATGTAATAAACCACATTAACATAAGCAAAGACAAAATCTACTTGATCATCTCAATAGATGCAGAAAAAGCCTTTCATAAGATCCAACACCATTTCATGATAAAAGCTCTAAGAAAACTAGGAATAAAAGGAAAGTATCTCAACATTATAAAAGCTATATATGACAAACCTACAGCCAGCATTATACTTAATGGAGAAAAACTGAACCCATTCCCTCTAAAATCAGGAGCCAGACAAGGATGCCGACTATCTCCACTCCTATTCGACATAGTACTGGAATTCCTAGCCAGAGCAATTAGACAAGAAGAAGGAATAAAAGGAATACAAATAGGTAAAGAAACTGTCAAAATATCCCTATTTGCAGAAGACATGATCCTATACCTTAAAGACCCAAAAAACTCTACTCAGAAGCTTCTAGACATCATCAATAGCTATAGCAAGGTAGCAGGATATAAAATAAACATAGAAAAATCATTAGCATTTCTACACACTAATAATGAGCAAACTGAAAAAGAATGCATGAAGATAATTCCATTTACAATAGCCTCAAAAAAAACCAAATACCTAGGTGTAAACCTAACAAAAGATGTGAAAGACTTCTACAAGGAAAACTATACACTTCTGAAGAAAGAGATTGAGGAAGACTATAGAAAGTGGAGAGATCTCCCATGCTCATGGATTGGTAGAATCAACATAGTAAAAATGTTGATACTCCCACAAGTAATCTACATGTTTAATGCAATTCCCATCAAAATTCCAATGACATTCATTAAAGAGATCGAAAAACCTACCCTGAAATTTATATGGAAACACAAGAGGCCACTAATAGCCAAGGCAATACTCAGTCAAAAGAACAATGCAGGAGGTATCACAATACCTGACTTCAAACTATATTACAAAGCAATAACAATAAAAACAGCATGGTACTGGCACAAAACAGACATGAAGACCAGTGGAACAGAATAGAGGACCCAGATATGAAGCCACACAACTATGACCAACTTGTCTTTGACAAAGGAGCTAAAAATATACGATGCAGAAATAGCAACTTCTTCAACAAAAACTGCTGGGAAAACTGGTTAGCAGTCTGCAAAAAACTGAAACTAGATCCATGTATATCACCCTATACCAAGATTAACTCAAAATGGATCAAGGATCTTAATATCAGACCCCAAACTCTAAAGTTGATACAGGAAAGAGTAGGAAATACTCTGGAGTTAGTAGGTATAGGTAAGAACTTTCTCAACGAAACCCCAGCAGCACAGCAACTAAGAGATAGCATAGATAAATGGGACCTCATAAAGCTAAAAAGCTTCTGTTCATCAAAAGAAATGGTCTCTAAACTGAATAGAACACCCACAGAATGGGAGAAAATATTTGCCAGCTACACATCAGACAAAGGACTGATAACCAGAATATATAGGGAACTTAAAAAACTAAATTCTCCCAAAACTAATGAACCAATAAAGAAATGGGCAAGTGAACTAAACAGAACTTTCTCAAAAGAAGAAATTCAAATGGCCAAAAAATACATGAAAAAATGCTCACCATCTCTAGCAATAAAGGAAATGCAAATTAAAACCATGCTAAGATTCCACCTCACCCCTGTTAGAATAGCCATCATCAGCAACACCACCAACAACAGGTGTTGGCGAGGATGCGGGGGAGAAAGGAACCCTCTTACACTGTTGGTGGGAATGTAAACTAGTACAACCACTATGGAAAAAGTTTGGAGGCTACTTAAAAAGCTAGACATTGATCTACCATATGATCCAGCAATACCACTCTTGGGGATATACCCAAAAGACTGTGACACAGGTTACTCCAGAGGCACCTGCACACTCATGTTTATTGTGGCACTATTCACAATAGCCAAGTTATGGAAAAAGCCAAGATGCCCCGCCACTGATGAATGGATTAAGAAAATGTGGTATCTGTACACAATGGAATTTTATGCAGCCATGAAGAAGAATGAAATGTTATCATTCGCTGGTAAATGGATGGAATTGGAGAACATCATTCTGAGTGAGGTTAGCCTGGCTCAAAAGACCAAAAATCATATGTTCTCCCTCATATGTGGACATTAGATCAAGGGCAAACACAACAATGGATTGGACTTTGAGCACATGATAAAAGTGAGAGCACACAAGGGAGGGGTGAGGATAGGTAAGACACCTAAAAAATTAGCTAGCATTTGTTGCCCTTAACGCAGAGAAACTAAAGCAGATACCTTAAAAGCAAGTGAGGCCAATAGGAAAAGGGGACCAGGAACTAGAGAAAAGGTTAGATCAAAAAGAATTAACCTAGAAGGTAACACACACGCACACGAAATTAATGTGAGTCAACTCCCTGTATAGCTATCCTTATCTCAACCAGCAAAAACCCTTTTTCCTTCCTATTATTGCTTATACTCTCTCTACAACAAAATTAGAAATAAGGGCAAAATAGTTTCTGCTGGGTATTGAGGGTGTGGGGGGGAGAGGGAGGGGGCGGAGTGGGTGGTAAGGGAGGGGGTGGGGGCAGGGGGGAGAAATGAACCAAGACTTGTATGCACGTATGAATAATAAAATAAAAAAAAAGGACTGGGTTCAAATGTACAAATATGATGCCCTGAGTTCAAACTCCAGTACTGACAAAACATTTTTTAAAGGATACCTGGTTAAGAAGCTCTTATAACAATCTTCATGATAGGAAACAGTGGTCAGAAGCATGTAGTAGTAGTGAGAGGACAGAAAAAGATGCAGATTCTCCAGGCATTAACTTGCAGAATCAATGTGATTTGGGTTGATTAGACTTACAAAGATGAAGATAATGCCAAGAATCTGCCTGCAGCATGATAGATGGTGTTATTACCTACCATCTTAGAAGTCAGGAACTAAAAAAATGCTGTCAAGAAGTTATAAAACTTTCTAACTGGCTGACACGATGAGACATGGATCCTTTGCAGAAGTTTTGATTAGTTGATTGGTTGTACTATGTAGTCTTGTATCATCTGACTTGCTCAATATAAAGATATATATTCACTAAACAAATTCAATAAATGTTTATTAAAATGAATTATTGAACTCAAGAGTAGATGTGAGGGAATGAATGAATGAGGAAATTAAATAGTAAATGAATGAGAGAAAAATCAAGGAAGGAGAGATACAGAAACAGCATGAGATTTATTTTCTCATCACCATCAACTCAGAACTGAGCTTGCCAACTTCTACTACTGAAGACACTACATGTGGTGTGGAAATTTAAAAAAAAACACACAACAACACCAGAGTCTGATGAAGCTTCATTTAAGAATGCAGAGGTTGCCAGTACCAGTGGCTCATGCCTATAATCCTAGCTACTCAGGAGGCAGAGATAAGGAGGATCATGATTCAAAGCCAGCCTGGGCAAATAGTTTACAAGACACTACCGCAGCAAAAAAACATCACAAAAATGGGCTGGTGGAATCTCAAAATGCAGTCCCTGAATTCAAAACCCAGTACTGCAAAAAGGAAAAAAAAGAATGCAGAGGTTAAAACTTTACAACTACTAGAAGAAAACATAAGGGAAAGGTCCCATTACATTGGTCTGGGCAATAATTTCTTGGACATGACTACAAAAGCAAAGTCAACAAAAGCAAGAATAGAAAAATAGCATAACATCAAGCTAAAATAGCTCTGCACAGCAAAGAAGTTAATCAAAAGAATAAGGAGATAAACCATGGAATGGAAGGTCATATTCATAAACCAAACATGTGATAAACAAGTTAACAGCTAAAATACATGGGGAACTCAAGCAACTCAAAAATAAGAAAACAACCTAAATAAAACACGATCAAAGGTCTCAAAAGAAGACACACAAATAGTTAACAAACATACGAAAAAATGCTCAACATCATTAATCTTCAGGGAAATGCAAATTAAAACGACAATGAGACATCATCACCACTGTTAAAATAGCTGTTATCAAAAAAATTAAATGTAGCAAGTGTTGCTGAGGCTATGGAGGAAAGGGAAACTTTGTACATAGTTGGTGGGAATTGGTAGTCACAGTTGGTAGATTGGTAGTCACTATGGAAAACACTATCGATGCTTCTAAAAAATAAATAAAAAGAACTACCACATGATCCAACAATTCCACTAGTGAGTACTCATCCAAAGTAATTGAAACCAGTATGTCAAAGACATATCTATACTTTCATGTTCATTGTAGCATTATTCATAATAGCCAAAATATGGAGTCAATCCAAATGTCAATCAATGGACAAAGGGAATCCTGTCAGGTGACAACATGGATAAACCAGGAAGATATTATGTGTGTTAAGTGAAATAATCCAGGTACAGAACAACAAATACCACATGATCTTACTTATATGAGGAGTACAAAAATTCAAACTCATAGAAACAGAGAGTAAAACGGTAGCTACCAGAGGCTGGACTGTAGGGATTGAAGAAATGTTGATCAAAGGACACAAAATTTCAGTTAGACAAGATAAGTAACTTCAAGATATCTATTATAAATAATGGTGACTACAATTAATAACAATGTATTGTGCATCTGAAAATTGCTGAGCATAGACTTTAAGTGCTCTTGACACAAAAATATGAAGTGGAAGGTAATGCATAGGTTAAAGCTTAATTTAGATATACCATAATGTATAGATATTGAACATCATGTTCACTATAAATATATATTTAGGTATTCATACTACATTTATAATTTTCTTGTCAATTAAAAATTTTTTAAGTGGATAAAAGATTGCACATATTTGCATACTTTATAAATATTGAGTTTTCTCCCAGGGAAATGAACAGTTATAAATAATGTCAGTATCATTAATGCTTTTAAAAAACTATTTTAGACTTAAGAATCTAGCATAATGAGTGCTGACTTCCATCTTACTGTTTTCTTGGATGCATAAATGCTTACTTAATGACAATTTTAGTACCATCTGTAAAAGACAAAGAAGAGAGGAAATGGTTTTATTTCACACCTGGAATCAGGGCTCTCAAGAAGTTTTAAGATCAAAACAATGAAAATTAGTAGAAACTAATTTTAGCTTGCTGCATTTTAACACCTCTATGGCCATGTATATACATGCACATATATATCTGGAAGCAAAGAAGTGGACACCAGCTAGTGTATGGTAGACACTAGTAAATGAGGTCCTCCAGTTTTATGTGGTGCTGTCAATGTATATAGCTTAGGGGAACACATTTCTTACTGCAATTGTCAGTATATTTAATAATTCAGAATGGAGGCAGTTCAAGTGCTAAAGAATCAGATGTCTTGGCTGATAGCAATATTGCTAGAAAGAGTAAAAACACATAAATCCATCAGAAAAAAAACTTAGGAGACCACTGTGGAGCACGTGATCATGAGTCAAAAACAGAATAAACATGATTGTTCTAATGCTAAAACTGTCATGTTAATTTCTATGTAGGAAATAAACATTAATATTTCTAAAATTCCATTCCCTATTATTCAGAACTCCCAGAAATTAATAGAAATGTTACTTCCTACATAATTATTAGCTATTTTAGAAAACATTCAAAATATGAGGACCTGGAAAGTATTTACCACTCATTTTATCGTAAGTTACTATTAACCTTTATGAATTTTTCTTCCTCATTTTTAATGGAATGATCATTATCTTTTGGTATTACTGAAAAGACTAAATGATTTAAATATTTAAATGATATAAACATTTAACATACACAATGCTGACCTATATTATGTGTGTAATGAAAGCTAATATAATTGTTTTTTAATGGTCTGAACTCTGTGAAACAATCCAGAAACACTTTTTCCCCTAATCAGTTTCTCCAAACATGGGCTGCTGGATCTCCTTTCTTATCCTTGCCAATATTTTGAGTGATTCCTTCAACTTTCTGGTCACTTTATGAGAAGCTTCTGTAAATGAGAATTCACATTCAGATAATTACACAATCTAGTCTAGACCAAAACCACAATTTCCTCCCCAATTCAGTCTACCCTTACATCAACTTGCACATGATCCAGTATTATAAACCTCTGTGAGGGATTCTACAGTCCTTTTCTTTCACTTTTTTTTCATTGCTCTTTTATTTTTACTCATACTTGTTGGTCCTTCCTCTTCATCCATTGTATTGTTATATAGAAGGTGTAAGTATAGGAAACAAGGAAAAAGTGTGGTTGGTGGGGAGGATGTATGCAAATTGTCACCTATCAAAGATTCATTAAAAGGTATCAGAACTATTAAAGAGATATATCATTACTGCTTCTAACTTTTGATCTTCTTTGATGAAAATGTCCATACCTGCCATCACCAAAAACACTTGCCATTCTTGGCTATCATCAAGAAAATAAACAACCACAAATGCTAGTGAGAATGTGGGGGGGAAAGGAGCCACTATAAACTGTTGGTTGATGGGAATGTAAATTAATCCAACCACTATGGAAATCAGAATGGAGGTTCCTCAAGAAACTAAACAATACAGAATCACCATATGATCAATCTATACCAAAGGCATGTAATTTGATGTACAAGAGAGATGCCAGTACACATTTGTTTATGGCAGCACTATTTATAATAACCAAGATATGGAACCAGCCTAGGTACCCAAAAAGTGGTGACTGGGTAAAGCAAATGTTGTACAGGCTGGGTGCTGGTGTCTCATACCTATAATCCTAGCTACATGGGGAGGCTGAGATCTGGACAATTGCCATTTGAGACTGGCCAGAGCAAACAGTTCATGAAACCCCATTTCCAAAATAACCAGAACAAAATGGAATGGAGATGTGGTTCAAGCAGTAGAACACTTGCTTTTATAAGAGCCTGCTTTGCAAGTGTGAAGCCCTAAGTTCAAACCCCAGTCCCACCAAAAAAATTTTTTAAAAGAAGAAAATGTGATACATATATACAATGGGGTATTATTCAGCCATAAAGAAGAATGAAATTATATTACTTGCAGGAAAATGAATGGAACCTGAGATCATCTTGTTAAGTGAGATAAGACAAGTTCAGAAAGACATGTTTTTGCTCATATGTGACATCTAGACCTAAAAAAATAATATGATATGAATGTAAACAGGATAGGGAAAACAGTGGGTGGGGGGAAGGGAAATAGCAAAATGAAACCCACAAAAATTGTTAAAAATGTAAAAAGGAGGGTGTTAGAGGGAAGTTAAGAATGTCATAAATTTGATCAATATACATTAAATACATGTTGTAAATATCACAATAAAACCATTTGTGCAATTAAATTATTATAATAAAAATTTTTCAAATATGTTTCATTCTTTAGTAAACAGAGAATACTGTTAAATAATGTATTCTTATTTAGTGTAATGAAAAGAGAATATTTTATCTCAATGTGCCACCATTAAGTGTTAAGTTTACCTCTCTGCTATTGTTTTTATCTGACATTGTGTTTATTTCATTTCTTAAAATTTTCCTGGGTGTTCCTTCACTTTTCTCCCTTTTATAAACCTGTGTATGCATCAGGAAGTCATGGTTGGAACCCTAACGTCAATGTTTTGGTGGTGACATCAACATTAGGCTCATGGTATGCATTTTTTATACTTCTTATTTGCTTACTGTTAACTATCATTTTATAAATGCGTTTTTCTACCTAATGTGTGCATACTTAGAGTGTTTCCTTTTTAGTCAACTTTAGATTTAATTAGCTAATCAGTTATTTGCATCAAAAAGAATAATTAAATTTATGTTACAATTTCAAAATAAAAGTGTGGTTGTACTGTACCCATTGTCTTCTTAGTGCAGCAAATGGTAGATCTGAATGGAGCATATTTGCAGTTCTTTTATAGCCCCTCCAGTGACCTCCTTATATACAATGTCCTCAACAAATTACAACAATGTCCAGCAATACCTATTGCTCATCCCCTCTATCAACAGACTCTCCTTTAACTTCATTCTGTGGGGGACCTCCTGGCTAGACAAGTTATCTTCATAGGCACAGTTCCAGTGAAATAACTTAAGCCCAGTGCTTTTGGAGGTATTAGCTAGCTCACAGAGATCTCCCTGTATGGTTGTCAAGCCCCAAATTGATGGTTCTGTATTTGTCAGCATTCCATTACTATAACAAAATATTTGAGAAAAATAACTTAAAGGAAGAAAGAGTTATTTTGTCTCATTGTTTCAAAGTTTTCACTCCATGATCATCTGGGTCTATTGTTTTTAGGCCTGTGGTGAGGTGGGTCATCAATGGCAGGGAGGGCGTAGTCAAAGAAACCTGTTCACTTTGTGGTAGCCAAGAAGCAAAGAGGGTGAGAGGGAGGCTCTATTGACAAAATATACCCTTCATCCAGGCACCAATGACTCGCATCTGTAATCCTAGCTATTTAGGAGGCTGTGATCAGGAGGATGGTGGTTCTAAGCCAACCTGAGAAAATAGTTCCAGAGATGCCCATTTTCAAACTAATTAGAGCAAAATGGACTAGATGGGTAGCTCAAGTAGTAGAGCAGCTGCTTTGTAAGCACAAAGCCCTGAGTTCAAAACCTCAGTCTCACCAAGAAAAAAAAGGTATACCCTTCAGAGGCATGCTTTCAGGAACCTCCTTTCTCCAACTAGACCTCACCTCCAAATAGTCCATTCAGCTATGGACTAATTCAATAATGATCTCATGATCCAATCACCTCTAAACTGTGCCACCAGCTGGGATCAAACCTTGAATGCATGAGTCTTCCGGCAACATTTCATATCAAATGACAGCAGGTTCCATCTGCTTCATACTTCCCTCCTCTCTTGTCCTAGTGTCACAGACCACTGCACAGAGATTCCCAATCTTATAATTTTTCAGAAATGAGAAAAATCCAAGTCTCTTGATTCATGTACACTGTCATTCACTCAGAATGTACATCAGGCACTTCTGAGAATATCTGCCTTTTCCTTGCTCCATACTCAAGACAAAATAAGTGAGTAAGTCTCTGAAGCACAGCAGACATCCAGCTAGTGTGTGAGATGCCATTTTTCCATTTTGCACCCAAATCTCTGAGTAATTTTCTTGGAGCCTACTTTACTTTGCTTGAAAGTAAGATAGAGGAGAGAGGAACAAAAATATTTTACCCCTGAGCTTATGGGTCCTTCTTCTTATGAAAATTTTTCTTATGAAAATTTTTTCTTGATTTTTCTGTTTGCTGACTATATAGTTTGAATGGTGGGTGAAGAAGAATTCAAAGTGCATCCTTATTAAGTCCTAGGAGATAGTTTCTCAACCATACTTTGGACAAGATCTTACTTTTTCCTCTGAGGAGGCTAACCTGCACATTACAAGATATGAGGGGGTGAATACAAGTATGATATATTTGATACATTGTAAAAACTTCTGTAAATGCCACAATAATAAAATAATAAAAAAAACAAGCTATTTAGCAGCATCTCTGCTTTCCTCCCTTTAGATGAAAGTAGCATTCCCTCCCTTTGAGGTATAACAACCAGAAATATCTCCAGTTGCCAAATATTGTATGGAAGACCAAATCCCCCAACCAAGAATTGCTGCCCTAGAAGAATGGCAACTGGTTATACCTCTGTGCTCTGTCTCAACTGGAGATGTTCCTGTTTGTAGTCCTTGGCTTTGGAATATTATCTGAAGTTTTAAGACAGCAGAAAAAGTTCATATAGTTACACTAGTTCCCCATACCTTACCTCCACTGACCTAAAAGACATTAACTCTTCAATCACTACATAAGCAGCAACACTCTGCCATATAATAGACACTGCCCATTCACTGAATATTCAAATCCTACCCGCCCCTGGAACATATGCTGAGGTTCCTTTGGTATTTACAGATAAGCAGTATGATGAAAGTGGTGTCTGAGGATTATCTAAATGTCATTTTATATGATGTTGAAAGAGAAGTTTTGGAGCCACTTACAAAAAAAAAAGAAGAAAAAGCAATAATGGTCTGAATATGACTTCCAGGAATAGAGAGGAAGGACTGAAACTAAAAAAAATTTGAAGAAAACTGATAGAATTTTGTGAGTTGTTGGTAGATGGAAATAAGAACTAACTAATTTCAGTTTTTCTAAAAGGAGATTTATCACAGTTATCCTTTCACTATCAGAAACAGGATTATTGAGATTTAAAAATCAAAAACAATTGTTGGGAAAAATATAATGGCAAAAGCAATCATGAGTTGGATTTTTGGATATTTGTGTTGGGTGTGTTTGTCTTGAGAATAGGTTATTCAAGACTGTTCTGTAAACAGAAATCAAGGTAAGGACTTCTCTGAAAAAGATATAGATCTTTACTTCATTTCTCTCTGAATCTCTTAAGCTATACACAAGTGGATGGGTTGATCCCTCAATTATGTTTTGAGAAAAATAGCACATTACCTGCTTAGAATCTCAAACTCGCATCCAGACTATCCAACATTAAAGCAAGAACTTGAACTGCCTCTCTGTTGCTTAGAATCTCAAACTAGTATCCAGACTATCCAACATTAAAGCAAGAACTTGAACTGCCTCTCTGTTGCTGTGACTGTCTCACTTTAGAGACAGATAAAGCCTTTTATCTTCACAGATAGGAGACATAAATTTTCATGGGCCTTTAAAATGACATATATTTTAAAAACAAAGACTAATTAGAAGTGTAGGAAACATTTCTTGAAAATACTAGGATATTTGGATATTGTAATCAGGCTCTGGAAAAAGTATAAAAATATAATTCGAGTGACTATAGAATTGCTTACCTAAAAAATGTAACAGGACTTTAATTTGGACAATTTATTTGTCCCTTTTTACCTTAGTTAAATTACATTTTATCTAATATTAAACTTAAAAGATTAATTTATAAGTTTTTTCTTAGGTGGAAATAAGCCTGTTGCCTCATGATCCCCTCATCCTTCTGCCAGCCACTCTATAGCTCCTGCATTGATTCTTTCATTCGTCACCTGTTTCTTGCTTCTGTAAAGAATAAATTTTTATTCCTATAGACCTGAAAATGAAAAACTCAACAAATAAAATAGAAAAGCAAAGTAGAATGCATCATCTGTAGATAAGGTCAAGCGAAGAAAGAATGTCGAGGACTAGAGATAAGATTGAGGGAATATTACACTCAGACAGCTATAAAGAAAAAAATAAGCCTGACCACAACCTTCAAGAACTCTGGGACATGATAAAGAGACCACACTTAAGAATCTGTAGCACAGAAGAATATGCTAAGATACACATAAAATGCATAGAAAGCCTACTAAATGAAATTTTAACAAAAATATCTCTAAACATTGGGTAAAACATTCAAGTACAGGAGGCATTTAGAACCCCAAATCAATATGCCTAGAAAAGAACCTCTCCTTACCACATTACAGTTAAAGTAACAAGACTAGAGAACAAAAAAAGGATAATTAAAGCTGCAAAATATAGATGTTAAATCACTCACAAAGGCAAACACATCAGAATTACCTCAGACCTCACAGCAGATATCCTAAAAGCCAGAAAAGCATGGGATGTTGTATTTCAAGCTCTGAAAGAAAATAACTGCTAACCTACATTATTACATCCAGCAAAGTCATCCTTCAAAATTGATGGAAAAATAAAAAGATCTTCCAAGATTAGCCTAAATTAGAGCAATTTGTGACCACTAAACCAGCATTTCAGAAGATACTTAAAGAAATACTACACAAAAAAAGAGGAAGAAAGCTAATCACAAAAGTGAGTGCTCAGGAAACAATGAATTTCATGAGAGGAACAGATGAGCACATGAAAATTGGGTATGAACTAAACATGATAAAGGCAGCAAATCAACAATAACCTAAGACAAATAAGGGAGAAAGAAAAAAAATAAACAGTACTCAAGTCAACCTGGAGAAAGAACCAGAAAATACCTCTCAATGATAACCCTAAATATAAATGGTTTTAACCTACCAGTCAAAAGACACAGACTAATTGATATGATTAAAAGCAAAATCCACCTGTTTGTTGTTTACAAGAAACATGACTCATAGGTAAAGACACACAGAGACTAACAGTAAAAGTATGGAAACAATACACCAAGCAAGTGGAAGTCAAAAGCCAGCAGGAGCATCTGTATGCATAGCTGACAAAGCAGACTTCAATACAAAATTATTCAGAAAAGGTAAAAAGATCACTACATATTAATAAAGAAAACAATTCATCAAGAAGAGATTATTTGAGTTGACATTCAGAAGGGTGTCTCAGTTTCTGCCCTCTGAGGGTATGCTTTACATCGATCTGTTCAATCCCTTAGAATACTCTCTCAACACCTCTACCTCCCACCCCATTTTTCAATATCTTTCAATACACATTCTTATATCCTCTACCTTCCCATCTTATGGTATGTGATATTATTGTTGCTCTATCATTCTCTTTTCCTTTCTCTCTTTCCCCTAGTTCCATAGAGTAGTTACACTCTTACAAACATGTTCTACAACTGAGTTTTTATATGAACACATGACCCTTCTGAACATCAACTCAAATATTAACTATGAAAACCAGGATTGTAAAATAGGCACAGTGTGTGCCGGGAGGGGGTTACTAGTGGGAGGGAGATTAAAGTGATGGTATATAGTAGATGGAATTCATATACCAATATGAAACAGAACTAGAAAACCTCTTGCAATTGCTTTAAGTGGGGTGGGGAGGGGGCTGACAGGGAGAGGTGATGGGGGCAATGTAATCAATGTATAATATAAGACTAATAGGAATTGTCACTGTGAAATCCCCTGTATCATGAACATATCCTAATAAAAATTTATTTTACTAAATAGAAAAAAAGGAGATCATTAATATTAATTTATATGCACTGAATGTCAGTATGCCTACTTTTATAAAACAAACAATACTGCACACAAAGAGATAGATAGCTCCACATAATTTAATAGTGTATGACTTCAACACCCCACTTTCATCAACAGTGAGATCATCCAGAAAAAAATCAACAAAGGTAACACAAAGTCAAACTAGTGAGGCCAATTGAACTTAAAAGATGTCTACAACCTATTCTAACCAACAGCTGCAGAATACACATTCTTCTCAGGAGCCCATACTGCTTTCTCCAAAATGGATCATATTTTAGGCCATAATATAAGGCCTAACAAATACAAAAAAAGGAGATAATTTCTTATATCTTAGTAGATCATAATGGAATACAATTAAAAATTAGTAGCAAGAGAAACTTTAGAAATCCACAAACACATGGAGATTGAACAACACAATTTTAAATGAGATGTGGGTAATTAAGCAAATCAAGGAAGAAATTTAGAATCTAGAATCACATGAAAACACAACTTACCACAACTATTGGTATATGGCAAAGGCAGTGCTAAAAAGAAAGTTTTAGTTATGAGTTCCCATATTAACAGAGAGATAGATCTCAAATAAAAAACTGAATTATGCACATTAAGGTGTTAGAAAGACAAGAACAAGGCAAGCACAAAATCAGTAGTGACAAAGAAATAATAATAACTGAAATTAGTGAAATGGAGGCTAAAAGAAAAATACAAAGAATCGATGAAACAAAGACATAGTTCTTTGAAAAGATAAAGAAAATAGACATACTCTTAGCCAAACTAACCAAAAGAAAGAGGGAGAAGATACAAATTAATGAAATTAGTTGTGAAAAGGTAGTATCATAAAAATACCAATGAAATCCAGAGAATCAATAGGAAATTTTGTAAAAATTTATACTGCACTATACCGGAAAACTGGGATGAAATGGATAGAGTCATAGATACATATTATCTACCAAAACTGAACCAAGAAGATTTAAACAACTTAAACTATTCTACAAGAAACAATGAAATTGAAGCAGCAATAAAGAGTCTGCCTACAAAAGAAAGCCAGATATTTACTGCTGAATTCTACTCAAACTTTTAAAGAAGAAATAACAGCAATGATTCTCAAACTCTTCCATGAAATAGAAAGGGAAAAATACTTCCAAACTAGTTCTATGAAGTTAAGTATTATCCCAATACTAAAACCAGGTGAGGACACAACAACAACAACAAAAATGAAAATCATAGAGCAGCTTTCTTGATGAACATAGATACAAAAATTCTCAAAAAATGCTTGAAAACCAAGTTTAGTAACACATTAAAAAGATAAAATACAATTATTGTGTCATATTCATTCCAGGGATACAATCATGGTTCAAGATATGAAAAATCAGTGAACATAATATAGAAAATAAATAGAATTAAGGGCAAAAAAATCACATAATCATTTCAATAAAGCCAGAAAAAGCCTTGACAAAATTCAACATCCCTTCATGATAAAAGTCCTGAAGAAATTAGGAACGGAAGGAATATATCTCAAGATAATAAAAACTACATCTGATAAACTTACAGCCAAGATTGTACTAAATGTGAGAAAACAGGTAACATTTCCTCTAAAATCAGGAACAAGATGAGAAAATTCACTCCATTCTTATACAAAATAGGTTTGAATTCATAACCAGAGTAATTTATTGCTTAGATAAGAGAAAGGAATAAAAAGGATACACAAAAGAAAGGAAGAAATCAAATCATGCCTATTTGCAGATACCCTAAGGACTCCGACAAAAAATTCTTAGAAGTGATAAACACTTCCAGCAATTAGCTGGATACAAAATCAACATACATAAAGCACTAACTTTTCCAAATACCAATGATAAATTAGCTGAGAAAGAAATTGGGAATACAATCTCATTCACAATAAGTTCAAAATATAAAATAACTAGGAATAAACACAAATAAGGAAATGAAAGACATCTGTAATGAAAACTATAAAACACTGAAGAATAAAATTGAAGAAGACTATAGAAGATTAGAAGACCTCTCATGTTCATTGGTCAGCAGAAACAATATTGTGAGAATAGCCATATTACCAAAAGTGACCTACACATTCAATACAATCTCCATCAAAATTTCAATGGAATTTTCACAGAAAAAGAAAAAATCCTAGAACTCATATGGAAGCATAAAATCACCAGAAAAACCACAGCCATACTTTCTAAAAAGAGCAATGCTGGAGGTATCACAATACCTGACTTCAAACCGCACTGCAGAACTATAGTAACAAAAAGCAGCATGGAATCCTGTAATCGTACTACTCAGAAGGTAGAAATTGGTAGGATTGTGGTTCAAGTCCAGCTTGGGCAAAAAGTTTGTGAGATGCCATCTCAATCAATAGCTGGATATGGTGGTACATGCCTGTCATCCTACCTATGCAGGGAAGCAAAAATTGAAAGACTGTAGTCCAGGCTCATCTAAGCATAAAGTGAGATCCTAGCTCAGAAATAATCAATTCAGAAAGGGCCGGCAGAGTGGCTTAAGTGATAGAGTGCCTGCTCTCTATGTTAATGTGCAAGCCTGACTTCAACCACTACCAGCAAACAAAAAAACAAACAAACAAACACAACATGGTACTGGCACAAAAACAGACATGTAGACCAATGGAATAGAATAGAAGATCCAGAAATTAACAATACAGCTATAGCCATCTGATCATCCACAAAGGTGCCAAAAACATACTTTGGAGGAAAGACAATCTCTTCAACAACTGGTTTTAGAAAAAAAAAAAAAGAAACAGAATATACACATGTAGAAGTCTGAAACTAGATCCTACCCATCACCCTGTGCAAACATCAATTCAAAGTGGATCAACGACTTCAAAACTACCTCAGGTAAATACTTGAAGATATAGGCATAAGCAAAGGACTTTCTGAATAGGACTCTGGGAACTCAGGAAATAAAGAAATTAATAAATGAGATTACATCAAGTTAAAAAACTTCTGCATACCATAAGGAATGTAAGTCAGGATACAATAGTGCCACTTGCTCGCCAATGTTTGTTGTAGCACTGTCCACAATAGCCAAACTATGGAAACAACCCAGACACCCTACAGCTGATGAATGGTTTAAGAAACTGTGGTATGTACATACAATGGAGTTTTATTCATCCATAAGAAAGAATGAAGCTATGTGGTTTGAAGATAAATGTATGGAATTGGAAAACATCATGTTAACATGAAAGACAAAAGACACATGTTTTCTCTCATATGTGGAAGATAAATCCAAAAGATAAACGTATACTCATCTGTATGTAGAACATGATTGTAATAGTGGAACTACACTATTAAACTCAGGGGACGAGGGAAAGTAAAGGAGAATGATAGCTAATATCGAAATGCGTCACATCCACCCAGATGGAGGACATACCTATACACACTAAAAGCTGCTGAATAATGGGGGATAGGAGGGAAGGGGTAAGGTAGAGTAACAAAGGAGGTTGAAATGACCAAAGTAAAGCATACTTACAGCTGGGACACATTGAGAAACCTCTTTGAACATTGACTCTGGAATTAGTAATGAAAGACAGGACTGCAAAGTAGGTATAGTATGGGGGTACTTGTGGGAGTGGGAAGGGTGAATGGAGAAAATGAAGATGCAGGAATAGAACCAATGAGTTTCCTATACATAAAGGAAATAAAACAATGAAATTTCCTGTGATTATTTTAAGTGGGACAGGAAGGGGTGGTAGAGGGATGGGGAGATGAAGGGGGTGATCCAACTATAGTACAATGTAAGACTATTCAGAGTGTCACAACAAATCCCCCCCATACAATGAATATATGCTAATAAAAAATAAACATTAAAAAAATCCAGTTTATAGCAAAAAAAAAAAAACCACGTAAACATTCAAACAATGCGGAATCTGACCATATTCAAGGAAAAAGAGCAATTAATAGAAACCATCTCTGAGGGGAGATGAAAGTTGGGTTTAGTAGAAAAAGACTTCAAAAGAACTATTGTAAATATGTTAAAAAAAACTAAGGAAAACCACACTTAAAAAATAAAATATGGCAGCAATGATCCAAAAAAACCAGATAATTGATGGTTTTAAGAAGATAAATTATTTAAAATAACTAAGTAAAAATTTCAGAGATAAAAAATAACTGTAATGAACAATTTACTAGGAAAGGAGAAGGCTTAGCAGATTTGAGATAGCAGAAGAAAAAAAAATCAGCCAACTAGAGAAAAATAAATTGAACAGAAAATAAAATTGAAGAAAAATAGCTTCAGTGATCTGAGAGAAACCAAAAATATAAGCATAATAGATTTCCAGAACAGAAAGATAAGAAAGTGACAGAAAACATATTTTTAAAAATAATAATTAAAAATCTCCCCAAAGTTGGTGAAGTCAGGTTACAATAAAGACACCTGACTGCACATAGCTAAGCTATGGAAACAGTCATGGTGTCCCACTACTGATGAATAGATTAAGAAAATGTGGTATTTCTATTCGGTGGAATTTTATTCAGCCATAAAGAAGAATGAAATTTTGTCATTTGCAGGTAAATGGAAGAAACTGGAGAACATCATCTTAAGAAAAGTTAGCAAGGTTCAGAAAGTCAAAAGTGGCATGTTTTCTCTCATATGTGGAATATAGACCCCAAACAAATGTAAACAATATCATGAAAAACAGATCACACTAAAGGGAGGTCACTAACAGGAGAGGGAGGATAGAAGAGGAAAGTTAAGAAGGTGAATTTGTTCTTATACAAGGATGAATATAGAATTTTTAAACTTGTTGAAGTCACCATAAGAAGGGGACTAAGGTAGAAAGGAGAACAATAGAGTGGATGAACCAATTTGAGTTATAATACATAAAAACATGGAAATGTCACAATGAATCCACCCTCTATTGCTATCTTAAACAAATGAAAGTGTCTTTTCTTTTTCAAAAAACAGAACAGGAAGGCAAAAAAGGTACTGTCAGGAAGGTTGTTAACAGTAGGAGGGGGAGGATATAAGAAAGAGAGTGAGAGGGTGAATATGGCGAAAATATTATGTACTTATACATGAAAATGGAAAGATTAGACCTGTTGAAACTATTGTAAGAACAGGTGAATGGGGGATAAAGGAGAATGATGGAGAGAGTGAATTCAACCATACTATATTGAAAGAACTTTAGTAAATGTCACAATGTACCCCCAGTACAAAAATAAATAAATAGATAAAAGCAATAGCATATATAAAAAGGCAATTAATGCAAAAGTAATTGACTTACTATATTAACACAATAAAGGACAAAAATACACAATCATTTCAAAAGACATGGGAAATTATTTGAAAAAACTGATAGCCACTCAAGATTAAAAGGTTTAAATAAACTATAAATATACTGTATGACAAATCTACAACTAATAGAGGAAGGTTGAATGTTTTCTCTTAAGATTGGCTACCGAAAAAACATATTCATTCTTATCACTTGCATTCAATCATATACGAAGGTGCTAGCCTGTGTAATTTTTTTTTTCTTTTTGCAGTATTGGGGATCAAACTCAGGGCCTTGTGCATTCTAGGCAAACAATTAACCACTGAGCTACACCCCCAGCGGTGGCACTGGAGTTTGAACTCAGGGCTTCGCGCTTGCTAGGCAGGCACTCTACCGCTGAGCCACACCCTCAGCCCTGTGTGTAATTTGGCACTATAAGCAAATGAAAGAAATCTATGTTGGAAAAGAACTAAAACTACATTTGTAAACAACATGACACTGTACTTAAATTGTACTAAGTGACCCACATTAATAAAAAACACTAGAACTAAAAAATGCACCTATCAAGGTCACAAAATCTGAGATAAATATAGAAATAACAAACATCTATCCATTATCAATTAACCACTCACATAAAAAATTAAAACAATTACATTCACAAAATTCTTGGGAAATAAAAACAAAATATTTGGGAGCAGTGGAGTGTTCATGTCATCTCAAACTATGCAGGAGGCTGAGATTAGGAGCATCACAGTTCCAGGCCAGCCCAGAGGAAAAAATGTTTGCAAGACCCCATCTCAATGGAAAAAAGCTAGGCATGGTAGCGAGTGCCTATCATCTCAGCCATAGGACAATGTGTAAAATAGGAGGGTTCTGGTCCAGGCTAGCCTGGGTAAAAAGTGAGACTCATCAAAAACAAATAAACAAACAAACAAAACAGAGAAAAAAGTACTCAAGTGGTACAGCACCTGCCTACCAAGTAAAAAGCTTTGAGTTCAATCCCCAATACCACAAAAAAAAGAAAGAAAGAGAAAAAGAAAAAAAACTTAGAATGAATTCTAATAATAGAAGTACAAGTCTTGCACACTGAAAACTACAACTCTTCCTGAGAGAAAAAAAATGTACATAAATAGAGAATGAATGTTTGTATTCAATATTGTCAACATGGCATTTCTCCTCAAATTAATCTATAGATTCAAAACAATGTCTAGTAAAATGAAAATAGGTGGCTTTTCTTTGGCAGAAATTAAAAAATTATTCCCAAAATGTGTATTGAAATGCAGATAATACAAAAGAGCCAAACCAATTCTAATAACAAATAACAAAGTTGGAGAATTTATAATTCCAATTCAAACTTCACTGGGGGAAACTATAAATATAAGCATAATGGATTTCCAGAAGAAAATGAAGAGAAAAATAACAAAAAAGTCTATTTTAAAACGTATTAGCTAAAATCTCCTCAAAATTGGTGAAAACATTAATCAAAATGATGTGGAACTAGCAAAAGAAAAGATAAGCTAAATCAAAGAATAGAATTGGAATTCCAGAAGAAAATCCTTATATTTTACAGTTAAGTGATCTTCAACAAAGTGCCAAGGCAAATAGATGGTGTGGGGTGGGGAGCAGAATTGTCTTTTAAACAAATGGTACTGAGATAACTGGATATCCACACATGAAAAGACGAATTTAAACTTTTACCTCATATCATATGTACAATTAACTCAAAATCGATAATATACCAAAATGTAAGAGATAAAACTTGAAACTTATAGAACACACAGGAGAAAAATTCCTATACCCTAATTTAGACAAAAAGTATATTAGTTACAACACCCAGAGCACAATTCATAAGAGAAAAACAATGATAAACTGGGAGCCAGTGGAATTAAATCTTTTGTGTTTCAAAAGACACTAGGAAGAAAATAAAAATATATGCTAATCAACTGAAAGAAAATATTTGCAAATAACATATCTTTGATGCACTGTGTCCACAATCAGAAATAAAGAAGAAAACCCAATAAAAATTACAGGAAAAAAAGATTTAGAGACTTTGCACTAAAAATTTATGTATGGGTAGCTAATCAACTCTACCCAATTTTATGAGCTTAAAACCACAACCCTCAAGGATTTTTTTCTTCTTTATATAGTGCTATTTATTTCCTGTATCATATATAGAATTCATTCGGCACTCACTATATATCACGTATTGTTAATTGTCCTTATATGTGTATTCCCTGACTACTGAACTTGTCTATAGATTTTAAAAGTTCATTAACAGTACTTTATAATTCTTTGAGGAAACAGAGCCTGATACAGTAGACTGCACAGAGCAGCTATTACATACAGATGACTAGGGAAATAAAAGACTGCAACAGACTTTTAATATGGTTTCTCTTATAGAGGACAAAATGTAAACTTTTCTGAAATCACACTTATCCTTACATTTCTACAAATAGAACGTTTCCAGAGCTTATTCCCCCACCTCTGGAAACCTTTTTTTTCCTTTATTGTTATTCTGGGTGGTGTTACTTTGTGGCCTTTACACAAGTTCTTACAATGTATCAAATATATTGTACATGAATTCACCTCCTCTACCATTCTCCTCCATTCCCTTCCCCCATTCCTTAAGTAGTTTCAAAATTTGCCAGTTCTTCTTAGAATTAACAACTCTTTCAATTGACCATTATTATATACAGTTAGTCTAGTGTTTTTTTTTAATTGTAGTTAATGTAGGTTTCTTTTAAAAATAGCAATTTAATTTGGTCACTTGAATTAGCAACCAACATAAAATTCTATTATACGCTCTGAAGCAGCTAAGACTATCTTCAGTAAATTTGTGGAAACTTGAGAAAAACTAGACAGAACTAGATGTTAATTCCAATATCTCAGTTTACATGCCATCCTAGGAATTCTCTTATTATGCCTAGGTCTAACAAATCAATGATTATTTCCCAATCTGATCATTTTCAAAATTCATTTTAATCAAACAGTAAATGATAATGCCTCTCTGAACTGAGCACAAACACAAAGCAAATAAGTTATCATTAATTATGCATGACATTACATACCAATTACTTGTGAAGAAGTCTAAGACTGTCATAAATATAATCTCATTAGTTTTCCAAAATTTTCCATGAGCTTAAGAAGTAGTCATTATTATCCCTATATTTAACACATTGCTATATTAATAAAAACTATAGGCTCTTTTATGCTTTACAAAACATGTTTATATTTATCATCTTACTTATCCTTTGGGAAATAGGTACTATTATCATTCCTTTTTTCTTTCAAATGGGAAAACAATTTCAATCACTTCCCAAATTTTGTAAGTACACATTAATATCAGAGAACAAAAGCTAATTTTTATCTCTGAGACAATGTTCTTGATAGAAAGGATCACCATAATATAGACTAGAGCTGGAAAACTTGTTTTGGTCTCAAGAAATGGGAAATTACATGGTAGAAAGGGAATCTTTAAGGACCGAGGCTAACTGAGATTAATCAACTATAATTCAGTGTCCCAAGTTTTATTATTGCTATCTTTTCTCATGGGTCTTCAAATTTTGAACTTACCTGCTTAATCCTTGACAAACAGGCTAGAATAGAAAAAACAGTGAATAAATTGGAAATGTTGACCCAAAAAGTCATCAATTATAAGGCCTATATGGAAACACTTACAACCCTCAAGCTCTCTAAAACCCTATCTTCTTCTAGATTCCTGAAACAGTGCTTATACTTGCCATGAAAAATTCTAAAAGCTACTTACTGTCACACATACTTTGCCTCCTTGTTGTAGACATGATCAGGTGTGACAGGAGGCCATTGGAATAACAGCGTGGGATTGACCTAGCTACCATTAACTAGAGAGCTGTGAATTTGAGTCAGCTTGCACTTTATGGTTGTTAGCTTTTTCACTAAGCACTCTAGCATTGGTTTTGTTTCACAACACAGTGCTATATTGGAAGGCTTAATATTTATATTGGACTATTACATTTTTAGAAAACTGATCATTATGGTTTGAAAACAAAAACCCTAGAAGAAAAGTCTGACATCATGATCTCTTTTGGGCAAAAAATAGCCTCCAGTCATACAAAGTACATAAGAAAAGAACGAGCGACCCAGGCAAACACTGAGGAAGATAATATGTTAACAGCATGGGCAGTATATAAACAACTCTGCTGCTAAGTAGCTATGAAGTTAGGAAAAGGTCTGGATTTGAGTTTCACCTATGGCACTTACTTGCCAAAGTGAGATCTTTATGAGTCTTAATTTTCTCAAAGGAAAAAATGGAACTAGTCATCTTTAGTTTTTTTTTTTCTCTTTTGAGAAGCAATTGGCTTCTTTATGCTGGGTAAATAACTTTATTAACAACCACTGAATTATATTCCAGCTCTGAAATGACTTTTCCAACTTTTCAATTGTAGGGATTTGCTAATTTCTAGGTGTTTGATGAAATCTATCACACCCAACCAAAATACTACACTTATGCCCTCCACCACTTCCTTCAAGTAACTCTCAGCGCCATCCCTGTCACAACTCTTTCAGAGATGTTTTGTCCCTCGTAAATCAGGAACAAAAGCCTTAGAAGTACTGTATTACAGGGTCCATATGGAGAAACAAGGAGCAGTAACAGCACATTTTAGAGTATTTACCTGAAATTAATTATTGCTATCACACTGCACTTTCTCCTTAGCAATTACTTCAGGTGGCCACTATGGCTTTATCTATGCATTGCATACTTTTATCCTTCATCACATATACCAGATATAGAAATAATTACAATGGCTTTGTAAGCGGGTGAACAAATATTTTGAGATTTTTGTAAAGTACTGCTTAAATATACATTATCATTACAATTTCTAATAACTTTAATCAAAAACTTTGATAAGGGGGTGGGGGGTAAGGGAGGGGGTGGGAAAAGGGGGGAGAAATGACCCAAACACTTTATGCACATATGAATAAAATAAAAATTAAAAATAAATAAATAAAATAAAATTTAAAAAAACTTTGATAAGGATCTGGAGTCAAACTTAACAATTAAAAAGGAAAATCATCTTTCACTTGTTCTTTAGTTCAACTCAAAATTTGTTTATTTGGTTTTTTATTCATTCATTCATTTACTTTTGGTGGGACTGGAGTTTGAACTCAGGGCTTTGCACCTACAAAGCAAGCACTCTACTGCTTGAGCCCTCAAAGTTGTTTTTAAAGCACGTATTGTGTCATGCATTAAGTTGCCCACTAAATATATATTGTTGCATCAAACAAGCATGGTTCCTATAAAATTGATTTGATAGTCTAGGAGGAAAAAGGCAAAAAATAAAAAAAATCAAATTAGTTTGTACATTGGTCAGGTTGGACCAGATTGTGCTGTTGTGATGAGAACCCCCAACACTGCACTGACTTCATACCACAAAGCCTGTCTTTCCCACTCAGGCAACTTGCTCAGTGCAGATCTGCACATCTTTATCATTCAGGGACTCGGGTTGGCAAAGGTTTATCTCAAATATTCTTCCTACAATCTATACCAGTGAGAAATGACTGTGACACCCCCAGAGGTCTTAAAGTTTTTATCCATAAATGGCTATCTCTTCTGCTTATGTTTCAGTGGGCAAAGCAAGTAATGTTCCCAGATCTAAATCCTAAAAAGGTGGAGATGTCCAGCCAAGTGTCAACTAAACAGAGACAAGAGGTAGAGTATAAAGAGAGAAGACCTTTCCAAATTGGGGCATCTGAAGATTCTCCTAAGCTGAGACCTGAATGGATGAAAAGAATTCAGCCCAATCATGAGCAGAATAAATATGGGTGAAACTTCTAATGCTAGCAAGAGTTTGATAATTAGAAGGAACTGAAAAAGGGGTTCATGTGGTTAAAGCATGGTGGAGAATAATGGACTATAAAAAAAGGCTCAGGAGAGATCCTCCAGGGCTTCATATGTGATAGGTAGGTATGTGAAGCAAACAGAGCTTTAAGCCATAGAGTGGGATCACCTGATTTATGGTCATCTCATGGAATGTAATGATGCAGGTAAAAAGTAGAGTCTATGATCCTATAGCATTATTACAAGTGGAAAGAAATCTGCTAGGAGTGAAAGAAACGTTAAGAAAATTCCCTATATATTTTGGTGATAGAAACAATAGAACATGTAGATAAAGTAGCTCTGGAAGTGGTGGAAAGGCATGACTCAAGGATGACTCCTAGATGTCTGAGTGGGAGGTGGAACTATTTACAAAGCTGATTAAGATGGGAAAAAGGACAAGTTTTCTTTTATTATTGTTTTGTTTGTTCATTTTTTTTTTGTCTGGCTGACTGGCTAGCTCATGGAGGTGGCTGGATTAAAGTTTCAGAGTTTCATTTAAAAGTTAACTTTAAGAAAGCTGTGAAACATCCAAGTGCAGATTTAGGAAGCAGTTATATATTCAAGTCTGGAGTCCATAGGAGATGCCCTGGCTGGTGTACATTTTAAAAGTGGTCAGTACATGTGGCATCTTTAAAGCCAAGGCAATAGATGATATTTCACCTAGAAAGCAATTTAAGAAAGAGAAGGGATTTAAGGAAGAGCCCTGGACACTTCCAAAATTTAGATTCTAGTAGAGAAAGAGCTAGAGAAGAGACTGTAAGTGGCAGGAACAAAACAGTCTTCCCATTCAAAGCCTAGTTAATTATGAAGGAAATGACAAACTGTATCAATGCTTCTGAAAAGTCAAATCAGGTTAGGACAGAAATAATAGTCTTAAATTTATATATTCATGTATCTATTCAGCACAGGAAAATTCTGGCTTTAATTGTTCATCTGAACCATTATTTATTTTGGGCCAAAAACTGTTCTAGGTGCTCAAAACATGGTATCAAATAAGACATGATTTCTCCCTCCCTGAGTCATTTCTGTTGGAGCATATAAGCAATAAGCAAGTAGATGAATAAACAAGATAATTTCAGAGAGTAAAGTGGTATCAAGAAAGATAAATGCTATAGAGTATTATTGGGTCAACTTATTTTAGTGTAGGAATAGACAAGGGACATCAAAATGCTTTTTAACATGCAATTATAAATAAAATCTGTTTTTTCTTGAGTTGAATGGTAAAAAATATGATTTGGTTTAGAACTTCAATGTGAGCAGAGACCATAGTGGGAGATCTGTTCATAAACAGGAAGGAAAAAACAACACCTATAATAATTGACAGGCAATGCAAAAAAGAAAATTCAACTTATTCTCTACTCTGCCCCACATTCCTTCCCCCCCCACACACACTAAATCAGCAGCTGCTGTTGTGTTCAAGAGAAGGTCATCAGTTCAGAGAGTAACCTGGGGGTTCAGGAGAGGATAGTTTGTGATTAGGAAGCCTGTATTTTTCATGTGGCTCAGCAAGCTGCAAAACTTTTCCAATGACCTCTAGGTATAAGCCTGTTTAAAGAAGTGCTTATCCTATTCACAATAGCCAAGTTATGGAAACAGCCAAGATGCCCCACTACTGACGAATGGATCAAGAAAATGTGGTATCTATACACAATGGAATTTTATGCAGCCATGAAGAACGAAATGTTATCATTTGCTGGTAAATGGATGGCATTGGAGAACATCATTCTGAGTGAGGTTAGCCTGGCCCAAAAGACCAAAAATCGTATGTTCTCCCTCATATGGAGACATTAGATCAAGAGCAAACACAACAAGGGGATTGGACTTTGATCACATGATAGAAGTGAGAGCACACAAGGGAGGGGTGA
Organism: Castor canadensis; assembly: GCF_047511655.1. Taxonomy (NCBI): domain Eukaryota; kingdom Metazoa; phylum Chordata; class Mammalia; order Rodentia; family Castoridae; genus Castor; species Castor canadensis. The sequence continues at coordinate 48,641,043 of NC_133398.1, read as the reverse complement.
GGATAGGTAACACACCTAAAAAACTAGATAGCATTTGTTGCCCTCAATGCAGAGAAACTAAAGCAGATACTTTAAAAAAACTGAGGCCAATAGGAGAAGGGGACCAGGAACTAGAGAAAAGGTTAGATCAAGAAGAATTAACCTAGAAGGTAACACACATGCATAGGAAATCAATGTGAGTCAACTCCCTGTATAGCTATCCTTATCTCAACTAGCAAAACCCTTGGTCCTTCCTATTATTGTTTATACTCTCTCTTCAACAAAATTAGAGATATGGGCAAAATAGTTTCTGCCAGGCAGCGAGGGGGTTGGGAAGAGAGGAAGGGGATGAGGGGAGGGGGGGAGGGAGGAGGTGGGGGAAGGGGAGAGAAATGACCCAAACATTGTATGCAAATATGAATAAAAAAAAGAAGTGCTTATCTTGTAGGCATAGCTGGTCTTCATGGAACCGTTTCTACTAATACAGAGTATAATGTAACAATTATTTTAGGGAGCTAATTCTGGACTACAACCTAAAAGCAACTGGATTTTCAGTCAAATCTGTACCAATTAAAATTGTTCCCCTTCTTTTTTATAAGTGGACAATTATAAAGTTCTCTGCTATCCCGCCCCAAGAAATTTCAGGTCTTTAATTTTTTGCATCTATTAAACAGTTAACTAGTAATAAACTAAACTGCCTTATCTCCTCATTTGATTTTTACCTTCCTATAGTAGAAAATCAAGGCTTAAAATTTTTAGTGCTTATCTATCTAATTGTTGGCTATAAAGTAGAATACAGGCTGTATAATTACTAATGAGGTTTCTTTTTTAATCTAGTCCTATGTACAAGAACTGAACATGAAGATGCCAAAAGAGCCCATAAGGAGAACATAGATCAGTATGCCCTAACATAAACATCTTCTAACTGAAGGTCAAAGTCCTTATATCCCATGTTAATATTTTCCTCTACACTATTCCTTTTTATCTCAGTGACTCAAAAGAATTTAAACAATGAAATCCATTCAAAGCTTTCCACTTTACCTAAGACTGAAACTGTACATCCTTGGGGAAGAAATATGAAGAGAGTGAAGTTTGCCATTAGACTTCATCTCCATCTCCTCATAGTTGGCAATTCTCAGTTTCCTTGAAAATATGCTGTCATCCTACCCAATTGTAGGAAACCATAATCCAGAATTATTTTATATCCCATTCCTATAGAATCTAAATAGCCAAGTGGTAAATGCCATCAATTCAGCCACATGCCAATAAAGAGGGAGAGAAAATCACGACTAATCCACAGAGGTTCCACTTTGTTTTTTAACCCACTAGTCACCCATAGTGTGAAGTTTAAGCAAGGTTAAAGAGGTACCATATCAAACATGGAAGAACACCTCCTTAGACTACAAACAAGTAATCTACTTTATGAGTCTCATGACCATCTGTAAATTGGACACAAATCAGTCAAGTGGGATAGATGTCCTTAATTATTTTTTATCTATGTTATCTATGTTATTCTAACTAGGTGAATTAATCAACATTCAATGAGGAAGTAATGCTGAAATTAGCAACAATTTCATTGATCTTTGCAATTGTCTAGCTTCATGCATAAATCCATAAGATAAATTACAAAGCTAGGGAAAGAAAAAGAAGAATTCTGCTTCCCGATAGCTTTTTTTCAACTGCCTGAATATGTCAATTCCCCTCTTCTCAGGTGTGAAATTCTACCAAATCAAGATACATTTGGGTTAACAAGACTATTTTGAAAGGTAAATAACTCTAAGAGAATTAGTTTAACAATTAAGACCTTTAAGGAGAGTACACTGGCTGCCTGACTTAGATTACTTCCCTCCTAAACTCTAGCTGAGATAATCCTTAGAGTAATGAGCACTTTAATGGAAGAGACAGAAAAGAGAAGAGCAATTCTTGAATATAAGGAAAGGGGTTATAAGTGGAGGAAGGAAGTTTATAGCAGCCAGAAAGTGTGAGGCAAGTAAAGAGAGAAGAGAGGTAAAGAAAGATAGTTATGATTCCCTAAAAACAAGATGAATACTTGAGATTTGATCCTGAACTAGCTATTTTTGTAGTTTTCACTGTAGTGCTATCTTTATTCATATACATGTAATGTATTAGCTTGAGCTGAGAGGCTTACTGATAACAGAAATTTATTTCTCACATTTCTGAAAGCTGGAAGTCTGAGATCAAGGCAAAAGAATTATTGGGTTCTGGTAAGGGTCCTCTTCCAGCCTCCAGTGATGACCCAGTCCTCACTGTGCTCTCATATGGCAGAAAGAAACTCTCTGGGATTTCTTTTATAAGGGCACTAATCCTACTTATGAGAGCTCCATGTTCATGACCTAATTTCTCCCAAAGGCTTTTCCTCCTAATACCATCATATTAGGGTTAGGACTTTAATATAATGAATTTAGGGAGAACACATTCAAACCATAACATAAGATAGCAGTACAAAAGTCTCCACCAAAATATAAAAGTCAAAATCAGCCTTAATCTCATCATATGCCAGAAAACAAATCATCTAAAATCCATCAACTATGTAATTTAAAAATCTACATATATGTTCATATTCCAAATTTTGCTAATAGCTAAAAAGAATTAAAACTTTTCCTGGTGTTTTTCAATAGTCTTATATATTTAAAAGAAGAAAAAAGTAAGTCAAAAGGCATATGAGTTTATGGAGGTGGGTTGTCTATGTGGGAGTCAAATGAGGGCCATTTATCTTAATTCACTGTCTCCTGCTTGCATTTCTCAGACCATTATTCTAGTCAGCCAACACCAGAAATAAATATATTTTCAGACTCAATTCGAATCATCTTTCCTTGAATATTCTAGAGGTTTGACAGGCTTCGAGAGAACTTGTACAATGAGTATATGGGAAGCTTTTTAAAAAAATACAGTTTTTACCAGGCTTGAGTCAAATGAAGGCATTTTAAATCTATTACTTACTCTGTAGCTCAAATACATTTTCCTTAGTGATTATTTATAGTTTTGGACACCAAATAGATGATCTGTAAACTGCCTGTGGCGAGAGTTGCTTTAAGAATCACAAACCTAGCTGGAAGGAGCAGCGTGGTGACTCTCAACAGCACAGTGCCTCCGTGGGCTGAGAGGACTCCAGGGACCTTCTGTTTTCATTCCAGCTCTGCCCCCACAGCTTTGCCACGTAACTCTGGGCAGTCTTTTAACCTGTATCAGCTATACTCTGCTCCTTAGCTTGAGTTAATCAGCAGCCCTCGGGAAGTAAAACTAATTTAAATGATTTGTAAACAAAAGGTTTTATAGTGTACAGCTAATAATAAATAGCAAGGCTGTAAGCCCTTGATAGCATGAGTGAGTCAGTTCCTAAGCACTTGTCCTCTTCTATCAGAAGCAATCATCCAGCAGTTTTTATAGGATTCTAATGTCTGCTATCAAGCCAAGACTTCCCTATACAGCAAAATCCAAAGATTTTTCAATTGGCACTGGAGTCCACATCCAAAGTCCACCACCAGAGTCAACTTTTCCTAGGGCCTGTTGACAGCAGTCATTTAGTCTTCCATACACATTGGACTACAGCCAATGACAGATAACCTCAACAAACTGGAAGCCCATATTCACACCAAGTGAGAGCTAAAACCAGTTCCAAAACCAATGTTTTAGGATTTGGGCATGGATTTACCCTTTAGTTTCCTGGGAAAGCCTGGAAATTCACTAGAAAGCCAATAGAGCCTTCATCATGCATGTCCAGTACAGCAGGCTCAACTTTCAATGTTCTACCTTGACCTAAACCCTAGCCTATGTCTGTCCTTTGTATGTCTTCACAGGTGCCCTGCTTTGGTGTCAGATCAATTGCTGCCTCTGGTATTCCTGCCTTTTCAACAACAAGTAGCACTATGAAGAAGAAACAAGCTTAGTAAAAACAACATTCTGTAATGCTTACAGCCTCCCTGGATGTGTCCACTGAGATCCAAAACATTGATTTCAATCATCAGTCAAATCCATTAACCTATAATCCTATCTATACCAATGCTTTCAAGTTCTGGTTATTATTTGTATTGCCTTTTTTTTTATTAAACCAAGACTCCATGAAAATGATAAAGGAATTTGTTGAAACTGCCTTTACTTTTCTCATGGCATGAAACTTATACACAATTTATTCTGTTGCTACCTTGAGCATACTAATATGAAATTATTATAGTGGGAGTTTTGGAGCACACATTCAGTTCTTCTTCATTAAGGGGTCAGTGAAGACTCTTCCCAGTGTGTCAAACTGATGTTGGGCATAATTTCTGTATATTCCTTTCATGGAATCCATGTTTAATTCTAAACCTTATAATAGAGAAAATATTTTCTGAATATTTTCTAAACGTGCTCACTCACTTTGTAGAAATACAGGCATAATGATGTCATGCCTTTATATTCAGGACACACTATATTAGGAAACTCTTTGTGTAATTCTCTCACTTGTTCAGTATCCAGCATTCAGTACCTATTATATGACAGACACTGGACTATGCACCAGTTTGAGAAGAAGTACCAATACTTTAATTCATCTTGATGTGACTCAGCTTTGCCCTTGGATGTCTGCATCAGGTAACATTACCTGTGAATTTTCTGTGAACTTCAAACTTAGTGTTTTAGAAGGATGGTAACTTCCAGGAAGTTTAGGCTTTGACTTTCCAGCTCCTGACCAAATATGTTCCCCCATGATGGAGATCTAGACATGGGTTGATAGAAATGAAGGAGTTTAACCACCAACAACAAATGTTGGCAAGGATGTGGGGGAAAAGGAACCCTCATACACCGCTGGTGGGAATGCAAGCTAGTCCAACCACTCTAGAAAACAAAATGGAGGCTTCTTAAAAAACTAAACATAGATCTGTCATATGATCCAGCAATCCCACCCCTAGGGATATACCCAAAGGAATGTGACTAAGGTTACTCCAGAGGCACCTGCACACCCATGTTTATTGCAGCACTATTCATAATAGACAAGTTATGGAAATAGCCAAGATGCCCTACTACTGACAAATGAATTAAGAAAATGTGGTATTTATACACAATGTAATTCTATTCAGCCATGAAGAAGAATGAAATCTTATCATTAGCAAGTAAATGGATAGAACTGGAGAACATCATCTTAAGTGAAGTTAGCCAGGTTCAGAAAACCAAAAATCATATGTTCTCCCTCATATGCGGGCTTTAGATCTAAAACAAATGCAGTAATATTATTAGACTTGGGTCACACGCTAAGGGGAGAATGCATACAGGAGGAATATGGGAAGGTAGGAAACCCAAAACTTGAAAATGTTTCATGTGCCCACTGCAGAGGAGCTAATACAGTAACCTTAAAACAACAGAGGTCAATATGGGAAGGTAACCAAGAAGTAGTGAAGAGGTCTGGTGGAGATGAATCAGTTCGGGTTGTAATATACTTGTGCATGGAAGCAATGCTAAGAATCTCTCTGTATAGCTATCCTTATCTCAACTAGCAAAAACACTATGTCTTTCTCATAATTACTTATGTGTACTCTTCAACAAAATTGGAGAAAAGGGCAGAATAGGTTCTGCCTGGACACAAGGGGAATGAGGGGGAAGTGGGAGGGAGTAGGGGAAATGAGGGGAGAAATGACCTAAACAATGTATGCACATATGAATAAATAAATAAATAAATAAATAAGAATTGAAGGCATTTAGAAGTAGTTCAGGTTGTTCAGTTAAAAATAGCTTTAATCGAAGCCTCACAGGTGCTCACTTACCCAAGGTTCCTTTAAGTATTCTTTCTAACATAAGTTATACAATCTTCTCATCTTCCTTTAACTCTCAACTTCCCCATTTGTTCTCCAGAGGAAAAAAGATTATTTCCACATCTATCTCTATGACTTCAGGTCAAAACAACAGAAATTGTAGCTGCCTGCTACCACAAGTTGGGCTTACCCTCATCTCTAAGATATTCTGGTATCCTTAATGTTTTTCCTTCAAGACTTGATTCATCATTCTTGCTTCAGGTCAAAACTGCTAGTATTATAACTTCCTTTCAATTCTCAAGTTTAACTTCAGTCAAGCCATAAGTAACTCCCACCACTTTCCTCTCTCTAGTTTGTGTTAAACACGTCAAAAATAACAGATTGTTTATGCTTTCTTCTAGTATTTGTCTGAACAAGAAAGGGAAATGGTTTGCACAGTGCCCAGAAAGAGAACATAAACAGGGAACACTCAGAAACATGACATTGTCCTCATTCAGGGAAGAGAGTGCCCTGAAGAGCTGTCAAGCTTGGCTTAGTGTTTGGGGTCAACGTCTATTGCTTGAGAAGCCAAGCTATAGGGTGCCATGTGTTTAGATTATATCACTTATTCTCTATTATTCCTTATCTTATTCCTATGATAAGCTTACCAAGCAGTCTTCTGAAAATAGTTTGCCTGGCCTATGTAGCTTTACCCCATACTGAGCAAAGCAGCTGACACAAGTATATCAATCTTACTGAAACTAAATAATGCATTATAAGTTTATTTGTTAGTCTGGTTTATTCATCTCTCTCTAATGAGTTTGATAAGTGTAACTCATATTCTAGAATAGATCACCCCTGAAAAATATAAACACTCAGATTTCTAGACCTAAAATTTTTTGCCCCAAAACTTTTAGAGTTTGAGAAAAGTATGTAATAAAATTGGTTAAATGTTCAATTCAGCTACATTCTAGATAGTTCTTTATTTCACAATGGAGCTCCTAAATTCTTCTTATTTTTAGCCTCAATTTCTAGAAAATTATACACACACATATTTGCACACAACAATAATTTTTTTATTAATTTCATATTAGATTGCTTCTTTGTTGTGGGAGTATTAGCATCTTTAAAGCTAAGCCCTGAGTCATTAAACTTTGCTAAAAGCTTGATAAATTTCTGAAAGTCTCAGTGTCTTCACAAAGTCTAATATGTCCCAAAAACTTTAAGGCAAGAACTCTTTTGAAGAGCCCATTAACATTTTATTAAGGAGAAATCAATTCATTATTTCTTGCTAGCAACCACAATACATTTCTCATTACCTCTTCTTTTTTCTTAAATCTCCATCTTTCTAGATTATTGCTTGACAATTATCTTCAAGACATCATCAGTGAACTCAGATTGGTCTACCTCAGCAGGCATCCTCATATAGGGGTTTTCTTTCTTAGCCATGGATTTTTCTCTGGACATATTACATTTATTGAATTGTTTTCACATAGAGTTATTTGGCAACCTTTTATCTATAAAAGAATTAGAGATTTTTATTGTCAGAATTAGAGATTTTTATGTTTGTATAAATGCTTAACTATTCCAGTCATTGATTTATTTTTTAGCATTTCCTTTTACTCCCTTGTCCTTACTCTGTGTGGCAAAGGTCTACTCTGTACAGTAAGAGGTAGGCAGAAAGATGTGAACTGTAAACATAGGGGTGGACAGAAGTAGCTAACAATATCGCACCATGCTTGATTATGTTCTCTGTGGACATACACACACATACACACACACACACACACACACACACACACACACATAGACACAAGAAAGTTGAAAAGTATACAGGTGTCCCTTAAGGCAGTCCCATCCACACTCAGCTCTTAGAATGTTATTTTTAGTGCATTTGGTTAGAATACTTTAAAGTTCTCTCAAGTTGTCTCTCAGTAGATTCCTAATGTATTATCAATAATGTGCCCACAATGATCTTTTTTCAAAATAATATTGTTGGTCTTGAAATGAAATGATAATGAAATCTTCCCTGTGTTCCCTTTAACACAGAGTGAAACTCTAAGGCACAAAAGCTCTTCCACATCTGACCTTTGTCTCTCTCAGGAGCTTCCCTCCCAGAGCCCACTTACTCCATATATCCCATCTCTATAAAACTACCAGTGTTCCCTGTTGTCTTGTGTTCTTACACGTGTTGCTCTCTCCAGGCATAATCCTTTTCCTCCTTTTCCACCCTGAAACTTTTTCATTCATTTTTCAAGTCATATTTTGAGCCAGTTCTTCTTCTTAAAATTTTTCTGAATCTACAGAAAGTTTTAGTCCTTATTTTGTACTTGCATTGTATTTTTAGAGAGTTTTAAGAGAACCCCATACTCTTTATTGTATTCACTTGCTAATATTATGCCTCCCCTTATAATCTCTAAGCCTCTTCAAGGTTCCATATGTGCATGCAAATCATACTTCACCCAGAATACATGATAATGTCTTTGGATACAAACACATAATACTCCAGAAAAATATATTTGTCAATACTGTCTTGAAAGGCAAACATTCCACCAGAACACAAGCATGAATTTGGAATAGGTTTTGTTCATGTCCCTCAGTGACTGAAAGTGTTCATTAGTAAGGTAATTAGCAGAGATTATGGATGTAGTCAGGCAGCAAAGTGTATCCAACTGGTATAGGCAACCCATGATTCAATAATAACCTTGTACACTCACCAGAAGTGCAGAACAGTTCAGCTCAATCAATGTACTAACTGTGACACTCATGTGCACCTGTGTACAGACACACACATATTTTCTAGGCTCCACATTCAGGTTTGGCAATAAGCTGACATTAAAGTACAGAGTTATGAGCATCATATTTATCAAATTAGAATTTCTAAATTTAGCTAAAATTGTCTCAACTAAGAAAGACATATTTGCCCAGAAAGCTACAAGTTTAAAATTTTCAACACTCTGACTCTCTGGGGGATATAAGTATAAATAAGATCAAGAATAATGTTATTTCATGGGACTTATATCAAATGGTCCTAAACCATAAAAATTTTGCACAAAATTATCTTTTACATTGCCCTATTATCAGTTTATTTCAAGTTTGACTGTAATATTTTTTAAAAAGCTGTTCCTATTTTCTTTATAAATATCATAATAATAATAATAATGTGGTCTTTAGGAACAAAGACAATATTGTTTATATCTTTGACTTTCCCAGAATTAGCAGTATGCTTGTACAATATATCTGAAGTATATTTATTGACTAAATACATGAAACATCTCATGATTACTTTCTATCCAAAATTTAGATAAGTAATGTTATATATATATCCAAGACTCTGAGTACAATAACAGCCAGACATTCCAACAGAAACTCTTAACTGGAAAAGAACAGCAAAATTGGACAAAATAAGCTACAGTAGAGCATATTTTCTTCTTTTCTACTTCACATCCTTTTAAATATCAAAATTCCATGGGTAGTCAGTAAAGTTTATGTAGCCTAGATCATTCCCTAAATTAAATTATTTTGGCTTCCCTCATATTCATGGTATCTTTCCCCAAAATGGGATATGTTGTATTCATTCTTTATTTCCTTCTTTCCAGTGTTAAAAATTATCTGTGACTCAGTTAATAATTTGATTACCAAAATCTATTCCCATTTAAAATTAATTATTTTGGTTATCTTCAAAATTAATTAATTGAGTAAATTACAATGGTTTTTACCATATAATAAAGATTAATTTTGACAATCCTCAAATGGAACATGTCTGACCATTTAGAAAAGATACCTGACAAAAATAATTCCCTGATTCAATACATATACAAATATGCAAATGAATTATTCAGTTTAAAGGATCAGACACGAAAGAAAAGAAATTTCTCTAGACAGTTCAAACAAGAAGAAATTTAACACAAGGAATTAGCGTTTACAGAACTGATGCAAGGATTAAGGAAAAAAAGTTGGGAGAAAATACTGCTGGGTTTTAAAACATTACAAAATTGTAGACATTTAAGGATTGGCCACTGATGAACTCAACTGATGACAACACTAAAGAGGAGATTCACCCTTACCTGGTAATAAAATGGCCTTTCTTCCAAATATCATACAAGTGCCTCTTATTGGCAAAATCTAGCATTGAACTCTACTAGCCCAATTTTATTACCATAAATAGTCAAAGGATCAAAAACAAATGTATGGTCTTTTCTCTGAGCAAGCCTGAGAGCATTGTCTAATTCTTTTAATGTAGAAATGTGGTGTTTTTTCTTTTTTTATGGTTGTCACTTCTTTGACACTTCTCATAAAAAGACAGAGTCTATGTTCTCTCCTCCAGCCTATAATCTTGGGGTCCTTGTGTCTGCTCTAAAATAGACTGGCAGATTTGAATGAATGTGGCTTGGATAACTAGGCCATAAAGACCATGGGCATTCCCTTTGGCTCTCTTGGGATACTTGAGAAGGTTCTCTCTCAGAATCCAGCCACAATCCTGAGCCCAGCTTTGAGGCATCCCTGCCAAGTCATAAAACATGCAACTAACAAAGCCTCTAGGTGATGTTCATCTCCACTGTTCTACTGACCCACCTATGTAAAACTTGAGACACCATAAAGCAGAAACAAGACATCCCTGTAGTACTTTTTCTGAATCCCTGACCAGAAAAATTGATGAACATTAAAAAACAGTTGCTTTACAGAATTAAGTTTGGATGGTTTATGACTCAGCAATAGTTACTGGTAAAGTTCATCTTTATTTGGCCCTCTTTTAATTGCTATGACAAAATACCTCAGAAAAACAACTTAAAGAAGGAAAGGTTTACTATTGCTCAAAGTTTCAGAGGTTTTGGTCTGAGGTTGGCTGGGTCCATCACTTTGGATGTGAGGCACTATAGAATATCATGTTGGCAGGAACATGTGGTAGAGGAGGTTGCTCACTTCATGGTGGCAAGAAAACAGAGATGGGGAGGACGAGCTATACCCTCCAAGGGCCTGTCTTCTGTGACCTACTTCCCCTAACTAGGTCCTCCTCCTAGTCATCAATTAAGCTATGACTTCATCGATGGATAATTAGAGTCTTCATGATCCAATCACATCTCAAGGCCTCACCTTTGAATACTGCTACAGTGAGGACCAAGCCCCCAATACATTAGTCTTTAATGGACATGTTATATCCAAACCACAGAAATCCTAACTGCAAATTTGAAGTGGACCCAATGTCCTGACATGGGAAGTTCATGCACAAAGCTATACAATTAGGCTTACAATAATCCATCATAAAAGTAAAGTGTTTGTCTTCCTCCATTTTATTTCTTCTCCAGTTATAGAATCTTAACTCTGGAACCTAAAACTTCACAGAGAACAGATTTAAGTCTTCTTTGCCCATTCTCATATTGTCACCCAAATTATACAGATATAGTGCAATTTGGCTCTTTAACAAGTTACAATATTCACAGATACTGCACAATTTCACCACATTAATTAACTCTCATCCATACACTCCCAAAGGAAAAGAAGGAACAAAAATTCCAATTACAGAATCCATTTGCTGAGAAAACTGAGTTCCCTGTAAGAGGAGCCTATCATATTTTTCTAACCTTTCCCTTGAGTTTGGCAAGTCTGTTATAGCACATTCTTATGACCAAGTTTCTCTTCTGTTACCTCATCTCACTTTTTATCCAGATATTACCTTTGATTTCTATGTCTTTGTTTCTTTTGCTCTGCTATCAAAAGTGACAGTTATTATAAGCTTTTATGTGACATTGTATGTTACCAAGCATCTCTGGGATTATGCCCACTTATTATTCTGCTCTGCCCTCATTACCACCACTTTCTCTGTAAGTTTGAGTGTCCAGTGTATAAAACTATCACTCAGTCCTATTTCAATGACAAATATACTGAAGACATCATTCTTTGATGCAAGGTACTTTCTGATGAAGATAGAAATGCCTTGAACAAGTTGGCATGAATTTTTTATGAAAAACATATGTAAACTTAAAAAAACTGACTTAATTTTAAAACAATAAAAATAGCTTTATAACTTGCCCAGGTTTGACTGGAGAACATAATAGACCTTCTGTATTAGCGAACAATACCTAAGAAGGACTAAACTTGAATTTCCATTTCTTTTCTCCCACTTTACTGAGCAACAAATTTGTGCCAGTTAGTATGCTAGGTAGTTTACATTTTTATTTAACTAGCTCAGGGATTGGGTCATCACTTATCCATGATGTTGGAGAATGATCCAATAGACCAAATCCAGAAACTAATTAACAATCTAAGGGTTTGTTCAAGATAAAGGAGGAGGATTGGTTTTAAGGCAAATAGCTATGGATTGACAGTGCCATATGGATAGGTGTGAGTCTATTACAGAAGAAACTTATTCAGGTCTTTCATGTACTGACTACCTACTACATAATAGAAACTGTGTTAAACCTAGAGATAAATGGTTATGCTATAGTCTCTTCTAACAAAGAGCCAAGATATCATTAAAAAAATAATACTAAGGTCAAATGGAGACATAAAATCAGAAAAGTCTATCCTCAAGTGATAGTAAATAAGTAATAAGTTATACAACTTACATCCATTAATCCGACCAACTAGGTCATGGTTTAGGATAGATCTGTATTCCCCAAGGTAGAATAGCCAATCCAAAGTCAAAATAGGTACTGGTAAAAACAATATGAGTAAATATCAGAAAGCTTTATATTTAATAAAATAAAGATATAAATGAGTACATTCTATATGGTTTCATTATAAGAAGTCCAAGAATAGGCAAAACTAATCTACACTGAGGGAAATCATAGGAGTGGTTACTTCTGCAAAGTATTGACTGGGAAGAAGTGCAAAGGAATTTTCTCAGGTGATGATGTATTTTGTATCTTTTTGATTATTTTTGCATGAAATTGTACACTCAAGATCTTCTCAGTCTTTAAGTATCTGCTTTATGTCTGGCTTTCCAGTCCCTCCATCCTAGGAACATTGCACCACCAAATTCCTTGAAGGTGAGGATAGCAGGGACTATTTGGTGAACCACAGTTCATTTTATTTCTGTCTAGTAGCTGACCTCCTCAAGTTCTGGAGGAGATAATAATTCAGCAATACCATCAAATAAGTCATTTTGTATTATTATTACCATTCTATACTAATGTTTCTATTTTGTCTTATCAAGATGGAAGTTAGTCCACCTCATTCAGAAAAGAAGGTTTAAAACAGATTAATATTTTGCAAACTGAGGAGCTATATGGTTAAAGATAAAATTGAACTTGCTCTTCATATTACACACCTGTGTGAATATCTAGTGGATCAGAATCAGAAACTTCAAAAGTAATAGGAAAAAAATATGAATCTTCCATAAATCTGAGAGAGATAAAATTTGTCTTTTACTCAAAATCTAGAAACACTACAGAATCTGCCTGATTGTTTGATAATCTGAATGCATAAAAATTAAAAACAAAAAATTTACATTATAAAACACTATATGCAAAGTAAAATAACAAATGATAAACTGAGAAATGTTTTCAGCTTATATTCTACAGTTTTAATATCCCTAATATTTAAAGTACTTCTAATAATTGAAAAGAAAATAATCATGTGTGCAATACAAAACTTAGTAATAGAGCTGAAGACCATAGAAAAGAAATTGGGATGACATTAAACATACACATAAAGATTTGCATGTGTATATAATGGTCACTTACAGCTAGGGAAACAGAGGTCTTAAACTACATTAGGTAAGCTTAGTTTTAATTCTAACATTTTCATTCCTCTTCTTAAATGATGTTATATTTCTATTTTTAAATCATTATAGGATAAAGTGAATAAGAAGTTGCATCACTCTCAGTTAGTGCAAGGATTTTCAGTTTGAGGGGTAAAAACAATGTCCAAGAAGTTAAGTTAAATACTACATCTTGACATTGAACTAGAAATACTAATTAAAAATTATCTTATCACATTTTAAAAATACATACTGCCTATTTGTTTACCAAAAAGTCCCAGCAGCAGTGGAAACACAAGAGCAATGAGCATCCCTAACATCTACGTGGTAGTCATCTTTAATTTCAGTTCCTAAGCAAAAGGAGGAAAAGGATAAAACCAGCATAGACTGCACCATTCTGACCTAGTGAGTGAGTGTTGTTTTCCTATACAAGAATACTTGAAGCTAACAAACACAGGGGAATACTAAAAACTCACCATTTTGCAAGGTCTAAAAAACCACTTTTACAAACATTAAAATTAAGAGAGAAGCTGAAATGGTCAATAATCATTAGGCATTGAAGTACAAAAGATGATTTATAAAGTTGAGAAAGTTTAATATGAATCTAATAGAGGTTCTGAATTTAATTGCACATATCAGTAATGTAGATGCTGAGGGAACAAGTAAAATTATGCCTCAAGAAACAAAGTAAAAATATGGGAGATTCTGTACCACAGTTCAATCAATTTTACCAAGTCAATGACATGTGAGACAAAAAAGGAAGGAAAGACTATTCTAGACTAATATTTAAGAAGACAGAGCAAAATAGTGAAGTAGGAACTGGACATGGTAACAAACAACTCTCAGCTATTCTGGAAGTGAAAGTAGGAGGATGGCAGGTCTAGGCCAGCCCTAGCAAAAGTTAGCAAGATATTATCTCAAAGCAAGTTGGGCATAGTGATACAGGCCTATAATCCAGCTATTTGGGAAGTAAAAATAGGAATATCACAGTCCAAGGGTGGTCTATGCAAATGTAAGAGACCCTATCTGAAAAACAAAACTTTAAAGCAAAAAGGACTGAGGGTGTGTCTCAAGTGGTAAAGTGCTTGCCTAGCAAATGAGAGGCCCTGAGTTCAAACCACAGTACTGGGGTTAGGAAAAACTGATACTAAAGTAAGCAACTCTTCATGAGTTGCTTGGAGTTGGTGGGGCAGCAGGGAGTAGGAGGGTGCCAAGAGTCCATTTAGGAAATTATAGCAGCAACATGGAACAGTAAAAGGAGATTTATTGCAAAGAAAACATCATAGAAGAAATCAGCATACCTTGGATTCCTGGAAAAACAAAGAGGGGCAAGGCTACCAGTGTCGGCCACATGGCCAGTGCTCCTGTACTACCCAGTGACCTGCTCTGTAGAGGACCCTGACACACTTTGCTGCTGAGGACCTCTGCAGTACCCATGGCAGCTGCCAACTCCCCACAGCTTTCACAGAGTCCCCTTAGTGTTTATGAAAGTTCATTTTGATTGCTGAATTGATTGGGTTGAGAAACACCTATTAGTAAAGCACAGCTTTAAATGTGTCTGTGAGAGCATTTCCAGAGATGATTATATCATGAGGGCTCTGACTTCATAAATGGTTTAATCCACTGATGGATTAGAATTTTAAATAGACTATGGAGATGTGGTGGAACTGTGAAAGTGGGGCCTGTTTGGAGGAAGTAGGTCACTAAGGGTGTGATTTTGAGGGTCATATCTTAGTGACCCCTTCCTCTTACTGCTCTGATTCTGTCTACTATGATATAAGCTGCTCCTCCCCATTCTCCCTACCATGCCATGATGGACTTGAAATCTCTAAAACCATGAGCAGAGTAAATATTTCTTCCTATAAGTTGTTTATGTCAGGTGTTTTGGTCATAGCAACAAGACATTAACATAGTGCTCATCAGGATAGGCCCCAGTGGCCTGCTCCACAAAGAATGTCTGCATACCAAAAGTCATCTATGCCAAAAGTTCCTCAGACAGAGAGAGAAGCTGCTGTGCACTCCCTCAAAAAGGAGCTACTGTGTGCCTTCTTGGGTCCAAGGCTAATATCATCCCATGCCCTACATATATCCCAGTTCCCAGAGTCACAGCTTTGACAAATTTACCCATGTTCAAGATCTCAGATCCACTTTGAGTCCATCAGCACATGTGCTTGGGACATCTGAGCCACCACCATAGTGACTTAGCCCATGCTCTGTACTCCAGACTCACAATTACTACATGTGTGTCTATACTCCAGACCGTGATCCACAGCTGCCCTACAAACACAAGCACTGTGAACCCCAGAGCCATTGCTGCAACAGGCACAACTGTTCCCTGGAACTCAAGCCATAATAATGCTTCACATGCTTGAGCCCCTGACACCAGTTTCTCAACTGCTCTAAAAATAACCATGCTTCTGTACTATTATGAATGCTGCATCAAGATTACATGTGCCCCAGGCCCTGGAAATTCCACCCACCCCAGATCCTAAAGCCATGAGCCCTCCATGAGCTAGTCCAGCTCCTAGCTCTGTGACCATTTCAAAATGCATGAGGAATGACTGTCATTATCACCACAAACACATTTGTCAGCTGGAATTGACACCAAGAGGGATCTCCTCAACCATCACTCCCTTCATGGAAGAAGTGGTCTTTGCTACCAAAGACCACAAAAGCCCTTTGCTACTGATGACAACCGCAATAATTGGCAACATTGACCTTAGTTGACAGATCAATGCAGAATCTGCCATGGCACCCTCAATATAACTGGATCCCTCACTGCCCACCCAGTCAGCACTTCACATCCACCCATAGGTGAAGATCTTACCCCAACACAAATTATTCATAAATTTAAAAGTAGGAAATATTTATTTGACCCAGGATTTCAGAGATTTCAATGCATGGCCACTTAATCCTGTTGCCAGCCCAGGCAAATAGTTCACAAGACCCCATCTCCAAAATAACCAGAACAAAATGCACTGGTAATTTGAGCCCTTGGAAGTGTGGCTCAAGTAAGTGGTAGGAGCTCTGAGTTCAAACCCTAGTCCCACCAAAATAAATAAATGAATAAATAACAAGAGAAAATTTAGAAAACAGTGATATAAAACAGGTTCTTCACAAACAAAAAAGCTCCATAACACTACCAGTGTATTTCTCAGCAGAAATTTTGAAAGCCAGGAGAGAGTGGGATAATACATTTGAAAAGCTGAAAGAAAAACTATGAACCAAGAATAATTTACCCAGAAAAGCCATCCTTCATAAATGAAGGATACATGAAGGTTTTCCCAGATAAAATTGAGGGACTTCATCAATACAAATAGTTATTATAGCATATTGTTCAAGGAATAATGACAAGAAAAATACCTGTACATATGTAGTACAAATGCATTTTTTCAATTTGTAGTTGTTTGAATTATCAGATGCTGAAACTATGTATGCAGAAGATCAACTTAACCTAATGTTGTTATGTAAATTACTTACTTAGGTCTCCAATATAAAAATTAAAATTAAAATAATAATAGCTACTAAAATGTATTAATGGACACATAAAAAGATGTAAATTGTGACATGAAAAACCTGAAATTGGGGAAGCAGATTATTGTTATGAAACCAAACTTGTTATCAACTTAAAATAGATTCCAATGACCATAAAATATTTTATGTAAGCCTAATTGAAACTATGAAGCAAAAATCAATAGATATTCAATAGAAAGAGAGTCAAAGTGTAACTTTACAGAAAATTAGCAAATCACAAAAGACAAAAATAAAGGAGGAAGGGAAGGAAAGATTTACAAAAGAGCCAGAAAAATATTAACAAAATGATAATAATAAGTCCTTATCTGTCCATAATTACTTTCAGTGAAGAAGATTTCAGTTTAAGAAACAAAAAGCTGGTTCTTTGAAAAAATAAGTAAGATTGACAGACCTCCAGCAAAGCTGACTAAAATGAGGAGAGAAAAAACCCAAATCAGTAAAATCAGAACTGCAAAGGGGAAATAACAAACACCATGGAAATCCAGGAAATCATCACAGACTACTTTGAGAGACTATACTCTAATAAATTGGAAAATCTTGAAGAAATGGACAGATTTCTAAAAACTTACAACCACCCAAAACTGAATCAAGAGGATATTAATCACCTGAATAGATCTATAACACAAAAAGCAATTGAAGCAGCAATCAAGAGTCTCCCAAAAAAGAAAAGTCCAGGACCTGATGGATTCACTGCTGAATTCTACCAGATGTTTAAAGAAGAACTAATACCAACCCTCCTTAAACTGTTCCATGAAATAGAAAGGGAAGGAACACTGCCTAACTCTTTTTATGAAGCCAATAATACTCTCATCCCAAAACCAGTCAAAGACACCTCCAAAAGGGAGAACTACAGGACAATTTCCTTAATGAATATCCATGCAAAAATCCTTCATAAAATAATGGCAAACTGAATCCAACAACACATCAAAAAGATCATATACCATGACCAAGTCAGCTTTCAGGGGTGATTCAACATACACAAATCTATAAATGTAATACAGCACATTAATAGAAGCAAAGACAAAACTCACTTGATCATCTCAATAGATGCAGGAAAAACCTTTGACAAGATCCAACACCACTTCATGATAAAAGCTCTAAGAAAACTAAGAAGAGAAGGAATGTACTTTAACATTGTAAAGGCTATATATGACAAACCAACAGCCAACATCATACTTAATGGGGAGAAACTGAAACCATTCCCCTTAAAATCAAGAACGAGAAAAGGGTGTCCATTATCCCCACTACTATTCAACATAGTCCTGGAATTTCTAGCCCAAGCAATTAGGCAAGAAGAAGAAATAAAAGTAATACAAATAGGTAAAGACACTGTCAAATATCCTTATTTGCAGATGATATGATCTTATACCTTAAAGACCCAAAAAACTCTACCCAAAAACTCTTAGACACCAAAAACAGCTACAGTAAGGTGGCAGGATACAAAATCAACTTACAAAAATCATTAGTTTTTCTATACACCAACAATGAATAAACTGAGAAGGAATATATGGAAAAAATTCCATTCACAATAGCCTCAAAAAAAATCACATACCGAGGAGTAAATTTAACAAAGGATGTGAATGACCTCTACAAGGAGAATTACAAACTTCTGAAGAAAGAGATTAAGGAAGACTACAGAAGATGGAAAGATCTCCCGTGCTCATGGATCAGTAAAATCAACATAGTAAAAAAGGCTACACTACTGAAAGCAATCTACATGTTTAACACAATTCCCATCAAAATCCTAATGACATTCATCACAGAGATTGAAAAATCTACCCTAAAGTTCATTTGGAAACACAAGAGACCATGAATAGCCAAGGCAATACTCAGCAAAAAGAACAATGCTGGAGGTATCACAATACCTGACTTCAAACTATATTACAAAGCAATAGCAAGAAAAACAGCATGGCACTGCCACAAAAACAGACATGAAGACCACTGGAACAGAATAGAGGACCCAGATATGAATCCACACAACTATACCCACCTCATTTTTGACAAAGGTGCCAAAAATATATGATGGAGAAAAGACAGACACTTCAACAAATGTTTCTGGGAAAAATGGTTACCCATCTGCAAAAAACTAAAACTAGATCCATGTTTATCACCCCATACTAGTATCAATTCAAAATTGATTAAGGACCTAAATATCAGACCTGAAACTCTTAAGTTACTACAGGAAGGAGCAAGAAACACTCTGGAATTAATAGGTATAGGCAAGGACTTCCTCAATAGAACCCCAGCAGCTCAGCACCTAAGAGAAAGGATGGACAAATGGAACTTCATAAAATTAAAGAGCTTCTGCACAACAAAAGAAATGGTCTCTAAACTGAAGAGACCACCCACAGTGTGGGAGAAAATATTTGCCAGCTATACATCAAACAAGGGACTGATAACCAGAATATACTGGTAACTTAAGAAACTAAACTCTCCTAAAATCAATGAACCAATTAAGAAATGAGCAACTGAACTAAACACAACTTTTTCAAAAGAGGAAATTCAAATGGCCAAAAAACACATGAAAAAATGCTCAGCATCTCTAGCCATAAAGGAAATCAAATGAAAACCACACTAAGATTCCACCTCACCCCTGTTAGAATAACCATCATCAAAAGCACCACCAACAACAGGTGTTGGTGAAGATGTGGGGAAAAAGGAACTGTGATCCACTGCTGGTGGGAATGCAAGCTAGTGCAACCACTCTGGGAAAAAAATTGGGGGCTTCTTAAAAATCTAAACATAGACCAGCCATATAATCCAGCAATCCCACTCCTGGGCATATACCCAAAAGAATGCAACACAGGTTACTCCAGAGGCACCTGCACACCAATGTTTATTGCAACACTATTCACAATAGGCAAATTATGGAAACAGCCAAGATGCCCCACTATTGATGAATGGATCAAGAAAATGTGGCACTTGTATACAATGGAATTTTATTCAGCCATGAAGAAGAATAAAATCTTATCATTTGGAGGTAAATGGACGGAACTGAAGAACATCATTCTGAATGAGGTTAGCCAGGCTCAGAAGACCAGAAATCATATGTTCTCCCTCATATGAAGATTTTAGATCGAGGGCAAATACAGCAATGTTGTTGGATTTGGATCACATGACAAGGGGAGAGCACATACGGGAGATATGGGAATAGATAGAAAATCCAAAACATGAAAGCGTTTGATGTCCCCACTCCAGAGGAACTAATACAGAAACCTTAAAGAGACAGAGGTTAACATGAGAAGAGGATCAGGAACCAGTGTAAAAATCAGTTAGAGATGAATCAGCATGGGTTGTAACACATTTGTACACGAAAGCAATGCTAGGACTCTCTGTGTATAGATATCCTTAACTCAACTAGCAAAAATGCTTTATCTTCCTTATTATGCTTATGTCTTTTCTTCAAAAAAATTAGTGATAAGGGCAGAACAGGATCTGCCTGGAACAGAAAGGGGAGGGAGGTAAGGGGGGCAGAGGGAGAAATGACTCAAACAATGTATGCACATGTGGATAAATGAACAATTTTTTTAAATGATAACGATAAGTCCTTATCTGTTCATAATTACTTTCAGTGTAAGTAGATTAAATTCTCCATTTAAACGACTTAAAGTAATGAATATATTTAAAAATAATAACCAACTATATGCTGCCTTCAAAATCTTCAGTTCTAAAAATGCAAACAGGCTATAGATGGGAGAAGATGGTCCATGCAAATTGAAACCAAAGAGGAACAGGGGTAGTTACAGTTATATCAGACAAAATTGCCCTTAAGTTGAAAACTATAAAAATGGAGAACATCCTTCTGAGTGAGGTTAGCCTGGCTCAAAAAACCAAAAATCATATGTTCTCCCTCATATGTGGACATTAGATCAAGGGCAAACACAACAAGGGGATTGGACTATGAGCACATGATAAAAGCGAGAGCAAACAAGGGAGGGATGAGGATAGGTAAGACACCTAAAAAACTAGCTAGCATTTGTTGCCCTTAACGCAGAGAAACTAAAGCAGATACCTTAAAGCAACTGAGGCCAATAGGAAAAGGGGAACAGGTACTAGAGAAAAGGTTAGATCAAAAAGAATTAACCTAGAAGGTAACACCCACGCACAGGAAATCAATGTGAGTCAATGCCCTGTATAGCTATCCTTATCTCAACCAGCAAAAACTCTTGTTCCTTCCTATTATTGCTTATACTCTCTCTACAACAAAATTAGAAAAAAGGGCAAAATAGTTTCTGCTGGGTATTGGGGGGGGAGAGGGAGGGGGCGGAGTGGGTGGTAAGGGAGGGGGTGGGGGCAGTGGGGAGAAATGAACCAATCCTTGTATGCACATATGAATAATAAAAGAAAAATGAAAAAAAAAAAAAGAGAAGGTGGGAACTCAGAAAAAAAAAAGAAAACTATAAAAACAAAGAACATCTTTAAGCAATAATAAAATATTGAGCTATTAAAGAAAGTATGAAAATTATAAATATATATATATGCATCCAACATCAGAACATCTAAATATACAAAGCAAATATTAATATAGCTGAAATATTGATACAGCTGAAGGGAGAGGTATACAGCAATATAGAGGACTTCAATATCCCATGGGTAAATCATCCAGACATAAAATCAATAAGGATGCATTGAACTTGAACTATGGACCTATCAGATATATACACATTTCATCCAGCAGCAACAGAATATACATTCTTCTCAAGCACACACAGAACATTTTCCAGGCTGGGTCATACATCACACCACAAAACAAGTCTTAATCAATTTAAGAAGATGTAAATCTCATAAAGTAAATTTTCTGACCACAATGGTATGAAACTAGAAATCAATAAAGGGGGGAATTTTGAAAATTTTACAAATATGTGGAAATCAAACAACATGCTCCTGAAAAAAATCAATGAGTGAAACAAGAAGTGAAAATGGAAATTTAAAAGTATCTTGAGATGAATGAAAATGGAAATGTAACATCAAAAGTTATGGAATGCATCAAAATCAGTTCTAAGAGGGAAGTTAATTTCAACAGACACCTACCTATAGGAAGATGAAAAGACTTAAAATTAGTAGCCTAACAATACACATCCAGGAACCAAAAAAAAGCTTTTAGGACAAACTTACTACTGAATTAGTTGAAGGAAGAAAATAAAGAAGGTTAGAGCAAAAGAAAGTGAAATATAGTCTAGGATGAGAGTCAAAATGATCCATGCAACTAAGATGTTAAAAAGATAAATAAATATAATAACCTTTACTTAGGCTAGGATAAAAAAAAGAAGCTCCAAATAAATAAAATCAGAAACGAAAAAGGAAATATTATAAGTAATACCAAAGAAATATGAGTCATAAACACATGCTGACAGATTGTATAACCTAAAATAAATGGATAAATTCTTAGAAATCTATAACCATTCAAGTATGAATTACAAACAAGTAAAAAATCTGAACAGACAAATAAGTAAGAAGATTAGATCAATAAGGAACCATGTATAATTAAGCATAATCTCTGGGCCAGACAGCTTTAATGATGAATTTTGCCAAATGTTTAAAGAAAAATTAGTACCAATTGTTTAAAAAAAACAAAATGGAAGGAGCACTTCCAAACTCATGTTATGTGGCCAACTTTATCCTAATACCAAAGTCAGACAAAGATACTACAATAAATGAAAATTATAGACCAACATCCTTGCTGAACATAGATGCATAATACTAGCAAACCACATTAAACAGCATATTAAAAGGATCATATGTTTTGATCAAGTGGAATTTATCCCTGGGATACATTCAAAGATGATTCAACATATGAAAATCAATAAATATGAAAAACCATAACATAATGTACATCAAAAAAGCAATCTTTAGCAAGAAGAATAAAACTGAAGGCATAATACTTTTCTGATTTCAAAATATATCACAAATAAATAGTAATAAAAACAGTATTTTAGGAACAGCAAGATCGGCATACAGATTAATGGAACATATTAGAAAACCAAGAAATAAATCCATGCATGTATGGTCAACTTATCCTTGACAAAAGGTACCAAGAATATACATCAGGAAAGGATAATCTTTGTAATAAATAGTATGATTTAAACTGGACTTCCATACACAGAAAATAAATGAAACTGGATCCTTAAATATACCATGCATAAAAATCTACTCAAAATGAATTAAACATTTATACACAAGACTTAAAATTATAAAATATCTAGAAGAAAATATGGAGAAAAAGTTCAATGACACTGAATTTTGGGGGGATAAGACACCAAAAGCACAAACAATAAAAGCACAAATAACCAAGTGGGACCACGGCAAATTAAAAAATTTTTCCACCACTAAGAAAATAATCAACAAAATGAAATGTCAACCCACCGAATGAGAGAAAATATTTGCAAGCCATATATTTAATAAGTGGTTAATATCTCATCTCATATAATTCAGCTGCAAAAACATAACCCAATTAAAATTTTTAAAAGGATCTTTTATTGCATCTTTTATACAATGAAAAACATAAATGGCCAATAGGCATATGAAAAGGTATTCAACATCACTAATCATCAGAAAAATTTTATCAAAATCACAAAATATCACTTCAGGTTTGTTAGAGTAGCTATCATCAAAAAGTCAAAAGATAACGAGTATTGTGAGGATGTGAAAAAACTAAATCCTGTTTACTATTACTGGGAATTTAAATTAGTACACCCACTATACAAACCAGTATAGAGGTTCCTCAAAAATTAAAAATAGAGCTACTGTATGATCCTGCAGTCCCATTTCTAGTTATACATTCAAAGGAAAAAATCATTATCATGAAGTTATATCTGTTTTCCCACGTCTTCTAGCATTACTCATAATAGCCAAGATACGAAAACAGCCTAACTCCATACACAGATAATTTGTGTGTGTATGAACACACACAAGCACACACACACACATTCACACAACAGAACATTATTCAGCCACTAAAAGAAGGAAATCCTGTCACTTGCAACAACATAAGTAAACGAGGACTCTATAGTAGATGAAATAAGTTAGACACATAAAGACATATTTTGCATGCTTTCACATATAGGTAGAATCTTCAAAATGCAAAACTCATAGAGAAAGGTGATTGGTGGGAAATGGAGTAGAGAAAATGGAGCAATGCTGGTCACAAGTATAAAATTATAGTAACATGAGTAAGTTCTGAACACCTAAGTACAGATGATAATTAGAGTTTACAGTAATGCTTTGTTTATTTGAAAATTGCTAAGAAAGTAGATCTTAACTATTCTCTAAAAGTATCAAAATATTATACAAAGTAACTGTGCTATTAGGTTAATTGACTTGATTGTGGCAAACAATTCACAATGTATGTGCAGGTCAAGAAATCATATTATACAACTTGAATATGATCCATCCATTTTTGTTTTCTAGTCATATCTCCAATACAGCTAAAAGAAAAGATAGATTAGATCAAAAAGAATTAACCTAGAAGGTAACACACACTCACAGGAAATCAATGTAAGTCAATGCCCTGTATAGCTATTCTTATCTCAACCAGCAAAACCCCTTGTTCCTTCCTATTATTGCTTATACTCTCTCTACAACAAAATTAGAGATAAGGGGAAAATAGTTTCTGCTGGGTATTGAGGGGGGGAGCGGGAGGGGGTGGAGTGGGTGGTAAGGGAGGGGGTGGGGGCAGGGGGGAGAAATGAACCAAGCCTTGTATGCACATATGAATAATAAAAGAAAAATGAAAAAAAAAGAAATATAGCAAACAGACAGTGAGTATACCTTACTAGAGAAAAACAAGTCTAAAAAGATACTTTTTATACAACTGGAAGTATTTTAAAAGGGATGGATATTCTAAGTTATTAGAGAATCATTGTTAACTTTGTTAGGTATAATGCCTGTTCTTATAAAGTGTTTTAAAAGTGTATGCACACAGAAGTGGGTTCAAATAGCTTGATGTATTTAGTGTCATTGTTCAATAATACCTTTGTCTCGTCGCACCATTTTGAATAAATTAGCTTTTAAAAGTTTAAATTATGTATTTCTAATACTAATTTCTAATATTAGTATACTTTTTATGACTCATTCAGTTATATTGACTCAAATTTATAGTTACTCTTGAGTTAGGATGGTTCATATTTCTGAATAATCGATTTATAGGAAATAGATTTACAACTAGATCTTTTTAAGATGTGGAGCATTATTTTTATACAATATTCTTCTTAAATAATTCGTCTCTAACAACTGATATTTATACATCAATCACTGTATAATGAAAAATCTCTTCACTATTTAAAAAAGGGGCAGTGTGCTTTGCTATATTTAAACAAACAAAAAATTGCCAGTTTTCAGTGGATGGAATTAAAACCCTAGGATAAGTAGAATGGTCCCCAAGGATGGTCAAGTGTGATCCTCTGCAGATGGCTGCACAGGATGACACTTCATGAAACATCCCTTCTCTGCTAAGCTGCACAGCATCTCTGGTATTTCAAACATATTGTTTATCTCATCAAGAGGCACAGGTTCTAAAGGTAAGAACTGAATGAGTGCCATGACTAAGGAAACATAGCAGATGGCCCATCTATGATGGTCTGCCTTCACTTGATGAGAGGCCATGCCAGTCCCAAGCAAACCCATCACCAATTAAAAGAGGTCTTGGCGAAGGGATCTGTACTTCTCTGTTTCACAGAACAAATTTATCCATTTTCCCAGACTCTCTTGCTTCCACTGATACATACAAGTGATTCTGAATTTCACCCAAATTTCTCATTGCAGTCCCAGGCTGTGCTTTATTAAGTCTGTTTCTAGCTTAATTGCAAACAACAGCAACAAAATAAAAACATGTGCTCATGCTTTGTTAAACAACTTCAAGGACATGAATGAAAAAGAGAATTATTTGAACTTCCTTCTTCCACAAAATGGGCTTTGTTATCCACTCTTTCCAAACATATTTGAAGAATTGCAACTTTAGGTGAATCAAAATCATATAAGTTTTCATAAAAATAGAGGCAAAAGTTAGCAAGCATATTTTCTAAATTTAAGACTCCTGATTCTGGTGTTGTTTAAGGAAAACAACAATATGAATTTGAAGAGGATCATCATGATCAAATGTCCAGCACCAAGAACCAGGAGTCTATCTTGAAGAAGCAAGGGTATTTCCTGTTCACAAAAGGATCCTGGGACCAGGTCAGTAATATCACAATAGCTAGTAGATAACCTGAGCTATTTGGAGCAAATTTCGACCTATATGTCAAAGTTGTGGGCCAAAAACTTGCCACATCTAGAGATAAACCTGAAGGAAATAGTAAACCAGAAGTGGCTTCAACATATAAGAGTGGAGAAGTGTGGTATACATGCAAAATTACATCAACCTGGAAAGAATCTCACCAAAGATATTTGGGATCTCCATTGTTTCCAAACATTGGTCTCCTCCACCAAGACAGGGCACTTTTTCTACCACGTCCCAATTTGTTAGATTGTAAACTTCTGGAAGCATAGTCCCTATCTATGTTATCTACCATCCTATTTTTAGTGCCTTAGAATAGTGCTTGAAATCTAGTACTTGCTCAAATACATTTTCTTGAATAAGAATGTCTAGAACATTTGGAAATGAATAATTATTCTTTCAAGGAATAAATGAATGTTGATTAATCTCGTGGGCATGACAAAGTCACAGCACTTTTGTTTTGCTTTGTTTTCCTTTCTTTCTTTGAAAAAAAAAACAAGACTTCTTGATAGAATTTAGGGCATTGAGATTGGGATTAACTCTGCTCTAACTCAGGCACCAAAACCATTTAAATTTGTAAATGAGCACAGATTTCAGAGGAACCAAAAGATTTCATTGTGGTTTTTTCCTTATAAGGGAGTATAAGAGATTTGAGTCATGAATATTAAAATGTTTTATTTAATATTAAGACTTAGATTGTTAAACTTCCTTTCCCTGCTATTTCACAGCAGCTTTTAAAGTGACCCTCCCATCCACACAGGCTTGTGTAGCTGCACCTCATTTTCTGCACACTTCCTGCGTGACCTTGCTAAAACTCAGGTCACTTGCTCTTCTGTTTCACTTCTCTTCATGATACATAATTCATGCCGTTACATAGCAGTAAGCACCCTTCACTTTCTTTTATTTTCAGCCCCATCCAGAGTACGCCTCTTTACCCATAGACTTCATCTATGTGCCCATCCTCCTGCCATACCATATTTTTCCAATGTTGAAACCTTGAATACTTATCTTCTTGCAATTTATCATGTTTTATATGCTCCTTTCTTTGTTTTTGACAGTATTCAATTCTTGTGTCAAACTTTAGTTTAAATGCCACCTTTCCTGGTAAGATTTTCTTGATTCATTCAGACAGTATTAATCATACCTTCTGTTGCCCACACGCCTAATACTGAGTGTAAGAGATGAGTGAAAGCTTTGGAGTTAGAAAGATCTCATTTCCATTTCTAGTTCCTCTGCTATGACCTTGAAAAAAACACTTGAAGTCTCTGGGACTTGTTTATAAAATGGGTATAAAGTCAACGTATCAAGATTTATGAAAAGATTAACTATGATTATACGTTTTAATTTAGTATCATTAAGATGAAAAACATCCAATCCAATGATTGGGAGAGATTCAATATGCAAATAAAGATTAATGTTACAGTCTTGGAGGCCAAATATAAGGAAGTCAGGAAGAGAGGAGAAGGGAAGGGGGAAAGGAAGCGGGAGACAGAGGAGAAGAAGAGAGTGCTGTGGATCTCTAGAGCTAGGGCATTATCCAAACTGGTTCTCAGCAGTGAGTTTTAACTGGTGAGCTTAAAGCAAGCAGGCTCAAGTTCTAGGAGGTCACTCTGTGACAGAGAGGTAGTCATCTAGCATATCTGTACAATCCAGTGAGGGTCAGCAGTTTCAATTAAGTTGACTGTATGTGGCTGGCTCATAGGTATGTGATCACTAGGAGGAATTTATGTAAAGCAGGTATCTGGTCCATCACACTGAGGAAATGAGAGGAGATATAGAGCTGGAAAACTCTGTGAAGGATGACTGAACCCCTGATATGAGAAAGTAAAACTAATACTTAACATGAATGCCAAGACAATTTAAAAATTATAAAACTTCACTAAGAAATAGTTTCAGTTTAGGATAGTTTTTACATAGTAAAAACTCAAAGGGAGGCATTTACCATTTTGTTTAATATTGTATTACTCTCTTCATTTATCATAATTGGATTGATAGGATAAATAACAAATACACTAGATTTTAAGTCATTAAAGCAAGTCTGTAATTTAATATTTTTGTCCATAGTTCCTAATATAGTGCCTGACTCATGTGCCTATAGCATTTATTCCCAACTTTTATCATATCCTGAAGGCCTTACCTTAATGCATCCACACCTGTTTTCCAGCTTTGCTTCTCATGCCTTACTAATAACCTTCTATGTTCCAGTCACATGAAATTATCTCTTTCTACTACCTATTTTACAGTCCATTCGCTATTAATATTTGAATTGATGTACTGTGACTACACTTACTTTGGTCTGTTCAACCACTTCCATTACTCTTCCTTACTTCTTCCCTCCCACCCCCCAATTTTCAACAGCTTTCAATATATATCCTTATATCCTTTACCTTCACAGATGTTATGTTTTACAATATTGTTGATGCTTTTGTCATTCTCTTTTCCTTTCCCTCTTTCCCCAACTTTCATAGAATAGTAACACTATTAAAAATATGTTCTACATATGAGTTTATATGTGATCATGCTTGGTTTTGTGTATATGTTCATCATTATCTAACCAATGTACAATATAAGCATATTTGGAATTGTCACTATGAATCTCCCTGTACAACAAATATATCCTAATTTTAAAAATAAAATAAAAAGACTTTATAATCTCACTTTTTAAAATGAATAAAGTTATTTACTACCAAAAAATTATCTATTTGGACTGCCAGTTTCAACTCCAACATGCAAAGAGCTTAGTAGTCATCACTCCTATTCTTACAATAGGTAAAACTTAGATAAATTGAAAATTAATGACATTTTTCTTGTTACCATGAGAGAAATGCAAGTCTGAAATGTAGAGAAATAAGTGTATTCAGAAGAGCACAGCAAAGACCTTCTTATCTGGAGCAGAAATTCAAGGGAGGCATGACAGAGAGGAACACGTAAATGATAATTTTGATATATGATTAGAAGCTGAGAGTGGACCAGCATGAAAAACTTCTGTAGGTTGTAGTCCTGAACTCTTAAGTTGATACAAGAAAGAGTAGGAAATACTCTGGAGTTAGTAGGTATAGGTAAGAACTTTCTCAATGAAACCCCAGCAGCACAGCAACTAAGAGATAGCATAGATAAATGGGACCTCATAAAACTAAAAAGCTTCTGTTCATCAAAAGAAATGGTCTCTAAACTGAAGAGAACACCCACAGAGTGGGAGAAAATATTTGCCAGCCATACATCAGACAAAGGACTGATAACCAGAATATACAGGGAACTTAAAAAACTAAATTCTCCCAAAACTAATGAACCAATAAAGAAATGGGCAGGTGAACTAAACAGAACTTTCTCAAAAGAAGAAATTCAAATGGCCAGAAAACACATGAAAAAATGCTCACCATCTCTAGCAATAAAGGAAATGCAAATTAAAACCACACTAAGATTCCACCTCACCCCTGTTAGAATAGCCATCATCAGCAACACCACCAACAACAGGTGTTGGCGAGGATGTGGGGAAAAAGGAACCCTCTTACACTGTTGGTGGGAATGTAGACTAGTACAACCACTCTGGAAAAAAATTTGGAGGCTACTTAAAAAGCTGGACATCGATCTACCATTTGATCCAGCAATACCACTCTTGGGGATATACCCAAAAGACTGTTACTCCAGAGGCACCTGCACATCCATGTTTATTGCGGCACTATTCACAATAGCCAAGTTATGGAAACAGCCAAGATGCCCCAGCACTGACGAATGGATTAAGAAAATGTGGTATCTATACACAATGGAATTTTATGCAGCCATGAAGAAGAACGAAATGTTATCATTCGCTGGTAAATGGATGGAATTGGAGAACATCATTTTGAGTGAGGTTAGCCTGGCTCAAAAGACCAAAAATCGTATGTTCTCCCTCATATGTGGACATTAGATCAAGGGCAAACACAACAAGGGGATTGGACTATGAGCACATGATAAAAGCGAGAGCACACAAGGGAGGGGTGAGGATAGGTAAGACACCTAAAAAACTAGCTAGCATTTGTTGCCCTTAATGCAGAGAAACTAAAGCAGACACCTTAAAGCAACTGAGGCCAATAGGAAAAGGAGACCAGGAACTAGAGAAAAGGTTAGATTAAAAAGAATTAACCTAGAAGGTAACACCCACGCACAGGAAATCAATGTGAGTCAATGCCCTGTATAGCTATCCTTATCTCAACCAGCAAAACCCCTTGTTCCTTCCTATTATTGCTTATACTCTCTCTACAACAAAATTAGAGATAAGGGCAAAATAGTTTCTGCTGGGTATTGAGGGGGGGAGCGGGAGGGGGTGGAGTGGGTGGTAAGGGAGGGGGTGGGGGCAGGGGAGAGAAATAAACCAAGCCTTGTATGCACATATGAATAATAAAAGAAAAATGAAAAAAAAATTGTGGGACATATTTTCACCAGTTTTTCCACTAGGAAACACACTAGGCACTCATAGTAAAGATCAGAGAAAGCCTCTAACAGCTCTAGCAGGGGAAGGAAAGAGTAATAGTGAAATTACACCAGTGAAAGTAGTGAAACATGCAGATTTCTCCATAATGAAGGCCTTTGCTCCAGGGAAGTGCATTCTTCTCACTGGAGTCTCCTCTAGCCTTCCTGTCTCTTCCAGCAGATAGATACAGAGGCTACAAGGGTCCAGGCTTCAAGGAAATAGATGGGAGATAAGCAGGGTTGGGGGTAGCTATATCAATGGAAAATCACTTGTAAAAGTCACAGTCCCAAGATACAGGCTGTAAACCACAGTCACACCAACAGGGATATCAGGGCTCCAGCACAGTAACAGTTGGTTACATGTGAAAAAAGCAGCAAGACACAGACTCTCCAAGAAGAAACAATTAGGAAAGCCAGTAATAAAAATAGATGCTATAGGTCCCCAAAGTCTCTAGCACTTTCAGCTACAATAAGCATTAAAAAACAGCCCAATCTCCTAGCAATATTGCCATAAATCCTATTTACCTCAGATACAATTACCTGATAAAAATATACCCTTCAGCGACAGAATATTACAAGACATGCAAAAGAAAACACAGTCTAAAGAGAAAAAAAGCAATCCTCATAGCCAGATATAAATATGCCAGAAATTTTGAGATAATCAGAAAGAGAATTTAAAGTAGGTACGATTAGTATGTTAAAGATTTCACTAGAAAAAGTAGACATGAGGAACAGGGTGTGGTTCAAGTGGTAGAGCACCACTTAAAAAGCTAGACATTGATCTACCATTTGATCCAGCAATACCACTCTTGGGGATATACCCAAAAGACTGTGACACAGGTTACTCCAGAGGCACCTGCACACTCATGTTTATTGCAGCACTATTCACAATAGCCAAGTTATGGAAACAGCCAAGATGCCCCACCACTGACGAATGGATTAAGAAAATGTGGTATCTATACACAATGGAATTTTATTCAGCCATGAAGAAGAACAAAATGTTATCATTCGCTGGTAAATGGATGGAATTGGAGAACATCATTCTGAGTGAGGTTAGCCTGGCCCAAAAGACCAAAAATCGTATGTTCTCCCTCATATGTGGACATTAGATCAAGGGCAGACACAACAAGGGGATTGGACTTTGAGCACATGATAAAAGCGAGAGCACACAAGGGAGGGGTGAGGATAGGTAAGACACCTAAAAAATTAGCTAGCATTTGTTGCCCTTAACTCAGAGAAACTAAAGCAGATACCTTAAAAGCAACTGAGGCCAATAGGAAAAGGGAACCAGGAACTAGAGAAAAGGTGAGATCAAAAAGAATTAACCTAGAAGGTAACACGCACGCACAGGAAATTAATGAGTCAACTCCCTGTTGACTCCTTATCTCAACCAGCAAAAACCCTTTTTCCTTCCTATTATGGCTTATACTCTCTCTACAACAAAATTAGAGATAAGGGCAAAATAGTTTCTGCTGGGTATTGAGGGGATGGGGGGGGAGAGGGAGGGGGCGGAGTGGGTGGTAAGGGAGGGGGTGGGGGCAGTGGGGAGAAATGACCCAAGCCTTGTATGCACATATGAATAATAAAAAAAATTAAAATTCATCTTTAAAGTACACCAAATTAAGTATGAATCACGTGTAAATAATTAAATGTGCAAATATTTTCAAAAAAAAAAAGTGGTAGAGCACCTACTTAACAAGCTAGAGGTCCTGAGTTCAAAACCCAAGAAAAAGTAAATATGCAAGAAATATGGCATGCAGAAAAATAGAAATGCAAAAATATGTAAGTAGAAAGATAGAAACTCCAAGAAGGAATAAAAATGAAATTCTAGGTATCAAAAGTATTAAACAGAAATAAAAATGTATTCGATGGAATTATCAAAGTATTTGACCAACCTGAAGAAATCTAGATAAGTCATTAGAAATTTTAAGCTAAAATGCAAAAATAATAATATGTTGTTAAAAAAAACATAGAATATCTAAAAACTGTTGGACAATTTCAAAATGTATAATATACACACAAATGAAATCAGTGAGAAAAAAGAGAATGGAGGTTTTCTTTTTATTATATTATCATATTATTGTTGTACAAGGGGTTCATTGTGACATTTACAAAAGTTCTTACACTATATCATAGTTGAATTCACCCTTCCATTATTCTCCTTTATGTCCCCACCCCCCATTCCTGGAATAGTTTCAGCAGGTCACATTTTTTCCATTTTCATGTATGAGTACATAATATTTCTACTACATTCACCCTCCTACACACTTTTCTTATATCCCATCCCCCACTGGTAGCAACCATCAAATATCCCAAGAACTTTCTAAAATTGATGACAGACACAAAACTACAGGTCCAGGAAACTCATGGGACACAAACCCAAGTAATTCAAAACAAAAATCTAAACATATAATGTATTAAAAGTAAAAAATAAAAGCAAGGACAATGAAAAAAATATTGAAAGATGCCAGAGGATAGGTAAATAACTATATCAAGACAAGTATGGTTGATAGTAGACTTCTAATCAGAAACCACACAATCAAGAAGAAAGTGGAATGAAATATTTAAAGTTGGGTTAAATATTTTCAATATTGAAAGAAGAAAATGACCAACCAAGAACTTTACATCTGGTAAAATAATTCTTGACAAGTAAAGAAGAAAAAATCTCAGGGATTCTTCAACAGACCTCCCCTGTAATCCTATAAGAAACTTTTCTGAGAGAAAAAAAATAAAAACTATACAGGTCATAAACTCAAATCTACCTAAAAAAGAAGACTAGCAGAGGAAGAATAAATTAATGAATAAGTAATTTTACTTTTCTCACTCTTAATTGGTCTAAATAATAGCTGCTTATAAATTCATAATATTGACAGTGTTTTAGATGACTATAGCATATGGATAAGTGAAATAATGACAACAAATTCACCAGGGCCTAACCAAGGAGTTAGGAAGCATTTTTATAAGATATCCACCTATACTGCATATGAAGCAGAACAGTATTTTTTAAAGGAGGAGTTAGATTTTTTTAATGTGTATTATAAACTCTAGAGCAAAAAATAAAATTTGAAAGGAAATATAATTGATACATTGAGAAGAAATAGAAGGGAATTATAAAACATGCAGAATTAAAATCAGAGAAAACAAAAAGAAGGGGGAAAGTAACAAGAATAATAAGTAAAGGACAGAGGAAAACATTAGATATTAATTAAACTATATCATTTTCATTTTAAATGTGAAAAAGACTTGACATCATAATGTTTATAAGAAACCCACATGAAACATAGATACAAATGATAAAGAAAGATATATCATTCTAATATTAATAAAAATGCCAAATTATTGTATATTAATTTCCAACAAAGCTATTTCCATAAAAAGGAAGATTATGTGGAATAAAGACATACATTATGATAAAGGGATCAATTATCTATGGTGCTGTAACAATTGTACACATTTAACATTGTACATGTCTAACAAGAAAACACCAAAACATGAGGCAAAAAATGATAGAATTTCAAGAAGAAATAGAGAAATGCTCTTTTACAGCCAGAGACTTCAACATACCTCTGCCAGTAATAGACAGATCAAACAGACAGAGTACATCAGCAAGGATATAGTTGACCTAAACAACACTATCAATCAACTTGCTCTATTGACATTTATAGAATATTCTCTCTACTAACAGCAGAATACACATTCTTCTCCAGCTCATATTCATCAATATATTCTGTACCATAAAACATACCTTAACAAAGACTGAAAATAGAAACCACAAAATTTTGATCACAGAGCAAAATGTAATTAATCAATAATAGAAAGACAGTTTGAAAATACCCAAATATTTGGAAATTAAGTAACAGACTTCTAAATAAAATGTAAGTCAAAGAATAAGCATCAAGAAAAGAATTTAAACATTTTGAAAAATGTTTAAATGTTTTAAAATGAAAATACAACTTACCAAACTACAAACTTACCAAAATATAGTTTGCTAGACTTACCATATATGTGGGATTTAGCAAAAAAAGTGCTTAAGCACAAACTTAGGCCATTAATTACACTACTCAGAAGAGAAGAAAAGTAAAAATAAGGAATGTAATCTTCCTCCTTAGGAAACAAGAGAAAGACATTTAACTACAAAGTAAGCAGAAGAAAAGACACAATAAATATTGGAGCAAAAATCAATGAAATTCTAAACAGTAAAACAGAGATAAAAGTCACTGAAACCAAAATCTGGTTCTTTGAAAAGTTTGGTAAAATTTTAAACCAAGATACAACAGAGAAGATATAAATTAAAAACATCAGAAAGAAAAAGAGGGTTTATCATCATTAATGCCATGAATATTAAAAGTATAATGAAGAAATACCATAAACAACTCCATGCTCACAGATTGGACAACTTGTATGAAATTGAACAATTCTTTGAACAATAGAAACTATTAAAACTGAAACAAGAGAAATAGATAACTTGAAATTTTCTACATCTGTTTTTTTAAATTGTATCAATAACTAATAAGTTTCTAAAAAGAAAAGCACTAAGCCCAAATGGTTTTATTGGTAAGTTTTGCCAAATATTTGAGGAAGAAATAAAACCAATTCTCCATAATCTCTTCCAAAGAATAAAAGCATAAGGAAATCTTCCTAATTTATATAAAACCAACATTGCTGCAATAACAAAACCAGATTTAAAAAATACAAGACCCATATCTCATATAAACTAGATACAAAATTCTTAACAAAATATTCACAAATCAAATCTAACAATGTATAAAAGTACTAGACATCTGACCAAGTAGAATTTATTCCAGATATGCAAAGAAAATTGAACACTGAAAAAAAATCAGTGGAATCTATCACATAAACAGACTGAAAAAAAGTATGATAGTATCAGTTGGCATCAAAAAAATTGACAAAAATCTGAAATATTTATAAATCTGTGTATTTACACTGATTAGTTTATGCACATGTATTTCCTTTGTCAGCTAGAAGGCCTGGAATCAATACCATCCTTGTACCAAGAAACACATCTATAGGCAGTCCTTGATTTCCAAAACCATTGTCCAATAAAAGGAAGCAGGTAAAACTGTTGGAGAAATGGCTAATTCCAAGATTTAGGCAGGGAATATACAACATAAACCTGGATAACCCAGTACTCCAAGAATGTGAGTATGCAAAAATCAACCTCCCAAAATGAGGAAAAAGTCAAAGGAACACAGGACCCAACAAAAGAACTCCTACTGGCCAAGACTGGAAAATAAAGTAGTATTACATCATAACTCACAGTATAAAGTAAGTATCCATGTGTCCATACTGGTATATATAAGTGCTTGAATAAATATATAGGGGTAATAGACAGAAGAGTTCAAAGTATTTTATGTAACTATTTCACCCTCAGGCTGAGTGCAACTCTTCACTCCTTGGGTAGAACTGTGCTCAATATTGACTTTCTTACAGAGAACAGTATGAAGTGTGTGTGGTGGAGGGTAACTTTACAGTGGAAAAACTTAACACAACCCTCAGCCAAGTGGTCACAGTTAATATCAATAGGGATTGTCATCTTGGTAATAGGCACCTTTGATAAGAAGTGATGAAAATGACATACTAGCTCTAGGATCTTCTCAAAAACTCATCACCCCAGACTATCAGAGAAAACATCAGGCAAACTCCAACTGAGGGAAATTGTTAAAATATCTAACCAATATTCCTCAAATAGTTTAAGGTCATTAAAAACAAGGAAATCTCAAACACGGTCATAGCCAAAAGGAGCCTAAGGAGACATTATAACTAAATATAATAAGAGTATCCTAGATTGAACTATAAATCAGGAAAGAAGATGTTAGGAAAAATTATGGAAATCAAATTAAAGGATTGACTTTAGTTAAAAATAGCATGTTAACATTGATTCATTAATTGTGATAATCATATCATACTAGTATATTGTTTTCATAAAGGATTCTGCATATGAAATATACATGAGAATTAGCTGTACTATATTCACAATTTCTCTGTAAATCTAAAAGTATTCTAAAAAAAAAGCATACTTTCGTCACTCTTTTCCTAACATACCATGTTCTTCTCATCTCTTTTCATTGTATTTTCTTAGCCAGACATGACTCACCTCCTCCACTTGACAAAATCTGAGACATCACTTCTTTTGTTTTGTTTTTTTCATTTATTCATTTGTGCATACAAAGTTTGGGTCATTTCTTCCCCCTATCCCCCCTCTCCTGCCCTACCCCCTTACTTCCAGGCAGAAATTGTTTTGCCCTTATCTCTAATTTTGTTGAAGAGAGAGTATAAACAATAATAAGAAGGACAAAGGGTTTTTGCTAGTTGAGATAAGGATAGCTATACAGGGAGATTCCTTGCATTGCTTTCATGTACATATGTGTTACATTCTAAGTAGATTCTTCTCCAACTGACCTTTTCTCTAGTTCCTGGTCCCCTTCTCCTACTGGCTTCTGTCACTTTAAAGTTTCTGCATTAGTTCCTTTGCATTGAGGACATCAAATACTATCATGTTTTTTGGGTGTCTTACCTATCCTCATACCTCCCTTGTGTGCTCTCGCTTTATCATGTGACCAAAGTCCAATCCCCTTGCTGTATTTGCCCTTGACCTAAAGTCCACATATGAGGGAAAACATTTGATTATTGGTCTTCTGAGCCTGGCTAACCTCGCTCAGAATGATGTTCTCCAGTTCCATCCATTTACTTGAGAATGATAAGATTTCATTCTTGTTCGTGGCTGCGTAGAATTCCACTGTGTATAAATACCACATTTTCTTAATCCATTCGTCGGTAGTGGGGCATCTTGGCTATTTCCATAACTTGGCTATTGTGAATAGTGCTGCAATAAACATGGGTGTGCAAGTGCCTCCGGATTAGCCTGTGTCACATTCCTTTGGGTATATCCTCAGGAGTGGGATTGCTGGATCACAGAGACATTAATTCTATACAGTCATCTTCAACCTCCCAGACAAGGCTCTTGTTTTTCCTTCTCCTGATGACACAGTGATTATCTCACAACAATGTAATCATGGACTTGCCTCTTTCCTTGGTAGGCTGAGTTCTCTGTGGCCTCTACCATATCTTATTACTCTATGACTACTCCAGCAAAATGTTGAACACAATGGAGGTATGGAACTGATGTTTATTGACTAAATGAAAGTTCAGTCTAGTAATAATTGGGACTATTTAAAGCAAATTCACATACTTTATTCCATACATTCATCCCATCAACCTGTGCACTGACAAATATCTTTTTTTTTTTTTACCTTTTAAGATAAATAAGTTGAATTAAAAAGTTTTCCTAGCTTACACATCCAATAAGTGCTGGGAAGAGGCATTTAATTCAGTTCTTATTTCTGCATCTGCTTTCCTTTCTCACATATATAGAGCTGAGGATCTTCACCTGAGGTAAAATTCTGACTCCATCTATTGCTGTACCTCTAATCTTGGACAAGTCTCTAAATCCAGAAATTCCTCATATATTGTCAGGGCCACTAATGATGTCATGGTTACTTTACAGAGTTTTTGGAGAATTAATGATAAAGTGCTTACAAAGAAAGCAACAATTGGTAAGAGCTCAATAAATTTTAAACACTTTTATATTAGTAATAGTATAACTATTTTTCCTATCAACAAATCAGCTACCCCAAATAAATTTTTAAAATGTGAGGGCCACAGTGTATTTACTTTATTTGGGACAACACATAGATTTTTTTGTTGTTGAATTATCCTCCCCTTTAAAATATAAGCCAATGGCAAGAAACCAATCATCTATTTGAGATTGACATTTGAGCTGCATGACCTCTAAGTTCCTTTCCACACATACTATTCCATATTCCTGTGTTCTTTATTTTCCTTGCAGTTCCCCTAGTATTACAGCATATAGATCAGAGTTTCAATAATGGTTGGCTGACTGAAGCTTTCAAACTCCCTACACAATCACTTTCTTGTTGCCAACTTTTATTCAGTTTGTGATTTATGGGCATATGGAGTGTTTTGCATCCCAGAGTTTCCTCTTTTGAGTCATGATTTGCAAATGGATATAATAACCCATAAACTGATATCAGCATCAAAACCACGCCATCCAACTTGAATAACAAATGGCCTTCAAGGGAAAAGACACTAGCCCATCAGGAAAGGCACAAACAATAATCAAGGGAGTGTGAAACAACAGCCTGCATAAAGTTAGGGTTTCATAGTTCACTTCATGCTTTCTCTGCATTCTAACATAATGTGTGTGATGAGGGCACAATGCAATTGGACTCTCATTCTCCCTTGGCAAGGCAGCCTTGCAACAATAGACTAAACCTCAGCACTGCCAACACCTAATAGGCATTCCAGTCTGCCTCATTCCAGATTTGTGGCTTGTCTCCACAAAGTAATAGTGATTCTCTTGTCTATACCAATTGTAAGCTGCAGATGGGGAGCCTAATGCTATAATGTCGGACCAAATTCTCCACAGATGAACTGGAAAATTTCCTCACTCATTCATAAATATGCCAGCCAGCTGTCAGATCTCCAGGACTCCTTCACTTGCCCAGATCACCAATGAACAGACGGTGCTCACCAGAATGATTAGGCTATGTTTTCAGTTCAAACCCTTTTCTCCTAGCTAATGATTTACTCTATTTTTCTTTCTTCAAAGACTAGAGAATGAGAATTCTTCAAGAAGGCAGCTGAGAAAACTGGTGAAATGACCTTGGGATTAGAGGTTTTAAAAACTCTATCTTTATGAGCTGTTCATTGGCCATAACCCCATTCCATGCTAATCATTCTTCTAGGGAGCCCAGTAGAGGACACTCTTTAATGCCAATAAAGATGGGAAATTGGGTAGCAGATGCCCTCTCACAATCAATTTGACTGTCACCTCCAATAAAGGATACAACATAATTTTAGGGGATTCCCAATCAAGACACAAATATTTAAATAGAACAAGAAACAAATGATAAATAGACTACAAAGGACAGAAGAGGCAATTTCATTTATATTTATAAAATATAAATGTCTCAAAAAGGTCTTTTTTTCCTTTACATACATGAATGAATAAGGAAAATTTAGAAAGTGACTTATTTTTGAGGGAATTGTTGTTTTATACAGTTTGTTTGTTCTTCTGATAGCATTTGATCTCAGTAAAGTTGATTCAAAACATCTGACAGTATCCATCCACAGGTTCTTCCTCTATGAAGTAGAGATTTCACAAAGTCCAGGAGTTCTTTTAGATGTTTTTCTCAGGGCTCTTTGTCACCAGTCACTAGCCTCACAGATTCACTTGCAGATAAAATTCTGACAGGCATGAACTTTGTTCATGCTTGGAGCTAGGTCCAAAAATTGGCTCTGTAATTTACAGAGTACAGGACATTTTGAAGTTTATTTTAATTTTTCACAGCTAGCTAGTGTAGCCTCCAGAGTCAGAATGCTTCCTACCTCTTCCACCCCATCTAATTTCACTCTTTATAACTCTGTCATCTTGTCATGAACTCTGGCTTACTTTCACTTCCATGTCAAGGACTTTGCCCTGTCTAGGCCTTCTTATGTTTTGCCTTCTCCACCTGAATCACCTTACTTCCTGCTCTTTTCATGGCTTGCTTCTCTTCCTTCAGGTTTCATCCCAAATTGCACTTCCTCAAAGATGTCTTCCAGACAACTTTATAAAATGGGTCCTCCTTTCTCTTGTCATGGTGGCTTTTTGCTTTCTCTTAGCTCTTTTCACAATTTGCATTTATGTATATCTGTTTCTTATTATCCTTTGGCTTCAGGTAGGTAGACTTTGCATCTGCTTAGAGGTCCCTTTCTTCACAACTCTGTAATTTTAACTAACTAATATTTATCATTCCTGACACTTCCCAGACTTCTTACACTAGGTCAAATTGCCTTTGTCTATATTTCCTTACAATCCTGTGCTTTTCTTGTGGACTCTTCAAAAACAATTACTTAGCCATTGTCCAATTCTATCTTGTGCTATGTTCACGCTGTTCAATACAATGACTGGTACTAGAAGATGTTCAATAAATGTTAGTTTTTATCTATTGATATGTTACTACTAATTATAAAACCTATGAGCCCCTTAATTTTCCTCTAGAGTCTTCATGTTGATGCCTCCTTTACTTGAGAACTAAGTACATACACAGTTTCTTCATATTCTCTTTCTTTACTCCACAATTCTTTTCTACGTCAGAAAAATTGTCTAAAAACTTATAATTACTATTCAGACACATGTCTAGGATATTAAATTTAAAGAATGTATTAAAAGAGAACAAAGCATAATGTGCAGAATATGAAATGAAAATGCCCACCTGATTTGCTTTTGAGGTTTTTGGTAGGTAAGCAATTACACATATAAGCACATATATAGTAAACAAGATTTAAATGGTTTGTGGGCAGATTGTGATTAATCATCTATAATTAATTTTACGTTTTACAGTTATAAGTTGCTTTCTTTAGCATTTATATTTTCCTCCACTCTGGAATCTCCACTACAGCCTACTTACTACTTTCTGAATCTTCTAGCAATGAGTTTTGTTCACAAACACCAAAACCAAGATGGCTACACTGGTTATCCCTCTCCTGAAAAAGTGCATACTGAAGCAAATTGCTGTCATATAACCAAATTCAAAATCACTTGTCAAATATATAGTACCAAGTGTTTTAAACATGCCAAAAAATAAATTAAAGGGTATGGACATCCAAAGACTACAGGCAAAGTTTTCATTTTTCTGTTGCATTTTGTTGTTTTTTTAAAGTGGCATAAGTGATATTTTTTAAATTTTTGTTATCATATTATTGTTGTACGGAGTGTACATTGTGACATTTACAAAGAGTTTATAATATATCTTAGTCAAATTCACCCCCTCCATCATTATCTTTTATCATTCCTCTCCTCCCCCTTCTTAGAACAGCATAAACAGGTCTCAGTTTTTCATTTTTATATGGCACACATATGATTACTGTACTGGAAGGCTTCCCATGTTCAGAGTCACTCTCATTCTAAAACTCTGAGGTTTGGCTACATAATAAAGACATAATCTTTAGACCATTTTATTATAGTTAATAATAATAAGTATTGTCTTTCACATTACACAATTAGAGTTTTCTCCCCTCAAAAAATTACTTTTCTATTTAGTCCCAATCAAAATTTTAGTACCTAAATTTGGGGAAACAATATGGAAATCAATCACAGAAATGCCATTCAGAAGACAATAGCAATCTTATAATAGCAAAAAGTTAATTATCTGAACACTTGCAGAATTGTCAGATGTCACAATAGTAGACCAAATTTATTGAAATGAAA
Organism: Castor canadensis; assembly: GCF_047511655.1. NCBI lineage: Eukaryota > Metazoa > Chordata > Mammalia > Rodentia > Castoridae > Castor > Castor canadensis. The sequence continues at coordinate 48,599,155 of NC_133398.1, read as the reverse complement.
CCAAGTCTTGAAATATTTAGGCTTTCTCAGAAGCAAAAAAACATTTGGGTTTTAATGAGCTTTTAACATAATATCTCTTTAAGTATTAACAGCATGCAAAATGGCCAAGTAACAACATTCTTAGCTAAACATGAAGGCAGTTTTAAGAGGTTTTCTACAAAGGAAAATGCAGACTGTGCTGATTTGGAACAGTATGGGCATTCATTTCAGATAAAGCAGTGGGCAAATATAGTTCTTTGAAATAAAGCTAATGTTGAAGGTATAAAAAATTAGACAATATTGCAAAGCAAGTTTAATGTTTTCACCCTCTTCTACAACAACAGAAATATACCCAAACACACACAAGGACCACAAAAACACTAGCCCCACACTGCTTTCCCCACTCACTCACCCCACCTCCCATCTCCACTTTTAGTGCCACCCTATCCAACTCCCCAAATTTTCTATAGCTAGCATTACAAACGTTAACCCCCTACTCTCACTGCTTATAGCTATTACCACCAGGGGATCTTCTATATAACACATAAACTACTGGTCAGGTATTACATCTGTGAATTAGTCAATACTAAATTATGTTCAGACCATTCACACTTAGCTAAAACCCTAAGACAGCCACAAAACAAAAATTAAATCAAGGCAAAGAAAACAGGTGACTGAAACCACCAACTAGGTTATCAAGAACATAGTTGCACAGTACCAAGTGGAGTGTTGGGAAGAAGAAAAAGAGACGGAAACCATTCTCACCAAAAAAAAACCTTAATACATGATTCAGAGGGAAATGAAGAATGTGGATACCCAGCTCTGAACTCCAACAAAATAAAGATAAATGACACCAAGGAACCCAATGATGTCCACAAGAACACCCTCAAAAAAAAATTCTGCAAATAATCACTGAGAATTTCATGGAGAACATACTAGACACAGTTAACCAAAACATACAAGAGGCGCTCAAGAAATTTCAAGATACCAAAAATAAAGACTACAAGAAGACACAGAAACAAATAAATGAACTCATAAGAGCCCTAAATAAACACCAAAGTGAAACAGTGAACACTATAAATAGAGAGATAAATGAATTAAAGATGAAAATAGAAAATATTAAAGAAGTGGCCCATAATATGGAAAACCTCAGAAAAAAGAATGAAACAGAAACACAAAACAGTGGAAAGCCACTCCAGCAGACTAAAACAAGCAGAAGATATAATCTCAGAACTTGAAGATAAAATGGAAATTAAAAGAAAAACTGAAGAGCTATTAGTCAAACAACTCCAGACCTGTGAAAGGAATACACAAGAACCCACCAACTCCATCAAAAGACCAAACCTGAGAATCATAGGCATTGAAGAAGGAGAAGAAATCCAAACAAAAGACATTTATAATCTATTCAATAAAATAATAACAGACAATTTCCCAAATCTACAGAAAGTTATGCCCATTCAGGTACAGGAAGCCTTCATGACACCAAACACACTTGACCAAAATAGAACTTCCCCAAGACATATTATCATTAAAACAAGAAGCACAGAAAATAGAGAAAGAATATTGAAGGCCGTAAGAGAGAAAAAAAAAATAACATACAAAGATTAACCCTTCAAAATCAAAGCAGATTTCTAAGTGAAAACCTTAAAAGCAAGAAGGGTACAGAGTGAGGTATTCTGGGCACTGAATGAAAATAACTTCAACCCTAGGATACTCTACCCAGCAAAATTATCATTCAAAATAGATGGATCAATAAAAGTCTTCCATGACAAGCAGAAACTGAAACAATATATGACCACCAAGCCACCACTACAAAAGATTTTCCAAGGAATTCTGCAAACAGTAAATGAAAGCAAACAAAACCATGAGAGGACAGGCAGTACCAAACCACAGAAGAAAAGACAGGAATCAGAGAGTAACAAAGATTCAGCTCCACACAATCAAACCCTTAACAAAAACAACTAAATGGCAGTAATCACCACATACCTACCAATATGAACACTGAATGTTAATGGACTTAACTCCCCCATCAAAAGACACCCTTTAGCAAACTGGATTAAAAAGGAAGATCCAACAATCTGTTGCTTACAGGAGACCCACCTCATTGACAGAAACAAGCACTGGCTTAGGGTGAAAGGCAGGAAGAAGATTTACCAAGCCAAGGGCCACCGAAAACAGGCAGGAGTAGCAATACTTAGACAAAGCAAACTTCAAACTTACATTGATCAAATGAGATAAAGAAGGACACGCCATACTAATAAAATGGGAAATACACCAAAAGTAAATAACAATTATCAACCTACATGCACCCAATATCAGCGCACCCAATTTCATCAAACATACCCTGAATGACCTAAAAGCATATTTAGATTAAAACACAGTGGTATTGGGAGACTATAATACCCCCATATCACCAAGAGATAGGTCATCAAAACAAAAAATCAATAAAGAAATTCTAGAACTAAATCAACCATAGATCAAATGGACCTAGCTAATGTCTACAGAATATGTCATCCAACTTCTGCACAATATACATTGTTCTCAGCAGCCCATGGAATCTTATCCAAAATTGATCATATCTTAGGGCACAAAGCAAGCCTCAGCAAATATAAGAAAACAGAAATAATCCCATGCATTCTATCTGATCACAGTGCATTAAAACTAGAACGCAACAACAAAAACAACAGAAAATATGCAAACAATTGGAAGCTGAATAACACATTGCTCAATGATAAATGGGTCACTGATGAAATAAAAGAGGAAATTAAAAGGTTCCTAGAAGTTAATGAAAATGAAAGCACAACCTACCAGAACCTATGGGACACAGCAAAGGCAGTCCTAAGAGGAAAGCTTATAGCCATGAGTGCATATATTAAAAGTACAGAAAAATCTCAAATCAATGACCTAATGCTACATCTCAAACTCCTAGAAAAATAAGAACAAGCAAAACCCAAAACAAGCAGAAGGAGAGAAATACAATTTCCAGATACTTAAAACCATCCAAAATTGAACCAAGAGGATATTAACCACATGAATAGATCTATAACACAAAATGAAATTGAGCAACAATAAAGATTCTTCCAAAAAAGAAAATTTCAGGATCTGATGTATTCTCTGCTGAATTCTATCAGTCCTTTAAACAAGAACTAAGATCAACTCTCCTTAAACTTTTCCATGAAATAAAAGGTGAAGGGATGGTGCCTAGCTCATTCTAGGAAGCCAGTTTTACACTTATCCCAAAACCAAAGACACCTCCAAAAAGGAGAACTATAGACCAATCTTCTTAATGAACATTGATGTAAAAATCCTCAATAAAATAATGGCAAACAGAATCCAATGACATATCAGAAAGACCATTCACCACGGCAAAGTCAGCTTCACTCCAGGGATGTAGAAGTGGTTCGACGTATGCAAATCTATAAGTGTAATAAAGCATATTAATAGAAGAAAGACAAAAAGCACTTGATCATCTCAATAGATACAGAAAAAAACCTTTAATAAGATCAACACCACTTCATGATAAAAGCTCTAAGAAAACTAGGAATAGAAGGAAAGCCTCAACATTGTAAAGATTATATATGACAAACCTATAGCCAGCATCATACTTAACAGAGAAAAACTGAAACCATTTCCCCTAAAATCAGGAACAAGACAAGGGTGCCCACTATCCCCACTCCTATTCAACATAGTCCTGAATTCCTAGCCAGAGCAATTAGGCAGGAAGAAGAACTTAAAGGAATACAAATAAGTAAAGAAACATCAAAATATCCCTATTTGCAGATGACATGATCCTATATCTTAAAGACCCAAAAAACTCTACCCAAAAACTCCCAGACACAATAAAGAGCTTCAGCAAGGTGGCAGGATACAAAATCAACTTACAAAAATCATTACCTTTTCTATATACCAACAACAAACAAATTGAGAAAGAATATTTGGAATCAATTTCACTTTTAATAGCCTCAAAAAAAATCAAACACCTAGGAGTAAACTTAAAAAAGGATGTGAATGACCTCCACAAGGAAAACTACAAACTCCTGAAGAAAGAGATTGAGGAAGACTACAGAAGGTGGAAAGATCTCCCGTGCTCATTGATTGGTAGAATCAACATAGTAAAAATGGCTATACTTCCAAAAGCAATCTATATGTTTAATGCAATTCCCATCAAAATCCCAATGACATTCATCACAGAGATTGAAAAATCTACCCTAAAGTTCATTTGGAAACACAAGAGACTGTGAATAGCCAAGGCAATACTCAGCAAAGAGAGCAATGCTGGAGGTATCACAGTACCTGACTTGAAACTATAATACAAAGCAATAGCAATAAAAACAGCATGGTACTGGCACAAAAACAAACATGAAGACCAGTGGAACAGAACAGAGGATCAAGATATGAATCCACACAGCTATGCCCACCTTATTTTTGACAAAGGTGCCAAAAACATACAATTGAGAAAAGACAGCCTCTTCAACAAATGTTGCTGGAAAAGTGGTTATACATTTGCAAAAAACTGAAACTAGATCCATGTTTATCACCCTGTACTAGTATCAACTCATATTGGATCAAGGACCTTAATATCAGACCTGAAACTCTGAAGTTAGCACAGGAAACAGCAGGAAATACTCTGGAAGCAATACGTATAGGCAAGGACTTCCTCAATAGAACCCCAGCAGCTCAGCAACTAGGAGAAAGGATGGACAAAAGGGACTACAGAAAATTAAAAAGCTTCTGCACAACAAAAAAAAAATGGTCTCTAAGCTGAAGAGACCACCTACAAAGTAGGAGAAAATATTTGTCAGCTATATATCAGACAAAGGAATGATAACCAGAATATACAAGGGAGCTCAAAAAACTAAATTCCCCCAAAATCAATGAACCAATAAAGAAATGGGCAATTGCACTAAACAGAACTTTTTCAAAAGAAGAAATTCAAATGGCCAAAAAACATATGAAAAATTGCTCACCATCTCTGGCCATAAAGGAAATGCAAATCAAAACCACACTAAGATTCCACCTCACCCCTGTTAGAATAGCCATCATCAAAACCACCACCAACAACAAATTTTGGGGAGGATGTGGGAAAAAGGAATCTTGATCCACTGCTGGGGGGAATGCAAGCTAGTGAAACCACTCTGGAAAACAATATGGAAGCTTCCTTAAAAACTAAACATAGATCTGCCATATGATCCAGCAATCCAACTACTAGGGATATAACCAAAGAAATGTGACTCAGGTTACTCCAGAGGCACCTGCACACCCATGTTTATTGCGTCACTATTCACAATAGCCAAGTTATGGAAACAGTCAAGATGCCCCAATACTGACAAATGGATTAAGAAAATGTGGTATTTATACACAATGGAATTTTATTTAGCCATGAAGAAAAATGAAATCTTATCATTAGCAAGTAAATGGATGGAACTGGAGAACATCATCTTAAGTGAAGTTAGCCAGGCTCAGAAGATCAAAAATCATGTTCTCCCTCATATGCGGACTTTAGATCTAAAACAAATATAGTAATATTATTAGACATGTGTCACATACTAAGGGGAGAACACATACAGGAGGAATAGGGAAAGGTAGGAAACCAAAAACTTGAAAGTGTTTGAATGTGCCCACTGCAGAGGAGCTAATACAGTAACCTTAAAATGACAGAGGTCATTATGGGAAGGTGAGCAGGAAGTAGTGAAGAGGTCTGGGAGAGATGAATCAACTTGGGTTGTAATACACTTGCGCATGGAAGCAATGCTAGGCATCTCTCTGTATAGCTATCCTTATCTCAACTAGCAAAAAATGCTATGTCTTTCTTATTATTGCTTATGTCTACTCTTCAACAAAATCAGAGAAAAGAGCAGAACAGGTTCTGCCTGGAAGTGAAGGGGGTGGAGGGGAGAGGGAAAGGGATGGGGGATGGGGGAGAAATCACCTAAACAATGTATCCACATATGAATAAATGAATAAAGAAAAGTAAAGAAATAAATAAAAGGGAAGACCTCCCCCCCAAAAAATAAAAATAGAGTAATTGGTTTCTCTCTTTTCTCATCCTAAAAAAAAAGACATTGACTGACAAACTGGATTTAAAAGGTAGACTCAAAAATCTATTGTTTACAAGAAACCCACCTTACAGACAGAAACCTTCTTTCACCTTAGAGTGAAAGAAGATTTACTGAGCTAATGTCCTTAGAAAACAGACAGGAGTAACAAAAGTTAGACAAAATAGACTTCGAACCTAAAATAGTCAGAAGAGACAAAGAAGGTCACTTCGTACTAATAAAAGGAACAAAACATCAAGAAGAAATAACAATTGTTAGCTTATATCTGCCCAATAATCAGGCACCCAACTTCACAACATATACTACTAGACTTAAAAACACAGATAGATCCCAACACAGTGGTGGTAGGAGACATCAGTAGTCCTCTCTCACCAATTGATAGGCCATCCAGACAAAAAAATCAACAGAGAAACTCTAGAATTGAATGACACCAAGGAGCTAATGGACCTAACAGATGTCTACAAAGTATTCCATCCTGCAACAGCACATACATTCTTCTCAGCAGCCTATGGAACTTTCTCCAAATAAACCATATTTTAGGTCACAAAGCAAGCCCTAACAAATATAAGAAAATTGAAATGAACCCCTGCATACTGTCTGACCACAACACAATAAAACTAGAACTCAACAAAATAAACAGCAGAAGATACTCAAACAACTGAAGGCTGAGCAACATGCTGCTCTATGATGAGTGGGTCATCAAAAAAATAAGGGAGGAAGTCAAAAAGTTCCTGGAATTTAATAAGAATGAAAGCACAACCTATCAGAACCTATTGGACACAATAAATAAGATAAATAAATAAAATTAATTTTAAATTCATCAGTACTTTGAAGAAAACAGAATAGAAAGGAATTATGAAAACAAAACATGTCCTACTTTTGGCTCTGTTCTTTTTTTTTTCCAATTATTCTTTGGGAACATTTTATAATCAGTCTGGGGTCATAATGATACCAATAGAGGTAACTCAGGTAATAAATTTTTTTATTTATTAATAAATAAAACTGAACAGGAAATATTCATTATGATAATAAGGGAATAACCTCTAACCAGTTCTAAATAATAATCTCCATAGAAAGACACAAACTCATTCAGCACACCAGACACCTAGACTTTTGTATGAAATCTGATTTTTCAAGGTTGAGATTATCTCAATTTTAAACAATACTATGCAACCTAGACAAAGCACATCTGTGACATATGTGAACCGTATTAACTCCCAGATCCTAATCTATGGCCAGGCCCTCAATGTTCAGGAGTTATCAAGGAATCTTGGGTTTGAGACATAATGGAAGTTGAAAGGACTCTCTAGGAAGCTTAACTCAACTCTTCTTTCCCTATACCTTATCTGAAAATATTTACTTTTTATAGAAATTGTTATATCAGTAAGTATCCAATTTATTGTAATAATAATATGTGAGCTCATAAAAATTATTTCATTTTATCAGCAGGTAGAATATTTACCAATTCCCACGTTTCATAGTTGAGAAGATGAAAGATGTCAGAAGCTAAAGAAGAAGAACAACACCCACCCCCAAAACAAAAACAACAATAGCTTGGTTGAGAATAAGTCTCAAAAACTGGAATCTCAGACACACACTCTTTTCATAGTACCGCTGTGGTATGTGATCTAATTAAATCACTAAAATTTCCATGGCTCCTCTCATAAACTATGACAGTGACTTTATTTTACACAAGTCTCCCTCCAATACACTGTCATCACTAACAATATTATTGCTGACAATTTTGAATTTAGACTTTAACCTCATTTGCCTTAGCTTAGCTCAATATATTTAAATTCAATGGCTGACTAGACCTCTCAACTTAGATATCCAACATAATTTTGAAACTCTACAATCCAAAACTAGTTTTGTGGTTTACATCACCTTGATGTCTTCCAAATCTATGCTCTTCTCTTCTTCTTCTCTTTAGGCTTTCTTTATTTTCACCTGCCTCATTGGAAGGAGTTACTATGTGTAAAAGAGCTACTCATCGATGCTAAAGATTTACCTAAAAGTCCAGTTGAACTAGCATTCCACTATCTAAAATCCACCAAGTGACCTAGCTCTAATTTGTTACCACATCTACAGTTCATTCATGATCTGGCCTCATTTACTGTTCTAGCCAAATTATGCTCCAACACTGACCCTTAATCTTCTTTCTACAACTTGGTCATTCTGAACTATCAGTATAGTTGGCTGGGGACATCACTATAAATTTCTCCTATGAGTAAGGCCTGGAGCTACAAGTCAATGCCATCTTAATCACATGAGTGAAAATGAAGTAAGGATGATTTTCAAACAAATGAGTGTTATTGGGAGAAGACAGTGATTTAGCTTTTCTGCTTCAAATATATTTGGATACAGCCTCCATCACCTAACATTTCCCTGAGGATGAGGCTTATTTACTGAATTATAGTCCTGGTTATCAATGCAGACCCAGGTATAAAGTTTTTGCAATAGCAGTGTGTACTTTAGAATACTTATTTTTTCAAATGTGTCATGTTCAATTGTCTCTCAGCCATTTGTAATATTACTTCCTCTTTGTAGGAATTTTATTACTCTTTTGTTTTAATAGTCCATTTGTTTGTCAGGATTTGACTGAAATGTTGTTACTCCTTCAAGGACAACTTTCTTCTCTGTGGTCTTAGTTAGATGTTCCTCATGTAAGCCTCCACAATACTTTCTACTTACATTCATTAGGGATTTTATATGAGGACAGGAAATAACATTTTTTTCCAGAATCCTGACACAGGGCTTAAAGATTCAATGACTTTTTGAAAAACAAAGGAAGAAAAAAAACGTCTAGTTTGTATTTAATAACTATCAGTTCAGATTATCCCATGTAGTACTGTAGTATTCATCTTCTAATGAATGATGTCTACTGCCTCATTCTTCTGCACCAGCCAGTATACCTCATCTCCTCATCTTGTTCAGAAAGCAGAACCAAAATGCTAGGTGGCTCATAAGACCTCTGTCACATGACCTGAGCTGAGAGATTGAAGAGATTAAGATTCCTCTGTCCCACCACACAGCATGAACACACATGGTCCCAACCATGACATCTAGTTGTTTACTTTGACCAAGTTTATTTATTTTAAGTTACACAAGGGTTAAAATTAATTCTAGCAAAGCCCTGAGTTCAAACCCCAGTTCTGAGTGGGGAAGGGCAAGATGGTGGATTGCTGACATTCCTCTAGCCCAGCAGCAGCTACCCTGAAAAAGGCAGCTTGGAGGTCCCAAAGGCACCCATGGGTCCCATAACCAGCTAGAAGAAAAGCCTCTCCAAATCCGCAATGAGAAGAATGGGAAGAATGACTGGCAGCTCAGCACTCCCAGTCCCCCACCCCTGAAGTCACCACCTGGCTCCAGGCTTTGTTACTTGGCACTCAGTGGTAAGTCCTGCTTACCGGCACACACAGGAACTCAAAACTCCACTCTCCCTGTTGTTACACGACCTGCTACCCTCACCCTGAAATGCCAGGGAAACTGGCGCCCCATGTAAGCAAGACCCATAGCTCCCACTGCTCCATGGATAACAGAAGGCACAAGCCAGCAGGCTCAGCTCACCACTCAGTGGCACCACTGTGCTGCACTCCCTGAAGCTCATGAAGGAAATCAGGCCCCCAAACTTCTGCTGCCCACAGGTTTGGTTTCCCCGTGCTTGTAGCACTATTGCATTATCCTCCTGTGGCCCATGCCTGGAAAGCAAGCCCCAGAACTCCCACTGCCCAGAAGCTTGGTTTCCCCATGCCTACAGCAGTCTGCGTGGCTCCTGGAAGCCCACATCCCAACACAAGTAGACTCTAGTGTTTCTGCTGCCTTGTGGGCACCAGACAATTCCAGCCCACCAGCTTTGCTGCCCAATGGATTCCCTCAACTTTCTACTCAGTGCCAGGAGCCTGCCACCACACATCTAAGGGAACCCCAGGCTCTAGGCTTTGCTATTCTGCTGGTTCCAGGAGGCCTCCCTCCCCACAGAGCATGGAGGCCCAGCACTCCCCACTGTCCCTGACAGCAAGAGAGCCCTTGCCCCCGCATCAAAGAGCAAGAACACCAGATTCCCCACTAAGGAGAGGAAAGCTATATCCTGCTACACTGCAGGCGACACCGGAAGCCCTGTTCCCCCATGGTACACAGAAGCCCAGTGCTTCATACTGTACCTTCCTGCAGGAAAGTCAGGTCTCTCCTGTCCAAGAACTGGAATCCCAGCTCATCCACTGAGTGGCAAATCACTACTTTGCAGTTGCTAGGAGGCCTGCCCCCAACAGTGCACAGAGACCCAGCATTCCCCACTGCTACTGCAGGAGAGCTCCTGTGCCCCCATCAAAGAGCAGGAGCTTCTGCTACTCTGCTGAAGGGAGAAAAATGGTAATCAGCACCACAACAAGAATGCTTCAAAGGGTAACATATCCAGAATACCCCTCTCTGAGGAACACAGCTTGAGCTCCATAAGAAAAAAACTCAAAATCCCAGCTACAGGGGCACAATGGATTAAAACCCTAACTAAAAACACCACCAGATAAGTAAATCTCAATACAGAATGAAACAGCACGATATCTGCTCTCCATCAAAAGCCAATTCTACCACTAAGGATCCAAACACCTGCATAGAGGAAGAGCTATCAAATAATGAATTCCAAAAAAAAAAAGTAAAAATGATTAACAACCTCAAAAAGGAAACAAAAAAGATAGTATTTGACCTCAAAGAGAACGTAAACAATTAAATGAACACAAAGAGAATAAAAAAACAGATGAATGAAATTAAGAAGACTATCCAGGATATGAAAGAGGAAATCAATGAAAATATGGAAACCCTGAAAAATAATCAATCCGAAATAAATATCACAATCAAAAGCATGGTGAGTGGAGTGGAGCAAGTTGAAAATAGAGTGTCAGGAACAGAAGACAAATTAGACCAAACAGGAAAGAATCATGAAGGAATGCTAAGAAAATATAAATAGAACATGCAACATATCTGGGACACCATGAAAAGACCAAACCTATGAATCATGAGTGTAGAAGGAGAGGAGATACAAACTAAAGGCAGTGACAACCTATTCAATAGAATAATAGTAGAAAACTTCCCTATCCTCAAGAAAGAGAGAGTCACCCATGTGCAGGATGCTTACAGAAAACTGAACCATCAGGACCAAAAAAGAAATACTCCCAGACACATCATAATCAAAACACTCAGCACACAGAACAAAGAAAGAATTCTGAAAGCTACAAAAGAGAAAGGACAAGTCATATATAAAGGCAAACCCATTAGAACAACAGCAGTTTTCTCAATTCAAACTCTAAATGCAAGAAGGTCAGGGAAAGACATAGTTCAGGCCGTGTTAGAAAGCAACTGTCAACATAGACTTGTCTACCCCGCAAAACTATCATTTCTAATTGAAAGAGAAATTAAAACCTTCCACAACAGGGAAAAACTAAAACAATCTGTGACCACCAAACCACCACTACAGAAGATCCTTAAAGGACTTTTAAATATAGAAGAAGAAACTAGTGAGAAAAGAAGACTCAAGAAAGAATAAACCCTTTTGAGCAAGCAGACCAGTAAACAAGGAATAGGTAAGACTAATCAACAGGAGAACAAAAATGACTGGAAACAACAGACACCTTTCAATATTAATACTGAATGTAAATGGCCTCAATGCCCCAACCAAAAGACATAGAATAGCAACCATATGTTTTGTACAAGATACTTATCTCACTGAAAAAAATAAACACTGGCTTATAGTCAAAGGGTAGAAAAAAGTTTTCCATGAAAATGGACCCCATAAACAGGCAGGAGTAGCTATACTCATATCTGGCAAAGTAGACTTCACACTAAAATCAATCAGAAGAGACGATGAAGGTCACTTCATATTAATGAAAGGAACAATTCATCAAGAAAAATATCAATCCTTAAAATATATGTACCAAATACAGGGACATTCATCTACATTAAAAAACTCTAATGGCCCTAAGAGCACAGATAGACACTAACATAGTGATTGTGGGAGACCTGAATACCCCACTGTCACCAACAGATAGGTCATCCAGACAAAAGATCAACAAAGAAATTTCAGAGCTACTCCACACATTAGACCAAATAGACATGGTTGATATCTACAAACTATTTCACCCAATGATTAGGTAATCCACATTCTTTTCTGCAGCTCATGGAACTTTCTCCAAAATAGATCATATTTGAGGACACAAAGCAAGTCTCAACAAATTAAAAAAAAATCCAAATAACCCCCTGCATCATATCAGATCACAATGGAATAAAACTAGACCTCAACAACACAAGAAGCCCCAGAAAATATTCAAACACATGGAGACTGAACAGCACACTGCTGAAAAACCAAAGGGTGACTGAAGGAAGTAATAAGGGAAGAAATCAAAAAGGTCCTATAATCCAATGAAAATGAACATACAATCTATCAGAATATGTGGGACACAGCAAAAGCTTTGCTAACAAGATAGTTTATAGCTTTAAATTCCTACATTAAAAAAATAGAGACTTCTCAAATAAACAAACTAATGCTACACTTTAAGTTCCTAGAAAAACAAGAACAAACCAAACCAAAAGCCAGGGACAAAAACCACATGACTCTCTCCATAAATGGAGAAAAAGCCTTTGGAAAAATCCAACACCCTTTCATGATAAAAGCTATGAAGAAACTAGGAGTAGAAGGAATGTTCCTTAACATAATAAAGGAACCTAGAGCCAACATCATACCAAATGGAGAACAACTGAAACCATTCCCTTTAAATTCAGGAACAAGACAAGGGATACACTTTCTCCACTCCTATTCAATACAGTTTTGGAAATCCAAGCCAGAGCAATAAGACAAGAGCAAGAAATAAAAGGGATCCAAATAAGGATCCCAAATGGGGAAGGAAGAAGTCAAACTATCCCTATTTGCAGATGACTTGATCCTATATCTAAGAGACCCCAAAAATTCTACCAAAAAACTACCAGAAATCATAAACACTTTTGACAAAGTAGCAGGATACAAAATTAACATACAGAAACCAGTAGCTTTTCTATATACCAACAATGCACAGACTGAGAAAGAAATCAGGGAAACAATCCCATTTAAAATAGCCTCAAACCAATAAAGTACCTTGGAATAAATTTAGTGAAAGAAACCAAAGACCTTTTTGATGAAATCTATAAACCACTGAAGAGAGAAATCGAAGAATACATTAGAAGATGGAAAGACCTTCTGTGATGGTGGATTGGTAGAATCAATATTGTGAAAAGTCAAGAGCAATCTACGTGTTAAACATGATCCCTATTAAAATTCTAATGACATTCTGCACAGAAATAGAAAAACAATCATGAAATACATATGGAAACTCAAAAGACCTCAAATAGCCAAAGTAATTCTGAACAAAAAGTCTAACTCTGGAAGCATCACAATACTCAACCTCAAACTATACTACAGAGCCATAACAACAAAAACAGAATGATATTGGCAAAAAAAAAAAAAACAGACAGGAAGACCAATGGATCCGAATAGAAGATCCAGACATAAACCCATGCATTTATAGCCAACTGATCTTTGACAAAGGAGCCCAAAACACACAATGGAGAAAAGACAGCCTCTTCAAAAATGCTGCTAGGAAAATTGGATATCCAGATGTAAAATGCTAAAACTAGATCCCTGTCTTTCACCAGGTACCAAAATCAACTCAGTGTTTATCAAAGACCTTAATATAAAGCCTGAAACTGAAACAACTCCAAGAAGCAGTAGCAAATACACTGGAGCAGATAGGTATAGGGAATGACTTCCTAAACAGAACTCAAAAGACTCAGCACCTAAGACAAACAATGAACAAATGGGACTGCATCAAACTTAAGAGCTTCTGCACAGCAAAGGAAACAGTCACCAGACTCAAAAGACAGCCCACAGAATGGGAGAAAATCTTTGCCAGCTACTCATCTGATAAGGGACTAATATCCAGAATCTACAGGGAACTCAAAAAACTCAGCCCCCAAAGAATCAACACCCCAGTGAAGAAATGGGCACATGAATTAAACAGGGAATTCTCAAAGGAAGAGGAACAAATGGCCAGTAAATACATGAAGAAGTGTTCAAGTACTCTGGTTATAAAAGAGATGCAAATCAATACCTAGGTTCAATCTCACTTCAGTTAGAAAGGCCATAATCAAGGGTAATAACAGTAACGAATGCTGGCAAGGATGTGGTGAAACAGGAATCCTTATACACTTCTGGTAGGAATGCAAATTAGTATAACCATTATGGAAAGCAGTATGGAGATTCCTCAAAAAACTAAAGATAGTACAGCCATATGATCCAGTGATACTGCTCCTGGGCATCTACCCAAAAGACATAAAACAGGACACAGTAGGGACACCTGTACACTGATGTTTACCACAGCACTGTTCACAGTAGCCAAACACTAAACACAACCCAGATGCCCTACAACTGATGAATGGATCATGAAATTTTGTATACAAACACAATGGAGCATTACTCAGCCACAAGGAATAATGACATGGGGTTTGAAGGTAACTAGATGCAATTGGAGGACACCATGTTAGGTGAAGTTAGCCAGGATCAGAAACACAAAAGAGGCATGTTTTCTCTCTTATGTAAAATATAGATCCAAAGATAAACATATACACAAAAACAATCATGATCATACACAATCTTAGATTAGAACAAGTTTGTAACTGGAACTTGGAAAAAGAGGGAAAGAAGAGAATGGTAGAGCAACAGTAATAGCGTATGCTACAAGATGTGAAGGTAGAGGATATAAGGATGTGTACTGAAAGCTGTTGAAAAATGGAGTTGGGAGGTAAAGGGGTAAGGGAGAGCATTCAATATACAGGGAGCTCAAAAAACTAAATTCCCCAAAAATCAATAAAGCAATAAAGAAGTGGGCAACTGAACTAAACAGAACTTTTTCAAAGGAAGAAATTCAAATGGCCAAAGAACACATGAAAAATGCTCACCATCTCTGGCCATAAAGGAAATGCAAATCAAAATCACACTAACATTCCTTCTCACTCCTGTTAGAATAGCTAGCATCAAGAATACTACCAACAACAAATGTTAGTGAGGATGCATAGGGATTAAAACAGCCTTCATACACTGCTGATGGGAATGCAAGTTAGTACAACTACTTTGGAAAACAATATGGAGGCTTCTTAAAAACTAAATATAGATCTGCCATATGATCCAGCAATACCACTCCTAGGGATATATCTGAAGGAATGCAACTGAGGTTATTCCAAAGGCACCTGCACACCCATATTATTACAACACTATTCACAATAGCCAAGCTATGGCAACAGTCAAGATGCCCCACTACCAATGAATGGATTAAGAGAATGTGGTATTTATACCAAATGGAATTTTTATTCAGCTACAAAGAAGAATGAAATTTTGTCATTCACAAGTAAATGGATGGAACTGTAGAACGTCATCCTAAGCAAAGTTAGTGAGGCTCAGAAGACCAAATATCGCATGTTCTCCCTCATATGCAGATTATAGACCCAAAACAAATGCAGTAATATTATTGGACATGGGTTACACACTAAGGGGAGAATGCACACGGGAGGACTAGGGAAAGGGAAAGAAGCCTAAAACTTGAATGTGGTTGATGTGCTCGTTGTAGAGGAGCAAATACAGTAATTTTAAACTGACAGATGCCAGTATGGGAAGAGGACTAGGAAGTAATAAAGAGGTCTAGTAGCAATGAACCAGTGTGGGTTGCAATACACATATGCATGGAAGCAGCGCTAGGAATCTCTCTGTATAGCTATCTTTATCTCAAACTAGAAAAAAACACTATGTCTTTCTTATGACCTCTTATGTTTTCTCTTCAACAAAAATCAGAGAACAAGAGAGCAGAACAGGTTCTGCCTGGAAGGTAGCAGTGGGGGGGGTGGCCCAAATGTATACACACATGAGTAAATGTGAAAATAACAAAAAAAAATGAGAGTATTCAAAGGGATTGAACAGACCAAAGTAAAGCACACCCACAGTGGGCATACATTGAGACACCCCTTTGAATGTCAACTTAAATATTAATAACAAAACCAGGACTGTAAAATAGGCACAGTATGTGCAAGGGAAGTACTAATGGGATGGGGGAGGGTGAAGGAAGAAGATTAAGGGGTCGGCAGATGGTTAGTGGACTTCATATACCTATATGAAACAGAAATAAAAAACCTCTTGCAATTGCTTTAAGTGGAGTGGGGAGGATGGAGAGGGAGGGTAATGTAAATATTGTATAACATAAGTTTCATTAGAATTGTCACTACAAATCTCTCCCCCCATCCCATATAAAGAATACATTCTAACAAAAATTTTATAATAATCATTAATTCTAGCTTTCTTAGAGCTGAGTACCTTGATGATCACTGTTTGGAATACTACTTATGTCTTGATGCTACTCAACACATATAAATGACCTGTCAAGTCACTAATTCGCATGTTTTTGTGGAAGTCTCTGGAGTAAATCCAAGAAACTGAGCACTGGCTAGCTTCTATAAGCTCCTGAACATGCATTCTCTAGAGACAGAGTTGTCACAGGCACTTTGATCATTGGAAACCATTGAGGCTCCTCCTCAATTTCAATATGTCAGAACTTTAACAGAAACACAATATTGTAGTTAGTCCAATGACATCTTTTTGATACTTATGAGGAAGCAAAATAAAACAGGCAATTAAAAATCTATGAAGATCAATTGATTTCCTCTACTAGTAATTATGCCTTATAATTGTTTGCTGAAAGTAGAATTGGCATTTTCCAAAGCCAATGATTGGCTAGGATTTTGTGCTTACCATACCTCTGTGGGTTTAGAGTTTGGGTTTGGATAAAAACCAAGAGTTGAGCAGAATTTGAGAAGCTTTCCAAAGCCTTTCATCTAGAAGCTGGCTGGTGAACTCATGAGGTTTCTGACATTTCTCCCATTCCAACCAGGTTGGAACCCCACTGTAATCAAAATTCACAATGTTCCAGAACCTAGACTTTGGTTCTCATTAAAAACTCAACAGACAAAAAAGTCCAGGAGGCCGCTAGCCAAACCTTTTCACACGGCAGGGAAGGTTTGCATTTAGTTTTATTTTTAAGTTAGCAGACTAGGTCGGAACTCATTTTGAAGGCTGATGAAAGACTGGGAGCCGTGTTTCATCTTCTGATTAATCCAAAATTAAACAATTCCAAGATTTTGATCACTTAGTTTTCTTTTTTAAAACATATGTGACAGATAATAAATAGCCATCTCTAACACACATAGCAGGATGCAATTGTGTTTGCCTGCAAGCTCTTTGTAGACCATCCTCAGGCTTATTCTAAGATCAGATAGCAAATCAAATTTCCTTTTAAAGGACTATTATAATTTTCAACTCTTAGTGAATCCAAAGTGTGTGTTTTTTTACTTTTTGGACATTACTTACCTACTCTTCATATTCTCAGTAATAATCAATTTTACTTGTAAAAAATCTTTGATGAGTGAATTTGTGATTTATGTAAGCCTTGTACTACATGAAAGGGGAAAGAAATTAGGCATATCTTGCAAGGCTCATTAGTTACATTTGAGTTAAACATAAATCTTTGGAGAATAACAAAGTATTTGCATTTTCCAAGGTTTTTTTTTTTCCTAAGACTTGAAAATTAGAAGACTTTCTAAATAATAAATAAGCAACACTCCGAAATGAATGGGAAGTCCTGCATAAAAGGAAGAACATGGGTATCTCAGAAAGATAAACTTGGCCATCTTTTTAAGGTGCCTGTGAACATCCCATTCACCAGTCTTTATTTGCCTCACCTTTTGTGACCAGCTTAGTCCCCTTCTACTCTCTGCTTTCTGATCTCCATTCCCATTCACTGATCCTCCATCACCAAGTGTAGTAAAAAACTTCATCACTCAGGTACCCATGAGATGCTGCCCTTACCATCTTTATAACTCCCCACAATGCATTGTGAATATTTGTTTCTGTGGATGTCCTCCTCAAAGACTCCAATCTCCCCAAGGACTAGGACTTAATTCTTTTTTAATTCCCACAGCATAGCAGAGCACCTAGCACATTTCTTTTGCATATTCTATTGCTTATTTATACCCTGATGCAAAAAGAAAGACTATTTTGAGGTGCTCTGTAGAAAGAGGTATTTACAGTTTGAAGGAAGTAAAAGATAAAACTATAAATAAACTAGAACAGAGGAATAGTGTGAGGTGACTAGGCAGTATCTAACACGTATGTTAGGGTATATCAGTCACTCTCAGCAGGAATCTGATGCACACTCAAATTAAATCCATTAAGGAGAGTTTAATAAAGGGACTATTTGCAAAGATATTGGAAGGGTTTAAGAAATAAGGTAAAAATGAATAGAGGGGTTCTCTAAGAATACAACAGAAAAAGTTGCTTTGGGAGTTTTTACTACTCCTGAACTAAAGATTAAGGGGATTGTTAACATACCCTGAAAAAAAGACTATGTTAAGGGCCACCTGATAAGAGCTGTGGCCTTATTAAGAAAAGTAAATAACCTACAATGTCCTAACTGAAAACAGCTCAGGGAATAGGTACATGGTTTTACTCTCTTCTTGCCCTTAGGTCTCTTCCTCCTACCTCTCATGGGCCACCTTTAATGAAAGCCCAAGGACAGAGAAGTCCAGTGATAACTGTCCACGTGGGTAAAGCCCCTGAGCACAGGGCAGGCTGCAGAAAAGAGGGGTAAGAAGAAGACATCTACACAGAGCATAAGCTTCAAATTCAGTTCTGGACATAATAGCAACTAGCCAGAACAAACTGAGAAGCATAATTAATTCCCAAAATCAGTATATTTATTATTAATAGCCTAACAGTGTTTTGTGAAATATACCAAAGTTTGAGATAAAAATCTCCCATGGGAGTCTCTTATAGTGACTTTCTTAGGTTTTTTTCTGGTAGTATGCCTGGAGGCACACTGAAGGCCACATACAAGGAGTATATGAGAAGTAATTCTACAAGGTTACAATAATGGCTTAAAAACCTACCATTCTCATTGCCCCAATGTTCTAGGGGTAAATTTTAAAGAACTTATAGGAAATGCTAGATTGAATTCTGCATCTTTAATGTAATTCAGGAATGTGAATAACTTTTTAGCAAAGATTTTGGTAACAGCTGAGCAACAGATAATTGATATTGTTCTCTAGCAAAAATAAGGGTTACATATGAGTGGTAATAAAACTGTAGGTTCCTTTTACCAAATGAAATAGAAGTTAGAGTCAGCTCCTTTCCTGAAATTTAAGGTGCCTAATCCTTATATGTATTTGAATATATGCTTAGCACTAGCAAGCATACATGGAAAGTCACACTGGTTCTAAACTCTCTGAAAGAATCAACAAACAGTTGTTTTAAAAAGCAAGAACTGAAACACACAGTTATGGAGGGTAGGTTCTAGGTTTCCACTTTCTTTATCTTTACTACCAAATAGACCCTAAGAGAAAGCATTTTCTTCTCTATAGTATATATCTTGACAGAAATTCGTTATTCAGTCTCTGTTACAATACAGAGTGAATGTCTCCTTCTGGTATTCCAATCATCACTATTGCTCACAGTTTAAAATTGCTTCCTAAGTGCTAGAGATTCCACTAAGTACTTCACATGTACTAACTCATTTCTATCTCACATAAATAACACAGATCTGCATCGTACAGGTGAGGAAACTAAGGAATACAAAGCTTAAGTAACCTACCCACCAAGCAAGAGGATTTAAACCTTGGATGCCTAGATTCAGAGAACTGCCTTTCAACCACAACATAACCTTAACACTCCAGGTTAACATCAGATAAAGACAGTAGACTGGAAAGTCTTCCTGTGAAATGAGAATCTTGACAGAACCAAGAGTCCTTGCCCAAGTAGTACTTTTAGCTCAATTCTTACCAAACTGTGATTCCACAAAACATCTTGTCCTATAAGATATACCAGGAAAAACAGGATTCCAGTCTATAGAAAACATTGCATACAAGTACTCTACTTTATGAAAATCATAATACACATTATCATATTACAAGCTCTGAGAAAATACTCAGTAGAGAATCCTTTTTTCTCTTTCATTTTGTTCTATTGGTGAATTTGTCATTGCTTCATGCTTGCTAAGGTCAACAATGATTTTTATGATACTAAATCTAAAGGATTTTGAGCAGCTCTAGATACAGTAATCTCAACATCCTTTGGTGTATGTGTGTGTGTGTGTGTGTTATTAGGAATCAAATCCAGGGTCTTATACATGCTAAGCACACTTCACCATTGATCTACATCCCCAGTCCTGAAAAACGCTTCTCACATGACTTCTGCAATATAATTCTCTTGTTTCCCTTCATTCTATATATTTCAAATGAAGCCTTTACCAGCTCATGGACCACATGTGGAGTTCTCCGGTCTTGGCCTCACACCCTACCTTCTTCTTACTCAAGAGTCTTACCCCAGGTTATTGTATCTATATACATAGCTATAAAATCCACCCATATTTGCAGATGACACTCACAGTTTCATCAATATCCCAGACTTCATTTCCAATCTCCAGAACTTTTCCAACTTCCTGTTTGAAGTCATGTTCCAAAAGATTCTTGGGTGTAATATGTGCAAAATAAACTCATTATTTTCCTTACAGACCTTATCTTCTTCCTGTAGTGTACTCTCAGGAAGTGATGGAACTAATCCTCTATTTGCCTACCAATAACACCTGTGTATCAACTTGTGACTAACTTTTCCTTGCCATCTATATCCAATCATCATCAAATCCTGTTGACTCTGTAGCTAAATATATCTCAAATATTTTTATCTTTTCTACCTTGATAACTATACATTCTGAACCAACCACCTTTATTCAATTTATTCTCTAACTTACAGACACATTCAACATGTTGAATGTATGATATTTTTAAATGCCCATACAATCATAGTCTTTTTCTATTTAAAACATATGCCTTCTATGCATAGCCTCTGTCTATCTCTCCATTTTCTGATAGCTTTTCTCTTTTGTTTAAAGTCTCTATTTGAAAGAATAACACCTGTTACAATCTATCACACCTTTTGGGCTCGTGCCTAGAATATTGGCACAAGCTATTTGTTCTACCTGAATGTGTTTATCTCTCTTTGTATTCTATGTAGTAACCACTCATCTGTCAGATTTCAACCAAGCATCACCATCCTCAGAGTTGCCTACTTAAATCCCAGATGAGAGAAAATGCCCATATTTTATACTTTCATGAAATACACACATCCTTTACATAGCACCAGTCTTATTTATAATTTTATATTTTCTAGTTCAACTGGTGACTCAATGTCTATCCTCTCCACTAGATTCTAAGCTACATGAGGGCAAGCAACGTACTTCTTACTTCATACTGTATCTTTAGCACCCAGCATGGTGCCTTCAAAACTGTAGGTGCTCCAGGAGTCAGCTCTTTTACAAGCACCATGCTAGGTGTGACAAAACATTGAAAATGTACCTACTGTCTTTACAGGTTCATGGAATGTCTAGCTTTAGTGCAAGAGAAAAGTTGTCAATAAGCGAGTGCAGTGTAATATGTGGGCTTAAAACAGAACAAGTTCTAAGGAAAACTCAGATGTAAAAAGTTTAAAGAAGGCTTCTCAGAAACAAAGACCTAAAAATAGGAATCACTACATTAGCACTTAATGCATAGTAAGTCATGCTGATCTTGATCTAGGATTGAGGTAGAACAGGAGTTTGAGTCAAACCTGGAGAGCCTGGTTCGTTTGTGTTATGTTCTTAACTCCACACTGCCTTGAGTCTTTTTGAGTTGCCAAGGCAAAGGAGAGTGTAGAGACAGGCAGGGTTCCAAAGAAAAGGTGCAGCAAAGCAAAGACCCTGAGAGGAAAAAAAAGAGTCTTAGGCTTCTGAGAAACTAATTGATCACAGTTGCATGTTTTTAGGAAAAAAAACAAACACTAGCTATAATGGAGAGATTAGATCAGAGTAAAGCAAACCAAAAACAGTAATCACTTTCATATATCTTACCTATTAAAAATCCTTTGGAACATATGTTCCTTGAAATACTGTAAGTGAAAACTACTCTAAATAAACCAAAGATTGTTATAGGTTCAAATCCAGAATAGGTCATCAATTGTTTTCAGGACCACAAACAAAAGACTACATCAAATTAAATGCTATACACATATACATTTTCTAGTTACAAACAGCTTATAGAGGAAATCTGACTTAATTCAAAACAAATCCATTTGCAGAAAGATCATGTAACCTTAGTGCTTTAGAACTTCAAAGAATGTTGATCTTATCAAGTATATAGAACAATAAGAGAAAAGATACAAGGACAATTCTAGATACTACTCCCCCTGAAAAGAATATTCAAAGAAAACAGTGAGCCAGGCCTTTCATCCTTACATCTTTGAAGGACTGTGTAGAAAAGGGATTGCAATGCTAGATCAGGCATTTTTGCACATATTATCCACAGGGAAATCTAAATCTATAACCATCATCATAAAATGAAACAAGAAGAAAATCAGAAAGGAATGAATGAAGGGCAAGTGATAGCCAAGGGGCTCACAATAATTAATTATTAAAATGCCTTAAAAGAAAATGCTTATCAGATCAGCAAAGCACCTTTTAATAAATAATATGATTTGGGTTTAATTAATGGCCTAATTACAGTTTTACCCAATAGGCTTAAATACTCCAAAGGAACAGTTTGAGTCTCTTTGGTAGATAATCTGTATTTTAAAAAATGTTCTAATTACATATTTGCTTGAGTAAATAATGTGCATTTTACAAAACTGCCTAATGATATATTTATGTGACTATATTTACCCAAATGGCCTCTCATTCTGTACTAATGGAGTTGGGATTACTGCTCCTGGGAGACATGGGAAAATGGGATGGCTCTAGCTTTCACCCTAATACCCCGGTTACTCTCACATTGCTCACTCTCTTTCGCTCCCAACTCAAAACATGCCACTGAAAGCATATGACTGACTTATTCATCATCAGTTTGAACAGAAAAAAAAGAATTCTTCCTCAGCCATTTATGTAAACACATTTTGCAAAAAGGGTACAGACTTGAAAAATGAGTATTAATACTCCACAATGCACCATTAAAAGTAGATAATGAGACTGTGACCAAGGCAGAACATTTGAGGTTTAAGAAACTGCATTATTTATTGTTCATTATG
The DNA here is from genome assembly GCF_047511655.1 of Castor canadensis. NCBI lineage: Eukaryota > Metazoa > Chordata > Mammalia > Rodentia > Castoridae > Castor > Castor canadensis. The sequence goes on along the minus strand of NC_133398.1, from coordinate 48,575,956 downwards.
TAGTATTTTACAATATCTTATAATGATTCAGATTCTATGTATTGGAATCAAATTGCTATGAATTAAAGCCACAATAGTGGTCTGTATTGGGTAACAGAAGTGGTGGCTCATGCCTATAAATACCAGCTATTTAAGAGATTGGGAGGATCACAGTTAAATATCAGAACTGCCAGGGGTAAAAAGTTAAGGGAGACTCCATCTCAAAGCAAAGCTGGAAGAGGTGGTATGCCTGTCATCCCAGCTACACAGGCGGCTTAAGTAGGAATATGGTGCAAGCTGGATCCCACAAAAAAACATGAGACCCTACGTGAAAAATAATTAAGCAAAGAAAGACTGAGGGCACAGCTGCAGTTGTAAAGTACCTTCCTAGCAGCACAAAGCCCTGACTTTGGAACCTCACAGTTTTATAGAAAAATTGGGGGCATATTCATGCATAAAATTCCCAAAGGCACTAAAAGTTCCATTTCATAGTTTCCTATAAAATTTGACTGAGCATACAGTTATTATTTAAAATTAAGGAAATTTTCATTTTTAAAAATAGTCATAGCCAAAAGATTTCTTGTAAAATTCAAAAAGATATGGCTGTTACTCAAAAAATAAGAATAGAATTATCATAAAACCCAGCAAGTCCACTTCTGTGCATATTTTTCAAATTTTTCAAAGTGAAATCCTAAAGATATATTTGCACACCCCCATGTTAAAAGCAACAACATTCACAATACCCAAAATGTGTAAGTACAAGTGCACACCTACAGATGAACAGACACAAAATGTGGTAGATACATGCAATTGATGGTTATTCAACCTTAGAAAGGAAGAAAATTATGACACATGGATGAACCTCAAGGACGTTATGTTATATGAAATAAGCCAGTCAAATTCAAAGAACTAGAAAGTAGAATGGTGATTGTGAGGGGCTGGGGGGAATGAGGAGGTGAGGAACTCTTGTTTAATGGGTATAGAGTTTTAGTTTTGCAAAAAGAAAAAGTTCAGGAGATTCACTGCATAACTATGTGAATATAATTAACATTACATAATCATACACTTAGAAATAGGTGAGACAGTACATTTTATCTTACGCTTTTATAACCACATTATTTAATGCATTGCAATCCTTTAAGATACTCTATGTGTAGGCAAAGTTACATTATTTCTTTTGTGTTTATTAAGTATTTGTTATGTAATAGAAGCTCTATAAGTAACACAGAAGTGACTTTCATACAATTCCGGGTTCCTACACTAGTTATGCTTATGTTTTGATAAATTATATGTCATTTAATTTCAGAATCACTCTCCTAGATAAGGATTGCCATCCTCATTTTACAGATCAAGAAATCAAGGAACAATGAGGTGGTTAAAAGACAGAGCTGGCACTTCGACTTGGATCCGCAGGTCATGAATTCAACTAGAAAATATGCTTCTTCCTAGTAACCTGTGTAATAAAGACCAGAGTTAGGAGTAATCTTTAACATGGGCTCAAACCTTTCTTTAGGCAAACATTTTTCCTAGTTTCCACATCCAATAGGGGAAAAAGTTTGACTACACTTCACTCTCATTCCCCTTTGTTATTAAAACAATTTGTCATCATGGCAATAAAAATCTCTTGAGAACTTATTCTGTGGTAAGTACTGCATTTCTACTATGCCCACTAGGAGAACATCATTACCACCCCCATTTTGCAGATGAAGAAACTGAAGCTTAGAGAAACTGGGGAATGGGGTCACATTCATACATTTTATAACTGAAAGATTTAGGATCAGGACTGAAACCTAGACTTAGCCAATACTTGTGCCACACTCAACTATTACTCAATGTCACTTCCCACTTGGTAAGGGCAATAATTATGTCCAGCAGATTGGAAAGACCTATAGCATAGAGTAGAAAAAGTGGAAGGAAAAGGCCTGGCTAACTCCCACACAAGGTGAGGGTTCCATTACACAATCATATAGAAGGATCCTCCCAGGGATCCAAGCCCTACAATGTTGATTTTGACACTGGAGCTTTCTGGTTTCCATTGGCCATGGCTCAGATGAAATGTGATCAAAGTGACAATCAAAACATAAGAAACTTTGTGGTCAAGCTAACGCCTAAGGAGCATGGATCACGATTATTAGTAACTAGTAACAGTGGAGCCTAATTCCTCTGCAGGGCATGTTTTGTCAATAAAACTAGAAAAAACCCACAAAAAAAATAGGAGGAAATACCAGGCATGGGCCATGAATCAGATACCACCAGGTAAAGTTCTTGCCATCTGGCATGGCCTAGTAAGGAACATAGCATTCCACGGACACAAGGTAATATAGTTTAGCAAAACATGTCTAAATGATTTATTTCATTGAGAAATAAAGAATAAGGAAAATATAGGTGAAAGAATAAAATTAAGGGTAAAATTAGCATCCCATACATCAATCACGACCTATAGACACTAAGCTTCCTGGAAGCCAAAGCAAAGCAGGAAGTATGACAGGTTACCTGAGTCAGTCAAAATCAGATAAGCAGGATCTTATCTGATTTTTCTGGTTTTCATAACTAGATCTTTCTGGTTTCTATATCTAAAATAATTTCTCCTGTGACCCTCATAAGCAGGATGCTTTGTGTACCCAATATACCAAATAACATCTCAATGAGGGTACAATAATGAGTTTCATATAACTGAGTTAACATTTAAGTCAAGGGCAAAGTCCCATACTTATAGAAATAGAATGCATAACACACATAGCATTAACTGTGCTGATCACAGTGCCATCCCTCTTGGATGATTCAGAAGGCATCCGATAATTGCAGGGACTCAGGGCCTCATTATGGGCACTAATTGTATTTTACTATAATTGGGCAAAATTGCTACTTGAGAGTTCAAGCTGATAGAGTGCCAGATTAGCTAATTTTCACCTTAATAATGTGTAATTATTTATTAAAATTTTGAATCCCACTGCTGATACCATTTTAAGTTACTTCTTATTCTGGGTGCTACCTCACAGAACTCATATGATCCCATTGCTCAGACCAAAAGACTTGTGATTCTGAATTGTAAAGCTATTTACAGCATAGACCCAAAAGCACTAAAATCCATTCATTTCTCTCTTCTAATCCAACAGCATCTGAGGCAGCTTGCCTGCAGGAGTGCAGCAGCAGCACCATCTGTTTACTCTGGCCCCGTTTGCCTGGATCAAGTAGGAAATTGAAGGCACTAAGCTGAATTTTTTCAGAAACTTTGCAGTAATTGAAAATAGAGGGTGATAAAGAAAGAGGGGAGAAAGCTGTTTGGCAACTTAATTATACTGGTCACTCCATGGACTGCATAATAAAGCTGAGGCGTATTTTTGAAATAGTACCAAGCTAAGAATGTACCATAACTCCAAGCACTTCGTAGAGGACTCCATCCACTCAAGTCGTCATTTATAATTAGTATGTGAAACTCAGTCCCATAGTCATTTATTATTGAAATTGCCTTAAGGTGATCTCCTAAACAACTTCATCTCTTGATTTACCCCCTCCTCCCCTTTCTAAAAGTAGCAAATGGAATTCTTGGGATTAGACTCTTAGGAGCAAATAGGCAGAGATGAAACACAATCATGAGCTAATACTTGGCAGGACCTGGAAGGGAGGTGCCAAGAGTACACGGGTGGATCATGGGAGAATTGATTGGAAAGATTCTCGGTTCCCAGAAGAGAGCAGGCTTCAATGGTTTCACTCAAGTTTTATTGCACATTAGCAGAACCATATGCTCTGCTTGTGTAGGCAGCACCTGAGGGGAGTACATTAGCTTCAGACTAAAGTGGAAACTTGGGAAGTTTCTGTTTAGAAAATGAGACCTAGTATGACTGCAGAAGCTGCCCTTGTCCTCAGCTTCTACAAAATGTATTTTTTCATTTCATTTTTAGTTGAGTTTTTTCCATTCCATGTCTACCAAGCAAAAAAGGAAAGAAATAAAAACTTTATATTACTCTGAAATACACAGGAAGAAGAATCTATCTTATGTAGAGGGGATGGCCAGTGGTTAGAGGGAAGGAAGGAAAGGAGAGAAGAGAATGTTCTCTGGATTCAAAATTGCTGTGTCTTCTCAAACCCAAATCTTATTGTATATCCAAAATCATTATACTCAGAGCCTACTTGTTAAGAATAAATACTTTTCCTCAGGATTAAATCCCATTATATCATAAAAACTGAATTCCTTCCAGTTAACCAGGAAAGCCATGACAGGAAAAATTTAATATAGCAGCAATATAATGGAAGATAGAAAGAAAAAAAAATCAGATTCTACAGGTTTGAATGGGATATAGCAAAACTATGCCATTTTTGGCAGTTCTGGATTGTAAACTTACAATTGAAAAGAATCATGTTTGCCACTGAAACTCATCCTGTCTCTCCCCTCCCCTGACTGCTGGACCTTTGCTCAGTTTTCCCCACAGTTTACACTGTGCTGTCACAAAGCCATGCATAGCTCACCCATTCTGAAGCCTATCCTCTCAAACTGCTCTGCCTGGCATGATCCCATTCTCCAGTCTTTCCTGGCTCCTTTCTTACCATCAAATTTTGTTATTTGGTTTGCTACTTTCTCAGGAATTTGATTAAATATTGCAATGAAATGCAAATGTGCTACAGCCTCTGAAAGCAGATTCATAGTTAACAGGGACCTCAATGCCTTAATTCATAGAAGAGCCTATTGGTAGAATTTCACGAAATGTGAAAAGCAAACTATCTGTAAAGCACTATCTTCCAGCCTAAACCAGCAAATCACACTTTGTCATTTATGATGGTATTGACTAAAAGTAATAAAACCTTTAATACAAGTGGCCAGAATAATAAGGATATTTGTTTTCCTCCTGTAAGAAGTCCCAAGCATCAAGAAAGTACAAGGCTATCCTATCGCTCTGCTTTGCGCAATTCAGCAAGTCCACCACCCTGTCCCCAGATAATCTTCTCATGTTGGCAAGGTGTCCACTATCATTCCAGGTATCCCAGGAAGACATAGCCACATATAGAAGAATAATGGATATCTCAACTTATTTGTTTATCTCTACTTATCAGAGAGACATTTTAGGTTGTCCACCACTAATCTTTACACATGTCACTGGCCACAGTTAAGTTCATACATTCTTTTCTAGCCCAATCACTGTCATTGGTGATGTGTTAAAGTTATGCCTGGCTTAGACTGCTCAGACTTTATATTTTGTAGTCACTTAAGAGAGAAGCCCAATAGAACGTATATGTCAACCTGCTCTTGTATCCTTAATGTGTATTGGTTTTTAATTCAATGTCATATTCTTCCTTCTACCAAAAATTTTGTTGCTTTGAGCTTTATGAATTGCAGCATAAGAAAAAGAAGAGAATGAAAAAAGGAATTAGAAAGAGTAATAGAGGAGGTGAACTTAATCCAAGTACATTAGATGTATGTATGAAAATATCACAAAGAAACCCTGTTGTACAATTAACATATGCTAATAAAAAAGAAAGAAAACAGAGGAATTAGAAGAGGCAAATAATAGAGTCTGAATTTTGAATTTTTTACAGTCTCAAAGTTTTATAACACAATTTCCAATTTCTTTATAACCTTTAGTTTTCCAAAATAACTCAAAATCCTGAAGTGAGTTGTTGTGTTAGACCATAGAAATCAAATTGGGAGCAGGTGAGTACAAAATTACAAAGATTACTGAAAGGACCACTGTGTTGGTGATGTAGGAAATGGAAATGATATTAACAACAGTGCTGATAATGATGTTGATAATTTTCTGGAAGTTGTGAAAATTAGAACAAATATGCCTTCAGCTTTCATTTTGTTGATCTAGAGTGAAGAAACCAGCAATGTCTACTACTCTAAATATTAGCTGCACCTCTAAGTGGATTCGAATGTTTAAAAAGCAAAGTGAAACCTGAAGCTTTTCCTGAAAGGTATGTTTTATGAAGTCAACTGTCTGAGGGCAAAATCTCTGACTTGTGTCTCTATTTTGTTAAAGAACCTCCTAATACCGGAGCTCTACTAGACAGCTTTTCATAGATTGACTTATATTATGAAACATATTGCCTGAATGTACTTTAAATAGAGACAAGGTCTTTATAGCACTCCCTAATGTGCTGAATACTGCTAATTCATAACTTAATCTAAATTTGTTGAAAAATATTTTTGTTTGAAAAACTGTAGAAATAACTGACTTATTTATACTACTCTATTTAATGATACACAGAAGGAATATGTGTGTAAAGTTCCTTTGAAATATGCTACAACACAAAGTTTAAATCCTTACTGCTTAATCCTCTACTGCTTAAAAAACTAAGCTCGTCAGAATAAAGATTGTAAAATAGTTATGCTTTTTGTAAAGAAAAGTCAACTAGCATATCAGCAATTATGGATAAAAGGTTCACTTCCTAAAATCAAGCTACTTGTACAAACATATCTCAAGATACAAGTAGAAGACAAATATACAACTTGATAGTTCTTCAAAAGAGCCAGGAGCCAAAAGAGCAAACCAAAACACCCATTTTTTTCTCATAGAATTAGTTTGTCCAGGTAACAATAAACAAGGTAAAGCAAAACCTGTGGCTACTAGAACACAACATTTTAGTCAATGGCTTTCTAAACATTCCCATCTCACTGATGGAATACTAGTCATCCTTTCTTACTCATTTTGACAGGCAATTTTGTCTCCTACAAAATCAAATTATAATACTGACTTTTAAAAATATTGCTGTAAATGAATAACACCAAACAACTAAAACTTAACTTTAGCTTTCCTTAAGGAATTGCCAATGTTTGCCCTTCCTGTAGGCCATGTTTGGCAGCCATCTGTATTAAACCATATGCAAGGCATAAAAATACCTCCGTTTGTTTCAGCCTGCCATAGTGCCTGAAATTCTAGCCATTAGTATCCTTCAAATTTTTTAATTAAACTATCACTAAAAACTCACTTTATGATGGGAATATATTGATTAGTTGTGGAGAATAAAAAAACTAAAGTAGGCACTCTCTTTTAAAGAATATATAGGGCATTGAGGGGAAGAAAGAAATTTAAAATAACTATACCACAATTCAGTACATGCCAGAAGAAGAGAGTTTGACCAGTGGTGGGCAAACTAAAAAAGATGTAATCCAACTAAACCAATTGGAAAAATATTTGTAGACAAGAAAACACACAAAACACTATAAAAATATTTAACAAAAGAAATGGTGATATCATACAAGCAGCACCTCAGCAAAACCATAGAGGCCCCTTTTTGATATACATTTCATTCAAAATGGGTAATCCAACATGAGTAAAAATTTAATCTAAAGATACTGCAATGAAAAGCTAACAAACAATACATCCAGAGAAATAAGATAATTGGCAGGGAGGTTTGGATGATCAAGAGAAGTCTTTGAAAGACTCAGAACATGTGTTTTAACATGTTGTGAAGCTCCTAAACTTGTGGGGATTTAATGGGATCACTGGACAATGAGATACAGATGCCAAACATGAGTTTGGCCCTCTTTACCATGTATCCTTGGGCACTAATCTGTTTTGACAAAGCAAAATGAAAATAAATCCAGTGATGCACTTTGCTCAATAACATGGAATATATATTGAGGTCAATCTTAGGGGAAACAGAAAATCAGAGTGAAGGTTACCACTCTGACAGGAACCTGGGCTGGCTGTGCTTTCACTCCTTTCTGGGTCACAGTGACATGAAGCCCAGAGACAGCTTTGAAATCTGCTGAAGAAGTCAGCACTTGCTAAAATGGAATGGAATTCCACACCCTTTTGTTTTAGCAGCAAAAAATCCTCATCAGAAATAGCCTAGTGCTTTGAACAAAGCACTACTTAGCTTGATCATTCTTAAAATTCTAAAAAAAACAAAGCCCTTAGACAGCCACAAATGGGTAAGAAACCAATAAAATGACAACAGATTAATGTTCTAAGTATATAAGCACTAAATTCATAAGAAAAGTATAAGTAAAAGACAAATAACCACTAGCCAATAATCAGTAAAGAGCAAATTAGGAAAACTGGGTGCCATTTTTCACTTACTAACTAGGCAATTTAAAATATATAATATATATGATTTCTCAGAGATGGAACATTAGATAGCAATGTGAGGCTTTGACTTAGTAATTTCATCTCCGATAATTTAAGGAAATATATCCTATCTATCTGACAGGTCATATTCACATGATAATTATTCTAATAGTAAAAATTGTAAACAACTTTAATACAAAGCAAGAAGAATAATCAAATGCTCTGTTTTATAACTAAAACTGTGACTTGAAAACTGCAGAACATGGAAAATGTTTGTTTGAGAAATAAATCAGGATACAAAATTTGATGACAGTCATCCCTTGGTATCTGTGGGTGATTGTTTACAGGATGTCATAATCTGCAGATGTTTGAATTTCTTATATAAAATGTGAAATATTTGCATATAACCTACACCCATCCTGTATACTTTATATCATCTCCAGATTACTTATGTCTAATATAATGTAAATTTGTGTAAATAGTTGTTATACTGTATTGTACAAGAATGACAAGATAATAGACCTGTGCATGTTCAATAAAGACACAGATTTTTCCCAAATAGTTTTGATTGGTGGTTCATTGAAGCCTCAGATGTGGAGGATACTGAATAGACTGAATAGCATGCATAGTGCCACTGTCTTCAAGGAAACATAAAGTTGTGATGCTCATTTTATTAAGATATTAGAATTATAAACTGCCTTTTTTTTCTCTTTTTCATATAATTTTCTAGTACTGATCTTTTTCTAATAGTCAAAATGTTGCTTTTTAATCTCTCATATTAACAAATTTCTAAATGGCATTAAATTTCAATGAAACCATTTCTTTACAATGTCTATTTAAAATAGCTGAACATTTGTGTTTTGTCCCAATCAATTTTGCCAAATAAAGAAACTATTACATAAGACATGGCACTTGGGAATGAACCCCATTTCCTATCAATAATTTAGAAGGACCCTGTAGTTCATCTGTCTATTCTACTCTCAGCAACAGAATTTCAAATCCTAGTCACTTCCCCTTCTTATTATATTAACTGGACTGTATTCTACATGTAGATTTGCTAAACTTAGGCTTTTAGAGTACCTAATCCTAACTAAAAAAGGTATAGGTTCTTGGTTTCTGTGTTGTCTCAGCTCTACAATTCTATAAATTTAGTTAAGTTACTTAATTTCTGGCCTATCACCTAAAGCAATGTAAAACATTTCATGTTAAGTAACACATGCAATGAGAGTTTAAAAGTAAACTTTATTATATTATTGTCTGGTATCAATACCCTTCCTTGTTTGGAAAATACCTTATTGTGATTTAAAGTGAAATCTCTGGTGATATTAAAGATAGTTAGAAGTGTGTTCTCTAAGAAAATTAGAAGTATGTTTGGTTTTAGTTTTTATCTTGTGAATTACAATGAAAGAAAAGAAAGGGGATGAAAGAAAAGAAAGGGGATGAAAGAAAGAAAGGGGAACTAACAAGATGGTGAAAAACTGAAGTATTATTGGCAAAGGATGGCAGTGTTCAGGGAGAAATCCCTGGTGAGGATGAGACAAGAGGCATTGCACAGATCATAAGTGGTTGCAGTGTACTATGTGACCTTCCTTGTCACAAACATTCAGAAAAAGCTCTGCTAGTACATCAGCCTTACATTGGTGATTGCTCTGAGTAGCTCTCAGACATAAAGGATTTATCAAGGAAGACACAAGGTGGTGGCAGAAAATTGAGGCTAAGTTGATCATCAAAGCATAAACTCCTGCGGAATCTGACAAGATGTAGGAAAAGGTTTCAGATCTCCATAATTCCTTAGAACAAAGTTTCAATTAATCTTAAAATTCTATAGAACCCCCAGAAAATTTCCACAGTAGGTAAATTAGGGGAGAAGAAACACATGGGATCTAGTCTTTAAATCCAAGATCAGAACTTTTGCCACAATTCCACACTGCCTCTCAATTCCATTTCCTATTCATATCTGTTCTAACGAGCTGCATAAGACATAGCAACCATAAAATAAAAGAGGTAGATAATGAAGAGAAAAGAAAGGGAAGTGCATGTTAACCTAAAATGTACTTTTCAGGTACTATATCATCCCTTCAAATACTACAGAATGGACTGTTAAATAGAAGTTGAAATGGCAAAGATAAATGGTAAAGTACCATTTCTATTGCTTTTGTTCTTACTTTTCCTTTCTTTCTTCTTATCTTTTTTTTCAATAATCATTCACTGCTACAAGAAAAATGCCAAGTTTCCCAATCACCAAATATAAATCAGAAGAAGATAGGACCCAACTATCCTGTTATTTTTCTTCCCTTTTTGATCCATAAGCAAAAAGTCATACAAGAAGGAACTTGGGGAAATGAGAAGCTGTTGCAGTTCTTTGTGCTTTGCTTGTGTATGTTTTCATTGAGGTCTGACTACAATCCTAAGATTCTAAGATTCCCCAGGCTCTTTAATATTCTGGTCTGAGAGGAAGTGTTTAGAGAAGAGAGGCCCTCATCTGTCTCTAACTCATCAGTCTTGGATTGAGGACAAGCTGTGATGAAAGACTAGATCTCCAGGAACCAAAACAAAAGAAGATTTTATATGTTTTCTGTCCTCTAACATAACCACCAGCTAAATCAGTGAAGCAGTATTGAGAAAGGAACAATAACACAGCATGCCAAAGGCAGTTACTGCTGATGGAGGATATGACAGACAAATCTTCACCTTATTTCTATCCTGTTCTTTTCCCACAGTGTCATCAATCTCTCCTTCTCCTGGAAGGCAGCAAATGTCTAAAAGAGCAGCACCAAATATGACAGCTATCTGATACCCACTCCTGCAGTGACTTTTTCTGAGATTTGCTGTTTAGGAATGGTTTGAACTTTATCTTACATATTGCAATGGAAGTTAGCTGCAGTGGTCTCTTGAGCCTGGGTAAAATTTGGTCCATGAGCCAACAGCATTGTCATCATCTGAGAACATGTTAGAAACACAGACTTCATGCTGAATCAGAATACACATTTTCACAAGCTCCTAGAGTGATATTTGTGCACATTAAAATTTGAGACAAGGTGCTTTCTGAAACTTATGGGTGTCCTCGCTTATCACACCACAGATTGCTTGAATGTCACTACTTTGTGTGGTAAACTAGAAAAACCATGGTCTTTGCAGCAGCTGTTCCTAGATATAACACCTGTGCTCACCACTTAGCATCTGTGTATCTCTGGTTCTCAGTTTCCCCATCTGTTAAATAATAAGATCTATACCCACAAAGTTATGAGGATTAACAACAATGTGCCTAAGACTATAATCCAGCCACAGCAGATGGATATTTGGAATCATCAACTCAAAGTACAGGAAAATTCTTTGAAAGCTGTCAAATGTCTTTCTTGCTTCAGGGAGATAGGCTTCAGTCAATAACCGAAGTTGATGCATGCAACTCTTTTTTATTTGCACTCCTTTACTAAGGAGCTCACCTTCCTTTAGATAAAGGACCAACTACCCCAAAACATTTCTCCCAGTGACTCCCACTGAACTTGAGTATTTTTAATTTTACTATGTTTTGTTTGTTTTTTTTTTATAACTTTCTTTGCTTTGCTTTTAGTCAAGAATCTTCAAGAACAAAATTCCTGCAGCACTGGAACAGAGATATCACAAGCTAATGAATTATTTGATTTATAATGAACTATTTGATTTACCTTCCTATTAAGGAAGGTAAACAACGATAGCAGTTTTCTACCCCTTAATTCTTAATTGTGAAAACATGTACTGGGCAGATTTTGCTTGACATTATGTCAGAAAATGGAGGTCAAATAAAAAACAAAATAGTCTTTGCCCTAACATGATTTACAGTTTGTAAAAAAGTACTAATAAGTTCTATGAAAAATGAGACACATGGAATTTGGGGAAGTAATATGAGGGGTATTTAAACTATATTTTGGGGGGCTGGATGAGAGTGTTCTGGAAAGATTTCCAGGTAAATTGTCATTTAATGTGAGAAATTATAATCAAATTGTTTACCAGTCTATCAGCACAACTCAGGATTAACAAAAAGCTGGATGAGTCCAAATCCTGGCTCTGGAGTTCAGCAAGTTAATTAACCTTCCTATGCCTCCCTTTACATACCAATATAATAAAAGTAACATTAGTACTTATATCATAGATATACTGTAAGAATGAAATTTCTTTAAAACTATCTAAAGCTGGTGCTCCATAAATGTTTACTGGGTAGTTCAGTTCTTTCATTTTGCGTAACTTGGTGTAGGAATTCATCAAACCTATCTCTTACCTAAGTTTCTTTGTGAAGAAAGTGGTCAAGATTACGCTAGCTTGCTGCTACAGTTTCTAAAGGGACTGTTCAAATATTTCGAGGCAAAAGCTTTTAGAAAAAGCAGACCTCCAAGATATTCAAAATCCACCTATTCTCATGTCAACCAAACCCTCATCTCCCATGCCTCATCTAAAGATGAAGACACTCTGCAGCCGTGATGAAGTCAGAAACATGAGTCATCCTTGAGCTCTTCTCCCTCAGCCCACATCACACCTACCCCTAAATCTCATGACTTTGTCTCCTACGTAGCTCAAAACTAACTGCCACGACTTACATCCCTTCTGCATAAAGTACATCTGCTCAAGTGGACCTGCTGGACACAAGTTTTAGAATAAATATTTGCTGAATGAATGATTTCAAAATCAAAGGGGGAATCAAAGAGATGTAGTCATAAGAAAAAGAATTTAAATCCTTAGAATTTGTAATTTAGGAATTACCAACTTTGACCTCCTGTGTAAATTTGTTAGTTTGATATAGGAAAACTTAATGCATGGTAATATCTCTAAAAGCAAAGGGGACCCTTTGAAACACAACATGAAATTCTCATGTTCACAAATGGAAATAATAATAGATATGAAGATGTCTATAGGAGAGAGGTCAGCAAACAAAGACAGTCTTGTCCACTCCTTTAACTCTAAGCTGTGGCTATTTTCCTGCTATAAAGGCAGAGTTGAATAATTATGAAAGAAACTACAAGAACATAATCCTAAAATATTTACTCCAAAAAATGCTACTTTTTATAGTTTCTGCTGGGTATTGAGGGGGTGGGGGGGAGAGGGAGGAGGCAGAGTGGGTGGTAAGGGAGGAGGTGGGGGCAGGGGGGAGAAGTGACCCAAGCCTTGTATGCACATATGAATAATAAAAGGAAAAAAAATGCTACTTTTCTCCAAGGGGGAGAAAAAGGCCTCCATAATTTTTTAACGATATAACTTTATGTAGATAATGCTAACTGTTACAGAAACTATGTACTATATATTTTAGAAACTTATGAAAGAGGTCTGAAAAGGAGAAAGATCAAGGTAGTATTTAAGATAACTATTGTGGCTGAAGGATGGCCCCAAAGATAAGGAGATCCTAATCCTTGGATTGTGTATTATCCTATTTGGAAAAAGAGTCTTGGAAGATTTGATTAAATTAAGGATTTTAAGATAAGGAGATTATCCTAGATTATCTGAATAGGCACTAAATGCCATTACAAGTGTTGATATGAGGTAGAAAGAGACTTAACACACACCACAGAGAATGTATTATAAAGACAACGACAGAGATTGGAATGATCCTATTGGTGATCCTATTGCCAAGGATCACCAATAGTCACCAGAGTTAGCTTGGCCTCGGGGACACCTTGATTTTGAAATTCTGACCTCCAGACCTTTGGGAGAATAAATTATTATTGTTTTATGCCACCAGAGTTGTAATTCTTACAGCAGCCATAGGAAACTAATATAATCCTTTAGAAGAAAAATTGGTCCCATCTGTGTTCAATGAACTGGGGGTAAGATGTGATTTTCCACAATATTTAAAGAACATGAAAGTTTTGCCAAAGAAACTGTTGCATTAAAAAATAGTGTTTAAAGAATAAGTCTGGTTTCTCAGCACCAGCTGAGCAGGGTCTAGTCATTGCTCAAATGGGTCTAGCAGTTATCACTCTCAACAACACATTTTCAAATCCCAGTCACTTTCCCTTTAATTTTATATTAACCTGACTATATTACACAAGTAAAATTGCAAGTCTTAGGCTTTGTAGAGCACTATTCTAAATTTAAAATGCACAAGAGCTCAGAAGGCAGTTTCCTGTGTTAACTCTACACTAAAAAAAATTGTAAACTTAGTTGAGACTCAATTTTCTGGGTCATCATCTACAGAAGTAAAGTAAGGAAGAAAATGAAGAAGGAGAGATTATTTCAGGTTATATGACACATATAATAAAATGAGAAGAAAGTTATTATAGCAACACCTGTCAGAAATCTTTGTAAGTTACTACCTCTGCTTGACCAAAAATACATCATTATAAAAGAGGGACCATGTATCAGCTAGATTACTTTACATAGCTTTTAAGTTTTATGTTTTGTTTTCAATCTGGTGAATATGAAAGAAAGAGAAGAAAGTTCAGAGAAAAGATATAAAGGGGAGTTGAAGGTGGAGATGTGCAGCTGAAGGGAAATATCGGCTGGCCAATGACAGTCTGAGTGACTGTGCTAATTCAGGTCAACTGTCCTCAGTAACAGGTACCTCCAGGTTTATTCTTTTGATCTTTCTTTCATCACAACAAAAAGACGAAACTAGGATTGTTTTCAGGGCCACATATAGAGCAGCTATTGCAATTTGAGAGGCCAAATTTAAAAGATAAGAGACAATGGCTGGCAAAGCAAGGACAGTTGGACTCTAAGGCCATATTCTTCCTGTCATACTATCAATGGCTGAAATTTCCTGAAAAGGAAATAGCAAACATTCTAAATCAAACAACCCAAGTAGTAAAAGCTGAAAACACAATTGAGTCTCAAAACCTAATCCTTTTTTTTTTCTTTTATTATTCATATGTGCATACAAAGCTTGGGTCATTTCACCCCCCTGCCCCCACCCCCTCCCTTACCACCCACTCCACCCTCTCCCTCTCCCCCCACCCCCTCAATACCCAGCAGAAACTATTTTGCCCTTATTTCTAATTTTGTTGTAGAGAGAGTATAAGCAATAATAGGAAGGAACAAGGGTTTTTGCTGGTTGAGATAAGGATAGCTATACAGGGCATTGACTCACATTGATTTCCTGTGCGTGGGTGTTACCTTCTAGGTTAATTCTTTTTGATCTAACCTTTTCTCTAGTTCCTAGTCCCCTTTTCCTATTGGCCTCAGTTGCTTTTAAGGTATCTGCTTTAGTTTCTCTGAGTTAAGGGCAACAAATGCTAGCTAATTTTTTAGGTGTCTTACCTATACTCACCTCTCCCTTGTGTGCTCTCGCTTTTATCATGTGCTCAAAGTCCAATCCCCTTGTTGTGTTTGCCCTTGATCTAATGTCCACATATGAGGGAGAACATACGATTTTTGGTCTTTTGAGCCAGGCTAACCTCACTCAGAATGATGTTCTCCAATTCCGTCCATTTACCAGCGAATGATAACATTTCGTTCTTCTTCATGCCTGCATAAAATTCCATTGTGTATAGATACCACATTTTCTTAATCCATTCATCAGTGGTGGGGCATCTTGGCTGTCAAAACCTAATCCTTAAATAAGAAAGTACTGTTGAGTGATTCAGACAAGTGATACAAGGGGACACAGGACACAATTAGAGGAGAGACAATGGTGGTATCCTCAGAAGAGTCTGGAACAGAAGGCAGATGCTGATGACCTCAGTGTGCTACAACTTGTTCCTGACTACCTACAACTGGACAACACAGAAAGCAACTGTCAGACCCAGTTTTGTAAAAATATTTGCATAATCTGTTTCCCAGCATTTCCACTTCCATTGTCACTGCCCAAATCTATGTTACCTGTAGCTATCTCCTCACCCACAGACCTGATGTTTTCTAGCCTTCCCACCCTAAACTCCATTCATAACATTGCTCCTAAAGTGATGTTTCCTAATGTCAAATTATGTTATTCCTTTATTCAAAATTCTTCCAAGTCATCCCATTTCACTCAGAGCAAAAGCTACCATGCTTGGAGTGACTTGTGATATCTTCTCTGCCCCCATCTCCTATGACTTCCCCCCTTCATTCTCTCAACATCAGCCATACCACTGCACTTCCTATTTTAGTTTTAGCCCTTGTCCTCACCTCTCCCAGCAACTCTCTGCTGCCTTTCTTCACCTCACCACAAACACTGGCTACCTCGTTTACCTTCTTTGTGTTCTGTGTTTGAACCTCATCTAGTAAGTGAGGCTTCCCCTGACTACTACAATTAATTACAATTAATGCTTCTGCTTCTCCCACCTCTTTCCAGTTCTCTTCACCTACTGGAGTTTTTCTTTTTTATGGTATTTATCACTTTACAAAATATAACATAATTTATGCATTATATTTAATTCTCTCCCTCTTCAATTCCTGGGAATGTAAACCTCCATGAGGTAAGAGATTCTTGTCTTATTCCCTCCAAGTACCCTTGCATTCCCTAAGTGAAATGCCTGGCACTTAGTAGGTGCTTAAAAATATTAAATAATGAATTAAGGTAAAGCTGAAGAAAACTGTTTCACATAATTAATACATTTTAACACAGAAAAATGTAATAAAGCAACATCTGTATTACTCATTGATTTGTTTAGTAAATATTTGATGAGGGTCTTATTCTATGCCAGGTACTGTTCCCAGTTCTGAGGACATAGCAGTTGGGAAAAATGTCCTCAAAGGGAAAGAATTCTACAGACAATTGAATAAGAAAATAATTCGAATGCTAGATAGTGGTAAGTGCTAAGGAGGCAAACAAAGCAGGCAAGGAGAGATGATTACTATGCTTTTCTAAGAACAAAATGAGATAATGTATAATAAAAAATACCGTTAGAGACTTATAAGGCAATGGTTGAAAAGTCTATGTCATTTAAAAAGTTGTGTTTCCCTAGAAGGTAACACCCACGCACAGGAAATCAATGTGAGTCAATGCCCTGTATAGCTATCCTTATCTCAACCAGCAAAACCCCTTGTTCCTTCCTATTATTGCTTATACTCTCTCTACAACAAAATTAGAGATAAGGGCAAAATAGTTTCTGCTGGGTATTGAGGGGGGGAGCGGGAGGGGGTGGAGTGGGTGGTAAGGGAGGGGGTGGGGGCAGGGGGGAGAAATAAACCAAGCCTTGTATGCACATATGAATAATAAAAGAAAAATGAAAAAAAAAATAAAAAAATAATAAAAATAAAAAGTTGTGTTTCTCCCATATTTGGTTTTTGCTCAAAGAAAGTTATAGATGTGTCATACAATGCTCATAAATTTAATGCCTGTGGATGGCATATTCACTAGACCCTTGCCTCAAACCCACAGACAGTGCTGTCCTTCCTAGGAGCACACGCTGAAATTCTTGAAGGCAAGGTGTAGCACACAGGACCTCAAGTGCATTGGATCATTCTCATACTCTCCAGTAATCCCAGCATGGCAGCAGAGTATGAGAAATGGGGCAGAATGGCCCTACCTGCTGAATTCTACCACTCCAGTAACTCCTGTGGTATTTCACGCTCTTAGCAAACAGTGAACTTCCAAATAGCTTTATTTATGCAAGAGGAACATTTAGTTATAGAAGTTGTGTCTACTGATCTGTTTCCTTAAGTTCCATTGAAAGAGACAATAAATGCTATAAGCAAAAAAAAAAATCAGTTGTGGGAATTCTAGACTTATTCTGTACATCTTTCAACCCACTCAAACTTCTTCTCAACCTACTTACTAATTAAGTCCCTATCCCCTCACTTCTAGAATTTACCAAAATGCCTGATCTTCTTCTCCTTGAAAAAGGCCAGGTGACTGACTTTGGATGATGAAAAGTGAACAGAAATGCCCTGTATCATTTCCAGATGGAAGTAGTTAAGATCTGTGTTCACCTGATCTCTTCCACTGCTTTAGAAAACCCTGAATATCATAATTTAGGGATGGAGGAATTATAAGATGATAAACATCATACCAGAGTGACTCCCCAAATAACTGAGGTGAATATCTTGAAGCATGTAGTATGAGCAAGAAATTACCTTCCTTTGTCTTAAACCACTGAGATTTTTTAGTTGTTTGTTACTATAGCATAGCATAGTTTATTTTATTTATATCCCAAGTAAATCCACAACAATCCTATTTATAAACACCAGATAGTATCTCTTCTCTAACTCCTTAGAAAGAATAGTCTAAAGAAATATGTGTAAGGATGAGAGATTAAGTCATTTTTAAAAGAAAAGAGAATTTACACTGATATATGAAGTGTTGAAGTGCCTGGTATCTATTCTGGGATGCTAATCACTAGAGAAGGTTACTTTGACAAGCAACATAGAATATCTCTGAAATATCCTATCGTACAACCCTGGAGAATTTACTTCAAACTTCTCAAGATACTGGGGAACTAACTTGAACGTTTAATTTTAAAAGAAAGTTGTAACATTAGGAGCACTCTGTGTATTAAGGAGAAAGTTGAAAATTAAAAACTATTGTTGCTTTAACATGACTAGGAAGCACCAATGATTGGGAGAGCACGGAGTCCACCATCCATAACAACAAAAGCAATGATGCTCATCTATGTGGCAGAAACATCCTTAAGAAATTAGCTGCAAAAGGGCAACTGCCCTTAATACTTTATAATGGAGCAGAGATTAATGCTAGAGATTGCAGCAGTTTTATTTGTTCCAGGAAGAACTGATGATATTGTTGAAGGAGAAGGACTGGGTCCCAGAAACTCCACCATGAAGACTTATACCAAAAATAGAATTTTATTGTTGCAGTGATTTCTACCCAAAGTCTTGACAATACTCACTGAGATAGGATTAGGAAAGCAAGGACTGACATAAAAGATGATGTTTATAGAACTATCCAGAAGGATGTGGAATCAGTTGCAATAATGCAATAATCAGGCACAAAAGAGAAAATGAACTAATACATTCATTGGATCTTTACATTATAGTCTTTTATGATAAGCACCTGGAAGTTAAAACAGTCTTCCCCTAGATGGGTAATAAAATAGCATAGGAATTAAAGTCATGAGATGTCACACCAAAAATGGTTTATAAACCATTAATAAAAGACATCTTTATTAATATTATCCAAGTATTTTCTTTGAAGCTTATATAATAGTATACACAGATTATAATCCAAATGTCAAGCATACACTACAAACAGCTCTAGAGGTCTTAACTCCCTTAGCCAATGGGTTCCATCAGAGGTAGAAAAGAGTGCAACATCTAGTGTAGTCATTCCAGGAATTATCTCTGAGCTGTGGTTCCCACCACAGCTTACAGGCAGCAGTCTAAGTCTGCTTCAATTTAATCAGAAAAGATAGATGGAATGAAGCCCACTTAGTTCGTGGTTGCCAGCCCTCTTCGTCTCCCTCCCACAGACATGCATACAGGAAACCTGGCAGCTCCCTTCTCCCTTCCTGTCATTCTCACTAGGCTAAGGAGTAGGCAGATGCAGGAGGGAGGAGGAAAGCAAAGGCTGCCAGAGTACGTGCCACATTCAGAGTTGCCACTACAGACCTCCCCGGCACCCAACATTCCTCAGGTGTTCTGCTGGGTTCCAGACAAAGAAACAGATCCAGAAAACTGAGCAAAGTGTCCCACAAGAAAGGCAGGCCCACAATAACCTGGGCTTTATTTGAAGAAAAATAAGCAAGGTTATTTTTCCCTAATTAAGTCATTTTATCTTTAAAAGAGAGGATTGGAAATTAGGCAGCATTTTGCACTACACTCAGAAAGATCCCCGAAATGAGTTCAAAGATAAGCAAGGAAGAGGAGGCAAAGAAGAAGTGAGAGGAGTATAGAAGATAAATTTAACGTTGATGGACTTTTTCATGGTCCCCAATGGGAAGAGCCCCTTTGTGACACATGCCTAATCAGGCAGGTTTAATTGGCAAGGCAACAAACAAACTGGGGATTATGGTCTACTTCTCTTACTAATAAATGTCCCAAATGCTCCAAGCACAAGCTGTCAAAACAAATCTGGATGTCCTCTGACTTATGTTGATAGGTGATAATACTCAACTCAACCAAACAAATTATGAGGCTGCTATATCATTGTAACTTTCACTCTCCCAACAATCAAAAATGACAGAAAAAATCTAGAGCAGAATCCTCACCCTTAAACACAATATTAACAGTGAGAGACGCAGCCTTTGGTAAAGTGGCACAAGGCAAACTAGATGAGCAGTTCAAAGTTCTCACCTAGAGCTACAGAACTGCCTTCTTTAATTTGTTCACTCACATGTTCCTTATGTAGATAGTCTGTGCTTGACATAATGGCTAACAAGACAAATGTGCTTCTTGCACTTACAGAGTTTATAGAACATCAAGAGAAAATGACAAAGTACTGGATAACTACAATACAATAGTGTGTGTCGTGTGACAGAGATTCCTGGAGCAGCCTAAAATCGCCAAGCCACTGCAACATTGTTCAAAATAGACAAGTGGAAACAACCCAAATGTCCATCAACTGGTAAGTCAATAAACACAAATGTGGTATGCTCTACATGGGGATATTCTTCCGTGATTGAAAAGAATAAAGTACTGTTACATGCTATAGCATAAGTAAACATTAAAAGCATCATGCCAAATAAAAGAAGTCAGGCACAAAAAGTCACATACTGTATGATTCACTTTATATGAAATGCCCACAATAGGCAAATCCACAGTGACAGAAAGCAAATTAATAGCCACTAGGAAGGAGGGAAAGATTTAGGAGTGACTGAGAAAAGGAATGATTCTTCTTTTGAGGGTGATAGAAATGTTCTCAAATTGGATGCATATACTGGAACCACCAAACTGTACACTTCAAAAGAGCAAATGTTAAGGTATGTGGACTATAGCTCAAAAAATGGGTACTTAAAAAGAAAAAACCTTTAGTGCAGTGAAGAATAACTCACCTGATCTGCAGAGAATCCACTTATCTTGTGAGAGTGTATAGAACAGGCATTTATTTATTTTGTCTTTAGAATAAGACAGGTCATGCTTAACTTCTCAAGGCCATGGTTCTGGATTCTACAAATTAAGGCTCACTCATGTTGTTAGGAAACTTAGAAATAACATGTGTGAAGCATCTGTTAAGAGCACATTTGAATAAACAACTGGCCAACAGTCAGTTGTTTTATATTAGGAGGTTCACAGCAAGGACGAGATTCTCTCTATTGCTCTAGGCTAGCAAAATAGTTCCCAGCTATGCAGTGTCCAGTAGCGTAACTAGAATGCTCTGTCACCAAAATCAAAAACAGAACTATGATAACAGGAGGAAGCACAGTAAAAAAAACCTATCAAGCAAGGGGCACTGCAGCATTAGATGGTCATTTCTTCCTAATCTATGTATAGTTCAGTCCATTTTGGAGGCCCATAATTTATACACCATTGTAAGTTAAAGTTTCCTGTGTCTCTTCCTAAATTTCAGAGCTTCTATATTTTTGGCAAACTAGCTGAAAAATAGAACTACAAAAACTAAACACTTCACAGCTGCATCATATTGTAAAGATCAATTTCAATAAAACCTAGATGTATGTCAATAGATAGATAGATAGATAGCCAGATAGGTAGTAGATAGCCAGATCGACAGATGATAGATAGATAGACAGACAGATAGATGGATAGACTTTTACTTTAAAATATAGAACATGTAATAATGGAAAGTATGTTTATAATTTAGTAGCTACACTATTGTAAAGCTTACATTATGCAACAAAAAGCCAAACCTCAGATAATAACTGCAATTGAGACCTACTTGTGGAAATGATATTCATCAAGGGCATAGTTCTAAGCATACAGTGGGAGCTCAGTAAATACTCATTGAAATGGAAAGGCATTGCACCTGGCCAAGAAATAAAAAGGCCTGTAATATGGGTTGTTCTGTCCTAATAAGGACAAGATATCTAAAGCCCTTTATGATCTGTCTCTTGCCTCTCTCTGACATCATCTCTTCCAATCTCACCATCACATACTGATCTGTCTTCACACTGAAGAACATCATGGGGTTCTCTACTCTCACTGGACCATGCCCTTTATTGCTTCTGTGCTCTCTTTCTTGCCTGTGTCTTTGGCTGGTTAATTATTATACAGCACTTAGGCAAAGTATCATCTACTTCAGCAAGTGTCCCTGATCGCGCCTCGGTCCCAGCTATCAGTGCGAGTGAGAGCCCCTCACTTATCTTATCTAATAACTCATCACATTGGGTAATACTATTGGTTTATTTATTTATCTTCCATCCTACACTGTTAGTTCCTAGAAGATGGAACCTGGTTTTCACCTCTGTATTGCTATCTCATAATACAGTGCTACGCATTGAATAAATGTCAACTGAGTAAATGAATGAATTCATTAATTTAGTCATAATTGATTCTGCATATCACTGCATTAATTTAAATTTATATCAACTTCTCAAATTTCCTTAAAAATTTTAAACTTAGTTAAATAATCACATTTGATGAGAAACACCATTAATTTCATTTAAGTAAATCTCAGCACTATTATCACATGTAATTTTTAACAGCATTAATCCAACTTATACTTAATGATATGAATAATTGTTGTAGTGTCATAGGTTCCTTGGGCATAAAAGTCACAGTTAACATAAATGAATATGAATAATGTTGCTTTTATTTAAACTAAGAAAGTCATTCTTGGAATCCATTAAGGAAAGAGAAAAAAAGGAATTGAGCAGAGAAAGAGGATTCTAAGCCAGATTTCTTAATTCTGACCTAGAGTTGATTCTAAGGCAGGAACACCCAATATCCTGCACTTTCAGGAGCAAGTATCCCAAAATGTCCCTATCTTATCCACTTAGTTCACTCATTCACTCTACCACTTGCCCAAGAAATGACAAGAGGGAGAAGGCCATTGCTTTCAACCTTTCTCCAGTCTCTCTCTCAATCAGTATTTCCAATGGCTTTCCTTTTAAAGCCCAAAGACAGAGAGTCCCTGGGAAGGATTCAATTCTTAAAGAAGAGATAGATATAGAAATGCATTTCAGAACCAGGAATGAGATAAGAGGATTGCTGCTTTGATCTCCTCAGAAGTGGCTTAACCTGTCTTAACCTACTTTCCATTGCTATAACTGACTACCACAGACAAGGTAATTTGTAAAGAATAAAGGTATGTTCAGCTCACAGTTTTTGAGGTTGAGTGTCCCAAGTTCCAGGGGCCATGTCTGCTGACAGTCTTCTTGCTGGTGGGGACTGTGCAGACAGCCAAGGCAGGATGAGGCTTTACATGATGAGAGGAGTGCACAAAAAGACAGAGTCAAACTAGCTTTATAACAGACTATCTCTTGAAATAATCCATTAATCTGTTATTCCATGAATGGATTAATCAATTTATGAAGACCATACTTGTATGACCTGCTTATCTCTTAAAGGTCCCCACCTGTTCCTGTTCTTAATACCTCACAATGGCAATTAAATTTCCACATGAGGTTTCATGGTGACATCCATACCATAACAATCTCTCAACTAGGCAATACTAGTTGAGCCATGGAAATCCTGAAAGATGGGCTCATCTGACCATCTGAACAAGAAACCCAGGAGTCACTGGAGAAACCAAAATATTGTGTGGTATTGTCATTGCTTCCCTTTCTCTCCCAGATAAAGAGCACAGTCATATCCATGTGTCCCCATATAATCTATTATAATCTCAAAATTGGTTATTCCTATTGATAACCTGCAGATACATAGCAACTTACTCAAGATTATATTCCTAGTACTAGTTGCCTTCCAAAAATAGAGCAAGATTTAGCTTTGGATCACAAATCCCTTCAAGAAAGAAAAAGGAATAGAAGTTGAGGACTTTAGATTGTCTTAGCAAAACAATTGCTCACTGAGTTTCTGGAGGACACGAGAGCATTAAAAGTTGGAAGAGAAGTAGAGAAAGGGAAGAAAGAAAAAGAGAACTGGACCTTCTACCTCTGCAGTCAGGTCCAAACATCAGAATGTGCCAACCTGACATTTTCTAAGGGCCATTTTATCTGCATGCTCCAATTTCTTGGCAAAAATAGTATCACTTTCTGAAATATGTTGTCATTAGAATGAAAACTAAACCAACAGATTCACTCTGTGTTCAATAATACCTACAATGCATTTAAATTAAATTTAGGTAACTGTAATTTTCAGGTTCCAAACTTTCCCACCTTGTTGAAATGTAAGTTTAATAATTATAGTTTGATATGAATAAAATTCTATTCAGCATAGTCGTTGCAATTTTTTATATTCTTCCTATTAACATGAACCAGTCATTCTATCCAGTTCATTTAAATTATTTTTAAATTAGCTTTATGCAGGCTTGGTATTTGGGGTGTAATTTGGACTCCTACACATCTTAATTCATTTGGGATCCAATTAAACTATTTCAATATTCCAAAATGCTTAGCTCCTACTCTCTGTTCCCTTCCCAGCTCCTATTAATCACTTACTTATATCTATTTTGCAAAGGAGGAAATAAGGTCAGTTGAATAAAGTGGTGGTATGGTTGTCAAATGAATCTTCTGTTCCTAGTTGACATTTCATTTTGCATGATTTTAGATTCATCATCAATCAATTGGTCTCTGTTTCCTCATCCAATAAAAAAAATACTGTTATCAATGTTTTACTATTCTCTTGAGTCTAAAGGAAGACTCAGTATAAGTCTTACTAAAATTGAAATTTCATGAAATCCACACCCATTCTTTAACGCTGTAACCAATAATTTTTTTCTCCCCACCTAATCTAATACTTTGGACATCAGAACAGAATGAACTGATTTTTTTTGGCTTACTTGGTTTTCTTTCTAAGGTACACAGCTCCCTAGAGAAACATCTGATATAAGTATTTATTAAATAGTGCTTCTTGCATAAATTGTGCTCAATTAAGCACATATATCACTGAATTTTATTTTGTTTTTCAAACATCAAAAACATAAAAAGTCCACTAAACAACAGAGAAGCCTGACACATTGGTTAAGAGATGCTTCTGAAAAATATTCCAGATTCCTTATTCTCTCCTGTTGGAGCTTCACTCTTAATGTTTACATATTAAAGTTTTCAAGAAATACTGCATTTAAAATCATGTTTAGCTGTGTTTTATGACACAATTTCCAAATCTGTTGGATTACAAAAACTTTTTACATGGAATCATAAATGACATCCTGAGGAGTACACATTGGAAAACCTTATGAAACAAATGGCTAGAAGTGGGATACACCATTGAGAACTCGGGCCTTTGCTGGTGGCTTGGGATTAGTGATATACATTTTATGTTCTCCTTTTCTTTTCCAAGAAGAGCATTTTGTGGAATTTTCTTAAGGTAGTATATGTTCTTCAAAACTTTTTTTAAATTACAAATAAGGAAAAAGACTAAAAATCACCACTTTTCCTATGAGAACAAAAAACATATTTATTATTTCCACATATGTGTGTGCCTATTTAGAAATGTTCTTAACCTGATAAAAGATTTTTTAAAAAATCCATTTGAATCCATAGCAAAAATTATAAGTGAGAGAGGTTTTTCATATATTTTATTCAAATCAGGCACAAAACTTGATCCTCGCTATTGTAGATATTATTAAAAACTATACTGAAGTGTCTAGCCAATCCAGCAGGAAAACAAAAGACAGAAAGCAAAGTTTAGAAGAGACAAAACTATCATTGCTAAAGGATAATATAATGGTCTACTTATAAAAATCAGTTAAACCAATTGTTGGCCTGTTTTTAAAAATTAGTTAAGCTAGGCGACAAGCTCTAAATCAACAAAAACAAAAGTCCACACATTTGTCACAACAATTACAAAACATCATAGAAAAAAGGAGCCCATTCAAACTAAAAACAGAAATTGTAAAATATTCAGGAATTTTAAAACTATAAGTATTTAAATCACTCATGGAAAAAAATACTAAAACTTTTTTGAGTGACATAAAACTTGAATACTGGGAAAATCCACGTGCCTGGGTATGAAGACAGTACTGGAGACTTGCCAACTTTTAACAAATTAAGTTGTAATTCCATGTAAATTATAAAAATATCTCAATAGGATTTACCAGGTATCCATGTGTCTATTTTTAAATTTATATTAAAGACTATATGTATAAAAATAGGAAATTTAAAAGGGGGTATCAAAATGACAGATATTTCCTTGTCAAATATCAAGATATTGCATATAACTATGGTGATTAGTATATTGCCATCTTGGTTATAAATCAAAAATAATTAAGCAAAGAGCCCAAAATCTCACCCATGAGTGAGGGAAAGCATGTTGAAAATATATCTCCAACCTGTTTTTCTTTACTTTATTAAAATACGGATTTTATTTCACATGTATATTTTTTGTACCCCCACCATTTCCATGTCTCAGAACCACAACTATTAATCCTTTCATAGCGTTCCATGCATACTTAAACCAAGCAAAGGGTGGAGTTCCATCTTTAAGAGCTAAACAGGCATTTTGGACAACACATTCTTGGCAATGGAACCTGAACAACATTTACCAAATATGGTAGGGAAAGTTCTCACATGGTATTATAAAAAGGACCACCAGATATCATCTCTTCCAGAAATGAAATAAGACAGAAAATTTCAGCAAATTGTTTAAACCATTTTTCTTAAAGAGACTTCCTCCACTGCCAGAGATCTTGAGTAACCTCCTGGCCAGAAATAAATCTTCATAAAGTTGATGAATTTGGCTTCCACCTGGGGAAGAGAATCACTTCTTCTTTCTAGACTTGCTTGCATTTTTGCTTAAATGTCTTGTACAGAACTAGGTACAGCCAACATTTTTTTCTTGTTTTCTGAAGGATCTTAGTCTTTTGATCTTGGTGTTGATGGTTTTGAGTCTTTTTCATGCTCATTTTATTTTTGTACCTTTTTGGCTGGAGTATCTTGAATATACTTTTTCACTGGAACTTTTTCTTCAGCTTCATCATAATCAAAATCATAATCATTGTCATTATCTTCATAGTCACCATCAACTTCATCAGCAGCAAATTTTAGTTTCTTCTACGGAAACTTGTTACCAATCCCAGGGGCCAGTTGCTTCCCAGACACACTCAAGATCTTAACTTCCTCCTCCTCTCTTTCAGACTCTGAATTTTCCTCTACAGCTATTAAGTCCTGTCCACTAACATGCAAAGGATCTGAAACACACTTCAACCTTAAGACCACAGTGGTGTAATTTCAAAGCCCCCAAGGGAAACTGTCAGCTATACAGACATTTTCAGAGTTGCCAATGTCACTTTAATTGGACTGCCCTCGCAATTCATTGTCTCTGCTTCCAAAGATGTGCAACTCATCCCTTGTATCAACCCCTAACTGAGCATTGTTAGTGATAATTGGTACTCATTTTCATCATTACCTACCTTAAAGTGACAAGCTTTGTTGGCCAAAAGGTGGTTCTGGGGCCTCAGGGGTCCATGTCCATGATCATATAATCTTCATGAGGTGGTGGGCACACACTTAGGTGGGGAGAGAAGGCAGACGGAGATAACCGATCTTTGATTCCCAGAACAGACATACAGGATGGAATCACATCAGAGCTCTCCAAACTTTTAATATGATAGTTTCAGCATTCAAACCAGTACAGAAAGATAAATATTCAATACAATTACAGGAACAGTTAGCTATCTATATGTGGTAAGTTATATTTCTACCTAAAGGAATTCACAAAAACTAATCTCAGATAATTACACACATAAATATTGAGAAAACTGCAAAAAAGTTAAATATAGAATATTGTGATCCATTAAGTTATAATAGACTTTCTTACATCAGACACAAATAGCAAACCATAAAAGAAAAAGCAAGCAAATTTGGTAATCTCAAAACTATAATCTTCTATAAGTAATAAAATACTACAAATAAAATTAAAAGCAGGTAATTTACTGGAATAAATATTTTTACTTTTATAACAGAAAAAGGAGTAATAGCCATATTGCATAAATAATTTCTATGAGTTAAAATTAAAACACAAACCAATAGACTTGCAAGGTGAAAAAAGTAATTAACAGAGGATAGCATGCAAAGAGCCAAAAAAGGCTATAAAAAACACGTGATAGCAAACATGAGTTTATTAGATGATATGTTGAGAGATAATATATAAATGTATAGATAATGTTGAGAGATAGAGCCAACTTTCAGAAAAAAACACCTACAGTATTACATGAATGAATACATTCTCAAATACAAGTAGAAATAAGGTATATCTATGACATATAAATGTATATAAAAAACATTTTCACAAAAGTGGGATCAGAAAGAGTAGGTAACATGAAAAGAATTGGGAATAGGAAAGAAAGAATACTTCCTTGTCTAGGATGTTTTCCTTGGAAGAGGATGGTTTTATTAATTATGTAATTTAAATCAATATCAAATGTGAAAAGTTCCCCACAATGACATCACTCAGTGTAGAACAATTCAAGGATAAAGAGAAGGGCAGAAGCTTTCAAAGACACTTTTAAGTTTCCTAAAAAAGAAGAAAAATCGTACTCATGTATTTTTATAGCAAACCAATAACAGATGCTACAGGAAGAATGAAAAACCTTCGATTATGATAGAAAATGATTTTGAATGTAAAATACAATATCAAGCCAATCAAACAATCAATCATGGGCTCAAAATAAAAGCTTTCTCAAGCATATAAAAACTGCTACGTAGCATTTCTGTAAAAGTTGCATAAGGATGTACTCCAAAAACATAAGACAGAAATTAAGTGTAATGATTTGAATCAGGAATTTCCCCTACAGGCTCATGTGTTAAGGGCTTAGTAGCTAGACAATGGGGGCTTTGGGGAAGTAACTGGATCATACAGGCTCTGACTTCAACCATGGGTCTAACAGCTTTGTTTTGCCACATTCTCCTGCTACTATGATGTTCTGCCATACCAGAGGCCTCTAGCAACCAAGCAAACTAAATGTGGACTGAGACTTCTGAAAACATGATCCAAAATGAGCCTTTTCTCCTTTAAGTTGTTTCTTCAAGTATTTTGTCACAGTGATGGAAAGTGACTAACAATCAAGTGAAACAAGTATTGAGATACTTGGTGGAACTAACTTGAGGCCATATATATACAGCAAGCATGGCAAAGAGCTACATTGGAAAGAAAGGCAGAGGGCTTCAAATCAGTAGGCAATTAATTTTTATTGGTGGTAAAATTTAAGAAAACAGATACATTAGCAATGTTATTTAAAAAGCTCTTTAAACTTTCTTTCAATAATAAACTTAATGGGAAATTTTAAAGAAACACATAATACACAAATATTATAGCAGTGATATCAAATACAAATACAAAAAATATGGTATGGTTATGAAATACTTTAGGAGTATAACAAAGAATGATAGAAATATTCTCTTTCAAGTTAGCATATGATTCATACCAAAAAAGAAAACTGTAACTATTTGCATAATATCTACCTCTGGTGAATAATATTTAAGTAATTATTATAACACAAATACAAATATAATAATAAAAATACAAATGTTTGGTTTTCAACCTTAGAATCAACCTCTATGCAAAGTACCAAAAACATAATTATGGTTAAATAATGGGATTGAATAGTGATTATATAAAAGTACAGGGATAGCTGCCAGAATTTTTAAAGATGGAGTCAGGGGAAGGAAGTATAGGCAAGAGGTCTCATACTGTTATCTTACAAAGGGGGAAGCAAGAGAGGTAGTGCAAAAGCTGATGGTATACAAAAAAAAAGTTAAAATTGTAAGCACTGATGTAAATGCAACAATGTATACCCTATGTACAATATTTATATGGAGCAATTAATAAGCTTTGTTTAGAAAAATAATAAAGTAATGAAAATTAGAGGTAAGGAAATTAAAAATGTTGATTTGGTTATCCAATTTTTGGTAGAACATAAAAGTGGGTAAAAATGAGCTAAGTTTTTTTTTTTTTAATCAAAGCTCAATATCAGTAGACCATATCCAAAATAGGTGAATAAGGACAGCACACAGCAGTGGCAGTGTGTTGATGACACCACTACATGGCATCATCATGGCTGGTGACCATCAACAGTGGCCAGACTTATCACACCTGAGCCCAACGACCTTAAAGGAAGTTGCAGATCAATTTAGCAAACTCTGTGCTGCTTCCCTCCTCACCTCAGCCATAAGACATATGAGTCCCAACTCTGTAGAAAATGAAGTAACATAGCAGGATCCACCTATCCTGAATGTTCAAGATCAACAATGATTGAACAATGAATGTTCAATTCAAGTTAACTGGACATGCAAAGAAGCAAAATAATGGGAGTCAAATCAATTTTTTTTAAAAAACCTCAACATAAAATTACTTATATGTAACCAAAATAATGGAACTAGCAGAGAAGATCTGCAAAATGATATTGAAGGATTTTGCTGGATGCATGGCTCAAATGATAAAGTGACTGCCAAGCAAGTGTAAAGCCCTGAGTTCAAACCCTGTTCTGCAAAAAAAAAAAAATCAAAATAATATATTCAAGTATTCAAAGAAAAATATGGAGAGATAAGTGAACAAATAGGTAAGATAAACAAACTAAATAGAAAACACAGATTTGAAAAATACTTAAGTTAAAAATACCTTACATGGATTGAAAAGCATACATTATTGAAAGGAGTAGAAAAATAAATAAAAATCATCCAAAATAAAATGCACAGAGGAAAAAACACTAAAGATTAAACAGTGACTGAACTTGTGAGACAATGATAAGCAGTACAACATCCATTTAATTAGAGTTCCAAAAAAAGAAAGGAGAGAGAATAGATAGAAAAAATTGAAGAAACAGTATAGTGACTAAAATTTTTTTCAAATTTGTTAGAAATTTTAAGATTACAAATTTAGGAAGTTTGAAATACCCTAAACAAACCCTAAACAAATACACAAAGTCCATGCTTAAACATTATTTTTATAAATCACTGAAAAATAAAGGCAGACTATTTAAAAAGCAATCAAATGGTAGAAAACATCACATACAAAGTAATGACCATAGTGTGAATGTTGGCTTCTCACCAAAAACAATGAAGACAAAAGATAGTGGAATGACATCAACAAACTGTCAACCCATGCTTCTTTATCCAGTGAAAATATTCTTCAAAAATGGAAATTAAACATATACCTTTTCAGTTATACAAAAGGTAAGAACACCAATACAATAGTACTAAAAGAAATAGTAAAAGGAATTCTTTAGAAAGAAGAGAATGGATATGTGATGACAACTAGGATCTACAGAAAAGATTAAAGAGCACCAGAAATGTTTTATATTTGTATAAATATATAAAACATGTTTTCTTATTATTGCTTCTTGGTGCTATCCTTAAAGGCCATATGTTCTTGTGCCATATTAAGACTAAAATGGGGAAATGCTAGGGCAAAATTAATGTAATCAACATTAATTAACAAAAAAATCAGTAAATGTATGATCATTGTAATAAAAAAATTACTTTTAATCAAGAAATAACATACTTCCATTTCAAAGCTTTTTTTTTCTTTTAATTTTCAAAGAGACTTTAGCAAGAATATAGGTGTGTGGATGTCCCGTTTAAATTACTCTAATAGCTGTGTTCACAATGTTCTTCAGTGAGATAAAGAGCTGGTGTGAATAGCGCCAAACATCATTCCCAGGTGCTATCAGACTTCACCTATCTAACCTCTGTCTTAGTTAATGTCAGCTAAATTGCTGGCTTTCAATGCCTTATTTTCCAATTCTTCATTCTAGTGGAGCACAGTTGGAAGTTACAATTCTCACTGTCCCTGATTACAAAACCTTGGTCTTTTCCCCAAAATTGTTCAAAAAAAAGACTATACTTCTCAGAGAACCATGTGTCATAGACAGTCTCCTGAATTTCCTGCCCAAATGTTTTAGGGCACAAAGATACAGTAGGAGGAATTCAGGATAACAAGAACATTATTCTAGTTTCTTCAAAAGCAATCAAAAGTTTTTTAGTGGGCCAATTTTCTGGTCAGTAGAAATAGTATCAGTAGTTTCAAAATAGTTTTTCTCCTTTATTCAAGTATTTATTTTTCACGCACTTACCTTGTTTAGAACGGGAATTACAGTCTTGAAGGCTATATTATCCAGCTTGATCTCAAAGCTGGCAAAAACATTTCATGGATTCTGGCATTACGTTCTTTGAGCATCTTGATTTTTACAAATAGTGTGTATTTTCACCTTTTTCTATATCCTTTTTTCTTAGACATTTTAGAATAAGATTGGTAAAGAATACATAAGGAGAGGAGAGAAAAAAGGGGGCCCAAGGCAGATGTTTTAAACACAATGACACATGACTATGACTTAAAAGTTTAAGCTGTATCTCAGAAAAAATTATTTTTCCCTCCCATTTACTGGATTCCAAATGCACAGTGGTAAATCATAAAATCAAATATTTTTGCAAATTGCTTACTTTATTAGCGTGAAGAGTGGCAACAAATCAATCATTTAGTCAACAAACAATTTTTGGGTTCAAGGCAGTGTGCCTGATGCTATAGGAGATAAAAGATTAATAAAATCAAGTTCCCACCCTCAATGGTTGGTGCATAAATATTTCTGCATGCTTTATTCATGGTTCTATTTCTGATAATTTTTCTCATATTACATGTTGGGTGTGTATAATAAGAGTATAAGGAGTTAAAGTATATTTCTAATTTATGACTTGTCACAAAATGCAAAAACCAAATACTTACATGGCTATCTATAGTCTACTAGAGGTAAACCTCATCAACATAGACATGTAATAGACTATAGCATAAAAGGGGGTTTTTAATTTAATAACACTGAACAGGAACTGATTATACAGAAATACCCCCCAAATTACTGCATCCAGGAAAATGGTATGCATGCTTTTGTAATTTGAATTTAGAACATAATCAAGATGTGATTTTTGCCATCAAAAGGTGTTTTAAATGCTCTTTCTATGAGCACATTCAAAAAACTCCTCAGAGCAGAGGCAGCCAGGACCATCACCTAGGTTAAAGAAAGGACATCAAGGCTACGCAGAACAAAAGCATCCCTGAAGTTACGATAAAACAGTAAATCTTTTGTCAAATATACTGGTAGGACCAAGCAAACACAGCAATCAATTAATAAAGACTACATGTAAAATAAAGAAAACTTTACATGTAAAATTAATAAGGACTATATGTAAAATGAAGAGCATAAGGAACTTCCACAGAAGTTTTAAGAATCCTCACAGAAAACAGTGACCAATTCCAGACTCATAAGCAAGGAAGCACTCAAGAGAGACTGAGAAAAGAGAACATGAAGGAAATAATGTGAGAGGGACTATGGACTGCTCTTCCAGAGAAACAGTAATAACTTTTAAAGTAAACTTAATTGTGGCACTGGGGTTTGAACTCAGGGCTTTATACTTGCTAGGCAGGAGGTCTACCACTTGAGCCACACTTCCAGCCCTTACATTTTATTTTTATAAAAACAGCAAGCAGTCAAATCTCTTTAAATTTTCTGATGGTTGAAAAAATGGATGCCCATATAATTTTAATTTTAATTTCTCTTACCTGTGAGATTGAATGTCTTTTGGTATAATTAAGGGCAATAAAATTTCATTATTTCTTTTATTAGCTAACTTCTGACCATTTCTATAGGATTACTGATATTTTTCTAGTGTACTTTGTATATTAGAAACATTAATCCTTTGTGATGTATTTTGCAATATATTCTCAGTTTATGCTTTTTATTTTAATTTTCTTCTAGTCTTTTCATTAAAAATTTCTTTTGTATATGCAAAAAATATATATTCAGATGTGAACCCCGACAATATTAACAGCTCACTTCTCACCAGAAACTTCTTATGGAAACCAAGGTCGTAGTATTAAATACTATGAAGCAAAAATCTGATAACCAGAAAAATTTCCTTCAAAAAGAAAGGCACAGTAAAATATTCTAGGTATATAAAACTGAGAGAATTTACTGCTACTAAACTCATTTAAACAAGAAATAGTAAAGGAATTATTTTAGGCTGAAAACAAGTAATCCCAGAGAGTAATCTGAATCTACACACACACACAAAGCAAAAGAGCACTGGCAAATGTAATTTAGTAATTATAAAGGAAAATATACATGAATATTTCTCCTCTTCTTAAATGTTTTAAAAGACAAGTGCATAAAATAATATGTATATAAATTATGGTTAGGCATAAAATAAATACAAATGCAATCTATTTCACAATAACAATACAAAGGACATGAATAGAAGCAAAGTTGACTTAGAGAAAGGAAATCACATGACATGGAAACTCAAATCCACACAACAAATCAAGAGAACCACAGATGGAGATTTAAAATATTAATACAACTCTCCAGATGCCATTGCCTCGTACATGTAATCCTAGCTTTTCAGGAGGCAGAGATCAGTAGGAACATGACTTGAGGCCAGCCCCACACAAAAAGTTTACAAGACCCCAACAACCAATAAATGGGCCTGGTGGCATGTACCTGTCACCCCAGCTCTATGGGAAAGCTGACATCAGAAGGATCATGATTCCAGGTTAGCCTGAGTGAAAAAGTTCACAAGACCCCATCTCAACAGAAAAGGCTGGGCATACCTGTCATCCCAGCTACTGAGGCAACCATAGACAGGAGATTGAGGTCCAGGTCAGCCTGGGAGAAAAGTAAGAACCCATGTCCAAAATAACCCAAGCAAAAAGGGTTGGAGGTGTGACTGAAGTAGTTTTTCTATATCTCACTGGAATTAAGGTAGTATAGCATGAACTAGATTATGATGCTAAGTTACATATGGCAAGTCAAGATATTAAGAACATACAGCAGAAATATTCTACTAAATAAAAAAGCAATAAAGGAGACATAGAAAAGAAACAAAAGACATGAGACATATAGTAAAAACGCAGATTGGCTAGATGCAGAGGCTCATGTCTGTAATCCCAGCTGCTCTGGAGGTAAAGAATTGGAGGATCAGGGTTTAAGGCCAGCCTGGGCAAGATGTTAATAAGACCATATCTCAACAAACAAGGTGTGCATGGGGATTCATGCCTATAATCCCAGCTATGCAGGAGGCACAGGTAGGATGGTCTTGGTCCAAGGCTGGCTCAAGCAAAAAATGTAAGGCCCTGTCTGAAAAATAATCTAAAGTAAAAAGAACTGAAGGCATGGCTTAAATGGTAGAATACTAACTTAGCAAGTACAAGGCCCTGAGACCAAACCCCAATACCACCAAAACAAGAGAAAAAAAATCAGATAAAAATCCAACTATGTCAATATCATTAACCATGAATGAACTAAGCAATCAAAACAAAAGGAAGAAATTATCAGTCTAGATTTAAACAAACCACTATGCTCTCTAGAGGAAACAGGTATTAGATTCAAAGATACAGATTACATGAAAGTAAAAAGATGAAAAAAGACAGGAAAACAGCAACCATAATAAAGCTGGTGTGACAAATTTAAGACATAATAGATTTTAAAAAAAAAAAAAAATGTAACTATAGATAAAGAGGGAAACCTTACAATGGTAAGAGTCAGCCCATTACAAAGATATTATCATTTCAAAAGTAAATATGCACTTGGTAACACATCAAAAATCCATGAAGCAAATCTGACAGAAGATAATTCAACAATCACAGCTGTAGACTTCAATGCCCTACTTTTCAAAATGGATAGAACAAGTAGGCAGCAGGTCAACAAGGAAACAGAAGATTTGAGAAACACTATAAACTAATATGACTGAAAAATAATTATAGAACACTCTACCTCACAACAGCAGAATGCACAAGTGCATATGGAGCATTTAAATAGGATAGGTGATATATACAGTCCATAACACAAGATTCAATAAATTCAAAAGGTTGAAGTTTATACTAAGTATGTTCTCTAACCACAATGGAATGAAATTTAAGATGAAATGTGGAAAATTAACAAATTAAAAAATCATACAACACAACCTTAAATGACTAATAGATCAAAGAAGGAATCACAAAGAAAATTTGAGAATACTTTAAGATGCACAAAAATGAAAACACAACACACTAAAATTTATACGATAACTGCTAAGAAGGAAATATTCAGATGTAAGGGCTTTTATAAAAAAAGCAGATTGCAAATCAAGCTATTACTCTTCCAACTTCATTACTCTTCCAAATTAATCGAAGGAAAGAAATTAAAAGTTTTGAGTGCAAATTAATAAATAAAGAATAGAAAAACAAAGGCTAGGCATGGTGGCACATAGCTGTAATCCCAGCTCCTTGGAAGGGAGAAATAGGAACATCAAGGTTTAAGGCCAGCCTGGGAAGAAAGTGCTAAGATCTCATCTCCACAACAATTCCAGCTTCACAGGAGGCCTAGGTAAGAGAATAATATTCTGAGAC
Organism: Castor canadensis; assembly: GCF_047511655.1. Classification (NCBI taxonomy): domain Eukaryota; kingdom Metazoa; phylum Chordata; class Mammalia; order Rodentia; family Castoridae; genus Castor; species Castor canadensis. The sequence continues at coordinate 48,539,744 of NC_133398.1, read as the reverse complement.
TCACCTGATCTAAAAGTGCAAGACCCTGTCTGAAAAGTGCTAAAGCAAAAAGGGCTTGGAATGTGGCTCAAGTGATAGAGTGCTTGCCTCGCAAGTGCCAGGCCCTCTGTCAAAACCCTAGTACCATAAAAAGAGAAAAAAGAAAAAGACAGGAGTAGAAAACTCAAGTAAACTAAAAGTGTTTGATTTGAAAAGAACAAAATATCATAAAATTGATGATTCTTTATTTTGACAAAAGGAAAGAAAGAATACTTAAATTACTAAAACCAGTAATGAAATAGGGTACATCACTACTAACACATTTGGTGTAGTCTGCTGGAATTGCTTTCCACTGCATTTTCTCTTTGATTTAAGGAACTTTTTATTTCCAGGATTTCTGTTTGATTCTTTTTTCTGAAGTTTTCCATATCTTTGTTAAACTCCTCTTTCATATCTTATGCTGACTTCTTTATTTCATGTTTCTTTTTTTTATAATCTTAGTTTCTTTTGGAGTTTGTTGAAGTCTTCTCTGAGTTCAATTACTTGTTTCTGTGTCTTCTCAAGTTTTTTATTTGTGTTGTCTTGATATTCATTGAGTTTTTATTGTATGTTCCCCTTAAATTTCTCTTGCATCTCCTCCATGAGTATTTCTATGAGCTCCTTTTTGAAATACTCTTTGAACACCTCTTTACAGACCTCATTGAGCTCATTAGACGTATTTATTCTACTAAGGTCAGCAACTGGATATTCATTTCCTTCATCTTCCACTAAATCCTCTATTGAATTACCATTCATTGAGGGGTGAATTGCCCTGCCGTCTTCTCCCAACATTTCTATTTTGTGTCATGCTTCTATGTTATTGATTGGCTACTTGAGGGTGTTAATCACCTGTTATCTTTCCCTTTGCTTAATTACCATGCTGTGACTGACTTAGTTGCTAGCTAGGTCGAAGGGCTATTTCTGTTCCCTCACCTGGAGGTATGAATTAGCAATAACAAATTTAGTGATTCAATACCAGGCCAGTTATTTACATAATGTATAGAGAACTGCTTGGTGACATTATCTAGAAGCAGTGAGAATTGAGGGGATAATTGTTGTTTGGATAGAGATACATACTTAGATGATTGAAAAGATGGTGCTAGAGGAAGGGGCAGAAAGGGGTAATGGCATGAGGGCAGAAGGGGTGTGAGGTGTGGGGGCTATAGGATAATAAGACCCTGATGTGTGCTTAAGGTATAGTTCAATGTTGTGAAGGAGCATGCTATTGTCAGGACTTCAGAGGGATAGGAAGGATGGGGTAAGGTGTAAAGTTGATATGGTAGACTACTCAATAGATGGTGAGTGTTGAGGAGGTTGGGGCAGTGGGGTGAAAAGGAGGGTAAGGAGAGGAATGTAAGGAGAGCAAAGGAAGGGAGATAAGATGAAAGGAAAAGAGAAAAAAAATGGGGAGAGAAAGGAAAGTAGAGCAATAGAGGGCCTGAGTGAAATGGTGTTTGGACAGAGTGGAAGAGGGAGGTAGGTAACAATGAAATGGAAGAAAAAAAAAGAAAAATATAAAAATAAAAAATGGCAAGCCTGTGAGCTAAAATTGAGCTTTTCTCTTGGAGGACTCTCAGTTTCAGCTTGCTCCAAGTTTCTCCAAGGCAGTGCAATATGTAGTTTTCCCCAGTGCTGCTAAGTCGCCCCACCCCCACGCAGGCTAATTCAGTTCTGCATTCTGCCCCCTCCTCCTCCAGGCAGAGGAGTAATGTTCCCTTTGTGTTTCTGATCACCAGTTTTGCCCAGGGAGGGATGCAATCAGTCCCTCAGCTGCACTATACTATGTGGTTCCCTCTAAAGCATAAGATGTGTTGCGCTCACCTGGCAAGTTTGCAGACTCACTTGAGTGGGAACAGATCATCTGCAGGGCAGCACAGGTAGACAACAGTCAGAGGTTTTGTGTCCATACATATTATTGTGGGTCCAAGTAGTCCCAGATGCTTGCAGATCTCTTTCTCCAGTTCTTGGCATTGCATTTTTTCTTTGCCAGCCAGGATGGGAAGGAAATAAGAGAAAGAGAAAGAGAAAAAGAAAAGAAAAGAAAAAGTGGCTTCTCAGCCACCAGCCCAACAGATGGCAGGCTGGCAGCTGCCTGTCCCGGCACCTAGCTGTTAGGAGCTATGAGAAGCTACTTTATGGATCCCCTATGTTTTGGTGGTATCTTAGTTGGTAGAAAAAGCAGGGTTACCTGATCCTTGCTACCACGAAAATCTGGAGTATTTGTCTGAAATTGTTCAGGTCAAGGTTCCAGGGTCTGTCAGCGATCCGTCATCTTGGTCTCCCACCACAAAAAAGTTTTAATGTCCAAAACTCATTCAATATAATATACCAATAGAAAAAAGGACAAAGTCCACAAATTTATGAGACTGGATACAGAAAAGTCACTTTCATAAATCAGAGAACTTAATATTCTTAGATAGCATACTCCTGAGATCTTTTGATCTACAACGTTAACACAATCCCTATCAAAATCCAAACTGACTTCCTTGCAGAAATTTATACACTAATCCAAAAATAGTGAGACCCTATCTCAAAAATATTTAAAATTTAAAAATGTTGTTTCACAAAGGACAGTATAAAGAAAGTAAAAAGACAACTAACTCACAGAATGGAAGAAAATATGTGCAAGTCATATCTATAATAAGGTATTTATTATCTAGAATATATAAAGAACTCCCAAAAGACAAATAATTGATTTAAAAATAGAAAAGTTCCAAATAAGCATTTCCCCCTGAAATACATGAAAAGATGCTCAGCTTCATTAGCCATGATACAATTATCAGCCATGAGATGATGTTTCACACCCACTGGGATGGCTGTAATTAAAATGACAGGTAATAACAACTGTTGGTGAGGATTGGATGAATTGTGACCCTCATACACTGGTAGTAGGTATGTCCTATGGTGCAGCCACTTTGGAAACATCATGGCAGATCCTCAAAAAGTTAAACATAGGGGTACCAAATGAAGAATTCCATTCATAGGTATGTAGTTAAAAGGAAAGATAATATAGTCACAAAAAAAATTGTACGTGAGTATTCATAGTAGCATTATTTTGCATAGCCAAAAGTGAAAACAACCCAAATGCCCACTAGTTGATAAATGGCTAAACAAAGTGTAATATATACAAACAATGAAATATTAAATGTTTCCAAACAGGAATGAAGTTCTAATAAGTGTTACAATATGAAAGAGTTTTGAAAGCATTATGCTAAGTGAAAGAAGTCAGATGCAGAAGAACATATGTTGCATGATTTCATTTATATGAAATATCCAGAATAGGCAAATCTTTAATCACAGGAAGTAGATTAACCATTGGCTATGGCTTGCAAAGTTAGAAAGATATAGTGAGTGACTGCTAATGGATATGGAATTTCTTTCCAGGGTGATAGAAATTTTCTAAATTCAATTGTAGCAATGGTTTCAGAACTCTGATTATACCCCAAAACTATAATGTATACTCTAAATGGGTGAATTGTATTTTATGTGAATTACAGTTCGATAAAAAGAGGACAAAAACTGTACAATGTACTATATCTCCCATTCTGCACATAGGTAACTGAAATTGGCTTTAAAGCAATTCCCTACCATACCCTCTTAATGATTATATTATTATTACTACTATTACTACTAGTAGTAATATATTTTATGTTTATATATAAGAACCTGTCTTTCTCACTCATCTATTTACCCATAAGCTAATCTGAATTGTTTGTATATATGACTAGGAAAGAAGAAGAAAATTAGAGAAAGCAACAATGCATCACCATTACTAGATGTTCTGCTCATCTGTTCCATAGTGATTACTCTGGAAAAAAAAAACTGAGCAAGAACAGAAGAAACAGGTTGAAACTGGGATATGATACTGTTCCCAAGGACAAAGAAGACACCATTTGAAACATGTTTTTATTTAGCAATAAAGAATTTGATCCTAAGAGGAAAATACCTCTTGAACTAAACCAAATAGCCCCTTGACTAAGAGAGGAGATTTGCCTCCCACTTGACTTCTCAGAAGTGGATTTCACAAGTTTACATGCAACCCAGAATTGAGCTACATTATCTACTCACAATAAAATTGTGGGCCTTAAGTACCCCATTTTTATTCCTTCATCTCTCCTGCCAGAGATTCTATTGATGAACCAAATAATAGAGAAAAACGTGGACAGCCTGTGGCTGCTTCCTTGTCAAAAAAAGAAAGAAAGAAAGAAATGGTCTCCAATTATACACATTAGCCTTAATTTTGGCCTTTGGATGATCAGATAATGTTTCTGCCCATGAAATGAATTCTTGTGGCAAGTCCACGCTTTTCAATGTCAAAAATAAAAGCTTCCAATTAACTGTCAAAAGCTTTTCCAGCATCTGGAGATAGGAGTAAATTGGAGTCTTTTATATTGGTAGCTTTTGACATTATATTAAACAATCTTCTAGGGTTGTCATAGTCCCTTCTCCTTTGTATATATCCCCATTGGCTTGTGTTTATCAATTGTTTTATTAGGATATCAAATCTTTTAGCTCAATTTCTACATTTCTTACATTTGAGGGAAATCAAGGGACATTTTTGCCATTGTACAATAATCTTCATGTCCTATTTCAAAAGAACAAGACTGAGAATATTTTCCAGAGTGTACAAAGCCTTTTTTACCTCCAAAAAGTCAATCCTACACAGTTACTTGCAGTTGTCAACATTGCAACCATAGACAATATTGTGTGGATAAGCAATTAGACACTATAGATTTCTGTAATCTTGGCTACAAGCTATTACTCTAGACTTACATACTTCTTTTTGAATCTGAGGTTTTTTTTTTTTTCTCTAAAGTAGAAAACACTGCTTGGAAACACTTTCCATTTTCCTCAGGATCTTCTCTACTCTCAAGAATTTTTTTTTGTTTTACATTTGAAAAGGTAATCAAGTCACATAAATGAGCTAAGGATTTTCCATTTGCTCTTAACTCCAAAACTTTTCAAGAAAAGTTGTAAAGGAAAAAAACCTTTTTTCTTTATTTCTTCATATGTTAATATCTGGGGCTATTTTCTCATTTGATTTCTGTTTTCTTTGTTCCTTTTTCATAAGAACGTCTGCATTTACCAAATTTAACTTGTGTTCCTTTTAGATTCATAAAAGCATATATTTTTCTTTAATCAAAGTCTGTGTTCCCTGGGAAGCTAAAAATTATTCCAGGCTTAGTGTATTATGTATTAACAAAAAAACCAGCTAAATCATTTGTATTCACTTTTTGAAATACTTCTCAGTTTAGAAAGACTTTACTGGATTTTTTTCATTTGAATTTTTTATCATTAATGCAATTCAAATATGCAGATGACCAACCATATAGATGCAAAAAGAACCTGAGCAACTGTACCTAGAGGAGAGAGGATCCATTTGGAGAAGATGAATAAAGAAAAGTAGTTTGATGATATAAATGTCCTGACACACTTCTTACCAGTACTTCATGGCTATAACATACTGTTTTTATTTGTCCTATTCCTTCTTATAAGAGCTAGAACAAACCTTGTAAGTGTAGCAACAAACTATTTATACCAAGTTTTCAGGTCCCTTGAAAACCAGGGTGGACAAAGGCATGAGTGGCCTGAAAAGGTACAAATATGTAGCCAGAAGAAATTATAGATCTAGAGCAAAAAATAGTCATAAGTATATATTGGAATAATGTAGCCAAAACCTGGGAGGTGTTCAGGAACTGGATGCAAAGTAGGTCCAAACAAGTAGGTTAACAGAGAAGTCATGAAAGAGTTGAAGTGACACCTGTATGCTGCATAGCCTCAGGACAGATGTGAGGCTATAAAGGGACTAAAGAGGATCAGCTCCGACCCTTCCATGTACCCCCTCCTCAGTCCTAATACAAAGAAGAACCTGGCATCAAAGGGTAAAGTAGTCCCAGGTCCTATGGCTCACTTTCTTTGTCCCTTTGTCTTCCTCCACAAGGTAGACCCTTTCATACACTTTCAGAGCCATATTCAAAGGTGGGGGTTGGCTATTTCTGGAACACAGCTGCTTGTTACCAGTCACTTTTTCAGATCACCAAACAGATCTGTGAGCAGACAGTGCACACCACAATCTTGCCCATCCATGGTGTTGTCTCAGCCTAGGGAGGCAATGTAGGACGAGTGTGTTCCAGGGATGTGATCTGGGACCCTGTTGCTTACATACATAAGATGGACCTTTGGCTTCTACTTCTCATTCTGGATTGGGAGTCTTGGAGAACTCAATGCCATGTCTAGTGCTACGTGAAGGCCTTATGTGGAAACCCTCTGGGCCCCCCAGGAACACCTGTGCAGGATTGTAGGAAATTATCTGCCCTTCTGAATCATAATCTGAGTTGCTAGAGAAAAATGCTGCATATTTCCATCTGAAAGGCTTATGGAGATGTCATTATTGAGATGTTAAAATCATTTCAGTTTTGTCCCATCTGTCTTTATCTTGCCTCTATTTGTGAGAGCTCTTTAAGAAAATTATTTTATTTACCTTTTTTTCCAGTCTCACCAAAATGCTATAGATGCCTTCTACATGGGGTGAAGCTGATGCAAATGAAGAAGATAATGTAATAGTTAACGTCTATTAGGTACTTACTATATGGGTCAACCTCTGTGGTAAGTACTGTATTACATGGAGTATCTCATTTAATTCCCACAATGACTGTTGTCCTCATTTTATACATGAGGAAAATAAAGCTCACAGAGATTCATTAGCCTGCTCAAGAGAGTTTTGTAGATAAAATTCTAGTTTAAAAAAATTAGGGGAAAGTTTAAGCAAACAATGCACAAAAATATGATTATTAACAGTAATAAGTTATATGGTATCCTCCAATGTCCCATGTCAGTAAACTGGTAGCCTGGAAACCATGCATACATGAATGTCCCTTGATTTAAGAATTCACAATACTTTTGAAGGAATGGAAAGCTTCCTTATGGGTTGTAAGTGAATGAGACCTGAAGCACTCTTGGCGGCAAGCAGATTTCACCAAATAATAATGTGCTTTTCTGCAAGACCCACTTCCACCCCCGAATGCTCCATGGCCTGGTTGTGGACCATACACTCAGAGGAATCGTAGCTGAAGTCAGGAGCATTGGCCTGGTTTAATGCTTTAGTATAGGAATATAGGCCTTGCTGAAAGAGCTGAGGTGACTGAGCTGTGATCAGTTGATCAATCAAGTGCAGAGTAACTGTTCAGCCTTCAACACCCGGAATGTCTCTGAAAAAGCCCACAACATTTGTTCTTAACCCCATCATCATAACTATTTCTATGGTGTAGTGGTTGACAATGTGAACTCTAAAGTCTGATTGCCTAAGGTTTGAATCTGAATTCTGCTACTTACTAGCTATGTGTTCATAGGTGAGTTATTAAATGTTTCTGTCTCCAATTATTTATGTGCAAAATAGAGGTCATTTATGGCATCTAGTTAATCAGATTGCTCTGAGGAGTTAACGTAAGTAAAGTAATAATTGTACTTGGCATGTAATAGACACTCCATAAATATTAGCTAGTGATAACTATCATTGGTAAATCTCTGCCCCAGGATTTGGAGGTGAGGAGAAATCACTGGATGAGAATCTGCTAAACTCCAATAGCAAATTCCCCACCAATCAAACCCCAAGCTCAGGCCATGCCACAATGGTCTCAACCACTTCCTTCATCTTCTTTTCCTTTGTCACCATATCACCACGTCACTTCCTACTCATGCTACTGCAAAACCTTTCAGGCAAGACTCCCAAAGTCTAATCTCTTCTTTCTGTAGTTAGTCACTGACACTACTAGCAGAATGGTCTTTTCTAGCTTATACCTCCTTCTCAGTTCTGCTAGCCCTTGTACCAGACCACACGATACAGAGATGCTGAATGAATGTTGCCTAAGATCACTGTGTGAATTCTCTTCATGAGGACAGATTTGGTGACAGCAATATGAACAATAATTAATGGCAGTCATTATTAGTTGTACCAAACTCCACTGACATTGCTTTTTACCATGCATTAGGATGGAGGCAAGGCAGGTGGCACCCCATGTTAAAGACAAGGAAACTAAATTGATTATAGATGAAACATGCTTCAGCCAAGGTAAGACTTGATTACAGTGAGATCTGGAGCCTGGAGTCTTTTGGCTGGTTCCACATTGGCTCCATTCAGTAACTATTTATAGAATAGGCCCGTGTTCTATTTTTCAATGAATTATGTTCAGTATATTGAGAGTGATAATGATAACAAACATTTATTGTGCATTTCCTAAATGTCAAGAACTACGCACTAAACATTCTGCATGGATTTTATAATTTGAGTCTTCCAATTGTATTTAATTGGAATTGTATTTAATTTTCAGATTAAAAAAAACATGAGATTTCCAAATATTAAATCACTAGCCCAAGGTAATTCAGCTATAGCAAGTGAACAGAGAATGTGGGCCTAATTTTTCAACTAGGACCACCTCCTGTTTCTCAGTTATATGGATTCTCTTTGTTTCTGCCTGAGCCTGAAATCAATTAACCTGGGATCCACCAGGGTATGATTTGGTCTTTTCCTATATCAGGTATATCTGACAGGAGAATTATGTGCTAACTTAGACATGTATCTAAATTATGCTTTATACTTTAAAATCTTACACTTAGTCTAATTTTTCTTCTCATGTCAGACTTTTATTTAATGTTTTCATCTGAGAATTTCTTTAACTAAATAAACATAAAATAGAATTTCATCCTAAAGACATTTGTAATAGGTCTTTTGGTTATGTTTTAAAACTTTTGTAAAATGTTTCTTTCCTAAGTTTTTTCTTGCTGAGTTTGATATTGTAATTCTCAAATGTTCTTGCTTGAACCATAGTTTTTCTGCCTAGTTCAAAAACTGTCAAGCCATATGAATCAATGCAAGCAATTGACTGAATTGTGGCTAAAAAAATAATCCAAGTGACAGTAAAAGCAGCAATAATAATGGTTCTGCAAGGACAACCTACTGTCCAGCGCTGTTGGAAATGACATTTTTAATTATCTAATTTATTTTCAAAAACTTTTTGTGTAATCAGTTTTTGAGGTCCATACTTTCCAAGTGGTTTTCTCCCTTAATACTGACTTTTGTACAAAAATGTGATCAATGTTTGACTTTGAATACATCTTCTTGCTGAACATTATGTAGCATAAAGAAGAAGACTTTACTAAAGACAAGACACGTCAGCTGAGTCACACTTGTGTGAACAGTTCCTTTGGTGGACAAGAAAAATCCATTCTAGGAACAGCAAAGAATGTTTGTGGATATTGAGTATAAAAACGGTGTTGTTTGGAGAAAACTGCAAGTTTCTGGCTGGAGAATCAGTGCTTTTATGGCAAAGGCAGGGTGAAGCTAGAAGTAGAACTGGCTTAGATTATGAAGGAATTTTTGTATCTAGCTGAGGAGCTTGAAACTCATGCTGTAAGTGATGGACAGCAACTGAAGCATATTAAGCAAGAAATTTGCATAATTCAGTTTGATTGTCAAAACATCACTCTGTGCAATAAATATAAAGATTAGACTTGGAATGGTCTACAACTAAAGGCAAAAGTCTATGAAGAAGTTACTGCCAGTAACTAAAGCAATTTTCAAACAAAGGTTTTGAGTTCTCATTTGCTAAATAAAATTGTCCTTCACTCTTTTCTACTTTTGACTGTCAAGTTCAAAGCTATATTTATATGGAGGGCTTATTTCAATTTCTTTCTCACCACCTCTCTCCAGGTTAAAAAATTTAAATGTACACACACATACCAAACAGGAAAAGAGAGAGAGTAGTAGAGAATCCATACTGTTTAAAAGGTACATGCCTTAATCACTGCCTTCTTCTGTGTGAAACTTAAATCTGAAATTTATGTTAATAAACATACATATGAGCCAGCATACTCTCAGCTGATTAGGAACCTTACTTCCATTGTCAAAGGCCTCACAACATTACCTAAGTTAGTATTTAATTAAGTGGGAAGGTAATAGGAATCATGGAGGGATATCATTAGAAGTTTGCCTACCAGATACTATTTCAATGCTGTGTTTCCACTTGAAGAGTTATATTAAGCCAGGCATGATGGCACACACCCATAACCCTAACACTCAGGAGACTAAGGCAAGAGGATCAGCCTGAGCTACATAGCAAGACCCTATCTCAAAAATAAATAATAAGGTTATATTGACAGGACTTGATATGTCACCATAAATCCTTTTTTACAAAGAAATATTATTTATTACATTTACTGTTTGGGACAGAAAAGTAAACTATTCTCACAGTAGAAAATTTGGAACATAAAGAAAAGAAGATGGAACTAATCATAATTCCATCACTCACATATAGTGATGAAATGTCTTATTTCTTCCAGTAATTATTTTCAGCACAATCCATAAAAACTGAATTTCAAAGTGAATGCAGTATTGTAATCCACTTTTTAAGCTGATGTCAGGTTGGGAACAATTTGTGGCATTTGATGTTTACATAATTACCAGCATTATATTATAGTGAATGAATGTATCATGTTTTGCCCTATTTTGGGGTCTGTAGCATGTTGCACATTTCTAATTATAAATAACATTGAGCTTCACATTTTTAAATATAAATTTTTGTTGGCACTTTGGATTTCTTTCTGAATTATACCTAGTATGTATTGAGTTGAGTATTGTGTAGTTTTTTTAAGTATTCTTTACATTCTAAAATATGCATACAAACTAATATGATTTTAAAATACAGAGTCAGAATAAACAGCTGATTGTGACTACATATGTTGATCATTTATAACTCCATTGAAAATATGCAAAAATATTTCTGTAGAGTCATCTTTTCTCATAGTACATTTCCCATTTCTGAAAGCATAAGCAGCCTACTACAATAAATCTCAGTTTATAAAAATTTATAAAAAGTATAAGGGTCATGCTAGTCCTTATTGCTATACACCAAATGTTTCCTGTTCTCCTTATAGGCTTATCATAGGATGGAATTTGGGATTTTGGTGGAGCACTGTTAATTTGGTCAAGGACATGTAAGTGGACATAGACGTGTCACTTACTGATGTAAGCTTAAGAGCTAGTACATGACTAATCATACATTCTCTGATCTCTGCCATAGAAACTGGCAATGTTCCAGACTGTGATTACTCTACTGGCTTATGCTCTAGAGTTAAAACATGGTAGAGCATGTCTCCTGAGGGACACAGTATGGATGAGAAATAAATCTTCTTTAGGTCAGCAATATTTTAGCATTATTTGTTACACAACATAAATCTCTCCCATATTGAGTAAACTAGGTAGAGATACTAATCAACAGAAGTGGGTTTCGACCATAACATAACCATGGCATTGATTAGACACTGTAATAGGAAAAACAATTATTTGATGGCAAACTATTTGGGAAGTGTGAAATAGAAAGTCCACAAATTCAGGGACTGGTAAGTATTAACAAAAATGACTACTTCTCTTCTCATTACACAGTAAAATGCATAATTGAGAAGTATTTTTAAACACTAAAGGCTGATTAAAATTCAATCTTGCGCTAATATTAAGTTAAAGATGTTGCAATCACACCAGATGCAAAGAGCTCCAAATAGATTTAAGATGTACATCAGTTTCCTATTGCTTCCATACAAATGACTACAGGCTTGCTTGGTGCAAATTTACTCTTATAGTTCTGATGGGCATAAATCTTAAATGAGTCTCCCTAGGCTACACAAGGTTTTATGGGGCTGCATTCCCGTGTGGAGGTACTAGAGGGCAGTCCATTTTCTTTCTACAAGTTTCTAGAGATGGCACAATTTTGGCTTATGACTCCTTTCCATTCTCAAAATCAGACAGAATTGGCTGAATTTTTCTTCTGTTGCTTCCCTCTGATACTGATTCTCCTTCCATAACCCACTTCTGCTTTTAAGGTCCCTTGTGATTACGATGGGCCCACCTGGAAAATCTGGGAGAACCTCTCTTTTAAGGTCAACTGCCTGGTACAGATGGCTGCAACTTTAATTCCTCTTGAGCACAGAACATATTCTCAGGTCTGGGGATCAGAATGCACACATTTTCAGGGGAACATTTTTCTGCCTACCACACATGAAGCGATACCTAGAATATCCTTTAACTGGACAAAACTGTTCAGGGAAAGACATGAAAAGTGTAGTGTGAGATACCTGATAGACACAAGAGAAATAATGAAATAAAGAGAGTGAGGGAAAAGAAAGAGGCATAGTAGCAAGGAAGCAAAGACGCTAAGCAAATATGAATATTATATCTAAAAAGAAGCTGTCACAAATTTTTGGTGCATGAAGCTCACTGAAATCAAAGAGAGAAGTGCAGGGAAACTTTTGAAAGAAATATATTGCCAAAAGAATAGGACTGAACTAAAAGAAAACGTGACAGTTCAGAACGTGAGACACATAGAGACTTCAAGCATTTGGGGGTAAGATATATACTAAGAATTTTGCTAATCCCAAAGGGAGATACACCACCTGATACCCACTTCAAATATGGCCAAAGAGGATCATGGGAAGGAAGACTATCCCAGGGGACAGAGACAACAACCATGAAGTTTATGAACTTAGGAGCCCCCCTACTCCAGAGTTATCTCAGGAGAGGAGCCCTTGATAACATCTTTCCAGTGAGATTTCAGAGTTGTAACCTGAAGTTGCAACTTGACCTGGTGATTATGATATGCTTCCAATTTGCACACTTTTCAAACAAACGTTTAGATGAAATTGTTACAGGTCTCTGGATCATCAGGATCTGTATCTGGACCTAATACAAATATTTTGTATCACTCCTAATATAAGACTATCAGAGATTCAGTACAGTGTGTATGATGCTATGTTTTGTGTTGTCTCCTTTTGGGAAGTAGGAAAGGGACAATATTTTACCTGGACAATATTTGTACCAAGTGAAAATACTTGATAACCACAGGGTAGGTTGTGATAGTCATTAGTGCTGCTCACAAATAACCAGTTCTTACTTCCTACTTCCCATACAGAAGACTGAAATTAGTACTTTTTGATTGGGTGGGGCAGTGGAAGAAGTTCTGGCCATTGGACCATCATTTCCAGGTCAGACTACTTAATTTTTAATGGTGCAAGATAGTCCTTAATTACTTAATTCTAATTCTTAATTAAGTACTTAATTCTTAATTAACATTTAATTCTACCTCTTAATTGTACAAGATGCTCCTGCAGTCTCTTCTCCCTGCTTAAGTGATTCTAGAAGCATGTGTGAAGATGGAGTTTCCATCAAACTTCCAGAGTTCTCTTCCAATGCACTGTGGACAAATAATATGAGTAATAAATACATTTTTGCTATGGCTGGTAAGTTATTCATTTTTGCCATATAAATAGCCTAATGAACAAAGAACTTTTTTCACTTTGTAAAACACTACTCTGAGGCTTCATGGATAGAGGATCCCCTAATATATTTTAATAAGAATATATGTGCATGCCTTCTACTTGTGCAACACACTTTCAGGAATACACTTACGCAAAAAGAAAGTTACATTTGCCCACTATCTTCACATACACAAATTTTAATACATATTTAAGAGTGTGAAAGAGGTGGAGGATTTGTAAGGAAATCAAATTAATTATACCAGGGGCAATTCCACACTTCATTGCATCAATCAGTCAACGTTTTTATTGATTGTGAATTATTGGCACTACTTAATTGTGAAACAGAAGTTTAAGTGTCAGGTCTGTCAATTAAGCATTTCTTTAGGGTGGTAAAAGGGATGCAAGGAAAACCATCCTACCGAGCAGCTCCAGAATTGACAGCAAGGTTAAAGACATTTAGATACAGAGAACATAAAGGTAAGTCTCAAATTATCAAAAAGCACAGAAACAAAAACATATTAATAAATACAACATGGTAAGAACAGATTCAAAAATAGGAGAGTGGAAGTTATAAAACTAAAGTAACTGCACACAGCAGCAGCAAAAAAATATTAAGCAAGTGTGACAAGTTGAGAAGATATAGGGTTGTTGCTATAACAGAGCTAAGACAACTGGACCTTTCTACAATTGGGCATTAGCACCTGATCCAGAGGTTAAATATACAGGGAGGTCCATGTTTAAGGCATAGTTTCAGACCGAAAGAATACATGCTTGGGATGCCATTGAAATTACTGTGTTGCTCTGTAAAAGAACTGAAACATTTGCACATGACTATTTCCCACATTTTTAATTACTATCACGAAGACCTCTGTGATTTCACCAGAAAAGATTGCTGTTTATCTAAAGGAAGAGTTGATTAGAAAGCAACTGAAAGGATAGTTACAGGATTGTTATTAAAAAAGGAAGAGAAGGAATAAGAGAAGAAGACAAAGAGGAGGAGGAGGAAGAATAAGAACAGCAGAAGAGGAAGGAAGGAAAAACAGGAGAGGAAATTAGTATTAACAAAATGAATAAAAGAAAAGCTTCATTGGTTATGGGAAGTATGAGGGCTGAAACAGGGATGCTCCTGAGGGGACTAGGAGAAGACACACACAAAAGCTGAGGCAATCAGAAAGGAGAACACGAGTTTATTGGTGATAAAGACAGTTAAATACGGTCTGGGAGTAGGACAACTGTAGGCAGTCATGCTGGAATATCCAGAGCAGAGAAAGTTCAGTAAGAAACTTCTGCCAGCTGAGTCAGTGCCCATATTGCTTTTTGGCTCCTACTTTCCTACAACCCAGAGAATCTCTGGGTGCCCCTGAGCAGCCAGGCATCCCTTCCTACAGATGGGAAAAGGCTCATTACATTTGACACCACAAACAACCAAAATATTCTAAAGAAAATGCTTAATCATTTCTAAGGTGCCAACTCAATTTCTCCTTATGAGAGTGAAAAATGGAAAATTTAAAAGAACAAAAACAATCCATCTTATTTTTTATTCCAGGTAAGAATTTAAAATAATGCCTTGCTTTCTGATCAGCAGTTTACCTCATCGCTGAAGAGCATACCTAAAGATTTATTCCAAAGCTAGCATGAAACATTTTATTCCAAACCAGTATTATTTGAACTCAAATTCATTTGAGTTCATAAATTGAAGAGATACAAACACAAAGTTGGCTTCCTTTAACATTTTCAAAGATAATAGAAGTATATAGTGATTGCTTAAACCCAAATAAGCCTGTCAAAATGTTGGCAATATTGCTTTTAGTTGTTTTATAGCAGGATCTCATTTGAAATATTTTCCTCAGTTATTTTTTTCTGTTAAATAAAAATTTTAGCACTAAAATACCTTCAGGATAAAAGACATGTTTTGGAGGCCATAAAGCATATATTAAACCTCCTTGATGACTTCTTAAAAAGTCATCAAAACAGCAGCCATGTTTTGTCATAACTGCATTCTCACTTGTCTGTTTTCACTTTTTACTTCACTTGGTTTGTGTAGTGAAAGGATGACTGAAGCCAAAAGACATGCCATGGATTATATGTAGAAACTCAGCTTTATGGGCATCAGTTCTTCATCTGTAAAATGGGTGTAACAATACCAGTTCTACCTATCTCATTGAGTTGTTTGGGGTCCACAGTGAGCATAGCAAATCAAAAAGCTTTGAACAGAGAAAAGCACAGTGAAAATTTAAGGAATGAATCATTATTGGTGTTACTATGATTCACCTTTTCTATTATATTTTATGTGTCTGGGGCTCCAATGAGAAGCTCACAAAAAGATCTATTATCTATGCAAGTAAGTTTTTGTGTATGTAGAAAGCTATGTGGCAGGCTACATAGGTTCATGGCTGTCCAGAAACTAAGACATTTAAGACACCAAAAAACTTAGCTATCCCATAACTATGGAGCAAAAGAGAGTGGTGGTAGGCAACCAATGAGGTGGCAGTCAAAGAAGAAGTG
Organism: Castor canadensis; assembly: GCF_047511655.1. NCBI lineage: Eukaryota > Metazoa > Chordata > Mammalia > Rodentia > Castoridae > Castor > Castor canadensis. The sequence continues at coordinate 48,523,919 of NC_133398.1, read as the reverse complement.
AGAAAAGTTGATCTAATCATCTCTGGGTGCCTCTCAAATATCAGTGTGCTACACATCACCTGAGAATCTCATTAAAATACAGATTCTGATTCATTAGGACTGCTGCAGAGCCTGACAGTCTGAATTTATAGTAAGTAATATAGCACTTTAAAATTGAGTGGCACCCATACGAATGTCCATAAACCATATTATTGTAAGTGGCAAGGCTCTATTCTAGACCAACCTCAAAGGAAATTTGTGCCAAAGTTCTAGTGATGAAATTGGAGGACCAAAACACTAGTCAGTGCTGCATGGGCTGCACTCCTGAAACACATCAGACTTGGTGGGGTCATTTCCTGCCACAGCACAGGCACAGGGTATTCTGAAGGAAAAGAAAGGGTTAACATTGCAAATTCCAGGGGGTGGGTAATGTCAAGACCGATGACAACAAGTAGAAACTACCTGGGTTGCCAGGGAAAAATCTGTGGTTGAAACAAAGGATTGTCTTAGCCAATCAGGAATAAATGAGACTTCCTAGAGATACCCTGAGATCATCATGAAGAGGCTTAGGCTGAAGTTCCAGCAACACTGCTGGAGGCCATTGAGTGAGAACATTTGTTGTTGTTACCATAGGCAGATGTCATTTGGGGAAATGTAGGCTATGTAGTCATTTACACCTTATTATTGCTACAAACATCATTAGTGTCAGTATCCTCATTAAAAGAGAATGACATCTGTGAAATGGTCATTGACAATAAAACATTATTTAAACCATTTGACTTTCATGGGTAAGGGTTCTCATTGGTATGAGTGAAGTGGGAGACTCAATTGTAGCACAATTTTTATTACACATCAATCTTGCATAAGTAAGAAAAATTAAATTTTGCATAAATTACATATAAATGTCTGGAAAGTACAGTTTTCAAGGGAATGAGTCTAATATAAGATATTTTAGTTTTCTCATATCAAAAATAGGTAACAGAGAAAGAAATAGAGGGAGAGGGGGCCAGAACAGGGAGAAAAGGGAGAGAGAATTTGCAAAGAATTCAGATGACCATAAAAATAAGTCATGAGAATTGTTTTCCAGAACTTCTCACATACTTCACCTTAGCAAGCATGATAGTCTATCCTAAACAACCCTGTTCTCTTCTCCATTCCCACATAAACCATACACTACATTCAAATGAATTTCTACCTTGCTGTCTTAAAAAGCCGAATCGTTGGATCAGTGAAGCCAAAAGGATGCACAACTACAACATGGGTACACGAAAATATGTATAAATAGCAAACTAATACATATTAATATATAGGCCATATATAAAATGTAAAGTTATATCATATATATTAACTATATTATATATTCCAGCCTGAGAATAAATGCTACTAATGAACATGTCATATACATAAGCATTATTTATTTATTATTTATTCCTTCCAATACATGGAAGGCTAATACATGACTTCCATGTATTAGCACGGTGCTAGACACTGTACTTACAGGCAGCACAGACAATAAGAAACATGCCTTGCATCATGAGGATTATAATATGGTTGGAGAGGGAATAAATAACAATTGAATATAATATGCTATGCTGGGAAAAACATAAAACGAGATGCTGATGCTGAGCTAGAAGCAGGAGGGCCCTGATTTAGACAGGGTGATCAGAGGAGTACTCTGAAGTGATAGAAGTGCCCCTGGACATGCTAGAAAAGGAGAAAAAGGAGAACTTTCCTGGAAAACAGAGGGTGTTTGTAAAGCCTGAGGTAATGAGAGATTGACATGTTCCAAAAAACCAAAGAGAAGCCAACCTGATTAGGGCTACTAAACAGTATAAGCCAAGTGTGTTACAGCCGAGGATAAAGGGACTTGTTTATTTGTTCCTCAATTTAAAGAACATCTACTCTATCAAATACTCTTCTAGAACAAAAAAAGTCCACATGCAGCTCATGGAGAAATGAGGAGATACACATTCATGATTTGTCATCCTAAGTTGAAATAGAAGTACTGGAAGTCATTGGAATAGGGAATTGGGCAGAAGTGCTTTCCAGAATATTTATTTTAACATCATTATTCTCAGAATACATTACTTTCTTGTGGAAAAATTACTTTAAAACACTATGTGCATTGAAATAGTAGACATTTCAAATCATGCAAGAGGTTGAAATGTGTTCCTTATTTCAAATATTTCTACTCCAACTGGCAATATGTATAAAAAGTATAAAGGAAAGGCAAGTTTTACTGACTGGTTCTTAAATTTTTCCAAGGTTGAGACCTAGAAATACCAGGCATATTTTTTGGATTCTTCTATTATTTAATAACTGACCCATTTAATGAGCAAGTTACTACATCTATGTACAAATATTCTGTGTTCATCAACTGATTATAAATTTCTTGAAGGCAAAAAAACATTTCTTGAAGGCAGAGACTTACTATTCTTACCTTTCAAATGACTCAAAGCAATATTTTAAATAAATTAGAATGCAGATACATTGATCCATTCAGATTTTTTCAAGATTTCAATATACATCCAGAGTCTTTATAGACCAAAGTTGTGTGATTAACTTGAAAGAACTTTTACTATTTTCTCTTCAAATGAGGGTTTCAGATCCTGGCTGCGTTTTAAAAAGAACATGACCTTCTCATCATTCATGTTCTCCTAGGGTCTTTATAGACATGAAAACTAAATAGTGAAACTTTCTCAACCAGGATATTTAATGTTAAATCACTCTTCTTTTCATAGTCAATGAACGTAATCATTTCGTGACAATATAATTAAATTAAGCCTCTCCCACATCACTTGGCACACAAATTACATGATTTCTGTTACAAACTAAATCCACATACTGAGACTCTTTTTGATCAAATCAACTTTGAGGAGACATTTTTATTGCTAATTATTTTATTCCTGTAACTGAAAGTTTCCTACAGAAGCCAAGCCCCGTGATTATTTTTTTCCTTTAAACTTCTTTCGGAGTAATTCATGCATACACAAATGTTTGAATCTCCATGTATTATCACTAAACAGCAAGAACACCCCATTTGAATGTTGACTGGCCCAAGTATGGCAAACAATTTCATCACTCAAACTTCTGTTTTTACTAAATATTGCAACTTTTAGCTCAAACAATAGTATCTTAAAATTTCCATGTAAATAGCATGTAAAATTTCCACGTGATGTCCTCTGCAAGGTTAAAATGTTTTACATACCACTAGAAATATATTTTTTTAATGGAAGAAAAGCACCCACAAATTGGAGACACTAAATGTCAACTATTTTCTTTTTAAGACATCAAACTAAGTGAACAATTTTGGGCAGGTATGATGGCATTTTTCCATGACTCACTTGAATGACTGACCTAGGTTCTACATTCCAAATTTTTGAGTACCATTTCTCAAGATAATATATATCAAATATTTAAAACTTGACTCTTAGAAACTCGTACAACTTTCTGTCAATACCATAATCACTATGGAGGACATGAGTGTGATAAATAACAGGGCTGTGTGGTAGCTCTCTGCTCCTCCTTTTGTCATTTAACTTTGCAAAGTTAGTTCTTGTGCTGGGAGCTGGCAAGACTAACTTGTCAACTGAGGTAACATACTATAATGTGAGATCAGTGGTCATGATCCAATTGGAAGAGCAATCACTTTGGAATCATCCTAGCTCAGCAGCTGGCTCATATTCCAAAAAAGAAGTAGAGTTTTAACACCTTAGTAATCTACACAAACTCTATTGATCCCCCATACATTTATTCAATAAGTATTTCTTATGCTGCATCAAGGGACTATACCACATATGCAGAATACACAGATAAAAACTGATGACCAGTCTCACTGTAGCTTCCTCTGGTCTGATCATCAGCTCCCTCTAGAGAAAGTGTGGAATCAATACTTGTCTCTGCTCATCATCTATTTACAGAGGCTGAGCTCTGGCAACCATTCAATGACTGATTTGATTCCACCCTTCAGGAGTGTTGAAATCTTAATTTGTAACATATCAGTATGTTACACCCAAATTACTATCCATCTCTCAGAGCCCACCTCCCTTCAAAATGATCCAGCTATAATTTAAAGACTATAGACCACCCACATAAAATATCTGAGAGAGAGACAGCAGCAGGGACAGACAAGGATGGAGGAAAGGAGGGAGAACTGATGGAAAGAGGGAAGAACAAAGAAAAAAATGTTATTAATTAAGAAGATATTTATGTTCAGATCTTCCTGTGTTCATATTTAAAAACAGTACATGTGACACAGTGTTATACAATCTCTATGTGGCTAGGTTTCTGGATTGAGAACCTAAGGAATAAACCCACAGCAAATTTGGGTATGCCATGTTTGCCACACCTGGAGACACCAGCAGAGGTAGCAAAAACAACATCACGACAGAAGAGGCAGACAACAGTTCTAAGGTTCAGACTCCAAATCAGTAATGAGTGATAGCTATCCTTTATCTCTGGGTGGAGTTCTAGTTACAGAAAGAAACTTACTCTCAGGGAAGAGATTATTGGGTTCCAACCTATTTGTGGAACATTTATTGAAGGATGAAAGAAAGATAAGATTTGGTGTGTGACCTTGAGTAGTGAGCAAAACTATCTGTCTGCCCAGCTCCCAGGAACTTGTGATGGGCTCCCAAAGAAATAAAAAGAGTGAATGAGAAGAAAACAATATAATATATGGAATTTAGGAATATGAGAGATCAAAGCCATTCTGATTTGAGCTTAATGGTCCATTTTAATGCAAAAGAAAAGAAGTCCTGCTTCATCAGGTAAAAGTCATAGCAGGTAAGAGAGGTATGGGAGTGCTCAACAAAAGTGAACTTCTTCCCTCCCACCCTTTGCCCAGTATCACTGAGGCTGGAATAACCACACACACCCTCAGTAACAAGATCCTGACATGGGCAAGTACTGCATCCTGAGCTTCTCGATTAACAGTCTAACCAGTGATAACCTCTTCTCAATTGCTTCTCTTGAACAAAGTTCATATTGGTCAGCTGAATGTACGAATGAACAAATGAATAAATTAATAACTCAGTGAATTTCTATATATGCAAGCCTGTGCTTGACACTCAAGACAATTTACCTGAGTTTAATCCTCACTGCAAGAATGTAGTGAGAAGTTCTCATCTCAATTTAGGAGCGAGGAAACTGAAGCTTATACAAGTAAAAAATTTGCCTACTATAGCAACTATAGGAACTAGATAGTTGAAATTTATACCCAGATAATTTCATTTTAAGTCTATTCTGTTTTCCTTTACAATAAAGCTGATTTCACTCAGTCGTAATATCAATCCTAGTCATTAAAATGCAAATTCTGTTGTCAGACACTATTAGATGGTTAACCTACCATTCAGTCCCAAACACCTAAATACTTACTGTGTCAGATTCTCTTGAAGCTAGGAATAGCCAGATGTCTGAGTTCTGGCCAATTATTTGTAAGTGGGTGTTTGTTGAAAGATCTGGAAAACTCTGCCTTTTAAACTCTGCCTTCTTTTGAAGCATACCTATTTAACACAACACCTACCCTTTATGACTTGCCTGAATATGGAGCAGCAGTAACCATCTTTTGACCGTCAGGAAAAGACAAAGAAAATAACAGAGATGCCACTCCTAACATCACTGAGCTGTTCAAACAAGAGGTAACCACTCTGTCCAATGTGAGAAAAAGAAACTTGTATTGACTTTAAGCACTATTAAATATTTGGTTAATTATAAGTAAAATAGCAACTGATAGTGGAGAATGTATAAAATACCATCTCTAAAGCATTCATATTGAATACTGAACAATGAAAAACAATAAATTGTGTTATAATAAATATATAGCCTTACTTTTTAAAGCATATTTTCTTGCTCTAAAAAAGATCAAGTGTCATCCATGTTTGATTGTTCCAAAATTGTGACAGAAATAAATAACAAAAGAATCCTTGTGAAAATTGAATTATTAAGAGAAGGACACTAATTTTTCTCAACAGCAACTGCACATGGCTTATGCTCAATAAAGGCTTAGCGCTAAAAACCGTACATGTTGTTAGCAACACATCTCAGCACTATCCTTTGGAAAAAGTCCTTTCTCTCACAAATCAATATCATGAAGAATCAGGCAGCAGGTAGAAGATGTAAAAATGAATCATTTTTCAATAACTTCTTTCAGCAAGGAAGGTTTCACATGTCTAGACATATTTTGCTATTGAATCCCACACTGATATTTAAAGGGTTGTTTTCCCCATTGCATACAAAATTATCCTGATAATAAAAAAAGCCTTTTGCTCACATGCTGTCAGAGAAGAGTCCCTCTTGGCCCTTCCTATCTCTCCAGCCATATATACCTCTAACATTCTACCTTGGTCATCAGCAATAAGGGGTTTCTTTCCAGTTTTACAATGAACATAGTAAGTTATTTTATTTTTAGAACTGAGTGGAAACATTTCAGTTTCCCCACATGGCATATCATTAAATGTTGAACCTATCACTTAGAAACAAAAATGTGTAGAGTACAAGTAACAAAACTTTGATTTACAAATGAATATTTAGTGAGGCAGGAATTTGAAGGTCCTTTGTCTTCTCAGATAATCAGGTATCAATGACTTGCAGACTCACATCCATGTCTTGTTTGAAAATTTTTCAGAAAGATAAATCCAGCAGGGTAAGAACTTGAGATACATAATCATATCAGGGATGTCCCTGATCTGAGAGGAGAAAAAAGAACAAAAAAAGAACAAAGAGAACTCGAAGACTTTACTTGGCCCCCATGAACAGAGTCACGTAAGTGGGACCACTAATAATTGCTCAGATCAAATGAATGCTGAAATTGATATAATGAGATATTTCTCAATATACAAGCTCACCATTCTCATATATGTGAAAAAATATTCTTCATTAACAAAAAGGCAGAATTAGACTTTAAAGTTTCTAACAAGCTCACAACGTTGCTATTGAGAATCTACTCCAGGGACTACATAACTTGCTCTCCCTGGCATTTCATTTAACCTATGCTTGGCCCATACTTGCAGTTATTTTAAGTAAGGATAGAACTCTATTCTAGGTTGTGTGTGGGTGAAAAGACAGCCTTTGCTTTTTCACAAAGCCTAGTGGGAATAAGTAATTAGGTACTTTGACCTTGCCAGGGGAGTATTGGATGATAGCCTCTGCTCCCTCCTAACCTGACTTTGGAGACAATGTGTTTCCCATGGTTGTTGGTCAATGGGCTTGCCATGTTATTGGTGCTGCCCAACTAGGTCATACTGACTTACCTGGAGAAAACATTTTATAGAACAATAGAAAGTGTTCAGCCTTATTGTCATATGCTATAGGGTTTAATCTCAGCTCAGTTTCTGTAAAGTGAATACAGAAAACATGATTAGCTTCCTTCAATCTGTGTCCCACTTACAGAACTGGGATCATGATATCTATCTCACAAGACTGTAAAAGATCGAATGAGATGGTTTATTTTTGAAGATGGCTGGCTTGAGTGGGTCCAAAATAAAACTTCCCTGAATCTAAGTTATTTAGCTTTCCAGTACAATGGAAACAAATTTCAAGAACCCAGTAACGTTTTAGTGTCCAGATCCATTATGTGTATATAGCATTATTACAAGAAAACAAATGCCACACATCTACCTAACAGGATGAAATGATTGACAGATAGCATTGACCTTCTCCAAGGAAAACACAGATTTTCAAACAAGCATTTTTTCAAATTACATAAGTATGCAGCATGCATCAGAAAAACATGAGGCTGTGTTTGTTTGATCAACATTTCATTTCCATAACTTCCATCTTCATTTTATTGCGTGGTGTGCTACTTCCCTCAATAGAAGAGGAAGGCTACAGGGATGTTTGTTACAATTGTCTGCTTAAGGTTCTTTGGCAGATCACATGTTTTACTTAATTAAATAATGTCCCAATTAATTGATTTGTTTGTAGACATTCTTAATTTAGTAAATGCTGAGCAGAATGCTAAAAATACCATTATATTTCTGACAGAGGCACCACTAAAGTCTGATAATTGATAGCTTTGCTGTTTTCTCTGATGGCCTGAAAAGCTTTTAAAGCTAAATTCTGTAATCATGTTCATCTTTGGAAATTAGTTTTGTGAAACCACACATTTAGTTCTTGCTGAGAAATCTCATTTTAGTCATTTTAACATAATTTATAATGCATAAACTAAATTAGCTTTTGTAGCCAAGCCAGCACATTTTTCTTTAATTTTTATCTCATCCTAATATATTTTTGACCTTGAAAACTGTAATGTCTGTTGGATATTGAAGCCTCTGAACAAAGAAAATCATTTCCATTCCATCACTATGGTTACACTTTCTTCGCTCTCCAGCACTGAACAGTGCTGAAAGTGTTGGATCTGGATTCCTCAGGAGGGCAAAGGGAACTTCATGTAATATCATTTAGTTCTGATTAAGTAAACACATATACATAATGGAACCCAGGAAAGTAGCAAATTATTTCCTTCTGCTTACATTGTGTATGATATGACTGATGGTAAGGGCAATACATCACTCAATGTTATTCACTTCAGGTTCTGTTGTGTGTGGTTTTTCCCTAGGCAGTCACACATACATATTCGTCTCAAAAACACAGTCAAAATGCCAGGCAGATCCTAACACCTCCAGCATTCCTGAAGTCAAAGTGATTTTGTCCCTTTCTAACAACAGAGAACTTCAAGTGTGAATCATACAGTTCCCTGTCCACTACAGACGTGTTTTAAACAAGCTTGTGACATGTCTCTCACCATCTTAAAATGGCTTTGACCTCCCTACAAAAGCAAGATAAGGACCTGGTCATTCAGACCTATGCTATACCTGCTGTCTCTGACAGGAAAAAGACTCTTTGTACAGATGGCATGATTTGGTAAAACATTGGTTGAATTTTTTTTATTATACAACTGGCCCACAATGTTAGCTACAATAGGTACAAGAGGTTGCTGGTTTTTCTTCTCCTTAGTAATCCATGTATCAAAACCATGTTGAAGAAAACTGTTGGCTACTAGTCAGTATCACAAAGGGGCCAGATGGTTTTTAAAAAGCATATCAAAATCAGTATTGTAGTAATCCACACAAACATTCTTAAAATTCACATTCACACATATTTCCATTTACCCAGGTTGATAGTTCAGCAAAAACAATGCAAAACTATTAATTTCAGCAGCAAATGATAAAGGGAAAAAGAGGGGTGATGAAAGAAACAGCAAGAACCCAGGTAGAAAAGAAATCTGCATCTTGAATAGTTTTCAGAGACAGGGAGCACAGTATTCACCTATGTGGTTTAGCACAGGACTTGCCCATATCAAGTATGCAATAAATGTGTGTGGCATAGAGAAACAGGTGGATGGTTGAAAGGATTCCTATTTTATAAGGCTTAAAGATTCTTTTGGTGGTGGGACACAGCACAGTGAACTCAGCTGAAAGCAGTAGTCTTTGTTATTTACAGTGTCAAATGAGAGGTGCCTACCAGGGTCACGCATGGGGTTGCATACAGAGGCATGGTAACAGCAAGCAGGAGCGGAGGGTGGGGCAATCTCTATATGGCAAATGGGGTGTAGGTACCCAGTTTTCCTGAACTCCTTGAGGACTGGCTAATTTGAATACTTCTGTGGGCTTCTAGGCATAGAATCTAGTTGTCTAGAACCTGGCTCCGGGGTAACTAGGATTGACACATAGTGATCCCAGGGTATGAGAATATGATGAGGGAGGTGATTGTGGTGTGGACTTAAATTAGCTGCTCACAAAGGGGAACTGGCTTGCCTTAGCCTCAAAACTGGATCAAAGCTGAATTTTTTAAAAACTCTGTTCTACTTACCTGCCCATTGAAGGAGAGAATCTAGTTAAGATGCAAGAAAGCATTATGTACAATTTAAAAGCAACTAAAATGTTAATGCAATATGACAGGGAGCATTTGACAAAAGCCAGCCTGGCCCTTACTTGCATAAACTATGGACACAATTATAAAATAATTTATTAGAAATCATTTGGGGGAGATAATCAAATTTTAATAACATAGTCATGGTAAGTAAAAGACCAAAGAAAAGTAAAACTCACTTTACATATTTTTATTAGCCTTAAATGTTTTCCCATTGTGTACTATGGTCCATTCTACATATGGACTGGAACAACTTTAAAGCAATGTAGCCGGGACTGCCCAAATTCAATAGTTCCTCCCATCACTTAACATGCTGCATCAGAGTTCAAAATTGAAACCCAGCTATGGAAGGCAGAATAATAGTCCCTCCAAACATATCTTCACACTAATTCCCTGAACCTGATTATGTTATAAAGAAAAGGAGAATTAAGGGTGCAAATGGATTAATGTTGCTAATCAGTTGACCTTAAAATTTGAAAATTATCTAAATGAGCCCATAATAATCACAGTGGCCCTCAAAAAAAGAAGGGGAAGTCTGAGCAATGAGATGTGAAAAGGACACAATCCTTGGAAGCCATGGCTCAAGGGGTCTGGAGTTAGGAAAGACAAAGGAAAAGGCTTTCCCATAGTCTCCAAAAAGGAGCCGAACTCTACTGCCACCTTAAGTATAATCTACTGGGTTGCCATGTTGGAGTTTTGACCTGAAAAATTGTAAGATAATAAGTCTGTGTCTTTGAAGTCACTGCATTCCTAATTTGCTTACATCAGGAAATGACCATATAAACTCCCAAAGTACAAAACACTACTTTTGTTCCATGTTTCCTTCATATAAACATTTGCTTACCAAGGAGAAAAACTCTAAGAATAGTTGATTCTTGCTTTTGTTAAAATATTTTTTAAAAGAAATATTTGCATGTTTTATACATAATATATGAGAACCTCATTCTGAAAGGATGTCAATTACCATCTGTCAATTACCATCCTTTATTCTCAAATACTGAGTTTCTGTGAGTGCTTATATTTGAAAACAAATACTAACCTCCTTTGATTTTGTAGAAAGTGTCCCTGGAACATAAGAAACTTGATTCTTGGGCCACAGTACTGACTGAAATTTCAACTCTAATGCCAAATAATATTCAAGGAAAATAGCCATATGCTCTGTACTTTAAAGTAGTAATTATTTTAGCTTTCTTTATTTATTCTTGTTTACTCAAAAGAATATACCTCAGGTTAATCCTCTTAGTTGGAAATGTACAACACCAGAATTTATGCTACCCTTTAAATGAAGCACAAAGAGCAGTGAAACAGAAGTGGTTTCAAGGTCAGGGTGAAGAGTTTGAAGGGATACAACATCAGGCAGAGAAATGCAAGATGTTGAGTTGTCATAGCATGGATGTTTCATGGGCAGGAATGTGATTCCTTGATAACCTAAGCTGGGTTATCAAATTTATGGGTAAATATCATGAGGTACATACCTAGAGGGCAGATCACTGAATGGAGAGTGAGATCAAACTGAATGTCAATCCCAGCTTCCCTCCTGAGTAACAGTGGGCAGTTTTCATGTAGCCTCCCTCTGATTTTGTGTGACCTTCCTCTGGTTCTACAGCTAAATCAAAATGTGTCTGTATCTTGAAGGGATAGTGTAGTCCCTTTACTTCCCACTTGTTCCCCTTAATGGAGTTTTGATTCTTTGATCTCTCTGCTCTGGTTTTTCTTTTCTGAGTTCAGAAAGCTTGAGTATCTGATTTCTCTTTTTCTTTTCTCTCTCATCCTTTTCTAATCTGTTCTTTAAATGTCAAGTTTAGTAAAGGGTCTTTCTATTTGTATATTTTTCTTTTTCTTGGAAGGAAAGGGTCTTTAAAATCTACTTTATTACTATTGTTTATTTGTGTTGCTCTTTTTAATAACAAAACTTTGTATTTCAGAGGAAGTATTGGTAATAAAATCTCTGAAGAGGCAAACTAACTCCTTTTCTTAGCTATGTTTACTTAATGATAACTTTACACAATATGAATGAAAAATTAAAAAGATGAATAAGTCCCCAAAAGAATTAATCAACCAGGAAAATAACTATATTTAAAAAATATATATTATAAAAAATAAATAGATGAATGTGATAACCAGCTCCTGAAAGTATTGACATATGCTTTTCTTCCTATTTCACCACTTGTTTTCATAGTGAGACTCAGCATTGCTGAGTGTTCAAAAGTAAATTTCCTTAGCTGAAATAGAAGAGAAGGGGAAATACACAAGCACCCACCTTCTCAGTGGCAGACAAATACCTGAAATGCAAGTACTTCATGAGCAAGGAGAATAAAGAGCACTAACATATGATAGGTGGTCTCATCTCAAGACCCTTCTCAGTCGTCCCTCTCACAATGTCTTCAAAGAATTCTTTGAAAATACTGAAAATTCCATTATGGAAAGAGAAACAGAGGCTGAAATGGAATTAAGGGGATTCTGCCTACCTGGAAACTTCAATGAATGAAGAAACTTTCTCTATTTCTCATTGAGAAAACAATTTTTATTAAGTCGATCTTACAGAGCCATCCACCAGATACTTAAGCCTTTTTCCCCCTTCCATGTGTTTTAGGGTTTTTTTTTGTTTCGTTTTGTTGCTATTTGTTTCAACCTTTCTCCTAGACAATTTCATACTACTCTTTACCTCAGTCATTTACTGATACTGATAATACATGAGCAGTGTCCAAATCTACCCCTTCTTTTCGATTGCCAAGTACACTTTCATTTATATGACTATAAAACAAATTATCTATTCTCTTGTTGGTGGCATTTGAGTTTTTCCGCTGCTATGAATGTATATATGTTTTCATTTATCTTGCATAAATAGGAAGTGGAATTGTTTGTTCATAAAGTAGTCATATAAATTCATAAGAAATTGCTAGTATCCAAACTTGTTCAACCACTTTGTACCATACCAGCCATACATCCTGGCCAACATTTAATATTATTGGGCTTTTAAATTTTAAGCAATTGCAGAAGTATAATCATATCTTGTTTTCATATTAATTTGCATCTCCCTGATGACAAGTTCTGTGCAGTATTTCAAGTATATAATTGGACATTTATATATCTTCCTTTGTGAAATATAACATCTGCCTATCTATTATAAATATATCTCTTAATTTTCTTAATGGATATTTTCAGTGAGCTGAAGTTTTAGTTTTGAAAACAATATAAAATATTTTTCTTTTATGATCTGTGTTTTCTAGACCCCTTAACCTATCTCAGAGTTAAGAAGATATTATCTTATGAGATTATTCTAGAAACTTCATATTTTCAGCTTTTATGTCAGAGCCATGATTCCTTATGAAATAATTTTTGAGTGAACTCCAAAGTAAGAGCTGAGTTATTTTGTTGTGTTTGGTATTTTTTCCACTGTGACTACCCAGTGATTCTGCATCATTTCTTAAAAAGAAATGATCATTTTGTTAAAAATTACATTAACCAAATAGGTATTGTTCTATTTCTGTACACTATTCTGTATCCACTGACCTTAATAGATTAGACTGCATTACACTGTTTTGATTACCATTGTAAGAATCCTGTTTCTCTTCTTCAAGAATATTTGAACTATTCTAGGTCCTTTCCATTTACAAAGAATTTTAGAAGAAAAAGTTCTCATGAGAGAGTGAGAGTGCATTGAAAATCTTGCATTTACAATTATAGGAAGATTAATATTTTAACATAATCATGAATGTTATATAGATAGAATGAATCACGAACTTATGAAGATTTTTCTATAAATTCACACAGCAAATTTTTAATTTTTAATGAAAATTCTCTCCCATCTTTAATTTCTAATTACTATTACAGTGTTGTTACTATAAACAGTGACATTATTCAGTTTGATATTACGTACTGCTATTACATATCCATGCCTCTGATGTTTGTATGTTCACCTTGTATTCTGTGTCTTTGCTAAATTCGTGCATGGGTCTCAGGGTTATTTGTGGCAGATTACATAGAATTTCTGGTATCTTAGAAATGTCTTGATTGCTAAAAAAAAAAAAAGAACACACATTGGTGAACCAGCAATCTTTTCAGTAAACTATGCTGGGAAAATTGGATATTCATGTGCAGAAAAATGAAACTAGACACTTATCTCTTACTAGTGACACAAATCAACTCAACATGGATTAAAGACTTCATGTGTATATGTGCACACACGTGTGGCATGTGTGTGTGTGTGTTCTAAATACCAACCCCTTTTTGAATATATAGTTTTCAAATACTTTACATTTTCTCCCATTACATAGGCTGCTTTTTCACTCTGTTTCCTTCAATGTAATGAAAGTTTTTTGTTTGAAATAATCCACATATCTATTTTTGCTTTTGTTTTCATACACACAAAAAAATGGCTGCCCAAACCAATGTCAAGAAGCTTTCTACCTATGATTTCTTCTGGTAGTTTTACCATTTCAGGTCTTATGCTTAACTCTTTAGTACATTTTTAGTTAGTTTTTATATTTGTATAGTGATCCTAGGCACAAAGCCAAAGTTAAATATGGTCTTTCCTTATCTCAAGCATCACAGCCCTGAGTTATCTGTTGTCCAATGTCTGAAAACAGTTTCTTCACACATTTTTCCAGTTTTACAATTCTTAATAGCAAAAGGGAAGTCCAATAACCATTTCCCCATCATAGCTGGAACTGTATATGCACTAAAACACTTTATCCTATTCTCAATATAGCTATAAGAAATAAATATTATTAAAACATTTTATAGTCAAAAAGGTCAAGCTTATATACTCTCTCTACAACAAAATTAGAAATAAGGGCAAAATAGTTTCTGCTGGGTATTGAGGGGGTGGGGGGGAGAGGGAGGGGGCGGAGTGGGTGGTAAGGGAGGGGGTGGGGGCAGGGGGGAGAAATGAACCAAGCCTTGTATGCACATATGAATAATAAAAGAAAAAGAAGAAAAAAAAAAAAGGTCAAGCTTAGGTAAGTTAGCCATGTCCTGTTATCCTTTAAAACCCTTAAGGGTAAAACCAAATCATATTCACTACCGTTGATTGTACTTGACAGAGTCCTTGGTACACATTAGATTCTCGATAAACTTTGGCAGGTACTATTTTCTCCATTAAACATACGAAAAACCTAAAGTTCAGAGAAGACAAACTGGAGAAATGAAGAAAAAATAATATTGGTTAATTGATGAGATTTTCAAACTACAGTCTATGGGCCAAAACTTGCTCACTTGTTCTTTTAAATAAAGTTTTATTGGAACACAGCCTTGTTCGTTTATATGTACTGTCTTTCTGCTTTCTCATTATGATAGCCAACCTAAATAGATAGGCCTGCAAAACCTAAAATATCTACATTCTAGGACTTGACTGAAATGGTTTGACAATCCCTGATGAATGCCACTGTTACATATTTGTCACCTTGTTAAATTTCAGCTGCCCTAAAAAAAATAACATTATCTACATGTGTTCTCTCATACCCAAAAGGTTACTTTCCTCAAATTATGGATCATAAGTAGGAGAGCAGCAATTTGAATTCTGATTAGTCTGGCTCTAATTCCTATACTCTTTTTACATCTAACAGAGAACCTCAAAAAGAAATGGAAAGTGATAAATTAAAGGGTCCTTATTAATGATCTTGTGCATCAACATATATGAACAGTGGAACCAAATCTCATGTAAGCTGAAGCTGACTTTACACACTATAAAGAGAATAATTAAAATTATTGATTTTATAATGAAACTTTTCTATATCAACCCCTGCACTGGTTACTAATTGTATGTGTGGTGTGCATTTTATATACATGCATATATGTATGCATTTAATGTATATTATACATGTAATATATGCTCAAGAAGACCAGAGTGCCATTAGGAATGTGGACAGTAAAGATTATGCTCATAAGGATTCAGATGGGAATGAGGACTCTACTGGGAATTGGATTTATGGCCACTTGTGTTACATTGTGACAAATAACTTGCCTACATTTTGTCCATGCCCTAATACTTTATGGGAGACTGGTTTAAAAGATGATGGACCAATGAATTTGGCAGAAGAAATTTCAATGAACCCCACTCTTCAGGTTGTGACATTAGTTTTGCTAACTGCTTTTAGCCAGATTTACAGTGAGAATCAGGAGCAAGAAAGAGAACAGAAAAATTTGAAAAGCATGTAGCTTAGCCAGAAGAGAAATGCACGTAAAGTTGGGGCCAAGGAGAGTGTGCATACTGAAGATATCAGACCATTAAAAAGAAATCAAGGACAATAGGAAAGATGCTTTGAGGGAATCTCAGAAATTGGCTTCACAGAACTCAGAGCAAGCTCATTGTGTAAAAGTTTAACTCGTATGAAATGCTTTGAACTAGAAGTCTAGGGCAGGGTCACCTACAGAACCATCTCCCTACCTTCAGCCATGTAGGCACTCAGAAACTGCTACAGCCATGCTCCAGTATTGCCTAACTACTGTCTGAGCTGAAGGTGGCCTTAGAATCATCCACATGATACTGGTTTTGCAGGCATCTGCAATGTAAAAGTTGCAGGGTCATGGAGGCTTCCACCCAGATTTCAAAGGAAAGCCTGGGGGAAGGGAAGGAGGTAATGTCTAGTAGAATCAGAATTCCTGCAGACAGTCCCTGAGAGAGTGATTTGTGAAGCTGAGAGTGAATGCAATGGATATCTCAGGAAGTTTAAGATGGTAGGAATATGGCACATCTATGAGAAAAGTCATAGACAGAGTACAGAACCAGCACAGGAGAAAGATCATTTGAGCTGCAACTAGCAAGGCCATAGGGGCAGGGCTGCCAAATCCTTGAGAACTCACATCATGTTACCATGTGTTCAGAATGCCAGACATGCAACTACAGAATTTAATGTTTGCTCTCCTGGATGTTTTTCTTGCTTTGGCCCCTTCCCCATTTCTCTCTTTTGAAATGTGAATGTTACTGTGCCATTGTATCCTGGAAATATGGAATTTTCCTTTGATTTTATAGGTGCTCACAACTAAGAGTTTCGCTTGAGTCTCAGAAGAGACTTTGGTTTAGGAAATTTTAGCAATAATGGAATTGTTGAGACTTTGGGGAGAAAGGAATTAAAATGGTTTTAGTTATAAGCAGTAGAGTTCTATCATGTTAGATGGAATTATGTCATTGTTACTGTCTTTGTTTGGAGATAAAGTATGATTTCAGGAGATGCGTTTGTGTGCCAAGTTGACAAGGAGTGAACTTGTGATAGTTAATCTTGATTTTCAACTTGATTAGATTGAAAGATGTCTAAAATATTAATATAGCATCCTTCTGGGTGTTTCTGTGAGAGCATTTCCAGAAAATATTGACAGGTGGGACAGTAATTGAGGGGAAAGACCTGCTCTGAATATGAATGGAACCATTCAATAGGCTGGGAGCCCAAATTGAATAAAAAAGGAAGCGGAGGAAGCCCGCTAACATACATATATTTTCTCTCTCTCTCTCTCAATTTCTCTGTCTCTCTGTCTCTCTCTTTCTCTCTCTCTCTTTCTCTCTGCCTTTCTCTGTCTCTTTTCCAAGTTCCATGATGTGAGCTACTTTAATCTACCACCCACACCTTCTCCATATGATGGACTAAAACCACAGAAACCATGACCCAAAATAAATCTTTCCACCCTTCAAAAATAATTTTTATATACAGATAGGTATGTAGGTTTATATATGCATTATATTCATATACATATATGAGTTGATTTACTTCTCACATTCTATGAAAACACTGTATAAGTACAGAAAAAAATGCTTAAAAGGATCATATTACATTAATTTATAAATCAAAGATTCATCCTGATTTCCCTAACTCACTTATCTGTACCTTCTTTACATTTTTTTCTCAAGTGAGGTGATGGGTGTTCATCACCTCAAATATTATTCCATGGCATGAGGAAGGATTTGTGGCCACAAGAAGTATCAAATGTGCCCTTGCCATCGGCCTTCTGGGCCTCCTTGGCAAGCTTCCAACCATTACACTATATTGTCAAGATATGATGCTTGTCTTTATTATCATTTTTAAATGCTTTACGCTCTCAGCCGTCATCATTTAACTTTAAGTTATCTTCTGATTTTCCACATGGGCCAAGAGTGAAAGTAGTCTGGGTGGGAAAAGTGACAGTGACAATAAATGAGAAGAGAAGCATTTGTGAAAATCTTTTTGTCTTCTTTCTAAGAAGAGCTAAAATAGTATTTTGTATCAACATGACTCTTTCCTTAAGCTGTAACAAAGATAAAGAAAGTGTTGGTTTTATAAATTGAGAATCCAGGAGGTGATTCTATTGACCCAGTCTTTTGAAAGGGATTGGTATTACAGGTTTCCTGTGTAGAAACCAGTGCAGAAACATTTCTAAAGCAATTTCATCTTTGCCAGTAGCCCTGTCCTCCCTTCTTATGACTCCTCTTTCTCCCAAGGTGTTGTCAGGTTCTTTAATCTTCTGGTGTCTTCTGTGCATGATGCCCTCGCCAACTTCATCACCTTCCCATGGTGCCCAAGGTCAAATCATTCAGAAGAGTAGAATTGTGGGACTATCTCACCATTTGCCCAAGCAGAAAAAGAAATGTTTTCTGATAATAAATTCAAAATATACTTCTTTAATAATAGCAGACCAATAGATATTATACAGACACAGAGATTGTCAAATTTATAGGACAACTAAAAGGTGATGAATTATAAGATGATATATCTCTAGGTGATTTTTTGGAGGAGGTTTGTTCACATAAAGATAAAGAGATACAGGCCACAGTTATTGCTCATGGATGCTCTAAGTAGGTTGTCTTCTTTGGGAGAACATTTCAAAGATGAGAAATGGTAGTGGAGTAAGAGTGTAAAGCCTGGTTGCAAATGTGATGTCTACAATAGCCAGCCAGAAAACTCCCAGTGTATTAGGATCTGTTCAGTCATTTCTCCAATAATAGACACTGTACTAATATTCTATCCCAAGGGGAGCAAAAGTGGGTCTGGCAGCCTAGGGGAGTCCAAACAGTCAAAAAATCAGAGCAAAGGAGAAGTGAACCACAAAGTGGGACAAGAAATCCCACAGGGCCCACAAGGCTGACCACCATTTCAACTACATGTTCACCAGAAGTTTTTAATTGAGTCTATTGAGGATTTTCTTTTTTCCCTGATGGGGATACATCCTTGATTTTATAATAGTATTTAACAAGGAAATTGCATTCATTTAAAAACCAACAGCTAGAACATATCAGTACCACAAAATAAAAGTGAATTGCATTTCCGTGTTAGTAGCTGTGTAGAAGCTTCTACTATGCCTGTTGAATGATGCCTATTCTGAATTAGCTTGATTTCTTCCATTGATATTCAAGATCAATATCATCTCTCCTAGCACCCAAACCTTAAGCTTGCATCCCCTTTCTCCTTCACTTTCCAAAGTCTAGTCCAGTATAGATGCCAGCCTAACTGTTTGCATCCATAGCTGATTGGAGTTACCTAGAGAAGTAGCAACAGTCAAGAGGGTTATGACAGCATCAGTTAACAGTCACTTGACCTTCACATCTCTCTGCTCCCTGCCTCAGAAAAGCCTGTGAAAAAGAGGTACAAAAAAAGAGAGTAATTGAGAAGACCATACTCTTCTTCACTACAGTTCACTTTTGGCTAAGGTTATTAGGTCTGACCTAGAGGGAGGAAAAGAAATGAGACTGGAATTTTAGACTTCATGGTCTAGGATTTGTTGTAACTAAAAAGGGTCCTCAAAGCACAAGTATCTTCTTAAAATGTTAATGGAGAATAATGATGGAGTGATTCCGCGAAGCATGTTTAAGATGGTAACTGAAAAGCAGTAAAGGCTTTTTCTGGCTTCTGCTCTACTAAATTCAAACTAATAAACAGATTATACTGTTTTGGTAACTTAATTTAGGTAACTAAGATATAAGCCAAAGCCAGCACATCACTCTGGTTTCAAATATCTGTGACATAATACCTGGGTGAACTGAATTACTCCTTGCCTCTTGAATCTTTTTTACATGTATGAAATAACATCATCTACCTACTGCACAATCATCATGAGCCTGACTTGAAAGTGACAACCACAGTACTGGACACATAATAAGCATTTCTTAAATCATTCTGTTATTATCACATGATTACCTCTTATGTCTGTTTTTCTCCTTTCAACTAATCCAAATGCTATGATTCTTCCTCATGTCCCACCTCTTTCTGAATTCAACTATAATATTTGAGAGTATTATTCAAGTATTTGCAAGTGATTGTCAGGAAAAAGAAAGGGTAGGCATTCTGTACAACTCCCAAAGGGCAATTTTGTAGAGAGATACAAAGAAGCAGATTTTGGTTCAGTATCTGAAATTGCTTTCCAACAATTTAAGCTAATCAATAATAGATTAGAAATTGTGAACTCCTCAGTTCCCCACACAGGGATACTACTGAATGGTGCTTCATAACAGCAAATAGAAACTTTGGTATCTGGAAGATTGAAGTTCAAATCCCAGTTCTATCACATACTTGCAGGAAGATCATATCCAAAGTGTGTAAGCTCTCAAAGTCTGTTCCCTTCATGTGAAAAATGGTCTTAATACCTACCAGAATAGGGTTTTCCAAAGATTAACTGCTATGAAATCCTCCCCTGCCCCTCTGCAAAAACAAAGAAACTGCCTTGGCCTCCTACTGTAACAGAGAAAAGGATAGAGACCTGTTGGGCTTAGGAGGGCTTCAGAGAATATAGGTTCTTCACAGTGCTCACCAGTGTCACAAAAGCCAGAAAGACAATAGCTAAAGGCAGCTCAGAGAAGGATGTTTTAGCACAAGCATTTAAAAGACAAAAATCCCTTCTCACACTTGCAACACTTTCATGGTATCCTCTCCACAGGAGTTTCACTACCATAATATCCCACACTCATAGACTGCCAAACAGGGGCAGTTTTCTGAAGGGATAAGAAGAGTATGAAACTGGCTCTTTACTTCCAGAAGTGTTCCTTTTTGCTTTTATGGAGTATAAGCATCTTTTTTTTATAAAGCAGAATCCTTTACATGTTAAAAACTTTTTCAAGTAGGTTCAGATGCTGTGTACCAATAATTTGGAATAGTGTTTCTTGCAAAATCATTATCTATATGACAAAGTGACTACCAATAGTAGAAAAATCCTACATTAAGCAGGGAAGAAAGTAGACCAATATAACTGAATATACAGGCTCACCTCCAAACACCCAAAATTCTCTTGAAGTGATAGAAAAAATACTATGTTATAAGCACAAATCCTTCATTTACCTATAAATATCTAATGTCCTCTTACTGTGTTCTAGGAGTTACTGTTGTGAACAGAATAAGCAAGGACCCTGATATCATGAAGTTTATGTTCTAGTCAAGGTGGGATGGCAAAAAGAAAAAAGTACAATAAGTGAATAAACAAATAAATAAGTAGATAATATCATTGTAAATAGTGCCATATCCTACAAGAATAATTAAACAGACTACTATGTCTAAGAGTAACTTGTAGGAGGAGGCTTGGGAGATATTTCACAGGTGGTGGCCAGGGAAATCATTTTAGGGGAGGTAATATGTGAGCTGAGATTTGAAAGATCCAATGATTCACACCTGCAAAAATCTTTGGGGTGAAATATTCCCAGTAAAGAAATAGCAAGTGCAAAGGGCAAGGGTAGATAAGATCTTGGTCCATCCAAGGAACAGAAAGAACAAAGTGACATCCATGGATCAGGAATTCTGAATAATGTCTAGAGTAGAAAAAGACTGGGTTAGATTGCTAGGGAAGCAAGCATAATTTTTTCCTAATACACGCATGAATTCAGATCATTCCCAGGTGACGCTGTCAAGAGTAAGAACATGTAGGATGTTGGACAAAGGTCACAGGTGAAACAAAAGGCAGATGTGGAGAGAATGCTAGCCAAGGAAGAGCATAGCTCAAATCACTTTCATTCCAGTGTCTCTCCTTGTAAGAGCTCCTGAAAAAATTGCTTGCTTATATACCAAAGCTTTTTCCATCTCTGTCTCTTGAGAAAGTGAGTCCCATAAGGAGAAACATTCTAGGCAACCTCTAATGTCCCTTCTATACCTATAATTTCCATAGGTATAGAAGTTGCTGACATAACAGCAACTAAAATATCTAAATTTAGGCAAGTTGTTCTCCTGTCATAAATAAATAATTAAATTTCATATGGAAATAAATTACAGACTAACTTTACTTTAAAATTTAAAAAAAAAACAGAGAAAAGCTTTACTGATCTTTATAAATCCACCTAAAATTCCATGGGGGAAAAATCCACATGTAGCGATTTTGATTCGAAATATTATTCTTTTCAAAACTGAATCTACTTTCCTTAGTTTCCTTAAGATTCAGTATGTAGATCTGGGATGCATAAAATAGATGTTTCTGGCCCTAAACATGTTGCAAAATAGCTGTGTCACTTGGGCAATCCACAAACAACTCTTTACATTAGACTTTCAACAGAAACATAGCAAAAATAACATGTTCTCTCTAACCCAAAGGTTAATTATTAAGGTATTATAAAGTTAAAAATTATGAAGTTTTTATATATAATATATGCTATTGAGTTGATATATAGACCTCTCATCCATCTATCCATCAAGATGTTTTTTAATTCTTATTACATGCAACTTCCTGAGTTAAGTATAGTAAACACAGCCCCCAAACTCTTATAATATAGAGAAATAAGTAATCAACTTCTCTGAGGTACCAAAATGATGATGTTTAGGGAACCATCTCTACTTTTCTAGCTTAGAATGAAGGTTGTTCAATGTATTTAAGGTATTTTGATTTTTTTTAAATTCTGACTTTAGAATATCTCACCCATTTGGGAGAATTTTCTAAGTGAGAAGTTATATAGAGCCTGTGGGACATAAAAATATCTGGCAGAGTGAGCTGCAGGAAAACTTGTTCATTCCTGGAATTCGTGTTGATCAGTTATCTTGGTTCTGAAAATAGAGTAGGAGCTAAAAATATCTTTCAAAGAGAGAAGAAGATACAGGTCCACCAAGAGGGAAAACATGAGGAAAGAAAGATGCCACTTTTTTCCACAAGCTCTATGAGATCAGCTAATATAAATTGTGGATTGGTATGGGGTTAGGAAAAAGGAAAGAACATGGGAGAGTCTTTTCAAAGAAAAATCTTTGCAAGTTATTGTGACTGATTACCATGCATGATGAAAGATAGAGAACATCAAAAAATAAGAATAAAAAAGATAGGAAAGGTCAATGGTAATGGGGTTTCAAGCCTGCCTAATTGGGGAAATGCTGGTGCTGCTGATGTAGAAAAGGGGCTCAGCATGGTGAGCCAGTGTGGATGGAAGGAAAAGGATGAGCTCAGTTTGGCAAGTACTCCATGGAAGAGAGAAAATGGGACAGCCAAATGAAGGATGTTCAGAACTGGGAGAGAACAGATTGAAGGTATAGATTTCCACATCATTTTTATAGACACTGTCCAGATAGCAGACAGAGCATTTCTAACAAGAAACAGAACCCAGTGCCTAGATTTCAGAAATGTTCATAGCACGCAGGTAGGGGATGAGAAAAAAGAAAAGCCAGGGTTTGAAACAGATCAGTCATAGGTGACAGAATGACTTACCTTGGAAATAGAGGGTGTGTCAAGGATTTAAGACAGTAATCAAGATATTCATAATATTCTTATTTAAAGAAATGTCTCAGTAAAGGAAAAGAAATAAGATGATAGCTTAGAAAAGGCATCATGATCTTGCTAAGATTTTCTTTCAAGGTGAATGAGAAACCTCTATGCAGAGGTAAAATTTAAAGATGCCAGAAAGGGAATAAATATAGCAACCATATCTCAGATGGTATCAGAGAAAAATAAGGACAGAAACTACTTTGAACTGGAAGGAAGAACAAGAGAGATAAACATAAAGGTGGACATGTGTTGGAATAAAAAAGAAAACCTCTTAAATTGCTAATTAAAATATATCAGGGAGTCATTGATTTCAGAAGAATTAATAGAATTTGGAGTAGCTGTTAGTAGTTATGTGTAGGTAATCAAACCACAAATGAGAAAAGTATGTGCAGCTGAATTGGGTAGCAATGACAAAATAAATATTTATTGAGTTCCTTCTATACACTGAACACATGCAGTTGAAGCCAGCTTTCACTAGTAACACCGTGAACTAGGCAAGGAGAGGATCTTTTAAAATGGGGGTTAGGCTAACACTGAAGAAAGTACTGAGCAGAAGTCCTGAGTACTGTGCCATTCATAGGATGCTACTCCAGGTTCTAATCATTTTTCTCATTTGATACTGACAAAAATTACTACCTTCAACAGTCCTCAAAAATTACATCTGGGTCTTAGGTATTATCCAATTCTGTATGTTTTTTAAAGTGCTGCTGTGAGATTAGACAATGAGACAGCAACTCCACATGTATTGATTTTATACATCTTGATCTGTGTAACATGTCCATACTAGTAAGATTTCTTTTGATTGTAAAAGAATATCAACGTGAACTAACTTGAGCCAAGGAGAAATTAAATGGATCAAATAGCTAAGAATAAGAAGGGGAAGGTTTGGCCGGGCCTTCAAAATAAATGAAGCCAAGGATACCACACCAAGGCTCTGTCTGCCTCTCCAGCTGTTTCTAGCCATATGAGATTTATTTTCTCCTATTGCAGAATGACTCCTAATGGGGAGTGTGGACCCAATCAGTTCCAAAGTGTCTTATGATTCTATGGTTTTCTATCTCTCTCTCTCTCTCTCTCTCTCTCTCTCTCTCTCTCTCTCTCTCTCTCATCTCAAGGTCAGAAATCTTGGGAGAGTGCTCTGATTGTAATTATTACTGGACTTAGGAATTATGAGCACCAGCACAGGAACTATGATTAGGCTGTGTTATTCAGGTGTCTAGTCCTGGCCAATCAATGATGGTTTGAGAATGAGATTTGAGGTATGTTAGATATTGTCAGCTTAAAAAAAAACAGAGTAATTCCCAAAAAGGGAGGGACAGAATAAATTTTTTTTGGTTAGCAATATAAAATAATTTTAATGATACATCTTTGATGTTTTCAACAGTTTTATTATGATTGACTAGGTATAGGTCTTTTTGTGTTCACCTAAAATATTTATAAGTAGTAGAATGAATAAATAAATTATAGCCTATTTTTGAAATGAATATAATACAGCAACAAAAACGAATGATGTTGAATAAAAGACTTACACAAAATATGTACTAAATAGTTCAGTTATTAGAAAGTCAGTGTATATGTTAGAAGTCAGTAAAACTTTCTACATTTGACTAGAAGGGAGGGCATCAACTGGCTGGTAATGTTTTATTTCTTGATCCAGGTGATGTCATGTACACTTGGTCACCTTGTAGTAATTCATTAAGCCATATACTTTTAAGTGTGTATGTCTGTACTATGTTATACTTTAAAAGTTTCTTTCTACAAAAATTCTCATTTAGCAATAGGAAGGGAAAAACAAATTTACTGAGTTTAGCTTGAAGAAATGATGCCACAATTAGAAATCACTGTGTAGTCTTGTCTATTTTACAGAATAGAAAATAAAGATTCAAACATATTAAATATGTGATTATAGAGCTCATTGACAACACATAACAGATTGAGAAATGGAGGATGTTCTTGACATCCAAACTAGTATCCAGAGCATTATACCAACCTGCCATAATATGCACAGTCCTTCTAGTTCTGGTACCAAAGACAGTATTCACTCATTCATTCATTCATTCGTTTGACATCTGTAATGGGGAAGCTAGAGAGTTCTTGGCTCAGTGAGTGCTGGGATGCAAATTTGAACAGATAGACATATGTTCATATTTCTTCCTAAATATAGAACACACATAGGAAGCCATTTATGCTGAGTAATTCAGAGGTGTCTTCACAGTGGTATATTTATAGTGCACTAGATATTGCAGGGTTCTTATATTCAATGGTTAGGTAAGTGAACTAATGTGATACTGCCCCAATGGAACTGGCCGCATCACTTACCTAGTACACAATGTAGCCAAATTACCTGACCTTATCACAATCACTCAATGCTTCCATTCCCTTAGCTATAAATTAGCACAAATTATGGAAGTTAATATAGGAAAAATACTTAGAAAGGTTCTGGGAACATGCAGAGCTATCCAAGGTGAAGGAAGGCTCAGTAAGAGAAAGCTGAGATAGAAAGGAGAAGTATTTCTTCACTGACACTATAATCGGCAACATACAGTGGTTAGAAAAGGCCAACTCTCTTTTTGGTTTTTTTTTTTTTTTAATTCTCTATGGACAATGCAGGCTCTTACTGATGATATATAAAGCAAAAACTCCTGCTTGGCTCCCCACCCCCACTTGTGTCATTGATACTATTTAGATATGGAAGGACTTGTAGGAATTCTCCAGGACTGAGGATGAAAGGACCTTCCCATCAGTGGAAACAGCACATGTGCTAAAGACAGGTAGGCAAAATGATTTTGCTAATTCAAACCTTTAGTTAATACCAAACCCAGGAAGAGAATTACAATTTCCTGAGGACAGTAGTGTCATCACTGGCAAGGAAAGCAAACCATTGTGAGGCTTTCCTCTGATGGACGTCATTAAAGGACACTCACAATTTCCCATGAGACCCTTCTGCCTGCAGTTCAGCATTTTCCCCAGTCCTCTGCATTGTACTTGGTTGCCTTACTCTCCTAGGAGTCAAGGATGACTTGAAGATATCTTCCCTGAAGAGACAATTCTGCCATTTTTGTGCAGTGCTTTTTCTGCACCAATGTGAGCACTTACTTTGAGGATAAGAATAATCAACTATAATCAACTGCTTTGTCTTTTAAAGGGTTCTTAATGCCAACACTCTGTAGTTCCTCTCCACGAGTACAATTAAACAAAGGGAAAGATAAGGCCCAGTTAGTCCATAAAAGTACAACTACATTAAAAAAATTTAGCTTAGTTTTCCCATCAATCAGTAACTGGGCAGCCACCACAATAGAGGATTCCCATACACTGGAGAATATGCATAACATTGCAGGAATTTACCTCATAGGCAAGAGGGGTCTTATGAAAGAGTCCTGGAAGGACTGATTGAGAGAATTGTGAGATAATACCAGGTACCAGTATTTAATACAGGTGACAAATGAGTAAAAGTTGAAAAGATATCTATTTTAGCTAAAAATTTTAAATAAACAATAAATGTAAAAATAAACAGACTAAATCTAATAAGATCATTTAGAATAAAAATCTAGAATTATTTCCATTGGAGAATGTATATTAGACAGAAGAAATTATAATCCATAGATACCTTTCAGACATTATAAGCCCCAAAATGCTATGCAAAAAATATGGCCCAAATAGTTTTAAAAAAACAATGAAACCCCATTATAAAGTACCCCAATCCCACCATAATGCTCAAGACCACAATCCCAGACCCCTTCCCCAATTTATTCCCTGGTTTTACCACACTCCAGTTATATGACCTTGGTTTTACCACACTCTAGTTGTATGACCTTGGTTTTACCACATTCTAGTTATATGACCTTGGACATGTTGGTTAATCTCTCTGTTGTTCAAGAAATAGCCTTAATAGTACTACCCACCTCAGAGTTGTCGCTAAAGTTAAATATGGCTTCAGCAGAAGCATTCGGAATAGTGCCTGAAACATAGTAAGCACTCTCTATTAATGTTAGCTCATTCTTTTTATTTAACATCCACTTTCTCAGCACAGGTACATGGCTAGCACACTTGGGGAAACAAGATCCTAGTGAAAGTAGAAAAGCAAAATGTAATTCACCCTGTCAGAAAACCCAGGCAATGGCTCAAAAAACCAAAAATCGTATGTTCTCCCTCATATGTGGACATTAGATCAAGGGCAAACACAACAAGGGGATTGGACTATGAGCACATGATAAAAGCGAGAGCTCACAAGGGAGGGGTGAGGATAGGTAAGACACCTAAAAAACTAGTTAGCATTTGTTGCCCTTAACGCAGAGAAACTAAAGCAGATACCTTAAAGCAACTGAGGCCAATAGGAAAAGGGGAACAGGTGCTAGAGAAAAGGTGAGATCAAAAAGAATTAACCTAGAAGGTAACACCCACGCACAGGAAATCAATGTGAGTCAATGCCCTGTATAGCTATCCTTATCTCAACCAGCAAAAACCCTTGTTCCTTCCTATTATTGCTTATACTCTCTCTACAACAAAATTAGAAATAAGGGCAAAATAGTTTCTGCTGGGTATTGAGGGGGGGAGCGGGAGGGGGTGGAGTGGGTGGTAAGGGAGGGGGTGGGGGCAGGGGGGAGAAATGAACCAAGCCTTGTATGCACATATGAATAATAAAAGAAAAATGAAAAAAAAAAAAGAAAACCCAGGCAAGGATCTCATGAATCCCTGGGCTTCTCGCTACAGTAGGGCACCTTCTGCTACAGTCAGATCAGAAACATCAGGCTTAAAGAAAAGGAAATGGAGAGTTCCCATGCACCTTGACTACAACATGCCCAAAACTCACCTTGTACTCTTTTCAGCCTTCTTCCACCACTTTTTTCATGTCCCAGTCTTCCTCCTGCTGCTGCTCTTATTTTCTATATCTCAGGGAGCCAACTCAAACACCCAGGGATCAACTGGCATTTCATCCTCCTGCCTTAATTCACTCATCACTAGGACCTTCAAATGATACCCAAGACACAGATCATTTTATGCACTCCATCCCACACACTCTGCTGCTGTCCTGGTATCAGTCACTACTACTTCTCAATTGTATAATTGCAACAGTCTCCTTGCAAGCATTTCTGCTTCCATACTTGCTCCAGACCAATCATTCTTTACAAAACCTCCAGAGCAACCTTTCAAACTTGGAATGCAATCACAACACTTCCCCAATAAAAATCTGTTGGTTTTTTTTTTTTTTTTGAGCCAATTCCTTCCACCCTCACAGTCTTATTTTATCCCCCAGCCATACAAAATCACTGCAGGTTCCCAAATCTCCCACATTCCCTCCCACTGTTGTGCTCTGGGCACATGCTCTTTCCTTTGCTTGGGATTCCTCCATCTGATTTTCTACCCAGAAATCTCCAATTCCCCCTAAAGACACAGTTCCAATGCTGCCACCCTTCTGGAGCCATCCCTGATGTCTGCAGGCCACTGATGCAGTTGCTGTACCTCCCACACATCTATGGCATCATACACAGAGCTCCATAAAGCACTCTTCTCATTATATTATAATGATTTGTTTGCATGAGTATCCTCCAGCACCAACATGATATTATAGACCACGATAATGACCAATAATATAATAATAATAATAATTCTTGGGCTGGTGGAGAGGTTTAAGTGGTAGAGAACCTGCCTGGCAAGCATGAGGCCTTGAGTTCGAACTCCAGGACTGTCAAAAAAATGGGTTTTTTTGTTAATAATAGTGCTATTGATGTTGAATTTTTGGTAGATTCTAGGTACTTTGCTCAGCCATTCTTTAGCTTAAGCACAATTGCTGTTTATATGGGAAAAATGGTTATGTATTAGTATTTACATGTAGTTGCTGTTTATATGGGATAGAATGGTTATGTATTAGTAATTACATGTAGTTCACCATGTACATTTCAGGGAGTCGTAGTAGAGGTTGAACTCAAGGCCTAGTACTAGGCAGGCATTCTACCACTTAAGTCACACCACCAGCCCTTTTTGGTTTGATTATTTTTGAGGTAGGGTCTCACTTTAGGCTTTATGCTTTATGGCCAGCCTGAACTATAATCTTTCTATTTCTGACTCCACGTATAGCTGGGTTGCCAGGTTTACGGCACCACAGCCAGTCATTCTTTGAGATCGGGTCTCATAAACTGCACTCCTCCCCATGGGCTGGCCTCAAACTGTGATTTCTCCTGATCTCTGCCTCTCAAGTAGATAGGATTACAGGCTTGAGCCACCACACCCACTTCAATATACATCATTTTTTATTTGATCTTTACCACAGCTCTAAGAGGTAGACATGTTATCATCACCATTCTATGCATAAAAGCAATGAAGCTTAGGGATTTTAGGAACTTTGCCCAAGGTGATACAACAAAAAAAGGAGCAAGTCTCTAATCCAAAAGTCTAGGGCTGTCCAACTCTCTATTCTCATAGCCAGTATTACATCCTGACTCTCAAAACAATGATTTGGAGGTGACTGAGGACATAATGATGGCTGTTTTATGTTGAAGAAGCATGCTGGTATTCTGCAAATGTAAGAAGAGCAAATCCTGATGTTTGTGTGTGAGCTAAGGCAAGCTTCTCAGCAGCAAGCAAAGGCTGCTAAATACCAAAATGAGTTAATAAGGAAGGTTACAGAATCTCCTTCAAGGAAAGGATTTATCCCTGATGGAGGATAGATTCTCATCTGTCTCCAGTGGTTTAAATATAATCCTTAATGAAGGTCAATAAATTGAACTTGTCCAGTCCTTTCCAGGCTCCTTAGGATACTAGGATTCTCTGGCTTAATGTGCACTTCCTGAAAATGAGAGGATGCTGATATCACACCCAGAAGTAATCTCTTCCTCCTTTAAACTCTCTTAGCCCTCAGACCCAACCTTCTTTGCAACACATGTAGAGATTTTTATATGTTGTTCTAACTTCTGCTGAAGAAAAAAAAAAGTCTAAAACATTGAGCATGTGTACTTCATTTTAACATTTCTCATGACACCTAACACAGTACTTAATGTAACATTTTAAAAATTTGATCATATAGAACTTTTTTCCTCTCCTGAAAGAATCCAATAGTATCAACTAAAAAAAGGCCATGATTTTTATCTAAAATCCATTGTCAAAATTAAATAAGTCACACCATGAAAACAAAGTTATTATTAATATCAGATATAATCTAGAGCTTTTTTTTTCTCTTTCTCAGCATTATTTTGAGATACTGTCATTCAGATGGTAAATGACAATATACCTGGTAATTCTTTCCAGGTAAAATGTCTGAAATATGAACCAGAATTTTGACCAATTAAAAGGTCTATCTGACTGGATTACCAATAAAAAGAGAATGTCTAAATATCAAAGCAATTATCTAGCAATTCTCAGTTAGAGTGACTACCATCTCAAGATAATTCTAATAGGTTCCTTCCACAGTGTCAATCCATAGATGCATAATTCTTCATTGTAATAATGAATAATATAATAAAAATTGCTCTAGATTCTGATTCTCAAAAAAATAATAATGACTATAGTTGTATATAACATTAAAGTGAAAAGAAACTTTCAAATGGTTTGACACATTTGTTCCACATAACAGTCCTTACTATTTATATCACCACTTTAGAGGATATTTACAGGTAACTTGGATCAGAGAGATAAAGAAAATTGTTATGAGTCACAAAGCTAGCAATAGCAGAGTCTAGACTGGAACCCAGGCATTTCCTCATTTCAAATCTCATCAATTTTTTTCTCCCTATCTTTCTGTCCACATGGCCAATTTTCTTAAAACTTGTTTTTGGCAGTACTGGTATTTGAACTCAGGACCTTGTGCTTGCTAGGCAAGAGCTCTATCACTTGAGCCACACCTCCAAAGCATTTTTACCTCAGCAGTATAGAAAACCAAGTTCTAGATAAAGTGAATAAGTGAGGAGGCAAACTTTCTTAATTTGGGCAATGAAGCTTTATTATTAATTCTTCACATCTCATAAAAGTTCCAATAGCTAACATTTATTGAGCATTTACATATAGTCAGTAAGTGCTTTATGTGGAGCATCTCATTTAATTCTTATATGTCTCACAGGTTAGTCTTCTTCCTGTTTTACCAACAGGGGAAACTGCAGTCTACAGAGATTAAAGAACTTCCCCAACGTCACATGGCAGGAGAGCAAAGTGGAAGAGCTGTGACCTGAAACCCTTTCTACTGGGCCTAGAGTCTGGGCTCTTCACCATTCTGCTAATCAGCTAATATCAAGAGTTCTTCAACACTTGGTGCTGAACAGGCAGCATCAGCACCCTGGGAACTTGTTAGAACATAAATACCGTGGCCACACTCTAGACCTACTAATTAAGAAGTTAGTCAAATGGGGTTCAGAAATCTGTCTTAACGAACTGTGAAGGTGCTTCTGAGACACACTAAAGTTTAAGAAACGCTGTGCTAGACTGAAACTAGAGTAAATGGTAGCCATTTGCAAGTATTCAGTATATTCTCTGTGCTATCAGGAAATGCAAAAAAGGAAGTGAAAGAAGTAGAGAACAACTAACAAGATTATTGAGGATGAAAATCTTCAGGGGATTGTAAAGCCAAAAAAGGAAGAATAACCTTAACTAGTTCATGCAAAAGCTGAAAACAGCAATGATGAGCAATTAATCAGGCAGTATGTTACACTATAATCAAGATTAGAAAATTCCGGAAGGACTAAATGACACAGAGTTTATTACTGCCTGGTAAATGATCATTAATAAATGTCCTGTTAAAAGAACTAAAGAGATGAATAATTATAGAAGGAAATGTCAGCTGTAGAAGGAACAACTTGTGGTCTTAATCACTTGGAGAAATTACAGGTGGGGACACAGAATCAAAAGAAAAGAGTAGAAATTAGCTATGCTATGACAACAACATGCCATGAAGTTCATAGTTATTTTTTTGTACAAATCAAGGTAGTTACAAATGTACCATATACTGGTTAATAAAAGTTTGACCTGGCTAACTGTTCAACTGCTAAAAAATAATGAGTTTGCATTGACCCTCGTCTCTGATGTAGAAACAAGAAATTCTCTTGGTGGAATTGCTCAGATATAGAAATTACTTTATTTGGAATTTATGTTGCCCTAATAGTTACTCCTTGATTTATTTAGATAGAGACCTCCACTGGCCTGTAATTTTCCTACAGGTCTAACCACATTAGTGCTTCTGAAGAAAGAACCAAGAGCAGCTTCCAAGCATATGCCGTTGCAATATCACAGCCCTTTACAGGACTGTTCTTATAAGGTGCAATGTAGAGGGACTGGAAAGTAATAAAGAAGACAAAGCCTAAACCTCTAATACACCTGCAAAGGAATATGAAAAGAAAAGGGATTCCAACAGAGATGCCAAGTCACTATTACAATAAAACTGTAGGTTGTTCTGCTCATTTGATGGACACCACTTAAAAATTAAAAAAAAAAACAAATATAACAACAACCCTCTCTCAGTTAAAAGGAAGAAAATCAACCAGAATGCATTAATTAAAGCTGTCAAAAGAAATACTAACCAGTAAAATGGGTTTTACCAACAGAGAATATGCTCTTCTCTAATTTAGTGTTTTGAAGCAATATGTAATCCCTTATCAATAAAAATTAAGTAAAATGTATTAATTACATATCAGGGATCATTATATATTATATATTATATATATGTTTTATATATATATATATATTAGTGGTACTGGGGTTTGAACTCAGGGCCTCACACTTGCTAGGCAGATGCTCTGCCATTTGAGCCACACTTCCAGCTAGAAGTTATTTTTGTTATATGCATTATCTCTTTTAATTTTCACACCAATTATTTGATGTATACCTATTGTTGCCCTATCCCCATTTCACATTTTACAGATAAAGAAATTGAGGAAAGGCAGTTAAAGTTACTGTGGTATCTACTCTTCAAGGCTGATCCTGAGTAATTCTTCCCTTTCAGGTATGTCCAAGGAGCTCCCCACCATGAAGAAGTGGAGCTCTTATTCCCTTCCCTTGGATCTGTGCTAGCAGCAATGAAGCAGTGAGAGTTGAAGCTCCACTATCTTTAGGAAGGCATCAGTAAGGTTGGGGGAGGGAGAGAGCTGAACTTCCACCTACCCACTTCCAATCGGAAAGTCTGAATCAGCACTTGTCTTCTGGACTTAGCAGAGCCCATTGCAAAGATAAACAATACAAACATCTGGTCCTTAAGACAAACTTCAAAATGGGGACTACTTAATAAAAAAGAAGATTAATACCATCCAGAGTCACTCAGCATACCAAGAACCAGGAAAATCATAACTTATTTGAGAATAGACAATCCATAGCTACCAAAACCCAGATTGATCAGATACTTGAATTATCTGATGAGGATCTTAAAGCAACCATCATAAAAATGCTTCTACAAGCAATTACAAATTCTCTCAAAACAAATGAAAAAATAAAAAACAATCACCAACATTATGACTGATGCTATTGAGTTTATGTAACTGGCAACTGTGACTGTGTGGTATCTTTTCTTCCTTAAGGTACAGAAGATGCTTGTTCCATAACAATAAAAATATTTTATGTTCCTGAAAAAATTATAGTATCAGCCCTCATTTTCCAGAGAACCTGTGAAAATATTATGCAATTGAATCTTCTAGAGAGCCCACAAGCAATATGATGTGCAACATGTGACTAGAAGTTAATATCATTATTTCCTGTCAGTTGCTTACCCATCTTCCATACATTTGCTTTGCATCTATCGCAAAACTTTAAAATCTCTGATACAAAATCTTTAGGCCATGTTAAATGGAAGATGCAAATATTTTTGGCTTGACGTTGTCTTTTCTTTACCTTGATATCAATCGCTGACCTGGAAGACAGCAGTGTTTCTGGTGCTTTCCCTTCATTGAGTTTTAGGTGTGTATTGTCTGAATCAAGGGACACTCCAGAGCGTACCTTTGTCTAATCCCTGCCATGAAACCTGGAACTGCAGAATCTTCGTGAATTAAACACTTTTCAATTTTTCAGGCAGATCAGACTTTACTGCTCATTCACTTCCCATGCAACTTTGGGCAAGTTTTTTAACCTCTCTCACCTTGTCTTATGATTGATATAGTGTAGGTAGCCCATCTATCTGGTCTACATCACAGAACTAACAAGAAAATAAAATAGCACATCTATGGACACTTTATGCAATATAGAGAGCCATTTGCAATAAGTGATTTTTATTAGTAGATAACTTTTTGTAGAAGTTCATAAAGCTTAAGTGTAAAATAAGTTCCCATATCAGAAGAAACTGCTCAGTAACAAAACATACAAGCAGGATTTGTAGGGGCTTCCAGAAAGCTAATAAGAAGAGTTAGAGACTATGAGTGGGAAAGTGAGAGATGCTGAAAGCAAATTTTGCCTGTACCTCGAGTTGTCCCTGCAGACATAGTTGGAATGAGTAGATAGTTGCAATACATCCATCAGAGTACGTATTCAGAACCAGGAGAAGGCCTGGAGCTAAATACGCTGTGTATACACATGATGCTTGGGCCCAAGGATGTAGGTAACCTCCAAAAGTGTTCAAAACTTAGAGATCCCCTCCTCAGTTAACACTATCCCTAGAAAATGCGAAACACTTCCCCCCGCCCCACACACAATTCATGCTTGTTAAGAAGCCATTCTCTGCCCTATGGGAAAACATACTGGGATGAATATCCAAGGCTGGAGCCTACTTTTATTCCATTGCTAACATACCTTGAGCTCGTCTCAACTTCATTAGAATACTGAACTAAATATTATATGTATTTACTATCTGTGGTTGGTACACACTTTTCCTCTTTAATCTTTTGTTGGCATCTGCTTTTATACCAAAAGAAAAAAAAATGGTACTGCTCTTGGGGACTAGTTCCTGAAATAGAGTTTAATTTTCTTGCCACCAAACTATATGTAATAGCACTCAGAGAGAGTAGTGACTGGCACTACAGTTTCACAAGTGTGTATATGTGAGGATTCTGATAATTTTGTACTCTGCAGGGGAGGAAGAGAAATACAACTCCAGTTAAGAAAAAAATTACCCTTAAAAATGTTTCTTTGTAATTGTTTTTACAGACCTTTGATAAGGTTAGAGCTAGAGATAGTGTTAGAATGGTAAAATGTGCCAAAGAACAATGGTAAAAATTCAGGTTCAGCAGTCAGAAAGACCTGGCTTGAATTCTTGGCTCTGCTACTCACAAGTTATGTGAGTTTTATACTCTTGGTAATTTGGGATAATATCTAGCTTACAGATCATATTGTCTATGGCAATTAAACATAATGAAAATAAAGTTCTTATACCTTTAACAAAGTCAATAAGTGAGGCTTTTAGAATAATGGTCATGATTACTGGGGACAGGAAGAGAATAGAAAAGGAGGCGAATGATAGACTGATCCTTTGCTCCTGCAACAGCAAAGTCATTCTTTTTTTTTTTTTTTGGTGGTTCTGGGATTTGAACTCAAGGTTTTGCACTTACAAAGGAGGTGCTCTACTGTATGAACCACACCATCAGTCCAATTTACTGTGGTTATTTTGGAGATGGTATCTCACAAACTATCTGCCTGGGCTGGACTTGAACCACAATCCTCCCAATCTTCGCCTGCCAAGTAGCCAGGATTGTAGAAGTGAGCTACCTACACTCAAGTCATCCTCATCTTTTAAGAGAAAATTCATCTTTGGTCAGAAATGGGCATTCAATCTGGATGTAGTAAGTTGTTTCTGTAATCCCAGCTACACAGGAGGTGGAGGTAGGGGGATTGCTATCCAAGGCTAGCTCCAGGAAAAAGTGAGACTCTACGTGAAAAATAACTAAAGCAAACAAAAGGTCTGGGGTGTAGCTTAAATGGTAGGATGAGGCCATAAGTTCAAAACTCCAGTAGTGCCATCAAAAACAGAAAAGAAAGAAAGAGAAAAAAGAAAGAAGGAAAGTGAGAGAGGGAGGGAGGAAGGAAGGAAAGGAGGGAGGGAAAGAGGGAGGAAGAAAGGAACAAAGGAAAGAAAGAAGGAAGGAAGGAAAGGAGGGAGGGAGGAAGGAAGAAATGAAGGAAAGAGACTGTAGGTTATCTCTGTAGTTCCTTCCAAGGGAGACTGGAATCAGTGATTCATTTCAAGAATCAATCCATGACCCCTGATTTCCACAACATACCCTCTAAGATGTCAAATTGCTCCTCCATGAACTTCTCCTAAGAATATCATTTTCCCGTGAAGAGTAAAAAAAAAAGTCCATCTTCCAGTTTCTGGCATCTCAGAAAATGATCACAGGTATAATAATAAGAAATGTTCACCATTTATTGAGTCCTTTCTATATAGGCCAAGCATTGTATGAAGTCCTTTACCTATATTATCTTATTTAATTTTTCCATCAATTTTGTGTGATAGGTATTATTACCCTATTAGGATACAAATAAGAATCACAAGGCTCAAAGAAGTTAATGACTGAAAGTACGAAGATCCACACGTACTTGCTTATTCACTTCTTTATTCTGCCTTACTTGAGACACTAAAATACTTAACCCAGGCTGCCCAGCTGCTAGGAATTTATCCTTAATTGTGTAATTAGAATTTCAAATTTAGGGCAGTGACTAAAAATTATTATACTTCAATATGTGACCTTAGAAAAGTATTTACTATAATAAATTTGTCTGCACTATATTTAGAGAAGTCCATAGTAATCTAAAGCAGAGTCATAGTTAAAAAGAAAAGACATAGAAATGAGACTCTCATTTCTATCAACAAACAGGGTGCTCAAATTAAATAAAAATTGAAATATTTTAATTACCAATATACATACAAATAGTATGTATACCAAGTACCATTATTAAGCAGCTTATGTACTTTATTGAATTCTTACAAATATTGTTTAATCCTCACAACAATTCCATGACATAGGTGGTATGAAAATTCCCACTTTACTGATGAGAGAATAAAGGCAAAAAAATGCAGCCAATTACCTTTGAAAGAGTTGCTTAACCACCAGGATAGGGGAAAGTCCTTAGCATACAAATAACAACAAACAAAGGCCAATCTAAAAATCACTATTTATTTATAATTCAAAACAACAGCAGGGACAAGAATAATATAGGACTGCATCCTGATTGAGGGACTTTAATCAGTTTATAAAACAAATAAGTAAATGAAACTTTGGTAAATAAGATTTGTACTTCCTAGATAGGTTGAATTTCACAGTACTGAGTCTAAATCAGAGAATACTTTCATTTCAATAAGATTTGGTCCTAAGAAATACTAGACAATACACAAAATGCTACTGCACACATCTTAGCAACATTTAGTTTTAGAGCATTAATATACTTTTCTGTTCTTCTGGAATTGTTTCATGAGACTCATCACTTAAGTTTCATAATATAGTTAATTAGTTCTTGGTTCTCAATTTTCTTATAAAACACAACAAATAGGTTGTGGCACTTTCATTTATAGAACGGACACTTCCATTTAGGGAATCAGTGATACACATTAAGTCATCTGATAATTCCACAGTCAACCCTTCCTTTTCCTTTAAATAAATTGGTGCCAGCTGGTGCTGCTTTTAATGAGATTACATGAGTAGAAACCTGGCCTTTCTTTATTATACAGCCTGTACTTTCAAATATTCCCAAAATGATCTTGAATCCGTAGATCCATTGTATGCCTTTTGTATTTCTTAACTGGAACACTGCATTTCAAGAATAAAGTAGTGTTCAAGATCAACATCAAAAAATGAAATTAAGCAGATTTTAAAACTTTGCTAATTTCCCTTCTTTCCTAGAGACTGTGCTAGTCCCAATAGATGAGCGCCACAAATATAAGTACTAAATAGTTCCAAAAACCAGGCATTGTGCTGGGCACTGGACATACAAAGACAATTAAGACATACCCGCAGAGAACTGAACAAGACAGGGGCCAATGCCACTCAGCTGACTGTCATCTAGAAATTATGGATTCTGTGTCATAACATATTATCCTCATTCTGTCCTAGCCTTTCTAATGTTGGGCATTAATTTTCCTTTTTTGTGCCTTGACCCCTCCTCTCCTATTCTATTCTTCCACTGTTGAACCACAGCAAAGGTCAGTTGGAATGGATGCAAAACTCAGTTGTGACCAAAGACGCAAAGATCAAAGTTGGCAGCTACACTGAAGTTCAGGATTAAGAGACTTCCTCTTTAAGATCAAAATTCCAGATGATCCAAATATAGGCAAATGAGCCCCAGTGGAATACTCAGCATTCTGTGCTGAATCCAGTAAAGAAGCAGAAATCACCATAGAAAGCAACTGAGTTTCACTCTTTCCAACCCCGTGGGCTCTATGCTAATTGCCTACCCCAACAGTGAGATCGCATTTCAAAATATGGTCAAACACAAAACAGCCAAGTCAATCAAGCATTAAGTATCCAAGCACAATTATCCCAACACATGCCCAAGCAAGTACCAGCAGTGAAGCAGCTTAATTTGGGAGCCGCTCCATAATCATCTCTCCGGGCAGCTGAGATTTTAACCTCTCCCCTCAGGCCTCCTGTTCTGGGCTCTGGGTTACCTCTCTCAGTGTGAGAGATCACAACAGGAGCTGCTGCCCGCACCACCACCACCCCCCACACCCCAGTAACGGGGTCTCATTTAAATTCATTCTAAGGGTGGGGGAGGGGAGGGGCAGAAGGTCTGCAAAAGCCCCCATTGTTGGGGAGAGACGTGTGGGAGCAGATGGTCAGGCTGGTCACTCAGTCTGGCTGTCAGATGCTCTCTGTCAAGTCTCCCGGGACTTCAGGGCTTTCTTTCCACTCTGTTCTCTAGTAGTGTGTGTTTGTTCTGTGTGAGCAAAGGGGTCTCTTTTCTATTTCGCCCCTCAGACTTCCAGGAGGCTGAGTTGCCTCCTCCTTCCCCCACTCCTTCCGTCTGCTTTCTCTGATTTATCTGGACCAGTTAGTTCTGAGCCTCCAAGGGCCCACTGGCTGCAGAGAAAAGTGAGCGATTTCCTTTGTCTCTAATTGATGCTGCACTCTCTCCAGCAGCTTCTGACTGGCATGCTCACTCAGTTACTTAACAAATGACTCCACAGTCCTCATTAGGACTATTGACATGTACAGCTAACCAACCCCTACAGTTAGGGATGATGTGGTAACTGACTTCCATGGTCTCTATTCCTCCTGTTCAGTCCTACGAGGGGGTGAACAGACGGACAGACCTTGTGGCTTTACTTAGCCTTATATTTGCCTTCCTATTTCCAAGTTCTAAATAAATAAGGCCTGGGTTACAGATGTGACTTATTTGCATCAGTAAGGGACAAACACAGAGTCAGCTTTTCTACATATAACTCTGTCTCTAAAGCATTAGCTGTTGAACATAAATCTTGGCCTCAAAACCTGTTCCCTTTTAAGATTCCACACAGCTTGTGCCAAGGCAGCTATTCCTTGCAGTTCTCAGTTAAGATTTCCTACAGCTCAGGATGCTGTTAGATTTGTTTTAGTTTTTAAGCCATTCTGGCAGCCCAGTGCTTGCTAACGACGCTTCTGTTAGCTGGATAAAGTCAACATCAGCCCAGAGAGACTGGTGTCTGAAGTTGGGTGGCAAATTTAAAGTGAAATGTATCATTTGATTCCTCTTATCTGGCTGGAATCAATCGGTTCCTCTCATGGGCTATCTTCTGTACATAAATGCTTTAATGATTCATTGCTTATTCTTCAATCAACAGAATTTTGGTCTCATGCTTATCTCCCCTGCTTTCCAAAACTGTGGAAACCTTGAAGGCAGAGATTGTAGTAGCCATATTTATTGGTACAAGATTCCTTATTATCTCCTGATGCATCAAAGCAACTTAATAGTTTTCTAAGAAAAGTTCCTTCTACTCCATTTAATCTGCTATGCTATATATTTGTTTCAAAAAGTTATCATTTGAGCCATAACAAAGGAAAAAGAAACCACTTTAAAATAGGATCAGCAAAGGCATTACAAGCACACTACCATCATCCCTTCCCAAACCCATTACAGAAATTGCTAATCAATCAAGGCCTTAATTGTGGCCTTCAAATCCTGCTCCAGACAGTACACTAGCATACTCTACTAATCAATCTGTGCTGGCATTTGAGGTTACTGGTATTCGTCATCTTGACTTTAAAGATAATAATCATATATTCCAGATGTAAAAGTACAAAGAATGGCACTGCATTGCTCAAGAGGTACTAAGACCCCATGATGCTAAACTTTATTATCAAAAGGGTATACCTGCCATTGTCAGAAGCTGTTCTTGGCTTCATGAGAAGTCACAGAACACACACTGTGGGACAAGGGTGGATGTCCTCATGGGAGGAAGAGCTTACACCAGTGGCAACTTAATAAACTTGCACTTGCTTTTGCATGTGTCTCTGTGGAGATGGCGGGTATTCATTTACATGGGGGAACTGAGGAGGCCTAGAAAGATATCCAGTGAGGTAGTTTCTCAGGATTGGCAGGACATGGGGCAGGCAGTCCATTCTCCTCAGCCACCTCTCCCTAGAAATGACAAGGGAATGCACTGGGTCTCATTTCTTCATCCTAAGACATGACCTTTCATACCACTGACAATGAAAGTCCAGCCCAGAAACCAATGGAAATCACCCACGATACATAGTACCATTGGCCAGGAGCATCTTCAAGGCCTTTTCTTCACACTGCCAAGAATAAATTTGAAGAGTATGTTGCCTTTTTATGGTGTGGGTTTTAGTTATTATGTGAGTACTACCTGCCTTATATACACGAATTACCTCATTTGATTCCCAAAGCTACTCCATAAATCATCCCCATTTTAAAATAAGTAAACTAAAACCCAATGAGATTCAAGTGCTTGCAGTCAAAGATATTAAACTTCAGATCAGGTTGGTGACAGTAAGGCAAGTGGTCTTTCACCTCAAGGATAAATCCCCTGTGCATCTAGAACATACTTAGAGACCATCTATCTACGCCTTTCCTTCTCTCTGGCATGAGCTTTACCTGGTCCTCTGTTTTCCTAATCAACTTTGACTGTTTCATGTACCACACCTTGGTCAATAGAGAAGGTCCATCCCTGTAGGTTAGCTCTTCACAGTAACAAAGAACTCAAAGCACTCTTCTCTGAAGTGTCAGTCCCCATTCCTTATCCAGGGAGTATCTCACCAGGCTCTTAGAAGCCTCATTTATATAGTCTAGGATTGTTTAAAACCACAATTAGATATAATTACTTTAAAGTTATTAATATTCTACATAGGCTGTTCATTGACGGGAGAAGAAAACAGTGAAATGGAAATAAGATCATTCTCTCTGAGATTTTGGCTCTTCAAAAAATGAGCTCTTCCTTGTTATTAACAATATTTAACAGGTAGTATGAACCACATATCAGCCAATGAAAGTGAGTAGGTCAGGAACACTCCCCTGTTGTATGAGCCTTAAGAACCCCTTAATTGCTAAAATGTCAAGAGATGTGGTGGGATGACAGGAGCTGTGAGAAGACTCAAGAAGTGACTACCCACCAGTAAGAAAGTTTTTCAACATTTAAAAAACTGCTATGGTCATAAAGATGGCACAACAGTGGGATATCAACCCTGAACATGCTTCCCAAAACATTACTTGCCTATAACATGAGTGAATGTTTTAAACATGGCAAGAAGAGAATGTTGGGCCTAGAGGTTTACATAATCTGTACAAGGCCCTGGGTTCAGGCACAGCACTGCCAAAAAAAACAGTTTGTTAATCAGA
Source organism: Castor canadensis (assembly GCF_047511655.1). Lineage (NCBI taxonomy): Eukaryota > Metazoa > Chordata > Mammalia > Rodentia > Castoridae > Castor > Castor canadensis. The sequence goes on along the minus strand of NC_133398.1, from coordinate 48,481,781 downwards.
AAGGGAGCATTGATAACAGCAGAGTGTACAACCTGGAGGCAAATGCCAGCAGCAGCTCCCATCCCAATGCTGATTCAGGAGACACTGTGGTACATTCCGTAAGCTTCATTAATGGTGGTGACAAACCAGGTGAATATAAGCCTATGTCCATTAACATCCAAGCTACATACTAATCCCCTCACTCTGCTTCTGTATCTACTTTAAATTTATTTTCTTTGAACTTCTATTCTGCATTTTCTCTGTGAAACAGATAGTATGAAAATATTTTTATACAATCAAGTGCATGTTGAGCGAACTTGGAGGAAGTAGTAGATGTCTGTTACATTGCTGCTTTCAGCACCCTTCCTTAATCAGTTTTAAGTACAATAATTAACACAGATATTGGGCAAGAGTATATTCCTAGGAAAAAGTTTGATTTCATCATGCCTAGAATGTTTAACTTGGAGAGTCTAGAAAGAACTGTTGCAGTGATACCAGCCAGGTTTTACATTAAATATGATAGCTTTAGGGGAAAATAAAAGAAAGCAAGTGGAGTTATTTCCCAAGTGCTGGGAATGTTGAAAATGCAAATGGGTTCAAGGATAGTTAGATAAATCCAACCCTCGAATTAGTGTCTTCTCAAGTACTTTGAGATTTGTGTGAAAGAGATTGTCTTTCCACAAAAATAGTGCTATAAAAAGGGATTATTGGACTGGATTAAGGATAAATCTGACCTATCTGGTGATATTATTGGGGACTGTAGAGGTTAGTGGCAGTCAGAAATGGCTGATAGGCCCAACCTCACTCCCCAGATCTTATGACCTCCAACTGCTAAGTGTTCCAAGCACAAAGGTTTGAATACAGGGAACTAGAGGCTTAAACAATCATTGAAAGGGCTGAGGCAGCAAAGAAGCAAGCCACTGCTGAATATCTTTGCTTGAAGCAAATAAACAGATGGTCCCCAAGAAGCTGCTGCAATGTCAAGAACCTTCAGGAAGCTCCCACCACCCATTTCAGCTGGCAACACCCAATCAAGGATCCAGAAAAGGCCACGCTGAGCATCTCTCCTGCCTGGAGCACAAAGCAGGTAGTTCACAGGATATTCCCACACACTTCTGCAAGCTTCAGTTCTGCCATCTGTCCACACATCTGCTTAAAAAGTCTCTGGAATATAATGGCCGCTTTTTCTACCCACCTTCTAAATCTCACATGAGTGGCTTTCATTGGCAGACTCTAACCTGGAAGCACATGGGGAAGGGGACTATGGGAAATAGGTTTCCCTATTTCTCTTCTTCAAGATCTCAAATGTAGATGGAGGTTATTTAAAGTTGACAACATGAAGAGGCCATGCTTGCTAAATGGACACGTGAACATGAACTTCCATCCCTGAATACCTTGAACAGCCACATCTTCACCCAGCCGCTTAAAAACTAGTCAAAAACTTTCTAAGCTATTGGTGGATAAGAGACAAAAATCTTACTTGGGTACTTTCTAAGGATGGACCTCAGTCAAATCCTAAAATTCTAGGGCTTTCAAACTTAGAAAAGGAAAAAGGAAACTGGAAGAAGCGATGTTTTTTGCAAAATACCATGTTCAGCCCAACACCTTAAAATAACAGCATTGTGAACTCTACCATATGAAACATGAACAATTTTACTAGGAGAAAATTTTTATATGTAGAACTGTGAGCCCACACGTCCACAAACTGTCAAATCAAGCATGATCAACAGTTTCAGAATTTTTCCATTAATATTCATCTGCTGCTTGTTCATTTCTTTGGTTGTCTGCTAGTGCTGGCAAAGAGGACAATAGGCACTAAGTTAAAAAATGAATTTTAGGAGAAAATATTGAGAAAATTATTTTCTATAAAATGATAAGTTTTTCTCTTGGCAAATCTTGAAAGGATTTCCACTACTCTGGGATAATACTGAGACAATGTTCTAATGGGAAGTTTGTTATAATGCAATGCATTTGCATTACTTGAAAGAGTATTAAATTATGGACCTAAAGAAAATTTTTTAAAAAGCAGCATTAATAACTTGACATCCAATAGCCTGTTTCTACCAGAAACAACACTTGTCTTCAGCCATATCACTCTGAGCATACCCAGTTGCATGTGATCTCAGAAGTTAAGCTGGGTCAGGTCTGGTTAGTACTTGGATGGGAGAAACAACACTTAAAGATGAAAATCCAAAGGATTGTTTCCAAAACTGAGATTTCTTTAGAATTCCTATACTAGAAAGTTCTTACAAGTAACTCAAAGTCATAGAAATTTTGCTGAACTAGTAAACAAATGTAAACCAGCCTTATGCTAGAGATTCAACACAGAAAATTAAGAGTCTTCTACCAGAGAAACAGAAAAGTCCAGATATTTAGAACTGAAAGAATGCGTGTGTGTGTGTGTGTGTGTGTGTTTATATACAAGCATGCACTGACTTTTTTAACAGTTCAAGGGCATAACCTAGAGTTCTGACATTGAAGTATTGCCTACTTGCACTAAGGGAGAAATGAGGCAGAACCCTTGCCCTAACAATTTAAAAACTTAACCGAGATAAGGAAGTTCTCCAGAAAACATAGGAGTGGGACTTTGAGTTCCCCCAGATGAATATTTTTAAATATGTGGATTTAAAAACTTGTGTGACAGACTGTTTTGCTGTAACCAAAATCAAATAAAGGAAAAGGACACTGTGCAGCCTTAGAAAGGAAACTCTTTGGAGGGCAAGACTCTGAATTGTGTAACCCAGACCCAACAGCAGGGTCAAGTTCAGTGGAATTACATGCACGATGTATACTGAAATTTGACTCACCCGTGACACCACCAACCTGGTTCAGTGGACAATCCCTCACTTCTAAAATAAAACCTAAGCCTCTGACTGATCATCTAGATCCTAAATGACTTGGCCTCCGTCTGCCAGCCCAGGCTCCTGTACTCTCCTTCCTTTTCGTTCAGCTCTAGCACTACTGGCCTTCATACCATTGTATAAAGCAATGAACTATTCCAACTTCTAGGGTTTTTCACCTGCTAGTTCCTCAATTCTTCTTTTGCACAGCCCTTTTGAAAGAGAGACAGTCTTAGCCAGTTTATCTAAAAGAAATTCTGTCATCCCAACTCAGTTACTGTCCTTCCTTTGTTTTCTTCCTAGCACTAACCACCATCTGAAATTAGAGTTGCATGCACCCTTTTTTCATTTAACTCTCCTACTAGAACATACAGAATTTTATCTTTCTCAATAAGAACACAAATGAGAGTCATACTGTCAAGAGAAAGAACTCTTGGAGCATTGCACTTTCTCTATTATTTGTTTATTTTTTTCATTCATTCAAAAAACATTTATTAAGCACCTGCCCTGTGTCAGACATTATGCTAGGTATAGGAGTTATAGCAATAAACAAAGTCTTTCTCTCTCCTTTTGTGGTACTGAGATTTGGACTTGGGACCTCACACTTTCTAGGCAGGTACTGTACCACTTGAGCCACACCTCCAGTCCATTTTTGCTCAGGTTATTTGGAGATAAGGTATTACACTTTTGCCCAGACCATCTTAGACCACTATCTTCCCCTACCCACATCCCTCCATAGCTGGGATGACAGGTGTATGCTAGCACACTGAGCTTTTTTCTATTGAGATGGGGGTCTCCTGAACTTTGTTTGTCTGGATTGGCCTGGAACTGTGATTCTCCTGGTCTTAGTCTTCCAAGTAGCTTGGGGTGACAGGCATAAGCCACTGTGCCCAGCTGGAGGTTGAAATGGGGTCTTTCAAACTTTTTGCCTGGGCCTGCCTCAAACCTTGAACCTTCTGATCTCAGCCTCCCAAGAAGCTAGGGTTGGAATTTTGTTTGTTTGTTGTTGTTGTTTTTTGTGGTACTGGGATTTGAACTCAGGACCTCATGCTTGCTAGGCAGGTGCTCTTACCACTTGAGCCACTCTGCCCTCCCAAGTAGCTAGAATTACAGTCTTGAGCCATTGGTGCCTGGCTCAAAGTCCCTCTCTTTATGTAGCTTACACTGTACTACACAGAGATGGTCAATAGGTAAATATAACAATGTCAAATATGCATGAAGCAAAACAAGCTGTATATGAAAAAAATACATGAGTTGGTATTTAATATCAGGTGTTCCATAAAGGCTCCTCTAAGGAAGCGACATTTCAACAAAGACCTCACAAAAGTGGGACAGCTACTATGTGACATCACTTGAGAGTAAATATTCCCCTGCATAGAGAAAATAGGAAGTGAAAAGGCCCTGAGGTGGGAGTTGTTAGGCATAGTCAAGGAAAAGAAAGGTGGCCAGGGTGGCTGAAGCAGAAAATATGAAGGGGTTAGAGGTAGAATGTGAGGCTGGGGGTTTAGTGTGCCAGATCCAAAGAGAAGCTGTAGAGGCTTGCAGCAAGTTCTTAAGGGAAGCAAGCAAGGCCCTAGCAAAGCCAGAGCATGAGGGATGACCAACGTTGATCTCTGTGACTTCCAGGGTTTCTGCATGAATCTCATTAGACACCATTACTTGACCATATTGATTCCAGGCAGCCTTGAGGGCTGCATCAGATTTTTAATTCCCCTGGGAGGCGACACCAAATAAGCCAATGAGGGAAAGTCCTCTGTATACAATTCAGAGGCACTACAGGGAAATTTGGGGAGGAAAACAGCTGGAGATAAGAGCCTTGATGACTCAGCTATCAAAGATCATAGGCTTATTTTGACCTTGTATAGGTAATTGCAGAACTGGTTTTTTGTTAAATATATTTACAAATGAGTTCGTATATTCACTTGTGCCTCACAGATATTCTGATGTCTTGCTGAGGACAAAGTGGGCATTCACATCAAGTCCTTCCTTTTACACTGAGAAAACTTAAGCTCAGCAAATAGAAGCGACTCGCCCAAGTACGCATGGCTATGTAGGAATCATGGTCTAGCTTTGTCTCTCTGAGCTCCTCAGGACACTTGCTGACTCCTGATTGACACGCATAGCTCACCTAGTATAAGCACATAACATACCCCTCCCCAGGAAAAAGAGAGGCAACTAACCAGAAGAAAGTTAATAATAGTAGAACTACTCCATGGAACTCGGGGAAAGAGGAAAAGGAAAAGAGAATGATAGAGCGTCGGTAATACTGTAAAACATGGCATCTGTGAAGAAAGAGGACATAAGGATGTGTATTGAAAGCTGTTGAAAAGGTGGAAAAGGGAGGAAAGGGGGTAAGAAAGAGTAATGGAAGGAGGTGAATGGACAAAATAAAGTATACCCACAGCTGAGAAAACCCCTTTGAACATAAACTTAAATAATAATGAAAGACAGGATTGTAAAATAGGTATAGTGGGGGAGGTACTAGTGGGAAGGGGGAGGGTGAACGAAGGAGATTAAAGTGAGGATATGTGGCTGATGGGCTTCATCTATTTATACAAAATAGAACAAAAAACCTCTTGCAACTGCTTTAAGTGGGGCAGGGAGGGGATATTGGGGGAGAAAGGATGGGAGTGATCTAACCAATATACAATGTAAGCCTAATCAGAATTGTCACTATGAATCCCCCCATATAACAAATATATCCTAATAAAATTTTTTTTAAATGAAAGAGTTCTGTGAATCACTGTGTCTATACCACCAAACCTAAGAGGAAAACTGACTGCTATAGACCAGTATTTTATTCTTGTTGTCCCACGTTGTTATGTCTTTCTATCTTCATGGCTCTTGAGTTACTTGCTGCCTTCACAGAATCCCAGAGAAAAGAAGTCCTAGTAGTAGGCAAAGAAGAGTGGAATATTTACCTATCTGTTTATCTCCCCAATTTATCCTTCAAAGCAAAGTTCAGCGCTAGCCCAAATAGTCCATGTAGCTGCAAGGTGCACTGTGCATGTCTCTGTGCACAAGCTGACCTGCAAGCATCTGGTTTTTTTCACTGTACATAGCTGGCCTGTTTAGACAATTTTCATGAGGTCACATCTTGACATGCAAATGATCCTTTTTTCCTTCTTCTCATAAATGTTTGTTCAATTTAAATCTCTTTGCCAGGCACCATTTGCTCACACTTGCAATCCTAGCTACTTGGGAGGCTGAGATTAGGAGGATCACGGTTCAAGATCAGCCCAGGGCACATAGTTCACAAGACCACATCTCCAAAATAACTAGAGCAAAGGGACTGTAGATGTGGCTCAGGCAGTAGAGTGTCTGCTTTGCAAGTGCACAGTCCTGAGTTCAAATTCAGTCCCACAAAAAAATCTATCCTCAGTGATATACTTGAAACAGAAACAATCCTACTCACAGATTACTAGCACCCCCTTCCTCACATACTCTTCACATATTAAGCTTCATTGTTCTTTGCTCTTCTTTTTGCACTGTCCCCATTGGCTCTCCTTTCATGGTTTCTCTGGACATTCTTTCACCAGCAACACCCAACTTTTCAACAACAGCTTCAAGTTACCTCCTAACTAGAGCAACATGACTCAAGTATTAAAGAAAGCATGTTCTCACCATCTTCTTCCCAATATGATCTCCCTACTCCTTCAAGAAAATCATTCCTCTTCCTCCTGTACTTAGGAAATCACACTACCATGGACAGCTTCCAAAGCTGGAAACACTTCTCCCACTGTACTCTTAAGTTGGTCACTGTGTGTCTTTTCAATTCTCTCTTAAGTTTGCCCTCACCTCTGCCACTGTTGCCCTTGACTGTAGCTCATCTCCTGCCTAGACTCTAAGAACACAATCCTAATCATTTTCTCTACCACTCATCAACTTACCTACAAGAGGCAGTAACTCACCATTATTGACTATCTTCAAAAGAAGATGCCACCACCTCAGAAAGAAATTCCCCAACAGGAGTCTATGCACACTGGTTGTGGAAGAGTGCCTGTCATACTTTCTTTTTTTAAAAAGCTGAAAGTCAATTGTGAAAGTGCTGGTAGTTTGTTCACAAAGATAATCAAGCTCATTACCTTATAGGCACAAGCTCAATGGAAGAGAAGGAGTGTGGGCAGTAGGCATAATTTGGATTCTGAGAGATCTTTTTGGGACTCCCTGGTTAGAATAATTTCAAACCACATAACCTTTCCTCACTTCAACCTTCCCATCTGAAAAATCAGATATTAATAGTGCCCACTTGGCAGGGTTGGTATATTATGTGCCAGTGTGTGCAATATAAATCTCTCACTCTGCCTGGTTCAAAATAAATGACAAGAGATTCCATTTTTACTTAGGTAACTTCTTTCTCCAAACTCTCGCACCTCTTGTAAATACCTGGCCCAAGAATGAGATTCTGGGCAATCCCACAGACGTGCTAACCTCGATGGGGCTTTAAGGTGAGCAACCTTTTTTCAGAGTCCATATCCTGGGTGTCAGGGAAATGCTTCCACCAGTGATTGACATATGTGGCCTGCTGCAGACTAATTTCTTCTGACATGCTAACTTGACTGCACAGTCACAGAGCATGTGCTGAAGTGCTAAACACCCCCAAACTGTGCACTTTCCAATCTGTGAAAGCTTTTTGGTGGGTCCAGGCTTTTTTCAACCTGAGGCATCATAATGGAGCGGCACATGGGCACTTCATTGAGGCAATCTGTCATCCTGCAAATGCTTAATAGCAGCAGCAGTACCTGTGTGTCCCTCTCAGTGAGCACAACACCACCAAACAGCTGCTCTTCTGTTGAAGCTGTTACAGCATTAATGAGCTTGCAGACAAAGAAGTGACTGTGTGGTGTGTGGTTTTGGGTCTGTACACAGGCAGGGAGTAAAGCACAGAGGGAAACTCACACTCAAAAATCATATTACTCTATACAAAATGGGTTTGAAGCCCAAAGAAACTTACATGTTTGTTGAGACTTCAGGGGTTGGAAAGGTTAGATCGTCCCTCTACTGTCGTTTAATATAAAGCAGCAAGCTGATGTCTATTTGGTACCTTGAAGTTTGTAGACTGTTTTCACACTTTGAACCTCCTCTGAACCTCTCCATATCTCTATATGCACATTATTTTACAGACTAGGTCAGTTGAATCCTTGGAAGTTTCAGCAACATAGATGCATTCGTGTGACCAAGAAGAGTCAGGGCAGCACCTGAATTGAAGTCTGTGGGACACCAAGAGCCTTGGCTCTTTGAAGAGTTATCAACAAACTCACACCTAGATCCTCCATTTAGACCAAGTGGCCAGTGCAGCCACTGAAAAGGAGGTCTGTGGTCAGAAGGAGCTTTCAAGGACTGAGCTTCTCTTCTAATGTTTTGAGTCTTATCTGCCAGAAAGATTAGAGAAAAGGCTAGGACAGCATAGACTTTGGCAATATCTGACCACAACAGAGGCCATTTCTCTGCCTTAACCAGGATGGCAATCCAGGGTCCTCATATAATACCCTCTGCCACCAATATAAGAGAATAATGATAGAAAAACAACAAAGAATACAGAACAAATGTAGACATTAAATCCCAAACTACGTCTACTACTTCTATAACTACTGCTCCTCCTACTGCAAATGATAGCAATAATATCAATAATGCAGATAAAACCACAATACCAAAAAAAAAATGCTATCAGTAGGTAGCATTTTTTAGTTTCAGTCATGCGGTAACTTAGGACAGCCCTCTTTGGGTTATTGAGAGAATTCAAGATAATATAAACCCTAAGTTACCGCAAGATTGAAACTAAAAAATGCTACCTACTAATAGCATTTTTTTGGTATTGTGGTTTTTTTCTGCAAATAACTTATTGAAGATCACAGAGTTTGCACATAGAATAATGAGGTGAGATACTCAGGTCTCTGATCCCCTAAGCTGTGCTATTCCTATTGGTCCATGATTGCTAAAGGAGACCAACAACCATAAAGTCAGAGAGTGGTGAGCCGGAAGTTAGGAAACCCCTGAAAAAAGGCTGTTCCTTCTGGTTATCCAATACTAACCATGATTCCTAGACACCCAGAAAATAGTTTTAGTCACCTGGTTTTTATCCATGTTTGGCCAAGAACTAAAGGACAAAGGAGCAGATTGTAAAAAAAAAAAAAAATCTAGCCTCAGGTGAGAGTTTAATGAAATCCTTTGACAGTTGTGTTAAAGTATCTGTGTATGTGAACACACACCCACATCCATGTCACAGTGGTGGAAGACACGAGCAGAAAACGGTAGGATGATTACATGTCCTTTTCTGCCTCCTGACAGCTATGAAACCACAAGTGGGTAGATTATAGTTGAAGATAAAAATAGACATTATACTGCCGCTTTCTCTTTCCAGCTTTTTTAGTCGCTCCAGCTTGAAAGCATATTGTAGCATTTTATTGTAGTCTGGGCTCTTGTGACTTCTCTTGTTTGTGATTCCTTTTTGGAAAATGAGAAACATTCCCTCTCCATAGAGAAATGAATTTGAGTGAGTGACAGAGGCATTGTGTGTGTGTGTGTGTGTTTGTGTATGTGTGTATGTGTGTGTGTTTGTGTATGTATGTGTATGTGTGTTTGTGCTTGTGTGTTTGTATGTGTATGTGTGTATGTGTGTTTGTGTGTGTATGTGTGTGTATGTGTGTGTGTATGTGTTTGTGTGTGTACATGGTATGTGTGTGTGTACGTGGTATGTGTGTGTGTTTGTGTATTTGTGTGTGTGTATGTGTTTGTGTGTGTTTGTGTGTCTGTGTGTGTGTGTGTGTTTGTGTGTGTGTGTGTGTGTGTGTGTGTGATGTACGCATGCCCATGTCCCTCCTTGGGCTCCAGTGCCTGAGAAAGGAAAGGAAAGAGAGAACGTGCACGTGTGTGCTTATGTGTGCCTGGGTTCCAGGGCCTTTGAGAGAAGAAAGCAGAGTGTGAATCTGAATAGAGCGGAAATTGGAAGTTGACACAGCTGTTTTTGTTTCACTGTAACCATTTTTAGAACCTCAGGATGCACTAAGCTTCCAAACAAGGCAGCCCACTTAGCTTTGAGATTAAACATGAGCCAGTGATGGGGAGTCATTTGAATGCATTAGACATATCATTCAAGCTCTGAAGTAGATCCCTCACCCCAGCATTATGGGTCACTTTGTAGAAGACATCATTGTCTGGTAATTAAACTGAATTCTATAAGTAGTTTCACATTTGGTAATACTCTACAACTCTTCCTTTCCAATTTAACATTTCCCATTCTTTCTCCTGAAATTTTACTCTAGGGTCACCTCACACTCAGCAAGGTACAGTTGTCAGTGTTCCTCAATTTAGGTTCTTGGACCCCTAAATAGTGTTGGTGTGTTTCATAACAGGTATTCCTGTTCCACTATACATTGAGTGGATTTGAATCTATCACGATTCTCAATCGTGCCAGGCTCTACTTCAAATGCCTTGTAAAGGGGTAAAAAAATAGACTTTGATACTGTACTGGCTTGGTATCCATCACAAATTATCAGCCTCTTCACTCATTCCACCTGCAAAAACATGATAGCTATTTGTAAGCTTTGAGACCTTGCTCAATTCACAATTGCTCTAGGTTCCATTTTATAAATCTGTACAATGGCAATGACAGTGGTGTCTAGGGTACAGGGCTGTTATGAGAATTGGATGAGAACACGTTTCAACAAAGAGCAGCATTGACCAACTGGGAGTGGGATGGCTTTGCCCACCAGGACACAATTATCAAGGTCTATAGATATTTTTGGTTGTTATACTGGGTTGGAATTGGAGGTGCTAATGTCCTCTAGAATAGAGGCCAGGGATACTGATAGACATTCTACGATGCACAAAGCAGCCCCCCATATCAGTACCCAAATATCAGCAGTTGACAGTTTGAGACTTTCAGGTATAAAGCCCCGTACATTAGACCTGCATTCCAACTCTGGTTGCCACCAGCATAACTAGGTAATCTTGAGTAAGTTGTTTAGCCATTTGGAGTTTCAATTTCTCCATCTGTAAAGCAGTGATAAAAATTCCTGCCTTGCAAAGTTAGTGGGGGTTCAAAGAAGTAATATATAAAACATGTCTTGCACATTTTTAGGAGGGTCCTTTCTGTTACTTCCTTACCATGGCTTAAAAGGGATGGTTTCTGCATTCAGATGAATCTAGAAAACCCAAGATTTCCTCACCTTCAATTTGTCAAGTGAAATACTTTGAGTTGGCACTAGGCAAGGCCCAGATGGCCCATCATCTGAGCATGTATGCATGGCCAGCCCCTGTTACTGAGGTTAGGAATCATTGGGCCCCCTATTGGGCCACGGCTCCAGGAAAGCCCTGTAGACAGCCACAAACTGAAAGACTTGTCTTGAATACTCTATTAATCCCACGATGTTATTTTCAAACAATGAAGAACCAGTTTATTGGGAAAGGAAAGCACAAAGCCTATAAATAAGTCCAGATAATAAGGTGAGGTTTCTGATCTATACAGAAACACTGCACCCTGTAACATTTGGGCCTTTGGACTTAGGATTCCCCAAGTTATCACCAATTACTCAACTATCCACATGAATTGAAAAGAGGATAAGTGTAGATAAATTAATGTAGTTATAAATTTTATGCATGTACCCAGAATGCAAAGACTGTTCAAGGATATGCTAGACCTTGTGCATAATCAGTGGGATAGGGGAAACTTGGAATTTTACTACTGTGAGAAAACTTTAACATACAATGATCACAAACAAAAAATAGTTGCCAGATCTTTATATTTACTTACACAGTGAAAGAGATGCACAGGGATCTCACCTTCCCTCCCAATTTCTCTCTATGTCCCAAGGCCACTCAAGTCATCTTTATTCCCCCACTTACCAGCATAATTAATTTCAACTGATCCTTGTGAACAGAACCTATATTTTCCCCCCACTGCCTGTGCACAAAGCACAAAATGACCAAGGGTATTGTTCAAGCTCTCAAATCAAAGGTAAAGCAAAAGAAGACCTCTCTCCCTAGAAAATTAAAGGCTCCTGCACCATAAGATATGATCAGAATCAGGCCTCTTACTCTTCATTGTTTGAACCTAGTCATGTAGCTTCCCCCTGGGAAGGGGAGGAAGGGAGCAGGTGAATGGCTCTGCTATAAGATATCTGCTCCAGACAGAGATGGAAACAAGCAAACAACACACAAGTGCTGCCACAGCATGGAGCCTGCAATGAAGTCAGCAGGCAGATGCCGCCTTGCTCTCCCTCATCGTTATCACACACAGCTGCATTAGCTTTTATTTTCATTCCAGTCAAATACACTGTAAATTCATCCTGCTCATCAGAAACTCTTCCATTAGAGACATGAGAGTTTAAGGCAATCCCATCCAACTGCCAAGACAAGAGGAACTCAGACTCCCAGTCCTCTCTGCCCTGGGTAGGCTAGGCCACACCAATGGAAGACTGCTTGTCTTCTCAGTGATAGTGCTGGCGCACTCCATGGGCATTCCGAGTATGGGTCTCAGGACACTGTGGAGAAAGAGCCCTGCCCAGAGCTCCTCAGCACTGTCATCTTTACCTTGAAGAAATGTACTCACCATTTACCCTGTGTTTGGGGAAAATGCAGTCCTTACAATAGTCTTGGAGGTATGTAGGTCATTGCTTTATTTCATAGTGGGACAAAATGAGTCTCAGAGAACAGACAAGGGCCTCCTTTCCCAAGGAGGTCTCCTCAACTATACAATTCACTTTGCAATGAAATATCTGCAAGTGGTTAAGAAGAATCTGATCTTACTACTTCCTCCCTTAAAACTCTCTAAAAGCTTCCCCAGTGCCTAAGGCTGTGCTTCTCAATCCTGGCTTCACACTAGAGTTACCTGGGGAAACCTAAGAAATGCCAGTGTCTTGGCCCCAAACCAGACCAATTAAACCAAACTCAGGCTTGGCATTGGTGTGTTTTGAGAGCTGCTAAGCAATTCTCTAGTGCAATCAAGAAGAAGCACCACTGCCCTAAGCGGTTCCTGTAAGGTTCCTTAGCATTGCTTGCAGATCTCCTGCTTATCTTGGTAGCCTCATCTCTTCTACCTTCTCCCACATTACTCCCCACCACACATCTATCTTGGGCCATCTTGAGCTTCTGTAGAGGAGTACATGCTCAAGCCTCTCTGCTGTGATATTCTACCACCTATCTAGAATGCCCCTCCCTCTGCTCTTCACCTGGCTAAATTCTACTTGTTCCTTAAGATTGAGCTCAGTACAACCTCCTCTAGGAAGCCTTCCTTGACACTACACCCAGTGATCCTCCTAGGTGCTCTAAGTGAGCATGCCTCTACCACTCTAGTACTTCACAGTTGATTTTTATTACTGGAATGAGTGCCTTGAATGTGTATCCTCATGCCAGGGCACTCAAAACATGTGCTTACCTAAAAGAACTGGTCACTCATCCTGTACACTAATGTTCATTGCATCATTATCCACAATAGACAAAAGTAGGAAGTAACCCAAGGAAAAGCAAAATGTAGCATATACATATAAGAGAATATTGTTCAGCCTTAAAGAGGAGAGAAATTCTGACACATATTACAATTTGAAAATGTTGTACTATATGAAATTAGCTTGAAATGCAAGGACAAATATTCTATGAGGTACTCAGAACATGCAAATTCATAGGGACAGAAAATATAGTGATGACCAGGGAACAGGGGGTGGGCAGAAAATAGGTTGTGGTGAGTTATTGTTTAGTGGGCATAGAGTTTATGTTTGGATAATGAAAAAGTTCTAAAGATGGAATAGTGGTGACATTTGCATACCATTGTGAGCATACTCAGTGCCACTAAATTGTATACATAAAAACAATTAAAATAAAATAAAGTAGTATAAATGCCTATACTCCCAGCATTCAGGAAGCTAAGATAGATTGTTGAGTTTGAGGCCAACCTGGAACACACAGCAAAACTTATCTCAAAAAAAAAAAAGGTTAAAATAGGAAGATTTACATTCTATATATTTTACCACATAAATTTTTTAAAGTTTGCTGAATGAATAAGTAAGTCATACTGCACTTAGAAGAGTATATAAAGTCATATCAATGTATTTATCTGCTTACCTTTCATTTCAGTCATGAACAAGTAAGCTACACAGGACAGGGACTCTGTCTTGTCCATCACGGTATCTTTAGCATCTAGTATAGAGTTTGGAACACAGAAAACACTAAAAGTTATTTCTTGAATTGCTAAATTCATTTTTCTAGAGCACACTATCTGATGATATATTTGCTTATGCCTTCAGGTGTTCCTAAAGCTGAGCTCTTCTTCTTGCTTATGTTGCTAAGTCCCTCCCATCACAGCTAGCCCATGTTTACGCCAACAGGTAAGAAATGTTTCTTTTATGCTACGGGCAAAGTTGTGTTGTCCTCTTAACTGCTCTGTCCCTGGCATGTTAGTTATGCTAGCTTATTGTTCACAATATTCCTTTCTAGTTTGTTCCAGTGGCCTTCTTTACAAGGCAGGAAAAAAAGGCCCCAAATTCATTCCCAGCCAGGCTAAGGACTCATTAACTGGTCTAGCACAAAACGTACTCTAGAAATGGATGAGAAATGACTACCCTGCGGGATTTAGACTAGAGGAGTTTACAAAGTTATCAGCCAAAAATAAGAGTATATATAGAGAGAGTAGCAGACATATCATGACTGTGCTGGATAAGGGGTGGGAGGGGGAGAGAGAGAGAGAGAGAAGGAGAGAGAGAGAATATGTAGTAACTGTCTTAGGTGCTCACAGTCTTCCTGATTCAACTGCAGGAACTACAGGATGTCCTTAAAATAAACTCCCTTCATTAGAGGGTCTAAATGAGTTACTAGTCCCTCATTTGGTAATAAACCCAACCAATCCAAGCCAGCACCTGTTGGCAAGATGGCGAACAGTTCCATAGGGGATCACTGAGAGGCTGTGACATCCATACACCACTTAAATAGCTCAACAAAGTGGATCACTCCACACAGAGATGGCATCTGGGACTCTATTTACCAAACAAAATGTTTCAGACCTCATCACCTCATACCAAGGATACCAACACAGTTTCTTCCCTCTCTTTCACATTTCTTCTGTGGCACACCAACAGGCCCCTCCTCCAAACCCTCCAATGTTCCCACTACACTACAGAACTATCATTTAATTTGCATTCATAGAGTAGGGCTTCTCCTCGGGGCTGTATACTCATTGTCTCACTTCTTCAAATTCCTAATCTGCAATTAGGGTTGCCATGTTTATTTTGTAGCTATAGCAATTGGGTCATGAAAGAACTGAAAAAAATGACCCACAACATAGAACTAGGAACCTGCAGAGAAACAAAACTGTACCTGTTTCTAAAGGATCCCCAGCTTACATATTCATGCTTCATTTATTCAAACAGATACTTATGGAGTGTCAAGCACATGTGCAGAATCATGCTAGATATCCGAACTATAAGAGATTATTCACTGATAGAATGTTAAGAGTACTATGATACAATGCAGCGCAGCTAGTATTAAGTAGGGAACATGAACACTAAGGAAGCCAACTGCCAGAGCTCTTGCATGCTGCCTCATCATTCAGGGAAGTCTTTCTTGAGGCAGTGTCATCTGAATTGCTCCAGAAGTTGAATAGGAATGAAAACCTTGCTTTCCTGTCAGAGACATTATCTTTGTGGCAGAGTGGCTGCCTGATAACTTGTCTTTCATTTTGACTGTCTTGGACTAATGGACCAGGGAGATGGGCATGTAAGGGGTAAAGGGAAAAACTCCAAAATACCTCTTAATTGCCAAATCATATTGCACATTTCAACAAATACCTATCCTTTGTGTTTATAATAGTTCCTGTGTAATTCGGAAATGAAATCTACTTCCTTCCCCAATAACTTGTCTACATTGCTAGTCTGTTGGCAGGGCTAATTATGTTCCCTAGAACACATTCCTGATTGCACAGAATTAAGTAAGGCAGGTGCAGAGGTGATAGAATAAAGCAAAATATATGACTTATATGACAGACTGATTGGTTTTAGGGTATGAAGAGTAAAAACAGAAAATGTTATATATGGAGATTAGGGGAAAGAAACAATAAAGTCATTCTTTTATACAGATAAATCAAATGAAACTGAAAAAATTTTTAGCACTTTCTTCTATTATAAATGTAATCTGAACACAGTCTTACTGCCTTCCAGCCTTTTGTGGGCTTCTGTTTCACCTTCCATTTAAGATATAACTAAATTAATTTAGAAAACTATTTTGATAGAATATTGGATTTTGAATTTATAATTCAAAGTAATTCAATCCTTACTTCAACGTCACAGTGAAAGTAGAAGCTATAAACACTTTTACTTTGTAAGAGCTTTTCCAAGTGGGAAAAGAGATGGAAAATAAATTTTGAATAAAAGCAGAAATAGAAAACCTGAACAAATAAGCCAGACTATAAACTCAAAAACAGATCAGGTGAATTTCAAAAGTGATGAAATAGTTGTGAGAATGGGATGTTCTCAGACCAGAAATCCTGACTTGTGGTTTTAGTGATGCCATCCTTAAAAGTGACACTACAAGCCTAGTGCAGTGGCTCACACCTGTCATCCTAATTACTTGGGAGGCAAAGATTGAGAGAACTGTGGTTAGAGGGCAGCCTGGGTAAAAAGATGGCAAACCCTCATTTCAACCAATAAAAGCTGGGCATGCTGGTACAGGCTTGTCATCCCAGTTGTTCAGGAACCGTAAATAGGAAGATCATGGTTCAGGCCAGCTGGGACATGAACATGAGACTCAATTGAAAAAAATAACTAAAGTATAAAGGGCAGGAGGCATGGCTCAAGTGGTAGAGCACCTGCCTAGCAACCATGAGATCCTGAGTTCAAACTCCAAAGCCAGTAATTTTTATAGTGATAGCAATATTAACATACACTGCAGCTGTATGTTCATCACCAAATCCCATTTCTTTTTCTTCCAGACCCACCCTCCCTACACACATTTCCAGCCTTGCCTGGATGAAGTGCAGCCTTGAGACTGAGTTCTGGCCAATAAAATGAGAATTGAAGTCCTAGGGGAACCGAGACTACAGACAACCATCCCATCTGCCTTGACCAATATTGGACCATAATGACAAGAGCAAATGCATTGACAGAGTTTCAGGTTTTTTTGAGGCAACTCAACAATCTTAAGCAATATACACCAAATAAAGCAGAGCCCTCCAGAGTAGACTACAATGTCATAGACCATGAATAAGTTAAATACAGGAGTCTTAAATAGTTCTACTAGACACTAAGAATTGAGAAATTTCTTATTAACAAAAAGTATTTGAATAGCTTCTGAGACTCCAAGTCATTTATAAGGAGCCAAATTTTGAAGTAGGAGTGATCATAAAGAAGTATAAGTACAGGGTACCCAAACTGGTACCTAAGATGTCCCTTGTGAGCTTCTGAAAGATCTTTGCTAAATTCCACACACATTCACAAACACCTATGGAATAAACTATGAAATCACTAAAGTTGGCACCTACCACACTCCATAATCTCATTCCTATTGCTTCTTTAACTTCATCTTCCACCACTATCCAGCCTCTACATGGACTTCCTACATGGCATGTGTTTCTTAAACAAGTGCCACTTCTGTACCTTTATGTATAACCTCCCTTTGTAAGGTGAGCCCTTCTCCACCTCATCTGCCTGCACATTTTATGATTGTCTTTTCAGGCTGAGTTTAAACATTCCATGTATCCATCTCTTTTGCAGATATCTATTCTTTCTAGAAAACATGCTTCTCAAGCTGGGTTTCCAGAACCCTTTATAACCAATGTATCACAGCACTCACAACTATAATTATCTTCATTCCTGTCCCTGGCTCTACTCATAGGCCTTTAATGGCAAGAACCATGTTTGACTGAGCTCTTTACTCCCTTGGTCAATCAAGTATCATACACAAAAAGATATGAAACAATAGGCAAATGATTGAGTTAAAAATAAAGCTCTTTTTGGAGGATACAGTACAAAGATAACTGGAGACAGTGAAACACACAAAAAATATTTTCCAGAAAACCCAAAAACTATGCCATCTAAAAAGCCTATTGCAACTCTTGAATAAAATTCACTTTTCAGATTGCCATTCAGGCAGTCTTGAGGTTGCATTAAACTTTACTGTGAGTACAGACGTCAAAGGAAAGTAGGCATGAGTGGTGGAAGCCTTAGAGAATGTATACAAAGAAAAAGTGAAAATGACAATCAGAAAAAGGAAGGTAAATTTGGATTGAAGAATTTCTTGTCCCCCAAAAAAGCCACCCATTCCTGTCTTCATACCTTAAAAACATTCATTTATATTTCCTTAAACTAAGCAAGTATTTATTCATTGTTAAAATGTAAATACCAGGAGTGGTCTCCATGTCCAACAATAGGGGGATGGTTAATTATATCATGCTGTCCAAAGAAAGGACTTAAAACCTCATGGGAAAATAGTCACCTAAATTCTTCAGAAAACAGCAAGATATCCTACCTACCATATGATATCAACAATATATTTCTAAAATATATTTTTATCAAGCAATGGAAGGAATGAAATAATTATGGTTTTATGACAGTAGAGTGGAAGGTTGTATTTTCTTCTGTATGCTTTTTAATGTTTTCCAGGTTTCCTAGAATGAACACAGAATACTTTTCAATTAGAAACTAATGCAAGAACATACTCATATTTAGCTGCCTGGGTTTGAGTCCTCTTTCCACCACTTTGTAAACATGACTTTCATACACCTGCCATGCTTCTCTATTATTTTAGCTTTCTCATCGCTAAATGGAAATGATGGGGACTTGTTTTGGCTTTTTTGTTTGTTTTTTGGTGGTGGTACTAGGTTTGAACTCAGGCCTTCCTGCTTGCTAGGCAGGCACTCCACCACCTGAGCCATGCCTCCAGATCTTTTGTCCTGGTGATTTTGGAGATAGGGTCTCACCTTTTGCCCAGGCCAACCTGGACCGTGGTCCTCCTACTTTATGCTTCCTGCTGTAGCTGGGATGACAGGTGCGTGCCACCACCATGCCCATCTTTTTCCATTGAGATAGGTCTTATAAACTGGGATGTCCTGGAAGCATAATCCTCCTGATCTCAGCCTTCAAATAGCCAGGATTATAGAAGTCACCTGCACCTGATTTGACATTTTATTTTTAGGGTTTTTATAAGAGAATCATGAGGCGATTCATACAATACACTCAGAACAGTAGCAGTGAGGCCTGCTCAGAGGAAACCTTGGTAAATGGCATCTAATCCTGTTGCATGTGAGGAGCCCAGGGACCTGAACAGCT
Organism: Castor canadensis; assembly: GCF_047511655.1. NCBI lineage: Eukaryota > Metazoa > Chordata > Mammalia > Rodentia > Castoridae > Castor > Castor canadensis. The sequence continues at coordinate 48,462,712 of NC_133398.1, read as the reverse complement.
GCATAAGAAGGAGAGAAGATCAGCTCAGATACCAAGCTTTGTTCTCTACCCAGTTTTACCGATGACCACTCAGGAATTCAGCCCAGTGAGTTATTGGCTCCCCATCAGACAAAATCAGTATCTCTTTTGCTCAACACAGCTGCTGGGAAAGGAAGGAAGAAAGGAGCAATTTTCAACTTTATTCTCCATTGCCTTTGTCTCCTTTCTCACTGCACCTTCCCTTTCATCTGTGTTTTGTCTTAACTGCCAATTTGGGGCTTAATTGGCAGAACACAAAAATCTAAAGTAAAAACAAAGCTCAGCAGAATAAAAAGAGAAAAAGAACAAAAAAAATGAAGGCATGAATGGCAGACTCAACTCTAACTATAATCAGAGAATCAGGCTGTTGTGGCACCATAACATACATGACCTCCTAGTGAAGTGGACTAATGTTTCATTTACTGCTTCAATTTTCTCACGGCAGGGATAATTTACCTGTGTGATGATTGCATTCTGCCTCCAGGGTCTCAGGAACTCTTGCCGACCATTGTATCTTGAATGTGGGAAATCTATCTGCATTCAGGCTAAGAACCGAAGATAACTTGGGAGGCAAGGCAATCTCATTTCCCCTCCAACACTGTTGCTGACTTGGATTCAATCTATTAGAGTCAATTGGCAGATTTGCACAGGTATTCTAATTATAGATATTCAGATAGCAGGCACAGGTTCCGTTTGCATTCTAGGTTAAAGGAAAAAAAAATCAATGTCCACAGACAGGAAGAAAACTGAGCACTTATTTTGAAGCCAGAAATTACAACAATGCCAGACCCAGAAGTTGAGTAGAGAAGTTATAGGTCAATGCAAAAATATCAACTTCATTAGAAAGAATGATGAGAAGGGACAAACAGAATTTTTACCTCCAAGTTACAAACTCAAAATGCAACCCAGTCCTGCCTATATGATGTTCATAACCCATTGACAGTCCATGTGAAAAAGGCTGGCTTGAAGATTACATTTTTACTAGAAATGGCCATCCTTTGGGCTGAGAAACTGAAAAACAATAGGATCCTCTAAATGAACTCAGCTCTGAGAGGTATAGTCCAGATGCACAGCTTTGTCAAATTGTAATTTTTTAAGTTCATTTTCAGCCGTCTTGACCCAGATCAGAGGCTGCAGACCCTGGTAAGGTGAGGCCTCCTAGAGGAAAGTTTGTCAGCAGCACTTGCCTTATCTCAACTTTCAGCCACAGAATCAGAAAGAGGGAACAGAAAACATAAAGGTACATCCAAATGTTCAAATCTCCTTCCTCCAAGCTCCCAGGGCTCAAGTTACTCTCAGATACCAAATCAAACTCATGATCAAACCGAGCTCTAAAGTAAAAAGATCTCTAACAATTTTTAGGCTTTTTTTAATTGGAAAACTATTATTTATTAAAACATAACCATGTGACAGGCACTCTACGAGGTGCTTTCCTAGACTTCATTCATTTTGCAAATATTTAATGCACAGCCATAAAACCAAACATTAAAAATAAAATTAAAAAGACATAGGGATATTCCCTGATACAAGGGAATCTTTTGGAGACTTTAGTCCTTAAGACTGAGGCAATTTTTACCTATGTCTCATTCCCAAAAGAATTTTAAGTAATTGTGTTAGTATCATCATCATCATTCCCATCTTATAGGGTTGGTCATAGTGGCTAAAAGAATTTAAGTAAATTTCCTGAAATCACACCAACAGAAATTAGCAAAACCCATAACCCAACATTGACTACCAAGTCCTTGGTAGCTGGCTTACAACATGACACTTCTTATTGTGGTTCAGATGTACTCACTTCCCAGAGAAACCAAACCAAAATGGAGACAATAGTGTACCTGCCACTGATCTAAAAGCCTGATGAAAAAAAAAACAGCATGTTTTTCCTTTCGTCATGACCATCTGAATCATCCAAACTGGTCAGTGCTTCCTCTAGAGGTATCAAGTCCTTGTGCATGAAAACTTAGTGTTCACATTGGATTAAAAATTATTAGTAGCATTCCACACTATGCAGAGCAGAATCAGAACACTGAAGTCCTTCCCATGATGTTGAGCAAGAAGAAATGCTCTTTCTTTTCAGAAAAAGTCCAAGACAGAAATGCAACATGGCAGGGTGAAGAGAGCACCGCATTTTGCACAAAGTCAACCTGAATTTGAACCCTGAATCCATACTTGGGCAGTTTTATGCCTCTCGGCAAACTAACATCAGTCTCCATGTCTGTATGTCTCATGTTGCAGGATTGTTGGCAAAATGCATGTAAAACACCAAGAGATGTCCCGGCATATGGTGACAACTTAAAAATTGGTCCCTATTGCTTTTGTTCCTGGTCCTCCTAAGCCTCTGGGTCTTGACATGCAGCAGAAGAGCAGTTTCATGGCATGTGCCATGGAATTCTCTATTCTAACTTCCCAGGAAAAACATGCTGCTCTCCTCTTGGAGCACACACCTCCTGCAACTGAGCAGTCACTTGCTATACATTTCTAAGACCATCCATACAAGCTAAAAAACCCTCAGAAGTCACTGAGAAGTTGTTCTTTATAGAGTGCAATTTCCTGACCCAAATCAGTCTTTGCCTTTGAATCAGTTTATGTTACCAGTTATTTAGCAGATTGATTGCTGCTATGGCAACTGCACATCCCTCTGCACAGATGCGGGCATAAGTCCTTGATACGATCCTGGCTTAGTCTCTCTGGCTGCATTCAATACATGCCAAAAATTAGAAAATATTGGGAAAATTAATTGCTTTCTGCACTATAGGCACTGGAGCTGCATTGTGGTACAAAGAATAAATGAAGCCTGGTGTGTAAAGCAAGGGCTACAGCTTATCACCCAGCAGCCTGAGAGGAGAGAGAACTAAAGAGTCCCCAGCTGTGCTCTGGCCACAATACTCACCTTTGGTTTCCACAGTTTCTGCCAAATATCAATGCAGGATGTATCCAGAGACCGCAAATGTCATTTGGCAATGATTTGGAGTCCTTCAGGAAAGATTTCCACCTGGGTAGGAAAGTATGAGCTTTCCTTGCATCAGAAAGAGTTGGATAGATACTCTGAGTATTCCACTTATTCACTGCATGGCATTGGCCATGCACCTCAGTTTTCCCATCTACAACATGGAACTAAGAATGGTATCCATTTGCCTCTGTTGCTGTGAAAGCGGTAGGAAACCATAACCCTGGCATATGGATGGAGTCTAATAACTAGAACATTCATTTAAAAAAAATTTTCCCTCTTTGGTTTCCTTTAATTCCTTATCCTTTCTCTCTGGTTAGCAAGAGAGAATATTAATTAGGCTTATTAATTAGGCTTATTCATTCGGAGCTGGTTCTTTGCTGCTTTCTAGGTATTTCTAATTTAACAGGTTTGAGTCTCAATACCACTCCCCCGTGTCCAATTTCCTGTATGATACTATGGCCAGTGTTTTTGGCTGGTTTCAGCTCTCTCCTGTGAGAGAGTTTTGCTCCATTCTGTTCTGGCACTTATGGCTTTTCTCATAACCCCCAGATCAAACTGCTTTAAAATGACAATTGCTTATCACGAATAAGGTCGAGTATTAAAATAGCACACCCCTCTAGAAGAGCTCCATACCATCTATATTCTACAAGTAGGTGAGCACTGTGATCTTTGTCTGCTAAGGAAGATACATTATTAGCAGTCATGCAATTTCTGTATCCAGAGATGCCTGGAGCACTTACAGAAATTTTCCTAAACCATATGTTGTTTTTATGTTTTAGCCACTCTGTATGTATATATAATTTGCATAAATACAAAAATAAATAGCTGTCTGAATTTCTCTGAAGATTGTAAAAGAAGTTCCTCCAAAGAGGTAGGAGACTTCTCATCTATCAGCCTTAGTGGCATACCACTTTGTCTACAGGGAACAGTCAGCAGTGTTGGAAGCTCAAGCCAACTTTCTGGGATCAGTGATCGTTTATAATGCAAATGTTCTTTTTACCATCAAGGATGAGAAAGAATGGCCCAATCAAACATTAGAACAGAAACATCACACCAGAAACCAATACTAATTTCATGAGCTTCCTCTGAGCATCCCGGGATTCAAGGTCAGCTACCTGTGATAAAAACAATTCATGCAGTGATGCCTTGGTCACCAGGTGTAAGCACAGGCAATTGGTGACATGGGAGAACAACATGGCTTTAAGGTCACTGACTTTGCTTCTGGATTCTAAGATTTTCTAACTCTCAGTTTCATCTTCCTTAAAAGTGATAATAGTGAAACAAGTGTACTGATTCATGCCTATGATCCCAGCTACTTGGGAGGCAGAGATGGGGAGGATTGTAGTTCAAGACCAGCCTGTGTTAAAAGTTACTAGTAAGCAGATATGATGGCCTATGTCTGTAGTCCTAGCTACACAGGAGGCCATAGGCAGGAGGATCATGGTCAGAGACTCAATCTGGGTAAAAACATAAGACCCTATCTAATCAATAACTAATGTAAAAATTGCTGGGAGCATGGCTCAAGTGGTAAAGCACCTGCTTAGCAAGTGTGAGGCCTTGAGTTCAAACTCCAGTACTGCTGTAAAAAAAAAAAAGATGAACAATGTTTGCATGTATTTCCTTGCTGATTGTAGAATATGATGATTAGGAGTGCAAACTCTGCATTAAAAGTGGTTGGATTCCTGACCTGTCCACGTAGAACAGAGTGAATCGGAACAACTGCTTACTTCTCAAAGACCCAGTTCCCTCACCTGAGGAAGGGAGATAACCGTTGGCCTGAACTTATAGGTTGTTGTAAAGAATTTATATTATTATCCATGTAAAGTGCTGCTTAGCACAGTGCTGTAACACATAAAAACTCAGTAACTGGAGCCTGCAGGCTTGGTATAGTAGACATAAGCGATATGATGGGTATAAAAAGCCTGGCTCTTAGTGGCTTAAAAAAAAGAAAACAATGGAAATGTACACTGTTGTGAAAATACCAGAAGACTTCTTTAGAAAATTCAAACTTGTTTGGAATCAGTAAGTTGGACAGCAGCTGACCAAAATACAAAATGAATCTTCCTATAATTCTGTCCTTTCATTGAAACTATTTCTGTGCTAGCAGAGAGATAGTAAAGTCTGGCTTGAGCATGGCTTCACTGGTTCTAAAATTCTGTGTGCTAGAACACATGGACTACAGTCTTATTGTGCCCTGTATCCCTGGGAGAGGGCAGTTATAAACTATTGCCAAGGTTATGGGGAGAAGAAAAAGGAAAGAAAAAATTTTTAAACAATCCATATAACAGGGAAGTGCCAGAAAAAAAAATGTCAGCTGATAGGCTGCTTACCACCCCAAGAGCAATGGGGTGGTTGCCTTTGAACTCAGGGCCATCTATGAGGCCAACTCTTGTGAAGGAGTGCCACAGGAGTGCCACAAGAGTTAAAGCAATAAATAAAATAATGATGTTTATAGACACCTAGCTAGATCAAATTGCTGGTCATGCTTTTACTGTTTTGTTTCTTCAAAGATACACCCACACACCTTTGGCAGTGTTATCCTCAAACAACAAGATGTTACTTCTAAGCTACAAGACCTCAGGCGCTATCTGTCCTCACCCACACCCAACTGTCTGCCATCTTCAGCACCAAACACATCCCTGAGGACAAAAATGGCCCTTCAGTTCCTAAGTTGTTTAAGCTAAAAAACCAGCTAAAGTGCCATTCCCAAAATAAAACAGAAACATGGCCACTGGCATGAAATATTTACAGCTGTGAGACAAAAAAAAAAGCCTTACTTGACCTGGTAAGAAGGGGGATGGGGTAGATACACAGGCTATAGAGAAGCACTTTGCCTTAAAACAGTTCTCTCACTCAGGATTCCCAGGTGCACTCAAGCTAAAAACTCAGATGTCATCTTCAACTGCTTCTTCACTCCCTCCAATATCCAATCACAAACAATTCCTAACACAGTTCCCTCTGATCCTCGTCTAACATATTTCCTGAGTTAGTGCTCTCCTTGCTTATTGGACATTCCTCTACTGTTCAGGTTCTCATATCTCTGCTGACAATTGCAACTATACTATACTGGTTTTCCTCTATCCTACATCTCCCCCTTTCCCATTGCTTCTCACACTGCAACAGCTTAACTTTGAAGGTCCTTCAAGACTAAGCCTCTACTGACATTTCCAATTTTGTCCATTTCCAGCCCCCCAAATATTCCTCAGACCACAACCCCCACCCATCCTGAAACACACCACACATGTGTGCACACACTGTGCAGCATGGAGTTATCTCTTCTCTGACAAACCCTCCTATTCATACTTCCACTCTGCATTCAAATGTGATCTCTTCTTTTCTTTATCATTCCTGAATTCCCCAAGTTAAGATTAGAGGCTCCCCAAAAGCTTCTCTCTGTTCTTTCATTATGCCATATTTCATACTGCATTGTCATTGTCTGTATGTTTGTTTCTTTGTCTGCTCCTGTTTTGTGTCCTTTTTCACATTGTACTCATTCAGTTGCAGCTACAATGAGAGAAAACATGGGAGAAGTTCAGGAAAACCAAGTTCTTTATATTCACCATCCTAGAGACAGAAAGATGGCCATGCAGAGCCACAAAGAAAGCACTAAGTTTTGGTCAGGAGGCAGAAGACAGTGGTAAGAAAGTCTATGCAAAAGTCCTTTAAGGACTGGCTAGTTTAAATAATACATATGTGCTTTGGGCTGTAGGACGGTCTTTGGTTGCCTGGTACCTGGCTCTGGGATGATTAAGGCAGAGGAATATTTCCTCATGGGGTTACAGTCCAAGTAAGGGAGGTCTGGTTCTGGATTGGTTACTTTGCCTCTCAGAGACATGTTCCAAGGTAGGCCCTGTGGCACCCCTAAGATTAGTTTGTTCCAGAAGGGTTATCTCTCCCCAGACAGAAAGGTTTTTAGGATGCCAACACATTATAATATTCAAAAAACAAAGAATATAAATAATACAAATCCCAACTCCCAAACTAAAACCTGGGCTCCTTCCTATAATACTCTAGGCTCTGTTAAGGCAGGGCTGATATTCCACCCTTATGCTGATTTGCACTAATTAGTTGGTTTTCTATACTTGATTCTTTATTCTTCAGAGCTAAGAACTGAACCCAGGTCCTTCAGCATGCATGAACCCTGATTCTTCTCGATTTACTAACTATAATGATTAGCAAGTATTTTGAATATCAGTCCAGTTACATTTTGATATAACTGCTTTATATATATTATCAGAGCTTTTTAAAACATGCATTAATAATTCATATTTTAGAGATCCAGAAACTAGACTTATTGAAGTTAAGTAACCTGCACAAATCACACAGGTGATAAAGAGCCAAGCCAGAATGGGAAGTTTCACCTGCCTATGCTGCTTGTTCCACTCCAACACTCTGACCTTTACTTTTGGTTTTATTCTTCTAAACTCAGGCACCTAGTACAGTGCCTGGCATCCAGCAGGCATTTTTTAAATGTTTGCTTAGCAAATGAAGTCATAAACAGTAGTGACAGAAAAAATTTTACATTTCCCATAGCCTATATCCACTATGAAACAAAAGGCTGGAGGCCACGATACTGTTTTTACCCAAAAGACATCTCACAATAAGAACTACTTACTTCATCAAAATGCATTATGTGCATTATAATGGCTATCACGTATTGAATGATTCCCATGTGTGAAATTATGTGTTCATTATCTTATTCCAGTCTCCTACCAATCCTGCAGTCAAAACCTGTTATTTTCCCTATTTTTCAGATGAAGAACCCGAGGCTCAGAAGGACATGTAATGTTAATGTTTCAGAGCTGGTAAATGGCAGAGCAGGAACCAAAGGCAGGCCACAATCTCCACAGTGCCTGCCTTTCCACAACACCATGCAAACATTTTTCCTATACTCATGTACCACTTGCAGGAATGAGTATACAGAACAGGAAATGGGATTCCATACTATCTGGAGGTTTCTGAAACAAAAAGGTGCTACATCACCATTAAGTATCTTTGTCGGTAATGGATTATTGTGGCTTCCATCTTCCGGGCCCAATGGGAGGCTTGGTCATGGGCTCAGGACCCATCTCCTGCTGGAATCTTATTAGTACTTCCTCTGCACAAATAAGAACTGGTATATTGTGTTAAATTGACTGACACAAACAACCATGCTTTGTCCAGAAATAGAAAATGCAATTTTCCTTAGCAAAATAGAACATAGGAAATGGTGGGGGTTAAAATGTCATGCACGGAACAAAGGTTTGGCAGAGGAGAAAGGTTAAAATCAATCACCCTACAGGGAAAGAGAAAAAAATAGTCTGCAGTATTCTATAGTAATTATCCACCCAAAGTCACACCATAGAATTGGGAGCCATTGCTACTCAAAAAAATTATTTTAAAAGGAAAGAAAATTCCCTACCCCATAATGTTAATGTTTCACTTTTCATGAACCATTTTGAAAGCTCATAGATATACTACTGAAAATAAATAAAAGAAACCATTTCAACATTCTTACCTCCAGTGATAGGAAATGACCTTTTCAAAAAAGAATGAGGTAGGGAGAAACCAAAACTGCTTTTTTCAAAAGAAACTACATGGTATATTACTACTCTGACTTGTGTTAAATAAAAATTACAGGAAGGCTTTGTTTTGGACTAAGCTCCTGGACAGGGCCCCAAAAGGCCAGACTAAAAATCAAAATGGAGTTGTTCGTGCTAAAGTTCCATGTGACCAATCTGAAACTCAGCTTTTTATCTGACCTTCTAAGAAGTCAGTGTTAGAGAGATAACAACCAAATTTCACAAATAAAAGTTTCAATTGGCACAATAAAGAAGTTTCCTCTGCCTTAATCCTTACACACACACATACAAAAAGGCAACCTGAAGTAACCTGGTATTAACTAGTCAGTTATTTGTCTATTGTTCTGACTCCCTGTTCCTGCCTTATAACACAAGTAACTTTGAAATATCCATTTGCATTTCTATTTGTGTGTTTCTCCTTTCTTCAGTTTTTTCTGTCTATAAAATTATCTCCTCTACTCAGTTTATTAGAATATGCATTCTATTTTATGTAAGGAAGTCCTGCTTGATTCCAGAATAAAAAATAAAACAAAATAAGATCTTTAAATTGTTGCAATTTTGCCCTTTGAAATTTATGTTATAGGAAATTAGAACATAAGTAAAAAGGAAAGACTTATCTACCCCTTCTATCTTCTGGTTAATAACCTTTTCTTTAAGAGGACCATCCACCCTTTTTACAGGCTCCCAAGCCTCCAATCATGGTAACGCTTCCTGGGATTATTATGATTTTCTCCACTGGAAAGTTTTCCTATTATTCTCTAATTAAGATTACAAATGCCTCCAGGTCCCACCACTCATCATTATTACCCCACCCCTGTGTTTTTTAAGTGCCATGTCACTCCACATTCAAACAAAGAGGAAGATGTTAAAAAGAATTATAAAACAAAGACAGCAAAGTATTGCCTTTTAAAATTGAATGCTGAGATATAAAATAAAAGAGAAAGATTTAAGAAATACATATGGCCAAGAATCAGTCAAAAAAAAATACAAACAACTGTCATGTCTCTGAGAAGGAAACTTATACTCTGCTCCTTTAGTCAAGTCTGGGGGTAGACCAAATGGTTTATGTAGACTATGCCCTGTTTCCTGTCAGGTTGAAAGCAGAACAGAAGAAAGGACCCACAACACACACACACACACACACACACACACACACACACACACACACACACCATGAAAATTAAAGATCAGCTTTTATTTGCTTAGGTAATACAAGTTGGCAATAGAAGTATCAAGAAAGAAAGTGAAATCGTAGCAGCATTAACTCCTACTACATAAAGTTGCTAGCCCTAGAGGATAGAGGATTGCTAATAATAACTCACCAATAATAGACAGAACACAGAGAAGACACAAACATAGTCTTTAAGTAACATACATTCTTGCACATCGGTGGCAGGAAGCATATGATCTAGTAACATATAGCTAAAGATTTCCGTCCATACTAACAAGAAATTGAGACTCTTGGAGGTCTGATTGGTGTCAGCTGACCTTCATGATACCTGTAATCTGCAAATCAAAAATAACTTTTTTGGACAGAGTGGATGGTAAGGGAGGGGGTGGGGGCAGAGGGGAGAAATGACCCAAGCCTTGTATGCACATATAAATAATAAAATAAAATAAAATAACTTTTTGATTTTACTTGTAACCCTTTGCTATCACGTCCTTAAACTTTACCTTTCTCTAAGAAGAAAGTTGGACTTTGGGCAAGAGTCCTCCATCTTCTCATTTAGCTGGCTTTCCAAATAGTCACCTACCTTACCACACACATTGTCTCTTAACTTCACTGACCTGCTGTGCGGCAAGCAGCCAGACCTGGGTCTAGTAATGAAATCAATAAAAAGCAAAAATATATAAAGCCTTGATTTGACCTAGAAGCAGGAAGTTGGGCATAAGGAAATAACCTGCTGATGGTCCCACTCAATTAAATATGCAGTGTGATTAGTAATGATGATTCTCCACATCTAAAGTCTCCTCCTAGCAGGAGTGACTCTGGAAAGTCATTTCTGCTAAATATAGATTTTGACTCTTGTCACTTCTAGCTCTTGTTCCAAATTTCTTTTTATCTTGAGCAAGTCATATGATTCCTTCTGAGTATTATCTGTCCCCAGGAAACTATGTCCATTACTTAATAAAAATGGTGTGAAATGAGATAGAGACTATCAAATGCCTTGATTTCTTAGAAAAATGAATCAATAAAACCTTTTTGAGGTTCCAGTCCAGGCTGGGAAATTTATGGGCTTTAGTAGGGAGAAAAGAATTTTATCATGTAAGCAGGATGAATATTAGAGAATTTGAGGATTTTTTTTTGAGGGAAAATTCTGCAAAGATGAGTGATGAGAAAAGATCATAGCTGCATTGCCTTGAGTAAGTTGCAGTATTCTCTTAGGGCCTCAATTTGCTCATCTGTCAAATAGAGGGACTCATCTATCCCTAAATCTCTTTCTAGCTATAATATCTATGAATTAACTCAGAGGTAAAACCAGAACTCAACGTTCAAGATTTTTAGTTGTCTGCTTAGGGCATTTTTAAAGAACAATTTTCTCTTTGGAATTGTTTTATATCAGAAATAAATTCAGCATTCAAGAAAGAAAACATTCTGCCTATTCCTTGCTACCCCACCCCAAACCCTGGGCCCTAGTCTGATTGTTGGCTAATAAAAGCAGATAGGGAACGTTCAAGGCAGACTCTTAGACCAGCCTCTCCATTCAATGGACCCAGAAATATTCTGGTTTCTAAATAAGTTGATTCTTTCCTTCACCCCCAGCTCTTAATTCTTTGGTCAGCCATTTAAAGGGACGAAGCAAAAGCACTGCCCAGCAAGAAACTCCTGCAGTTGGCAGAATTGAAAAGCAAAGATCTTCTCTCACAGGTCAAACCTATCTGACACAACACACATAAAACTAAGCCAGGAGAGAAAAGGCAGACTCACTAGCAGTCAAAACTAGGGAGGAAACTATTTTTGAGTTCATTTCACCAAAAATTCTAACATACTTTTGCTTTGTTATCAGAGCCTCCAGCTTTTCTTTATTAATAATATTGTTATTATTGAAAGTATTTCTTCATTTGCAGACAAGCTATTCCCTGATTAGCTGGAATATTCCTACTCTTTTTAAAACCTGCTGTTATTCTATAGTGTTCCACCTGAGCCCTGGGAGCAACCTGAAACAAACAATTTCTTTTTCTGCTTCTGGTCCAGGAGTTTAAGATCCTACCTAAATAGTTGCAGTTGTTTGAAGTCTTCTGTTTCCCTGGAGCCCCAGAGCTGTTCTAGAAAGTATCCTGGGATCTGTCACTCAGCATACAGCTCCCCACTTAGAATTGGCCTTGCTCCTGGTAGTCCTGCTCAAAATGGGCCTCTAAATGCCTGTTTGGCCACTGAAGTGTTCTGATGGGGATGTACTAATACTCAGGAATTTAGACTAAAACAAAAGCTACATCCACATGACAAAATTTGAAAGGAAGAATGGCAGACCCATGAACAACAATGAAGGAGAAGGGGAAATGGGGACTTGAGGAGGCTTGAGTCTCAGAAAAGGATGTGTTTTCAAAGCAGAATGATTACTGACCTGGAAATTCCTCCTTTCTAGGGTAAGATGAGCCTGTTCTGCAGAACAATATGAGAAAAGAATATTCTGAGGAAGATGAAGGTTTCGTATACTGTCTGAAAAGGATTTTGACAATAGATTAAGGAATGTTTCTGGGGACACAGTGAAAAGTTTCAGAAGATAGTTGATATATGCTGGAATCAGAAGTAAGGAGTTGCAAGGTAATCAGGGCATGGTGGCTTCAGAGAGGATGGACAATTAGACAGGAATGGTGGCACAGCTTGTTGAAAGTGACTAGCCTTAATCGCCCTAACTTTGCCTAGTTGGATACACTTCCCAAGAGTCAAGAGAGAAAAAGTGGAAACTGCCATGTAGTTGGCAAGGAGGTACTAAAGGGCCTATATTGGCAGGGGCTGCAGAGAGGTCTATGATCTGTGACCTCATTTGTAGAGAAGATAAAATGCTGATTGGGTATACATTAAACTACAGTTCCTTCTTCCACTGAGCCAAAAAATGCAATAGCACTTGGTGCATGACTGAGAAATGAGTCAATGAGCTCCAATGAGGGGTTGTAAATACAACATTCTACTCCTACTGAGAAATACAAAGCAGATATTACTAAACATTTTTTGAGACAGTGTCTCACTATGTATTTTCTAGACTGACCTCAAACTCACAATCCTCCTGTCTCCATCTCCTGAGTGCTGGAATTATAGCTGTGTGTGTGCACCACCAGGCACAGCTATTCCTAAAGTTTTCAATGTGTGAAACACCCAGGCTGCTTTAGTAGAACGTGTAATAATATTGGAGTCAGGAGATGTGGATTCTGGTCTCAGCACCTAGATTTACACATGATGGAAAAGACTACCTACTTCTAACATTTGCCCTCCTCACCATGCATTCCTGTAATGAATTTCCTTAAGTGAAGATCACCAATGACTTTGCTTGCCATAGTTGTACCCCAATGCACACTTTCAGCCTCAATATAGTTCAATTCCTTTTCTTCCCTTGGTTTCCCATGAACTAAGTTGTCATGCTTTTCTTCCACTGAAAATCCCAAGCATTAAAGTCTGGCAATGCAGGATCATAATCACCTCTTACCTCAAATGAGAGTATCATGATTATCAAGTAGAAAATTAAGTAAAATGCCTTTAAACCAAGCCTTTGGAGCTTACTTTATTTCTTGCTTTCTTTTTTTTTATTTTTTTTCATATATAATCTTGCTATGTAGCCCAGGTGGCCTTAAAATCATGACGCTCTTGCCTTGGCTTTCTGAAAGCTGGGGTTACAGGTGTGTGCCTCCAGACCCAGCATATATCTTCATCTTTTCAATTAAAGTTTAAACTAAAATCTTAAATATACAATTGCATATTATTAGAATAGTTGTATGGATTTAAGACTCAAGTATGTCACATTCAGGGAAAAAACTCACTCAATAGAAGATTCTGGAATCTGTCACATAGAAAGCATAAGTAGAAATACTTACCTCTACCTTTTCAAGGTCCCAGAAGCAATGCATCAGCATTTTTTAGGTTACAGATACCAAAGCAATGGATATATAACACTGTCTGCTTAGCATACAGCTAGGTATTATTGCATGGATGCACAATCTATACATATATTAAATACAATGGCTTTAATGTCACCATCATCTAGTTCTCTTTAGAATACTGAGTTGTATATTGTAATAAAATCCAACTTCAATTTGAGTAAATAGAAAAGTTTTTTTAAGCAATATGTGCTTATGATCCTTAATGATAATTATACAGATCTATTTATATAAACACATTAAAATGGTTTTGCTATTTCAATGTCAATTCATTTGTCATGACTCGGTACATAATTCCTTACATTTGTTCTCTGCAGAGTATAAAAATAATGCTTCCTAATTACAATAAAATTAGAATATAGTCAGAAAAGTAGAAAAAAGATTTTCTTGATCACATAAAATCCCAACATTTGATGGCATTAGATGAACATTTGGTGTATTTCCTTTTTGGGATTTTTCCTATTTAAAGATTTTTTTTTCAGAGGTTATTTTTAAAACATGATTTTATATAGTTTTGAAAATAATATATGCATTATCTTCCCTGAGAATATTAATAAATGATCATAAAGGTATTTGGGAATAAATTGTCGCTTCAAAAACATATCTTACAAAGAGCATTCACATGGTTTTTAAATAGAAATCTCTAAATATCTTATTCACAGTTTACAGTGGTAATGTACCTTTTAAATAAACAAAGTTAAATAAAGTACTCAGAAAGTTAATGCTATTTAAAATTCTCATCAAATCCATGTAAACATTACCCCTACCTCTTCCTTCTCAACAGCTAGATCAGCAAGTCCAGAGGCAAAAAACCTTAGTACAACAGCCTTCAGAAAAGCACATGAGAGCAGAGCTCAGGTACCAATATAACCCAGGCACTCTTTCTGACACTGCTGTCATCCAATAACTCTAGTGTATCCATCCCATGGTTCGACTCCCCAGAAACAAGAATGGAAAGTTAAAGCGAAACATTTAATTCTAGATGCTTCATGATTTCTTAAAACCTTAAGGCTGAGGCTGAGATCTCTCTGAAGGAAGGACCATGTCTCATTCACTTTTGTATGCAGTGACTAGGATCACATCAGGCATATGGCCAAAGCTCTATAAGTATTTGTTGACTATTAATTAAAGATCATAGACAAATTATCAATTATCAATACTTTTAATTGCATGTAGCAGAAAACCCAAATGCAGTGACTTAAACAAATAAGTGTTTATTCTTCTTATCTAGCAAGAAACCCAGAGGAAGACCACTGTTGATATTTTTTCAGTAATGTGAGGGTTGATGTCCCTAAAATTCTCTCGGTCTTCCTTTTATTGTCTCAAGATGTCTGAATTAGCTCAAGTCCCAAGTCTATGTTCTGAGTAAGAACAATCCTTGAAAAGCTCTCAGCAGAGCTGGCAGAGTGACTCAAGTGGTAGAAGCACCTGCCTAGTAAGCATGAGACCCTGAGTTCAAACCCCAGTACCACCAAAAAAAAAAAGAGCTCTCAGCACAATTTCAATTAAATGTCATTAGTGGTATTACAAGACTTCCTCCAGCTGCAAGGGAGTCTGGTGATGTGATTGTCATTCCTAGAGATGTGCATAAAACATGGAGTCTGTTAATAAGGGAAAAAGGAGAAATTAATTCAGGACAGGAAACTAGCAATGTTTGCCTCAAAAAATGTTCTCCTCCCATCTTCTTTAAGTCTACATGATCAGAGAAGTATAAATTGAAAATAAAATTATCAAGAAAAGAACACACATTCCAAGACAAATTTCTTTAAGTGCAATCATTCACTTATAGCTGTTACTGATAATGATGATTTGGTGTATTAGACACAGTGGATGATTCAGGAGGGGTAAATCAAGAAATGAGAATATACATCTAGAGTGATGCTCTCAACAAATGGTATGTCAGGGTCTCCTGACTTTGGAAGCAGACATAATATAAGATTTGGATTTTATGTGGTTGAATATTTTTAAATAATTTAGAGAGCAGGAATTAAAAGAGAATCTAACTTCATGAAATCATGCAGCCTCAGCTTGAAGTTCCCAGCAATGAGGAGCTCTCTGCTCTGTGAAGTAGCTCAATCAACTTCAATT
The DNA here is from genome assembly GCF_047511655.1 of Castor canadensis. NCBI lineage: Eukaryota > Metazoa > Chordata > Mammalia > Rodentia > Castoridae > Castor > Castor canadensis. The sequence goes on along the minus strand of NC_133398.1, from coordinate 48,447,001 downwards.
TCTCTAATTACCACAAGAGTCTTTCATACTTTGAGCTGCACTGCACCTCTTAGTGTTATAAACCCCATTGTTTTCAAGCTTGACCAGAATTAGTTTATCACTTCTTGTACACAACAGTCTTTTAGACAATTCAGCAAATTAAGACACCTGCACTCTTAGAAAAACAATTCATCCTCACTTAGCTTATCCTCCATAGCTCCCATTCTACTCCTCCTTCAGCCTAGTACCTTCTCTGGGTACTCTGTCCTACGGAATATCTTACATTTTAAAGCTCCTCCAATGACAGTACTTTTGATTGGCTGTGATCATCTCAAAACAGCTACAACCACCATTGGTGCCAACACTAGGAATCAAATTTATCACTGGGAAATTTGTCCTTTTGGTTTTGGTCAACAACTCTGGCCTTACTGATCAAACACATAAGTTCTTTCTCTAACATATTTGCTAGAAATGTTCTTCATAATTTAATCCAAAGCCTTAGGGGAAAATAAGTATCAAGGCAGGGCTAATATACTAAGAAAGCTTGCCCTTGTGGGTTATCAAGCCATTGATAAATATTTGGATTAATATGTTGTTCAATTATCAATGTGCTCCAACAGATACCTCTCCATATTTCACCATTTCATACAGAGTTTACAGATTTTCCTTCCCATATTTCCTCCAGGCAATTCAGATTCAGTATAAACCATTTATTGATCATGTTCCCCCATCAGATTCCAAACATTACAACAAAGATGTCCTGCACTTCTTTAAAATAAGATGGGCTTTAAGTGGATTAAGTACCTTAATATCAGACCCAAAACCTGGCAGTTAGTACAGGAAAGAGCAGGGAATACACTGGAAGCAATAGGTATAGGCAAGGACTTCCTCAGTAGAACTCCAGCAGCCCAGCAACTAAGACAAAGGATGGACAAATGGGACTACATGAAATTGAAAACCTTCTGCACAACAAAAGAAATGGTCTCTAAACTGAAAAGACCACGCACAGAGTGGGAGAAAATATTTGCTAGCTACACATCAGACAAAGGACTGATAAACAGAATATACAGAGAGTTCAAAAAAACTAAACTCCCACAAAAATCAATGAACCAATAAAGAAATGGGCAACTAAACTAAACAGAACTCTTTCAAAGGAAAAAATCCAAATGGCCAAAAAACACATGAGAAAAATGCTCACCATCCCTGACCATAAAGGAAATGCAAATTGAAACCACACTAAGATTCCATCTCACTCCTGTTAGAATAGCTGGCATCAAGAACAACAGCAACAACAAATATTGGCAAGAATGCAGGGAAAAAGGAACTCTTATACACTGCTGGTGGGAATGTAAGCTAGTACAACCACTTTGGAAAACCGTATGGAGGCTTCTTAAAAAACTAAACATAGATCTTCACATGATCCAGTAATACCACTCCTACGGATACCTGAAGGAGTGCGACTCAGGTTATTACAAAGGGACCTGCACACCCATGTTTATTGCAGCACTATTCACAATAGCCAAGCTATGGAAAAGCCAAGATGCCCCACTACCAACAAATGGATTAAGAAAATGGGGTATTTATTCACAATGGAATTTTATTCAGCCACAAAGAAGAATGAAATTTTGTCATTCACAAGTAAATGGATGGAATTGGAGAACATCATTTTAAGTGAAGTTAGCCAGACTCAGAAGGCCAAAAATCACATGTTCTCCCTCATATGCGGATTACAGACCTAAAACAAATTTAGTAATATTATTGGACATGGGTCATACACTAAGGGGAGAACGCACACGGGAGGAATAGGGAGAGGGAAGGAAACCTAAAACTTGAATATGGTTGATGTGCTCACTGTAGAGGAGTGAATATAGTAATCTTAAACTGGCAGAGGCCACTGTGGGAAGGAGATTAGGAAGAAGTGAAGGGGTCTGGTAGAGATGAATCAATTCGGGTTGTAATATACATGTGCAGAGAAGCAATGCTAGGAATCTCTCTGTATAGCTATATTTATTTATTTCAAACTAGCAAATACACTATGTCTTTCTTATTATCGCTTATGTTTTCTCCTCAACAAAATGGGAGAAGAAGAAGGCAAAACAGGTTCCGCCTAGAAGTGGGGGTGGGGGACAGGTAGTCCAAACAATGTATACACATGTGAGTAAATGTAAAAACAATAAAGAAAAAAGGTGGGCTGGGTGTGATGGTTTCTGCCTATAATCCCAGTTGTATAGGGGGTATAGATAGGAGGATCACAATCTAAGACCTGCATGGGCAAAAATGTGAGACCCTATCTGAAAAATAACTAAAAGCAAAAAAGAGCTGGGTGCATGGCTCATGTGGTTGAGAGGTTGCCTAGCAAGTGTAAGATCCTGAGCTCAAACCCCAGTACCACCAAAAAAATAAAAGAGTGGGTCATTAACATGTACATTAACTCAATAGCAAGCATACCCTGGGAGATTTGTATACATTATTCCCTTCTTTCCTCCTAGACAGCTTTCAAGGTCTTATGATGATACCCCCACATACTTTATTAAAAGAATTGCAGACAGAAGTTCATTGTAGGTCATGAACTTTAAGAACTACGGTGTTAAGATCCGTTTTTTTTTTTTTTCTAACACAAAACACACATTGTTTTTTCACATTACTGTTTCAAGATTCCAACATCAACTATGTGTCCAACAATTCAATTCTATTCTGTCTAACTACCCAGGGTGAACACTGACCATATAGACTAAGGATTCAGTTCTACAAGATTGCCCCCTTCAGAGACCAACTGCAAACACAGTTTACAAGCTTACTCAAATTCAGGGGTTCCTGTGACCATCTCCTCAAGTTACAAAATTCCCTAGAGTAACTCTCAGAACTTGAGAAAACACTAAACTTAAAGAATTCCACTACTGGATAGTCAAATGTGGTAGATGAATATGACAAGATATGGAGGGATAGGGGGTTGCTCAGAGCTCCCATGCCCTCTCCAGGCACATCACCTTCCTAGGACTTTAGTGTGTTCACAAACTCAGAAGCTACCCTAATGACATTATTTAGGGGATTTTATGTAGGCTTTACTAAATGGGAATGGCTGATTAAATCATCAGCCATTGGTGATTAGATTCAATCTCCAGTCCCTCTTTCCCCCTGGAAGTCAATGCACCAAGCTAAAATTTCCAACCCTCTAATTATATGACTACCCAGGGCTCTCCTTTCCCCTTGAATCATCTTATTAGCACAGAAAAGACCAAATGACAACAGTTTCAAGAGATCTGTGTCAGGAACCAGGGACAAAGACTAAGTATATTTTTATTATACAAAACCACATTGTTAGTAACAGTGGAACCATATTTCTAATTCAAATCAGCCTATCACTGAATTCCATGTTGTTCTGATACTATGTATGTGTTTCCCTGAAAGTTCCCCCAAAGCAACAGTAATCACCTTAAAGAGGTGATTAAGTCATGAAAGCTGTGTTCTAATGAATAGATTAATGCCATTATCCCAGGAGTAAGTTCATGGTAAAAGTAGGTTCGGGCTCCCTCTTGCTCTCTCTTGTCCTTCAGTATTTTGCCTTGGGATCACAAAGCCTGACAGCCTTAATCCTATCCTGGCTCCTTTTCCTTGACCTTCTCAGCCTCCAGAACCATCAGCAAAATAAATTTGTGTTCATTATACATTATCCAGTCTGTGGTACTCTGTTATGCTAGCACAAAACAGACGAAGGCATCTTCCCTTACAAAAAAACTTCCATTTGATGAATAAACGAATCTCATAAAAGCTTGAATGAAAGGCTATATTAGCACAAGATATTTTGAGATGTGTACCAAGTAAAAATATCTGTGTCAAAGTCATATCAATCTGAAAACTGGTAATCAAGAAAATGAGGCTTGAAATTTTTGTTTTCCTTATTCTGAATAATTATGCTCAGTGCTTTCATTGTCATACCTACCCATCACAGGCTAAAGCATGTCGTATAGTTAAGGCCTTCATTCTCTACTACTTGATTGCTACCAACTGTATTTCACAGTGACCTTCACATTTACCATCTACCCATCAATCCATCCACATCTATTCCCTATCAGGGGTTTACATATTGCAAACAAACTTACTCAGAGAACAAAAAGAAATTGGTTTATCATACACCAAAAACAGCTATAACACTTAATGACTAATGTTGTAGGAAAATAGATGATTATAGTCTGACTTACCTTCTTACAAAACAGTACAGCATGCTTGCTATGAGTCTGTTTCTGTTAGGTAAAAACTGCATACAAGACATTCTTGGGACAAGAAGTTGGAGCCTTTTTGCAAACTCTAGTCCATTTTCTAAGAGTTCATAGAAGTGACTGCATATTGAGCGGGGGAGGGATATAGATCAGTGGTAGAGCTCTTGCACAGCATGCATGAGGTGAGGCTCTAGTTTTGATCCTCAGCACTACAAGACAGAGACAGAGAGAGACAGACAGACAGACAGACAGAGAATGGAAGGAAAGGAGACAGGTAGGAAAAGCTAGAATTAGTTTAGTAACAAAAAGAGGTTATAAATTCCTATTTCAAGACTTTTAGCAACAAAAAGAAATTATACCAACTATTGTGTTCCTTCTATAGCAATTACTAGTGCCTTTGATAGCAGGCACTTTTCAAATCTCTAATCCTTATAACCAGCACCACAAGATTGATATCATATCCCCATTTTATAAATAACAAAAGTGAGACTCAAAGGTTGAGAGGTAAATCACTTGAAACTCACATTCATTTTACTGCAACTGCTATACTACACCCTCAAATCTCAAATTCCTAGGAACTCTGCCCTATTTTCCTAAAAAGGAAAGGAAAGAGAATACAAGGGCAATAAAAGGAAGGGGAAGGGAAAGTAAAGGAAGGGAAGAGAGTGGAGTGTAAAGTAGGACAAGGCAAAGCAAAACAAAACAAGTAAACCACAGCATCTGGAGAGATAATCACTAAAATTCAGCCTGTTCCTCACTATAGGAAAAAGATTGTATTGACATCCTGTCTGTACTCAAAATGTGTTCCCAAATATCTTGGTCATTCAATCGATACATTTATTGAGTACTTCCCTACATAACAATAAACAACAAAGTACCACCCTTATGGCACTCACAATCTAGCCAGGTCAAGAGTATAAAGACATGAAATACCAGGAGGCTTTCACAGAAATGCTTTAAGAACAGATGTCTCTAATCAAGCTACAAAGCCAGAAGGCAAAAGTGCACAAGTTGGGCAGTGTTGTGCATAAGCTAGAGCCTTCCCTAATAAGCTTGGATTTGTAAAGAAAACATGACTGCCAAAAATAGAGTTAACATCAAATCATCTTTGTATTTTCCTGGTGCGTGTCTATACATAGTCCATTAGACTCCGCTTAAAGACTTAGGAGGAATAAGCAGTTTCTTCTCTGGCCTCCAAGTGATCTTCGTCTAAACACAATATGATAACTGGATGCACACTTTAAATCCTGAAACCCTTGGTGATCATGGAGCATTCTAAGCCTGCTCCTCTGTAAGGAGATATCTGTCAAGATCTTGTGCCAAAAGGTAGGATAGTGTCTACTTCTGTTTTAGCAACACACTCGCAGCCACCTGGGCAAAAATGATAATAAGGTCATGCTCCATAACTATAAGTGATTTCCTGAGGCTTCCATGTGTATATGTCTAAGACCAAGGTGACATACAGGATGTAAATGCTCAAATGACAAATGGCTGAACAGAAACCTCTGCACAAGTGCCTCTTCAGAATTTGGCAAGGTTTATATTGGTGTTTAAAACCCAAATCCCAGAAAAGTTGTAGAAAGCCATAGAGGAATATTTTTTTGTTCAGATCCCTCTACGATTGACCTGAATGATTTTGGTCATTTTGATACAGTGATTTGAGTAAAACATCCTTGCACACATAACAATACCTTATACTTCCAGACTAACTCCAAGCTTACTATGCTTACTAATTGAGTATGACTAAGTACTATATACCAATATTCCCATAGAAAAGCTATCAGATAATGTATGATACAGTATAAACTTTGTGATTACAGTTTTCCTAAAAGCCCATTAAAAATGCTCAGTGATTTTTTTCTGTGTAGTCATCTGAAGTCTGTGCAGCTCCATGAGGTCAAGGCAAGATTTGTTTCCTAATACTCTGCTAAATTTCTGTTGAGCCCATCTGTACTAAACAGTCTACTTTATTCACCATAAAAGACTTAGTTGGCCAACTCTTTTAGTACTTTGATTTTTATCCAAACATGTTTACTAAGCAGCTATTATAGACCTTGTACCAGTGTTACGATAGACAGAGAACAATGGTCCAGTTCCTTCCCCAACCTCAGTCACTCACAGCCTAAAGAGACTGTCAGACAAATAGGCAACTATAGTGCAGCGTGAAGAGGGCTAGAGTATGGGTGATGTGGAACACAAGATAGAAGGGAAAAGGGGATACCAAAAAGGCCACACTTAAGGGTAAGAGGACCATTTCTTGAAACAAATCCAGATCTGTGCCAGGTCAGGGACTGTGGCATCTTTTTGGGTAGTGAGTTCTTAAGTCAATGTAATCAATTGCTTCTACTCCTAAGAAGTGATAACCAAATAAAACATTACTTAATGTATCTATATCTATCTATATACACACTGTGGTACTGCCATTTGAACTCAGGGCCTTGCACAGGCCAGGCAAGCACTCTACCACTGATCTATATCTTTAGACCTCCTTTCTTATATTTTTAACTCATAAAAACTGTGATTAATACTATGACTCTAATGGAGTCTTGAATTTATTGCTGAATGACCTTGGTGGATTCAGCAAGGTTGGATGAGTTGGCCTCTCTGGACTTCAATTTTTTCAACTATAAAAAAAGAATTAACCCCTACTTCACAGGTTTAAGGGTCAATATACCATAGTATATATTACATGCATGATAAGTGCTTACTAAATAGCTGAGGTTTTTAATTATGAAATGCCATTTGTGCATCCCTCTTCTTTTCTCCTCTCCCTGTATGTGGCAGCTGGCTATTCAGTTGTGATTCTTGCCCTCTGAGTTATCTCAATCTCAGTCTTGTCCTATGTTTCCTAAGCTTTTTTAAGAGGAATCAGCTAACATCTAAAAACTAAACTTCTACTTAATGTGTTAGCCAGACTTTTCCTCACTGTGACAAAATACCTGATATGAACAAGTTAAGGGAAGAAGGATTTATTTTGGCTCACAGTTTCAGTCTATCCTTGTGGAAAGGGTGTGGCAGAGAACAACAGCTCACATCATGGCCACTAGAAAGCAGAAGAGAGAACACTTGCACTCATTGCCTTTCTCTTTTCCCTTTTGTCCCATATAGGCCCCCACTCTATAGAATGGTGTCCCCCACATTCAAGATGAATATTCCCCCTTTAGTTAGTCCTCTCTGGAAACACAATCACTGACACACCCACTGGCATGCTTTAATCTCCTAGGTAGTTCTCAATCCAATTGAGTTGACAATCAGATTAATGATCATATTCAGAAAAAAAAGCACTGAATGATATTTTGAGATAAAATTCTCATATTTTTCCATAAGAGTAATGAAGGAATTTTTTTCCCTAATTCTCTGGCTCTATTGCTGTGGGACCCAGAAAGCAAGTATTACTTACTCTGAGATGCCCAGACTAGACTAGATACAGAAACAGACAACCAATGACCTATATAAACTGCCAGTAACCATCAGGGTGAGGGAATAGATACTTCCTCTTTTCTGTCAAGGGCAAACCAATGAACGAGGCACTGAATCAGACCAAATGTAATCTGATGTCTTAGGTCTGTGCAGTCTTCTACCATAAAGCTAAGTGGTTTGGGACATGGCGAAGCAGTAAACAACCCTAAAAGTAACCAGAAGTGTATCTCAGCAAGTGTCTACTAAAATACAGTGTATGCTTTTTCAAAAAATCCAAGTCTTAGTTTGGTGATAATTACAAAAGTCACTTAAGAAGATATTTAAGGTCAACAAAGACAATGACTTGGAAAGCCTGCAATTGATATTTCTATTTTGGGGATTAAAAAACAAGGTATGAAGTATAGGATGAGTTTAATGTCCCACTTTATTAAGCATGGGAAAATATATTTTCTATAAGGAACTGCATTTCAGCTCTTTCAGACTTAAAGACTGTGGCTGTGTTACAGAAAAAAGCGAAGAGTTAATATTCTATTGTGCCCACATGTGCAGTGGCAGCAGAAACCAGTGGAAAGAACCCTGAACTAGCCTTGAGTACTATTCTTGTCTCCATACTCTCTAACTGTGGGCTCCCTGCCAATAACTGCATTTGTGAAGCCACTAGGAGCTGCTGACTAGTTGCATTTCCTTGTTCATCCAAAAGCTATACTTAGAATGACAACCTCTGGGGATCTGAGGGACCTGGAGACAGGTCGGAGATGTGGTCATTTTCTGATCAATAGTCACCTTAAAGGAAGCTTCTCTTGACCTAGGCCATGAGAGTTAATTCCACATTAGGTAGACAGGAACAAATAAAAGAAAAAGGGAACACACAGAGTTGTAACACAATAGTACTAGAGCCTGGAGCTCTGGCTACATGGCCTCATTTAATCTTAACAATTATGTAAAACAGGTATTATTCTATTTTTCATGCTTTAAAATGGCAAGTAAAGATTCTCTCCTAAGCTCCAAAGGCTACTCCATGTACTTCTGTTACTATGGTTCTTCGCTTCTATGCGGAAAACACTCTGGTAGACAGGGGACCATCCAGATTGAATGAAGGCATTCTCTAGGCTCTTTCCCAAATGACACTGAAAAGATCTATCACACCTCCCGATTAAATGACCCAGGAACTTACCTGGGTTGGAAAGTGACACTGGGACATTTGGGAATTTCTGGTCCTGCCTCAGTGGTTCTAAGCACTTAAGATGTTTGACTAAAAGTTTCAGGGAAAATAGACTTCTTTCTTTAAAGAAAGAATCCTGCAAGTTTGTAAAGTACTTATATAGTAATAACTCACAGATTCTCAGAGAATTGAGGTGCAAATGTCATTATCCCATTGTACAGAAGTTCCAGAGGTTCAGCCACTTATTTGAGCTGGTTAATAGAATCACTACTTTGCTCAATGATTCTGACATTAAAACCTTAATACCCTATCAT